>NC_092755.1:2253790-2853790 GCF_047496795.1 Chiloscyllium punctatum
CTCCCTTCCCCTCTCTTTCTCTTCCTCTCTCTGCCCCTCTCACTCTCCTCTCACTCTCTCCGCTGCCTTGCCCCCTCTTATCCACTCTCTACGCGCTCAATACCCCTTTCTCCCATCTTCTGTACCCCCTCTCCCCCACTCTATACCGTTTCTCTCTACCGTCTCTCTCACCCCCTCTCTCTACCCTTCACTCTCTCTCTCCCCTCTTTCATTCACTTAACTAACTCTCCCCATCCTGCCACCTAACTCTCTCCCCTCTCTCACTCCCTTCCTTCCCTAACCCTCTCCTCGCCGCTCTCTCGCCCACTCTGTCCCACTCTCACTGCCAACTCACTCCCCACACTCTCTCTGCTCTCATTCCGACTCTCTCTACCCCCCATTTCTCCCCATCTCTCTCCCTCTCTCTCCCCTCTCTCTCCCCTCTCTCTCCCCTCTCTCTCCCCTCTCTCTCCCCTCTCTCTCCCCTCTCTCTCCCCCCTCTCTCCCCTCTCTCCCCCGTCCCCCTCCCTTTCTCCACCCTCTCTCTCCCTCCACTCTCTGTTCCCCCTCTGTCTCCCCCATCCCCATCACTCTCCTCTCTCTCCACCAGCCTCCCCTCTCTCTCCCCTTTCCATCTCACCCCCTCGCTCTTCCCCGCTCTCTCTCCAACCTCTCTCACCCCCTCTCTCCCCCCTCTCTCTCTACCCCGTTCACCCCCTCTCTTTACCCCTCACTCTCTCTCCCCTCTCTCTCTTCACTAACTCTCTCCCCATTCTGTCACCTAAATCTCTCCCCTCTTTCTTCCTCTCTGACACACTCCATATCTCATCCTCTCAATCTCTCCTCCCTCTCCCCCATTCTTTTCACCCACCCACTTCCCCCACTCTCTCCCATTTCTCTCTCCCGTCTCTCTCCCGCTTTCTCTCTCTCCCCCATCCCCTTCTCTCTCCCCTCTCGCACTTCTGTCTCTCCCCCTCTCTCTTCCCATCTCTCTCCCCATCTCTCTCCCCCCACCTCTCTTCTCACGGTCCCCCGCTCAACACACTTTCTGTCCCCGTCTCTCTCCCCCTCCCTCTCCCCCACCTCTCCTTCCTCTCTCTCTCTCTCCCCGTCTCTCTCCCCGTCTCTCTCCCCGTCTCTCTCCCCGTCTCTCTCCCCGTCTCTCTCCCCGTCTCTCTCCCCGTCTCTCTCCCCTCACTCTCTCCCCTCACTCTCTCCCTTCTCTCTACCCTCAATCTCACCCTTCTCTCTCTTCCTCTCTCTCCGCACCACTCTCTCACCCCTCTCTCCCCACACTCTCCCTCTCTCTCTTCCCGCACACTCTACCCCCGCTTTCTCACCCCCGCTCTCTCACCTCTGCTCTCTCCCGCTCTTTCTCACCCCCTCTCTCTTCCTCCTCTTTCTCCCCACGCTCTCTGCCCCTCCCACTCTCACTCTCTACTGCCTCTCTATCTCGCCAATCTCTCTCTCTTCCCCCTCCGCTCTCCTCCCTCTTTCTCCCGTCCCTTGCCCCTCTCTCTCGCCTATCTCTTTCCCCTCTCTCTGACTCTCTCTCCCCCTCTCCATTGCCCCTTCTCCCTTTCCTCATCTCCCGCCCTTCTTTCATCATCATCAGCTGACACTCTCTCTCCCCTCACTCTGTCACGTCACTCTGCCTACCTCTCTCACACCTTTCCTCTCTTCCTCCCACTCTCACACCCTGTCACTCACGATCCTCTATTTCCCCACTCACTCCCCTCTCTCGCCCCTCACATCCACACTCCCCCTCTCCACTTCCCTCCCTCCACCCCCTCTCCTTCTCCCCCTCTTTCTCCCCTCTCTCTCCGCCTCTGTCTTCACCCTCTCTCCCCTCTCTGCATCTCTCTTCCTCAGTTTCTATCTCGCTCTTGCCCCTCTCTCTCTTCCCCCCTCTCTCCAAGTCTCTCTCTCGCTGCCCCATCTCTCCAAATCCCTCTCTCGCCCCCTCTCTCATCATCTCTCCCCTCCTCTCTCCCCACATCTTTCATCTCTTCTCTCCCTTTCTCTCCCTCTCTCTCTACCGTCTCTCTCTCTCTCAACCGCGCTCTCTACACCTCTCTCTCTCTCCCCCCTCTTTCTCCCCTCTCTCTCTTCACTAACTCCCTCCGCCACTCTGTCACCTAACTCGCTCCCCCTCTCTCCCCTCCCTCCGTAACACTCTCCCTCCCCCACTCTCTCCCTACTCTGTCTCCCCACTGTCTCTCCCCACTCTCTCTCTCCCCACTCTCTCCCTTACTCTCACCCCCATTCTCTCCCCTAAACTTTCCCTCCCTCTCTCTGCCGCCATTCTCTCTGCACTCACTCTCTCTCCCCCTCTCTCCCCCTCTCCCCTCCTCTCTTTCCCCAAACTCTCTCTCCTCCTTTCTCTCCCCCCCTCTCTAGCCCCCTCTTGCCCCCTCTCTCTCGCCTCTCTCTCTCCCCTCTCTCTGCCCCATCAATCCCCTTCTCTATCCCCCTTTCTCTCCCCTCTCTCTCCCCTCTCTCTCCCCCTCCCCTCTCTATCCCCACACTCTCCCCCTCTCTATTCCCTCTCTCTCCCCCTCTCTCTCCCCTCTCTTACCCCCTCGTTTACCCCTCTCTTTACCCCTCTCTCTATCCCTCTCTCTCCCCATCTCTCTCTCTTCACTAGCTCTCTCCCCTTCCTCAGTCGCCTCTTCTCCCTCCCTCTCTCACACCCTCCCTCGGTCAATCTCTCCCTCTCACTCTCCACTACTCTCTGCCCCCTTTCCCCCTCTCTCGAACCCTCTCTTGCCCTGTCTTGCCCCTCTCTCTTGCCCCACTCTCTCACCTCCTCTTCCTCCACTCATCTCTCTCCACCCATCTCTTTCCACCCATCTCTCTCCACCCATCTCTCTCCACCCATCTCTCTCCCCCTCTCTCCCCCTCTCTCCCCCTCTCTCCCCCTCTCTCCCCCTCTCTCCCCCTCTCTCCCCCTCTCTCCCCCTCTCTCCCCCTCTCTCCCCCTCTCTCCCCCTCTCTCCCCCTCTCTCCCCCTCTCGCTCCCCCTCTCGCTCCCCCTCTCGCTCCCCCTCTTTCTTCCCTCTCTTTCTTCCCTCTCTTTCTTCCCTCTCTTTCTTCCCTCTCTCTTTCTTCCCTCTCTTTCTTCCCTCTCTCTCTTTCCGTCCCAACCCCTCTACCTGCCTCTCTGTCTCCACCCATTCTCTCCCCTCCTCTCGTGCCCTCTCTCCCCCTCTCTGCCCCTCACTCCACAACCTCCCTCTCCCCCTCTCTCCCAAACACTCTCTCTCCCTCTCTACCCCCTCTCTCCCGCATCTCTCGCCTCTCTCTCTCACCCTCTCTCTGTTCACCCTCTCTCAACCCCCTCCCTGTCGCCCGCTCTCTATTGGCCCCATCTTTCGCCCCCTCACTCTTGCCCCCTCTATCCCCCCGTCTCACCCTCTCTCTCGCCTTTTTCTCTCTCTCCCCTTTCCGTCCCCCACTCTATCTCACCCCCTCTCTCTAAGCTTCTCTCTCCATCTCTCTCTCTTCACTAGCTCCCTCCCCTTCCTGTCACCTCACTCTCCCTCCCTCTCTCACGTTCTCCCTCTCTCACATTCTCCCTTTCTCCCTCCCTCTCACTCTCCGCTGTCTCACCCCCACTCACTCCCCTCTCTCTCTCCCACTCACTCCCCTCTATCCGTCCTTCTCTCGCCCCCGCCCATCCCCTCTCTCTCCCCCTCTATCCCCCTCTACCCGCCTCCGTCACCCCCACTCTCTACCCTCTCCCTCCACCCCGCTCACCCCTCTCTCTACCCGTCAATCTCTCTCTCCCCTCTCTCTCTCTTCACTAACTCTCTCCCCCACTCTGCCACCTAAATCTCTCCCCTCTCTTTCCATCCCTCTCACTCACCCCTCTCTCCCCACTGTCTTTCCCCAAACTTTCCCCAATATATTCCCCCACTCTCACAGCCATCTCTCTCCCCCTCTCTCCCTCTTTCTCTCTCCCCTCTCTCTCCTCTCTCTCTCCCCTCCACCCTCTTTCCCCTTCCCTCTCTCACTCTCTCACTCTCCCCCTCTCTCTCCGTCAATCTCTCCCCACTCTCTCCCCCAATCTCGCTCCCCTTCTTTCAATCCCCTATCTCTCCCCTCTCTCTCCCCATCCACCCTCTTGCTCCCCCTCCCTCTCTCACCCTCTCACCCTCCCCCTCTCTCTACCTCAATCTATCCCCACTCTCTCCCCCAATCTCACTCCCCTTCTTTCACTCCATATCTCTGCCCCTTTCTCTCCCTCTTTCTCTGCCCCCTCTCTCTCTCCAACACCCCACTCTCCCCCTTCTCTCTGTTCCCCACTATCTCTTCCCCCCCTCTGCCCCTTGTCGCTCTGTCCCCCTCGCTCTGTCCCCCTGCTCTCCGTCACCTCCTCTGTCCCCCCCTTCCTCTCTGTTCCCCTCCTCTCTCTATCCCCCCCGTACCCCTCTCGCTCTCCCTCTCTCTGTCCCCCTCTCGCTGTCCCCCTTTTTCTGTCCACCGTCTGTCCCCGTCTCCGTCTCTCTGTTCTTCTCTCTCTGTCCCCTCTCTCTGTCCACACTCTCTCTGTCCCCCTCTCTCTGTTCCCCAATCTCTGACCACCCCTCTCTCTGTTCCCTTCTCTCTGTTCCCCCAATCTCTGACTCCCCCTATCTCTGTCACTCTCTCCCTGTCCCCGTCCCCCTCTCTCTGTCCACCTCTCTCTGTCCCCCCTGTTTGTCCCCCTCTCTCTATTCCCCTCTCTCTGTCCCTCTTTCTCTGTCCACCTTCCTCTGTCCAACTCTCTCTGTCCCCTTCTTCATGTCCAACTCTCTCTGCCCCCCCTCTCTCTGCCCCCCTCTCTCTGCCCCTCTCCCTCTGTCCCACCTCGCTCTGTCGCCCCTTTCTCTGTCGCCCCGCTCTCTATCCCTGCTCTCTCTGTCCCCGTCTCTGTCCCCCTCCCTGTCCCCCTCTCTCTGCCCCTTCTCACTGTCCCCTTCTCTCTCTGTCGCCCCACTCTCTGTTAATCTCTCTCTTTTCCCGGTCTCTCTGTCCCCCATCTCTGTCCCCAACTCTGTCCCCAACTCTCTGTAACCCTCTCTCTGTCCCCTCTCTCTGTCCCCATCTCTCTTTCCCCTCTCTCTTCCCCCCACTCTGTCCTCCTCTCTCTGTCCTCCTCTCTCTGTCCCCCTCTCTCTGTCACCCTCTCTCTGTTGCACTCTCTCTGTTCCCCCCATTCCCCCCTCGCTGTCCCCCTTCTCCGTCCCCCTTCTCTGTCCGCCCTCTCTGTCTGTCCCTCGCTCTGTCCCCACCCTCTGTTCCCCCCTCTCTGTCCCCCGTCCCTCGTCTTTCTGTTCCCCTCTTTCTGTCCCCCCTCTGTCCCCCTCTCTCTCTCTCTCCTCCTCTCTCTGTCCCCCTCTCTCTGTCCCCCTCTTTCTGTCCCCCCAGCCTCCCTCTCTCTGTTCCCCTCTCTCTGTACCCCCTCGCTGTCCCTCACTCTCTGCTCCCCCATGACTCCCTCTGTCTGTCCCCATCTCTCTGTCCCCATCTCTGTCCCCTCTCTCTGTCACCCTCTCTCTCTGTCACCCCTGTCCCCCCACTCTGTCCCCCCACTCTGTCCCCCCTCTGTGTCCACTGTCTCTGTCCCCCCTCTCTGTCCCCCCTCTCTGTCCCCCCTCTCTGTCCCCCCTCTCTGTCCCCCCTCTCCCTCCCCCCTCTCTGTCCCCCCTCTCTGTCCCCCCTCTCTGTCCCCCCTCTCTGTAACCCCCTCTCTGTCACTCCCTCTCTGTCCTCCCTCTCTCTGTCCCACCTCTCTCTGCCCCCCTCTTTATGACCCCCCTCTCTGTCCCCACCCTCTGTTCCCCCCTCACTGTCCCCCCCCCGTCCCTCCTCTTTCTGTTCCCCTCTTTCTGGCCACCTCTCTGTCCACCCTCTCTCTGTCCTCGATCTCTCTGTCCCCTCCTCTCTGTCCGCTCTCTCTCTGTCCCCCTCACTCTGTCCCCCTCTCTCTCGCCCTCTCTCTGTTCCCCTCTCTTTGTCTCCGCTCTCGCTGTCCCCACTCTCTGTGCCCCTCTCCCTGTCCCCCTCTCTCGGTCCCCCTTTTCTCTGTATCCTTCTCTCTGTCGTCCTCTGTCCCTGTCTCTCTCTGCCCTCTCTCTCTGTCCCTCTCTCACTGTCGCCCTCTCACTGTGCCCCCTCTTTCTGTCCCCCTCCTATCTGTCATCCCTTTCTCTGTGCCACTCTGTCTATCCCAGTGTCTCTGCCCCTCTCTCGCCACCCCCCCGTCCCCGCTCTCCCTGAACTTCTCTCTCCGTCCGCCATGACCGCTCTCTCTCTGTCACCCCTCTCTGTGCTCCCTCTCTCCGTCCCCCTCTCATCTTCCCCACTCTTTCTGTCCGCCCTGTCTCTGTCCTCCCTCTCTCTGTCCCCCTCTCTCTGTCCGCTCTCTCTGTCCCTCTCTCTCTGTCCCCCTCTCTCTGTCCCCCTCTCTCTGTCCCCCTCTCTCTGTCCCCCTCTCTCTGTCCTCCCTCTCTCGAATCCCCTCTCTCTGTCCCCACGTCTCTCTGTCCCCTAAGTCCGTCCCGCTCTCTCTGTCATCCATTTCTCTCAGCCCCCTCTCTGCCCGTCTCTCTTTCCCACCCTCGCTCTGTCCACCCACCCTGTACTATGTCTCTCTGTCCGCCCTCGCTCTTTCCCACCTCTCTCTGTCCCCGACTCTCTCTGTCCCCCTGCTCTCTCTGCACCCTCTCTGTCCTACTCTCCTCTCTGTCCCCCTCTCTCTGTCCGCCTCTCTCTGTCCGCCTCTCTCTGTCCCCCTCTCTCTGTCCCCCTCTCTCTGTCCCCTATCTCCCTGAACCCATTTCACTGCCCCACTATGACGGCCTCTCTCAGTCCCTCTCTCTCTGTCCTCTCTCTCTGTTCCCCTCTCTCTGTACCACCTCTCTGTGCCCCTGCTCGCTGTCCACCTCTCTCTGTCCCCTTTCTCTCTCTGTCCCCTCTCTATCTCTGTCCCCCACTCTCTGTCCCCCGTCTCTCTGTACCCCCCTCTCTGTCCCCTCTCTCTGTCCACCATTCTCTTTCCCCGCAATCTCTGTCCCCCATTCTCTGTCCCTGTCTCTCTCTGCCCTCTCTGTCCCTCTCTCACTGTCCACCTCTCTCTCTGCCCCACTGTCTCTGTCTCCGTCTCACTGCACCCCCTTTATCTGTCCCCCTTCTATCTGTCACCCCTTTCTCTGTGCCAAACTCTCTGTCCCCTCTCTCTGTCCCCGCTCTCCCTGAACCTCTCTCTATGTCCCCCATGACCGCTCTCTGTCTCTGTCACCCCTCTCTGTTCTCCCTCTCTCTGCCCCTCTCTCTCTGTCCCCTCTTTCTGTCTCCCACTCTCTGTCCCCCTCTCTCTGCACGCCCTCTCTCTCCCCTCTTTTTGTCCCCCTCTCTCTCTGTACCCCCTCGCTCTGATCCCCCTCTCTCGGGCCCCCTCTCTCTGTCCCCCCCCTCTCTATCCGCCCTCTCTCTCTCCCCTTTTCTCTGTCCCCCTCTCTCTGTCCCCCCGCTCTCTGTCCCCTCTCTCATTCCCCTCTCTCTGTATCCCGTCTCTCTGTCCCCATCTCTCTGTCCCGCGGTCGCTGTCCACCCTTACTCTGCCCTCTCTCTCTGTCCTACCTCTCTGCCCAATCTTTCTGTCCCCCTCTCTCTGTCCCCCTCTCAATGTCCCCACACTCTCTGTCCCCATCTCTCTGTCCCCGCTCTCTCTGCCCCCCCTCTCCGTCCTACCTCTCTGCCCCCTCTTTCTGTCCCCCTCTTTCTGTCACCCGCGCTCTCTGTCTCCCCTATCTCTGTCCACCCTCTCCCTGTGCCCCCTCTGTCCCCCACTCTCCCTGTCCCCGACCTCTCTGTCTCCCCTCTCTGCCCCCCGTCCTCACGTTTCTCTGTCCCCCTAAGTCTGTCCCAAATCTCTCTCTGTCACCCCTCTCTCTGTCCCACCCAATATCTGCCCCCTCGTTCTGTCCACCCTTTCTGTCCCCCGTCTCTCTGTCCCCCTCGCTATGCCCCCTCCTCTCTGTCCCGTCTTTCTGTCCCCCTCTCTCTGTATACCCTCTCAATGAGCCGCTCTCTCGGTCCGCCCATCTCTGTCCCCCCCCCCCTCTATCTCCGTCCTCTCTCTCTCCCCTTCTCTCTGTCCCCCTCTCTCTGTCTCCCCTCTCTCTGTCCCTCTTCCTCTCTGTTCCCCTCTCTCTCTGTCCCCCTCTCTCTGTCCCCCTCTGCCTCCCCTCTTTCTGTCTCCCCGCCCCCCCTCTCCGTCCCCCTCTCTCTGCCCCCCTCTCTGTCCGCCCTCTCTCTCTGTCCCCCTCTCTCTGTCCCTCTCTCTCTGTCCCCTCTCTCTGTCCCACTCTCTCTGTCCCCCTCTCTCTGTCCCCCTCTCTCTGTCCCCCTCTCTCTGTCCCCCTCTCTCTGTCCCCCTCTCTCTGTCCAACTCTCTCTGTCCAACTCTCTCTGTCCCCGTCTCTCTGTCCCCACGCTCTCAGGCCTCGACTCTCCGTCCCTCTCTCACTGTGCTCCCCTCTCTCTGTCCCCCTTTCACTGTCCCCCTTTCTCTGTACCCCTCTCTCTCTGTTCCTCTCTCTCTGTCCCCACTCTCTGTGACCACCCTCTCTGTCCCTCTCTGTCCCCGTCTCTCTTTACCCCGTCTCGCTGTCCCCATCTCTCTGTTCCTGCGCTCTCTGTCCCCTCTCTCTGCCCCCTCTCTCTGTCCTACCTGTCTGCCCCCTCTTTATGTCCTCCTCTCTCTGTCCCCCCTCTCTCTGTCCCCCCTCTCTCTGTCCCCCCTCTCTCTGTCCCCCCTCTCTCGGTCCCCCATCTCTCTGTCCCCGCTCTCTCTGTCCCCGCTCTCTCTGTCCCCGCTCTCTCTGTCCCCGCTCTCTCTGTCCCCCGTTTCTCTGACCCCGCTCTCTCTGTCCCCCCGCTCTCTGTCTGCACTCTCCCTGCCCCCCTCTGTTCCCCTCTCTCTGTTCCCCTCTCTCTGTTCCCCTCTCTCTGTTCCCCTCTCTCTGTTCCCCTCTCTCTGTTCCCCTCTCTCTGTCCCCCTCTCTCTGTCCCCCTCTCTCTGTCCCACTCTCTCTGTCCCCCTCTCTCTGTCCTACTCTCTCTGTCCCCCTCTTTCTATCCCCCTCTCTCTCTGTCCCCACTCTCTTTGGCCCCCTCTCTCTGTCCCTGTCTCTCTCTGCCCCCTCTCTCTGCCCTTCTATCTCTGTCCCCTCTCTCTCTGACCCCCGCTCACTGTCCATCTCTCGCTGTGCCCCTCTCTCTCCCCCCTCCTCTCTATCCCCCCCGTGCCCCACTCTCTGTCCCCCTCTCTTTTCGCAGTGTCTCTGTCCCCCTCTCTCTGTCCCCCCTCACTGTAGCCCCTCTCTATGTCCCCCTTTCTATGTCCCCCTCTATATGTCCCCCAATCTCTGTACCCCCTTTCTGCCCCCCTCTGTTCCCCTCTCTCTTCCCCCACTCTCTCTGCGTCTCTCTGTCCCGCCTCTCTGTCCCACTTCTCTGTCCCCCTCACACTGGGCCCTCTCATTCTGACCCTCCTCTCTCCCCCTCTCTTGGTCCCCCCTCTCTCTGTCCTCTCTCTCTGTCCCGCCTCTCTCTGTCCCGCGCTCTCTGTCCCTCCCGTCCCTCTCTCTCTGTCCCCCATCTCTGCACCCCAACTCTCTGTACACCCCCTCTCTGTCCGCCCTAAGTTCCCGCGCTCTCTGTCACCCCTCTCTCTGTCCCCTCTCTCAGTCCACCATCTCACTGTCCCGCGCTCTTTGTCCACCCTGTCACTCTCTCTCAGTCCCCCCATCTCTGTCCCCCTACTCTCTGTATCCCCCCTCTCTGTCCGCTCTCTCGAAGTTCCCGCACTCTCTGTCTGCCCTCTCTCTGTCCTCCTCTCTCTGACCCCTCTCTCTGTACACACTCTCTCTGTCCCACTCTCCACGTACACCTCTCTCTGTACCCCCGTCCCCCTCTCTCTGTTCCCACTCTGTGTCCCAATCTCACTCTCGTCTATCTCTTTCCCCCCACTATCTGCCCCCTAACTCAGTCCCCAATCTCTCTATCCCCCACTCTCTGTCCCTGCCTCTCTCTGCTCCCTCTCTCTGTCCATCCCTCTCTGCCCCTCCTCTCTGCCCCTCTCTCTGTCCGCATGCTCTCTGTCCCCCCTTCTCTCTGTCCCTCTCTCTGTCCACCCCTTGCTCTATCCCCCTCTCTCTGTCCCCCCTCGCACTGTCCCGTCTCTCCCTGAACCTCTCTCTCTGCCCCCTATGATCCCTCTCTCTCTGTCCCCACTCTCTATGCCCCCCTCTCTTTCCCCCTCCTTTCTGAACACCCTCTCTCTGTTCCCCTTCTCTCTGTCCCTCTCACTCTGTCCCCGCTCTCTCTGCCCACGCTCTCTCTGTCCCTGCTATCTCTATCCCCGCTCTCCCTGAAAACCACTCACTGTCCCCCCTCGCTGTCCCCCTCTCTGCCCCCCCATGTCCCCGACTCTCTGTCACCCCATTCTCTGCAAGCCTCTCTGTCCCCCCTCTCACTGCCCCCCCTCTCTCGGGCCCCCTCTCTCTGTCCTCCCCTCTTCTATCCGCCCTCTCTCTCTCCTCTTTTCTCAGTCCCGCCTCACTGTCCCCCTCTCTCTCTGCCACCTCTCTCATTCCCCTCTCTCTGTACCCCGTCTCTCTGTCCCCATCTCTCTGTCCCACGGTCGCTGTCCACCCTCTTTCTGCCCCCTCTCTCTGTCCTACCTCTCTGCCCACTCTTTCTGCCCCCTCTCTTTGTCCCCCCTCTCTATGTCCCCACACTCTCTGTCCCCATCTCTCTGTCCCCGCTCTCTCTGCCCCCTCTCTCCGTCCTACCTCTCTGCCCCCTCTTTCTGTCCCCCTCTTTCTGTCCCCTTCTCTCTGTCCCCCGCACTCTCTGTCTCCCCTATCTCTTTCCACCATCTCCCTGTGCCCCCTCTGTCCCCCACTCTCTCTGTCCCCCACCTCTCAGTCCCAACTCTCTGCACCCCGTCCTCACGTCTCTTTGTCCTCCTAAGTCTGTCCCCTCTCTCTCTGCCACCCCTCTCTGTGTCCCAAACAATCTCCGCCCCCTCGCTCTGTCTACCCTTTCTGTCCCCCGTCTCTCTGTCGCCCTCACTCTGTCCCCCCTCGCTCTGCCCCCTGTCCCCACTCTCTGTCCCCCCATCTGTTCCCCCTCTCTCTGCCCCCCTCTCTCTGTCCCCTCTTTCTGTCCACCTCTCTCTGTACACCCTCTGTCTGAGACCCTCTCACGGTCCCCCTCTCTCTGTCCGCCCTCTCTGTCCGCCCTCTCTCTCTCCCCTTCTCTCTGTCCTTCTCTCTCTGCCCCCACGCTCTTTCTGTCCCCCACGCCCTCTGTCCCCGCGCTCTCTGTCTCCCGCTCTCTCATTCCCCACTCTCTCTGACCCTGCTTTCTCTGTCCAACTGTCACTGTCACCCATCTCTCTGACCCCCATCTGTCCCCCTCTCTCTGTCCCCCTCTCTCTAACCTCCTATGCCTCCCCTCTTTCTGTCCTCCCGTCCCCCCTCTCTGTCCCCCTCTCTCTGCCCCACTCTCTGTCCGCCCTCTCTCTCTGTTCCCCTCTGTCTGTCCCCCTCTCTGTGTACCCCTCTCACTGTCACCCATCTCTCTGCCCCCATCTCTCCCCCTCTCTCTGTCGCCCCCTCTCTGTCGCCCCCTCTCTGTCGCCCCCTCTCTGTCGCCCCCTCTCTGTCGCCCCCTCTCTGTCGTCCCCTCTCATTCGCCCCCTCTCTGTCGCCCCGTCTCTGTCGCCCCGTCTCTGTCGCCCCGTCTCTGTCGCCCCCTCTCTGTCGCCCCCTCTCTGTCGCCCCCTCTCTGTCGCCCCCTCTCTGTCGCCCCCTCTCTGTCGCCCCCTCTCTGTCCACCTCTCTCTGTCACTATTCTGTTTCCCAATCTCACTGTCCCCTTCTATATTTCCCCCCACTATCTGCCCCCCTCTCTCTGTCCCCACTCTCTCTGTCCCCCACTCTCTGTACCTGTCCCCACTCTCTCTATCCCCCCGCTCTCTATGCCACCCTGTCTGTCCCCCTCCTCTCTGTCCCCCTCCTCTCTGTCCCCCTCCTCTCTGTCCCCCTCCTCTCTGTCCCCCCTCCTCTCTGTCCCCCCTCCTCTCTGTCCCCCCTCCTCTCTGTCCCCCCTCTCTCTGTCCCCCTCTCTCTCTGTGACCCCTCTCTCTCTGTCCCCCTCTCTCTCTGTCCCCACTCTCTTTGCCCCCCTCTCTTTCCCCCTCCTTTCTGAACCCCCTCTCTCTGTTCCCCTTCTCTCTGTCCCTCTCACTCTGTCCCCGCTCTCTCTGCCCACGCTCTCTCTGTCCCTGCTATCTCTATCCCCGCTCTCCCTGAAAACCACTCACTGTCCCCCCTCGCTGTCCCCCTCTCTGCCCCCCCATGTCCCCGACTCTCTGTCACCCCATTCTCTGCAAGCCTCTCTGTCCCCCCTCTCACTGTCCCCCCTCTCTCGGGCCCCCTCTCTCTGTCCTCCCCTCTTCTATCCGCCCTCTCTCTCTCCTCTTTTCTCAGTCCCCCCTCACTGTCCCCCTCTCTCTCTGCCACCTCTCTCATTCCCCTCTCTCTGTACCCCGTCTCTCTGTCCCCATCTCTCTGTCCCACGGTCGCTGTCCACCCTCTTTCTGCCCCCTCTCTCTGTCCTACCTCTCTGCCCACTCTTTCTGCCCCCTCTCTTTGTCCCCCCTCTCTATGTCCCCACACTCTCTGTCCCCATCTCTCTGTCCCCGCTCTCTCTGCCCCCTCTCTCCGTCCTACCTCTCTGCCCCCTCTTTCTGTCCCCCTCTTTCTGTCCCCTTCTCTCTGTCCCCCGCACTCTCTGTCTCCCCTATCTCTTTCCACCATCTCCCTGTGCCCCCTCTGTCCCCCACTCTCTCTGTCCCCCACCTCTCAGTCCCAACTCTCTGCACCCCGTCCTCACGTCTCTTTGTCCTCCTAAGTCTGTCCCCTCTCTCTCTGCCACCCCTCTCTGTGTCCCAAACAATCTCCGCCCCCTCGCTCTGTCTACCCTTTCTGTCCCCCGTCTCTCTGTCGCCCTCACTCTGTCCCCCCTCGCTCTGCCCCCTGTCCCCACTCTCTGTCCCCCCATCTGTTCCCCCTCTCTCTGCCCCCCTCTCTCTGTCCCCTCTTTCTGTCCACCTCTCTCTGTACACCCTCTGTCTGAGACCCTCTCACGGTCCCCCTCTCTCTGTCCGCCCTCTCTGTCCGCCCTCTCTCTCTCCCCTTCTCTCTGTCCTTCTCTCTCTGCCCCCACGCTCTTTCTGTCCCCCACGCCCTCTGTCCCCGCGCTCTCTGTCTCCCGCTCTCTCATTCCCCACTCTCTCTGACCCTGCTTTCTCTGTCCAACTGTCACTGTCACCCATCTCTCTGACCCCCATCTGTCCCCCTCTCTCTGTCCCCCTCTCTCTAACCTCCTATGCCTCCCCTCTTTCTGTCCTCCCGTCCCCCCTCTCTGTCCCCCTCTCTCTGCCCCACTCTCTGTCCGCCCTCTCTCTCTGTTCTCCTCTGTCTGTCCCCCTCTCTGTGTACCCCTCTCACTGTCACCCATCTCTCTGCCCCCATCTCTCCCCCTCTCTCTGTCGCCCCCTCTCTGTCGCCCCCTCTCTGTCGCCCCCTCTCTGTCGCCCCCTCTCTGTCGCCCCCTCTCTGTCGCCCCCTCTCTGTCGCCCCGTCTCTGTCGCCCCGTCTCTGTCGCCCCCTCTCTGTCGCCCCCTCTCTGTCGCCCCCTCTCTGTCGCCCCCTCTCTGTCGCCCCCTCTCTGTCCACCTCTCTCTGTCACTATTCTGTTTCCCAATCTCACTGTCCCCTTCTATATTTCCCCCCACTATCTGCCCCCCTCTCTCTGTCCCCACTCTCTCTGTCCCCCACTCTCTGTACCTGTCCCCACTCTCTCTATCCCCCCGCTCTCTATGCCACCCTGTCTGTCCCCCTCCTCTCTGTCCCCCTCCTCTCTGTCCCCCTCCTCTCTGTCCCCCTCCTCTCTGTCCCCCCTCCTCTCTGTCCCCCCTCCTCTCTGTCCCCCCTCCTCTCTGTCCCCCCTCTCTCTGTCCCCCCTCTCTCTGTCCCCCTCTCTCTCTGTGACCCCTCTCTCTCTGTCCCCCTCTCTCTCTGTCCCCACTCTCTTTGCCCCACCCTCTCTGTCCCTGTCTCTCTCTGCCCCCTCTCTCTGCCCCTCTATCTCTGGCCCTTCTCTGTCTGGCCCCCTCTCACTGTCCATCTCTCACTGTCCCAGTCTCTCTCTGCCCCGCCACGTCCACTCTCGCTTTCCCCCTCTCTGTGCCCCACTCTCTGTCCCCCTCTCTTTTCCCAGTGTCTCTGCTCCCCTCTCTCTGTCCCTCTCTCTGTTCCCCCACTCTCTGTGCGTCTTTCAGTCCCATTTCTCTGTCCCCCTCACGCTGTCCCCCCTCTCTCCCCCTCTCATGGTCCCCCCTCTCTCTGGCCCCCTCTTACTGTCCATCTCTCACTGGCCCAGTCTCTCTCTGCCCCGCCCCGTCCTCTCTCGCTCTCCCCCTCCTCTCTATTCCACCCGCTCTGTGCCCCACTCTCTGTCCCCCTCTCTTTTTCCAGTGTCTCTGTTCCCCTCTCTCTGTCCCCCTCTCTGTCCCCCTCTCTGTCCCCCCTCTGTTCCTCTCTCTGTTCCCCCACTCTCTGTGCCTCTCTCAGTCCCACTTCTCTGTCCCCCCCCACGCTGTCCCCCCTCTTTCTGATCCCCCCTCTCCCCCTCTCATGGTCCCCACTCTCTCTGTCCCCCCTCTCTGTTCCCCCCTCTCTCTGTCCCCCTCTCTCTGTCCCCCTCTCTCTCTGTCCCCACTCTCTTTGCCCCACCCTCTCTGTCCCTGTCTCTCTCTGCCCCCTCTATCTCTGGCCCCTCTCTCTCTGGCCCCCTCTCACTGTCCATCTCTCACTGTCCCAGTCTCTCTCTGACCCCCCGCTGTCCTCTCTCACTTTCCCCCTCCTCTCTATTCCCCCCTCTCTGTGCCCTACTCGCTGTCCCCCTCTCTTTTCCCAGTGTCTCTGTTCCCCTCTCGCTGTCCCCCTCTCTGTCCACCCTCTGTTCCCCTCTCTGTTCCCCCTCACTCTGTCCCCTCTCTCTGTCCCCCCTCTCTCTGTCACGCGCTCTCTGTCCCCCCCCGTCCCTCTCTCTGTCCCTCATCTCTGTCCCCCAACTCTCTGTACACCCCGTCTCTGTCCCCCCTCTCTAAGATCCCGTGCTCTCTCTCCGCCCTCTCTCTGTCCCCCTCTCGCTTTCCCCCTCTCTCTGTACACCCTCTCTCTATCCCCGCTCTCGCTGAACACCTCTCTCTGTCCCCCCCGTCTCCCTCTCGCTGTTCCCACTCTGTGTCCCAATCTCACTGTCCCCCTATGTCTTTTCCGCCCACTATGTACCCCCTCTCTCTGTCCCCACTCTCTCTGTCTGCCTCCTCTCAGTCCCACTTCTCTCTGTCCCTCTCTCTGTCCACCCCTTGCTCCGCCCCTCTCCCTGTCCCCCCTCGCTGTGTCCCGTCTCTCCCTGAACCTCTATCTCTGCCCCCTATGACCCCGTCTCTCTATGTCCCCCATCTCTATGCCCCCGTCTCTGATCCCCCTTCCTCTTTGTCCCCCTCTCTCTGCCCCCCCTCTCTGTCCGACTCTCTCTGTCCCCGCTCTCTCTGTAACTGCTCTCTCTGTCCCTGCTCTCTCTATCCCCGCTCTCGCTGAACACCTCACTTTCCCCCCTCGCTGACCCCCCTCTATGTCCCCGACTCTCTGTCCCCCCATTCTCTGTACGCCTCTCTGTCCCGCCTCTCTGTCCCCCCTTCTCTGTTCCCCCGTGCCCCCTCTCACGGTCCCCCCTCTCTCTGTCCCCCTACTCTGTACACCTTTCTCTGACCCCCCCTCTCACTGTTCCCCCCCTCTCTGTCCCCCCATCCCCCCTCTCACGGTCCCTCCTCTCTCTGTCCCTGTCTCTCTCTGCCCCCCTCTCAGCTGCTCTCTCTCTGCCCCCACTCTCTCTGACCGCCTCTCTCTGTCAATCTCTCACTTTCCCACTCTCTCTCTGCCACCTCTCTCTGTCCTCTCTCGCTGTCATCCTCTCTGTCCCCCACTCTCTCTTCTCCCTCCTCTCTGTCGCCCCTCTCGCTGTGCTCTACTCTCTGTCCCCCTTTCTCTGTCCCCGAGTCTCTCTCCCTGTGTCTCTGTCCCACTCGCTCTGTCCCCCCCTCTCTGACCCCTCTCTCTGTTCCCTCTCTCTCTGTCCCACCTCTCTATGTCGCCCCTCTCTCCGTCGCCCCTCTGTCTATTCCTGCTCTCTCTGTCCCCCTCTATGTTCCCCTCTCTGTCCGCTATCTCTGCCCCCTTCTCTCTGTCCACTTCTCTCTCTGCCCCCCCACACACAGTTAACACTCTCAGTCTCCCTCTCTCTGACCCCTTCCTCTCTGTCCCTTCCTCTCTGTCCCTTCCTCTCTGTCCCCCTCCCACTGTCCCCCTCTCTCTTTCCCCCTCTCTCTGTCCCCATCTCAGTACCCCATCTCTGTCCGCTTCTCGCTGGTTCCCCCACTCTCTGTCCCCGCTCTCTCTGTCCGCCTCTCACTGTCACCCATCTCTCTGGCCCCATCTTTCCCCTCTCTCTGTTACCCATCACTCTGTGACCGTCTCTCTGTCCCCCTCTCTCTTTCCCCCCTCTCTCTGTGCCCTCTGTCTCTGTCCCCCTTCCTCTCTCTCCCCCCTCTCTGTCCCCCTCTCTCTGTCCCCTACTCTCCGTCCCTGTCTCTCTGTGACCCCTTCTCTCTGTCCCCAATCTCTGTCCCCCTCTCTCTGTCCCCACTCTCTTTGTCCCCCTCTATTTGTCCCTGTCTCTCTCTGACGCCCTCTCACTGTCCATCTCTCACTGTCCCAGTCTCCCTCTCCCCCCCCTTCTCTCTCTGTCCTCTCTCGCTGTGCACCTCTCTCTCTCCCCTTCCTCTCTGTCACCCTCTCTCTGTGCTCCACTCTCTGTCCTGCTCTCTCTTCCCAGTCTCTCTGTCCCTCTCTCTCTGTCCCTCTCTCTCTGTCCCCCCTCTCACTGTCCCCCCTCTCTATGTCCCCCTCTCTCTGTTCCCCATCTCTGTCCCCACTCTATTCCCTTTTCTGTACCCCCACCCTCTGTGCATGTCTCTGTCCCGCATCTCTGTCCCCCTTCTCTGTCTCCCTCACACTGACCCCGCTCTTTCTTACCCCCCTCTGTCCCATTCTCATCGTCCCCCTCTCTCTGTCCCTTCTTTCTACCCCCCCCTCTCTGTCACCCCCATTTTGCTCTCTCTCTGTCACCCCATCTCTGTCCCCCAACTCGCTGAACCCCCTCTCTGTCCACCATCTCACTGTCCCTCTGTCTCTGTCCCCTACTCTCTGTCCCCCCTTCTCTGTACACCCTCTCTCTGTTCCCGCTCTCCCCGAACACCTCTCTTTGTCCCCCGTACCTGTCCTCCTCTCTGTCCCCACTCTGTGTCCCAATCTCACTGGCCCCCTCTCTATTTTGCCCCACTATCTGCCCCCTCTCTCTCTGTCCCCACTCTCTCTGTCACCCACTCTCTGTCCCTGTCTCTCTCTGCTCCCTCTCTCTGTCCATCCCTCTCTCTGCCCCCCTCTCTCTGCCTCTCTCTCTGTCCACATCCTCTCTCTCCCCCTTCTCTCTCTCCCTCTCTCTGTCCACCCCTTGCTCCGTCCCCCTCTCCCTGTCCCCCCTCGGTCTGCCCCTCTCTTCCTGAACCACACTCTCTGCTCCCTATGACACCCTCTCTCTCTGTCCCCCCTCTCTCTGTCCCCCCTCTCTCTGTCCCCCCTCTCTCTGTCCCCCTCTCTCTGTCCCCAACCCTCTGTCCCCACTCTCTCAGGCCCCGACTCTCCGTCCCTGTCAAACTGCGCCCCCCTTTCTCTGTCCCCCCTTTCTCTGTCCCCCCTCTCTCTGTCCCCCTCTCTCTGTCCCCCCTCTCTCTGTCCCCCCTCTCTCTGTCCCCCCTCTCTCTGTCCCCCCTCTCTCTGTCCCCCCTCTCTCTGTCCCCCTCTCTCTGTCCCCATCTCTCTGCTCCCGCGGTCTCTGTCCCCTCTCTCTGCCCCCTCTCTCTGTCCTACCTCTCTGCCCCCTTTTTCCGTCCTCCTCTCTCTGTCTCCCAACTCTATGTCCCCGCTCTCTCTGTCTCCGCTCTCTCTGTCCCCCCTCTCTCAGGCTGCATTCTCCCTGCCCCCCCTCAGTACCCCTCTCACTGTCACCCTCTCTCTGTCCCCTCTCTCTGTCCCCCTCTCCCTGTCCCAACTCTCTGTGCCCCCCTTTCTCTGTCCCCTTCTCTCTGTTCCGCTCTCTCTGTCCCCGTCTCTCTGTACTCCGTCTCTCTGTCCCCATCTCTCTGTTCCCGCGGTCTCTGCCCCCTCTCTCTGTCCTACCTCTCTGCCCCCTTTTTCTGTCCTCCTCTCTCTGTTCCCCTAACTCTATGACCCCTCTCTCTCTGTCCCCGCTCTCTCTTTCCCCCCTCTCTCAGGCTGCACTCTCCCTGCCCCCCCTCTATCCCCCTCTATCCCCCTCTCACTGTCCCCACTCTCTTTGCCCCCCTCTCTCTGTCCCTGTCTCTCTCTGCCCCTCTACCTCTGTCCCCTCTCTCTCTGACCCCCTCTCACTGTCCATCTCTCACTGTCCCCGTCTCTCTCTGCCCCCTCTCTCTGTCCTCTCTCGCTGGCCCCTCTCTCTCTCCCCCCTCCTCTCTACCCCCCCCCCGTGCCCCAATGTCTGTCCCGCAATTCTTTCCCAGTGTCTCTGTCCATCTCTCTTGTCCCGCTCTCACTGACGCCCGTCTCTATGTCGCCCTTTCTATGTCCCCCTCTCTATGTCCCCCTCTCTCTGTACCCCCTCTCTGTCCATTCCCCTGTTCCCCTCTCTGTTCCCACACTCTCTGTTCGTCTCTCTGTCCCGCCTCTCTGTCCCACTTCTCTGTCCCCCTCATAATGTCCCCCCTCTTTCTGACCCCCCTCTGTCCCCCTCTCATGGTACCCCCTCTTTCTCTCTCCCCTCTCTCTGTCCCCTCTCTCTCTGTCCACCATCTCACTGCCTCCCTCTCTCTGCCCCCTCTCTCTGTCCCCCTCTCACTGTACACCCTCTCTCTGTCCCCCCTCTCCCTGAACTTCTCTCTCTGCCCCCCGGTCCCCCTCTCCCTGTTCCCACTCTGTGTCCCAATCTCATTGTCCCCATCTCCTTTCCCCCCACTATCTGCCCCCTCTATCTGTCCCCACTCTCACTGTCCCGCACTCTCTGTACCTGTCTCTCTCTGCTCCCTCTCTGTGTCCATCCCTCTCTGCCCCCTCTCTCTGCCACTCTCTCTGTCCGCCTCCTCTCTTTCACCCTCTCTCTCTGTTCCCCTCTCTCTGTCCCCGCTCTCTCTGTCCCCGGTCTTCCTGTCCCTGCTCTCTCTATCCCCGTTCTCCCTGAACCCCTCTCATTATCCCCCCTCGCTGTCCCCCTCTCTGCCCCGCTCTATATGTCCACTACTCTCTGTCCCCCCATTCTCTGTACGCCTCTCTGTCCCGCCTCTCTGTCCCCCCTTCTCTGTCCTCCCTCTCACGGTCCTCCCTCTCTGTCCCCCTACTCTGCACCCATTTCTCTGTCTCCCCTCTCACTGTCCCCCCTCTCTCTGTTCCCCCGTCCCCCCTCTCACGGTCCCTCCTCTCTCTCCCCTCTCTCTCTGTCCCTGTCTCTCTCTGTCCCGCTCTCTGCCGCTGTATCTCTGCCCGCACTCTCTTTGACCCCCTCTCTCTGTCCTCTCTCGCTGTCCCCCTCTCTGTCCCCCCTCTCTCTCTGTGCCCTACTCTCTGTCCCCCTTTCGCTGTCCCCCTTTCGCTGTCCCCCTTTCGCTGTCCCCCTTTCGCTGTCCCCGTGTCTCTGTCCCCGTGTCTCTGTCCCCGTGTCTCTGTCCCCGTGTCTCTGTCCCCGTGTCTCTGTCCCCTTCTCTCTGTCCCCTTCTCTCTGTCCCCTTCTCTCTCTGTCCACTCTCTCTCGTTCCCCCTCTCTCTGATTACCCTCTCTCTGTCCACCTCTCTCTGTCTCCCCTCTCTCTGTCGCCCCTCTCTCTATTCCTGCTCTCTCTGTCCCACTCTCTAACCCCTCTCTGTCCCACTCTCTCTGCCAACTTCTCTCTGCCCCCTTCTCTCTCTGTCGCCCCACTCTCTGTTAATCTCTCTCTGCTTCCCTCTCTCTGTCCCCCCTCTCTCTGTTCCCCCTCGCTGTCCCTCACTCTGCCCCCCAATGACCCCATCTCTCTGTTCCCGTCTCTCTGTTCCCCGTCTCTCTGTCCCCATCTCTGTCCCCACCTCTTTGTCCCCCTCTCTCTGTCCCCTCTCTCTGTCCGCCTTTCTCTGTACTCCCCTCTGTCCGCCCACTCTCTCTGTCACCCCCTCTGTCCCAACCCTCTGTTCCCCCTCTCTGTCCCCCGTCCCTCGTCTTTCCGTTCCCCTTTTTCTGTGCACCCTCTCTATCCCCCACTCTCTGTCCCTCTCTCTCTGTCTCCCCCCTCTGTCCCCCTATTTCTGTCCCCCAGTCTCCCTCTCTCTGTTCCCCTCTCTCTGTCCCCGTCTCTCTGTCCCCATCTCTGTCCCCCTCCCTTACCCTCACTCTCTCACCGCCATGACCCCCTCTCTCTGTCCCCCTCTCTCTGTCCCCCTCTCTCTGTCCCCCTCTCTCTGTCCCCCCTCTCTGTCCTCCCATCTCTGTCCCCCTCTCACTGACGCCCGTCTCTATGTCCCCCTTTCTATGTCCCACTCTCTCTGTACCCCTTCTCTGACCCACCCCGTTCCCATCTCTGTTCCCCCATTCTCTGTTCGTCTCTCTCTCCCGCCTCTCTATCCCACTTCTCTGTCCCCGTCACACTGTCCCCTCTCTTTCTGACTCCCCTCTGTCCCCCTCTCATGGTTCCCTCTCTCTCTCTCCCCCTCTCTCTGTTCCACCCTCTCTCTGTCCCCCCTCGCTGTCCCTCACTCTTTGCTCCCCATTACACCCTTTCTCTGTTCCCCGTCTCTCTGTTCCCCCGTCTCTCTGTCCCCGATATCTGTCCCCATCTCTTTGTCCCACTCTCTCTGTCCCACTCTCTCTGACCCCATCTCACTTTTCCCCCCACTCTGTCCCCCTCTCTCTGTCCCCCTCTCTCTGTCCCCCTATCTCTGTACACCGTCTCTGTCCGCCCACTCTCTCTGTCACCCCCTCTGTCCCCACCCTCTGTTCCCCCCTCTCTGTTCCCCGTCCCTCGTCTTTCTCTTCCCCTCTTTCCGTCGGCCCTCTCTGTCCGCCCTCTCTCTGTCCGCGCGCTCTCTCTGTCCGCGCGCTCTCTCTGTCCGCGCTCTCTCTCTGTCCTCCCCCTCTCTGTCCCCCCCTCTCTGTCCCCCCCCTCTCTGTCCCCCCCTCTCTGTCCCCCCCTCTCTGTCCCCCTCGCTCTGTCCCCCTCGCTCTGTCCCCCTCGCTCTGTCCCCCTCGCTCTGTCCCCCTCGCTCTGTCCCCCACGCTCTGTTCCCCTCGCTCTGTTCCCATCGCTCTGTTCCCCTCTCTCTATCCCCCCACTCTGTCCCCCTCTTTCTGTCCCCCCAGTCTACCTCTCTCTGTTCCTTTCGCTCTGTCCCCCTCTCTCTGTCCCCAACTCTGTCCCCCCTCGCTGTCCCTCACTCTCTCACCCCCATAACCCCTTCCCACTGTCACCCCCTCTCTGTCACTCCCTCTCTGTCACTCCCTCTCTGTACCCCCTCTCTGTACCCCCTCTCTGTACCCCCTCTCTGTACCCCCTCTCTGTACCCCCTCTCTGTACCCCCTCTCTGTTCTCCCTCTCTGTCCTCCCTCTCTGTCCTCCCTCCCTCTCCCCCCTCTACACCACCCCTCACTCTCACTCCTCTCTCTGTCCCCCTCTCTCTCTCCCCCGTCTCTCTGCCCCCCCTCTGTCCCCCCCTCTGTCCCCACCCTCTGTTCCCCCCGGTCCCTCCTCTTTCTGTTCCCCTCTTTCTATTCCCCTCTCTGTCCGCCCTCTCTCTGTCCGCGCTCTCTCTGTCCTCACCTCTCTCTATCCCCCCTCTCTGTCCCCCCGCTCTGTACACCCCTCTCTGTCCCCACGTCTGTCCCACCACCCTGTCCCCAGCCTCGGTTCCTCCCTCTCTGTTCCCCCCTCTGTCCATCCTCTTTCTGTTCCACCCCTTTCTGTCCCCCCTCTCATCCCGCCCTCTCTCTGTACGCCCTCTCTCTTTGTCCCACTCTCTCTGCCCCCCTCTCTGTCCCACTCACTGTTTCCCCATCTCTTTATCCCCCTGTCTCTGTCCCCCTTTTCTCTGTCCCCCTTTTCTCTGTCCCCCTCTTCTCTGTCCCCCTCTCTCTGTCCCCCCCCCCTCTCTCGCCCTCTCTCTGTTCCCCTCTCTCTGTCTCCACTCTCGCTCTCCCCGCTCTTAGTGAGGCACAGAGAGTGGGGCACAATCTGTGCAACTCTCTATGTCCCCATCACTTTGTCCCCATTTTCTCTGTCGCCCTCTCTCTATCTCCGATCTCTCTGTCCCCGCTCTCTCTGCCCTCCTATCGCTTTCCCCCTGTCTCTGTCCCCTCCTCTCTGTCCCCACTCTCTCTGACCCCAATCTCCATCCCTGTCTCTCTGTTCCCCCCTGTCTCTGCCCCCTCTCTCTGTCCCCTTCTCTCTGTCTACACTCTGTGACCCCCTATCTCAGTCCCCCTCTCTCTGTCCCCCTCTCTCTGTCCCCCTCTCTCTGTCCCCCTCTCTCTGTCCCCCTCTCTCTGTCCCCTCTCTCTGTCCCCTCTCTCTGTCCCCTCTCTCTGTCCCCTCTCTCTGTCCCCCCTCTCTCTGCACCCCTCTCTCTGTCCCCCTCTGTCTCTGCCCTCTCTGTCTGCCCCCCCCCTCTGCCCCCTTCTCTGTACACCTTATCACTGTCCCCATCTCTCTGTTCCTGCGGTCTCTGTCCCCCCTCTCTCTGCCCCCTCTGTCTCTCCACCATTTCACTGTCCCCCTCTATCTGTCACCCTCTCTCTGTCCCCCCTCTCTCTTTCCCCCCTCTCTCTGTCTGCCCTCTCCCTGTTCCCTCTATGTCCCTCTCTCTCTGTCCCCACTCTCTTTGCCCCCCTCGCTCTGCCCCTATCCTCTCTGCCCCCTCTCTCTGCCCCTCTATCTCTGTCCCCTCTCTCTCTGACTCCCTCTCACTGTCCATCTCTCACTGTCCCAGTCTCTCTCTGCCCCCTCTCTCTGCCCCTCTATCTCTGTCCCCTCTCTCTCTGACTCCCTCTCACTGTCCATCTCTCACTGTCCCAGTCTCTCTCTGCCCCCTCTCTCTGTCCTCTCTGTCTGTCCCCCTCTCTCTCCCCCTCCTATCTATCCACCCCTCTCTGTGCTCCACTCTCTGTCACACTTTCTCTGTCCCCTTCTCTCTGTCCCCCTCTCTCTCTGTCCCCCTCTCTCTGTCCCCCTCTCTCTCTGTCCCCCCTCTCTGTCCCTACAAATCTGTCCCACCATCTCTGTCCCCCTCTGTCTGTCCCCCTCTGTCTGTCCCGCTCTGTCTGTCCCCCTCTGTCTGTCCCTCTCTCACTCTGTCCCCCTCTCTCTGTCCCCCTCTCTCTGTCCCTCCATCTCTGTCCCCCTCTCGCTGTCACTCCCATGTCCCCCCGCTCTGTCCCCCTCTCTGCCCCCCCTCCCTGTTCCCGCTCTCTGTCCCCCCTCTCTGACCCTCCTCTCTGTCATCCTCTCTCTGTCCCCCCCTCTCTGTCCCCCCTCTCTCTTCCCCCCTCTCTCTGTCCACCTCTCTCTTTCGCCGCTCTCGCTGTCCCCTCTCTCTGTCCCCCTCTCTCTGTCCCCCTCTCTCTGTCCCCCTCTCTCTGTCCGCCTCTCTCTGACACCCTCTCTCTGTGCCCCTCTATCTGTGCCCCTCTATCTGTGCCCCTCTATCTGTGCCCCTCTCTCTGTGCCCGCTCTCTCTGAACACCTCTCTCTGTCCCCCTTTCTCTGTCAGCCTCACTCTGTCCCCCCCTCACTGTCCCTCTTTCTCTGTCCTCCCTCTCGCTGTCCCCCAATCTCTGACATCATCTCTCTCTGTCACACTCCCCCTCCCGCCGTCCTCCTCTCTCGGTCCACCCCTCGCTCCGTCCCCGTCTCTCTGTCCCTCTCTCTCTGCCCCGTCTCCCTCTGTACCTCTTTCACTATCCCCCTTTCGCTGTCCCCCTCTCTGTCCACTCTGTCAGTCCTCCCTGCCCCCTCTCTGTCCCCACTCTCTCTGTCCCCTCTCTCTCTGTCCACTCTCTCTGACCCCCACTCTCTGTAACCCCTCTCTGTTCCCCGGCCCCCCTCTGCCCCCTTACTTTACCATACCTACTTTCCCGTCTCTCTCTGTCCCACCTCTCTGTCCCCTGCTCTCTGTCGCCCCTCTTTCTGTCGCCCCTCTATTTGTCCCTCTCTCTAATCCTGCTCTGACTGTCCTCCTCTCTCTTTCCCCCCTCTCTCTGTCACCCTCTTTCTGTCCCCCCACTCTGTCCCCACTCTCTCTGTCCACCGCTCTCTGTCCCACGCTCTCTGTCCCACGCTCTCTGTCTCCCTGTCTCTGTCCAACTCTCACTGCCCCCTTCTCTCTCACCCCCCTCTGCCCGTATCTCTGTCCCCTCTCTTTGACCCTCACTCTCTTTTCCCCATCTCTGTCCCGTCTGTTCCCCTCTGCCCCGCTCACTTTTCCATACCCTCTGTCCCTTCTCTCTCTGTCCCACCTCTTTCTGTCGCCCCTCTCTTTGTCCCTCTCTCTGTTCCTGCTCTCTCTGTCCTCCTCTGTCACACTCTCTCTGTCCCCCCTTTCTGTCCCCACTCTCTCTGTCGACCTCTCACTGTCCCAGTCTCTCTCTGCCCCGTCTCTCTGTCCTGTCTCGCTGTCCCCCTCTCTGTCCTCCACTCTCTCTCCTGCCTCCTTTCTGCCGCCCCCTCTCTGTGCCGCACTCTCTGTCCCCCTTTCTCTGTCCCCGTGCCTCTGTAAAACTCTTTCTGTCCCCCTCTCACTGTCGCCCCTCTCTATGTCCCCCTCTCTATGTCCCCCTCTCTCTGTATGTCTTTCTGTCCCGCCTGTCTGTCCCCATTCTCTTCCACCCCCCCCACTGTCCCCCTCTCTCTGACACTCCTCTGTACCACCTCTCACAGTACCCCCTCTCTCTGTCCCCTCGCTCTGTCGCCCCTCTCTCTGTCTCCCACTCACTGTCCCCTTCTCTCTGTCCCTCTCTCTCTGTCCCTCTCTCTCTGTCCCCCCATCTCTGTCCCCCGACACTCTGTACCCCCTCTCTCTGTCCGCCCTCTCTATGTTCCCGCGCTCTTTGTCCCCCCCTCTCTCTGCCCCCTCTCTCTGTCTCTTTCTCTGTCCCCCTCTCTCTGTCCCCGCTCTCCCGGCACACCTCTCTCTGTCCCTCTCTCTCTGTCCCTCCTCTCTCTGTCCCCCTCTCTCTGTCCCCCTCTCTCTGTCCCTCTCTCTCTGTCCCCCCATCTCTGTCCCCCCATCTCTGTCCCCCGACACTCTGTACCCCCTCTCTCTGTCCGCCCTCTCTATGTTCCCGCGCTCTTTGTCCCCACCTCTCTCTGTCCCCTCTCTCTGTCTCTTTCTCTGTCCCTCTCTCTCTGTCCCCGCTCTCCCGGAACACCTCTCTCTTTCCCCCTCTCTCTGTCCCCCTCTCTCTGTCCCCACTCTGTGACCCACTTTCACTGACCCCTCTCTCTCTGCCCCCCACTAACTGCCCCCTCTCTCTGTCCCTACTCTCTCTGTACCCAACCCTCTGTCCCTGTCTCTCTCTGCTCCCTCTCTCTGTCTCTCCCTCTCTGCCCCCTCTCTCTGTCCCCCTCCGCTCTGTCCCCCTCCTCTCTGTCTCTCTCTGTCCACCCCTTGCTCCGCCCCCATTCTCTGCCCACTCTCTCTGTCTCCTCTTTCTGTGCCCCTCTCTCTGTACCCCCTCTCCCTGACCCCCTCTCTCGGTCCCCCTCTCTCTCTACCCCCTCTCTCTGTCCCCCCTCTGCCTCCCCACTTTCTGTGCTCCCGGCCCCCCTCTCTGTCCACCCTCTCTCTCTGTCCCCTTCTCTCTCTCCTCTTCTCTCTGTCCCACTCTCTCTGTCCCCCTCTCTCTCTGTCCCCCCCACTCTCTGTCCCTCGTCTCTCGGAACACCCCTCTGTACCCCCTCTCTCTGTCCGCCCTCTCTAAGTTCCCGCGCTCTCTGTCCCGCCTCTCTCTTCCCACTCTCTCTGTCTCTTTCTCTGTCCCTCTCTCTCTGTCCACCATCTCACTGTCACGACTCTCTCTGTCCCGCCTCTCTCTTCCCACTCTCTCTGTCTCTTTCTCTGTTATCACTGTTCCCCCCTCGCTCTGCCCCCCCTCATTTAGTCCACCTCTCACTGTCACCCATCTCTCTGCCCCAATCTGTCCCCGTCTCACTGTCTCGCTCTCTCTGTCCTACTCTCTCTGTCCCCATCTCAGTACCCCATCTCTGTCACCCATCTCTCTGTGACCCACTCTCTGTCCCCCTCTCTCTGTCCCCTTCTCCCTGTGCCCCCTTCCTCTCTGTCTCCCTCTCTCTGTCCCCCTCTCTCTGCCCCATCTCAGTACCCCATCTCTGTACACTTCTCTCTGTCCCCCCACTCGATGCCCCCTCTCTCTGTCCCCCCTCTCTCTGTCTCCCTACTCTCTGTCCCCCCTCTCTGTCCCCCCTCTCTGTCCCCCCTCTCTGTCCCCCCTCTCTGTCCCCCCTCTCTGTCCCCCCTCTCTGTCCCCCTCTCTCTCTGTCCCCTATTTCTGTCCCCCCTCTCTGTCCCCACACTCTCTGTCCACCTCTCACTTGCCCCCTCTCTCTCTGCCCCCACTCTGCCACCTATCTCTGTCCCCACTCTCTCTATACCCACTCTCTGTCCCCCTCTCTCTGTCCCCCTCTCTCTGTCCCCGTCTCTCTGTCCCCCTCTCAATGTCACCCATATTTCTGCCCACCATCTGTCCCGCTCTCTCTGTCACCCATCTCTCTGTGACTCTCACTCTGCCCCTCTCTCTCTGTCCCCTCTCTCTCTGTCCCCTCTCTCTGTCCGCCCTCTCACTGTCTCCCTTCCTCTCTGTCCCCCTCTCTCTGTCCCCCTCTCTCTGTCCCCCCTCTCTGTCCCTATCTCAGTACCCCATCTCTGTCCCAGGGCCTGGGAAATGAATATTCAAGGCTACATGTGTTATCGTAAGGATAGACTGACGGGCAGAGGGGGTGGGGTGGCCTTGTTGGTAAGGGAGGATATTCAGTCCCTTGCGCGGGCGGACCTAGAGTCAGGGGATGTAGAGTCAGTGTGGATAGAGCTTCGAAACACTAAGGGTAAAAAAACCCTCATGGGAGTCATCTACAGGCCCCCAAACAGTAGTCTGGATGTTGGAGGTAAGTTGAATCAGGAGCTGAAATTGGCTTGTCGCAAAGATGTTACTACAGTTGTTATGGGGGATTTTAACATGCAGGTAGACTGGGAGAATCAGGATGGTATCGGGCCTCAAGAAAGAGACTTTGTGGAGTGCCTCAGAGATGGATTTTTAGTGCAGCTGGTGCTGGAGCCGACCAGGGATAAGGCGATTCTGGATCTGGTATTGTGTAACGAACCAGAATTGGTCAGTGACCTCGAAGTGAAGGAGCCATTGGGAAGTAGTGACCATAATACAATAAGCTTCAATCTGCAATTTGAGAGGGAGTGGGTACAATCTGAAGTGACAATATTTCAGTTGAATAAAGGGAAATATGGAGCTATGAGGGAGCAACTGGCCAAAGTTCAATGGTTTAATACCTTAACAGGGAAGACCGTGGAGGAACAATGGCAGATATTTCTGTGTATAATGCAGAAGATGCAGGATCAGTTCATTCCTAAAAGGAAGAAAGATCCCAGGAGGAGACATGGGCGGCCGTGGCTGACAAGGGAAGTAAAGAAACATATAAGGTTAAAAGAGAAAAAGTATAACTTAGCGAAGATAAGCGGGAAAACGGAGGACTGGGAAGCTTTTAAAGAACAACAGAGGATTAGTAAGAAGGAAATACGCAGAGAAAAAATGAGGTACGAAGGTAAACTGGCCAAGAATATAAAGGAGGATAGTAAAAGCTTTTTTAGGTATGTCCAAGGCAAAAAAATGGTTAGGACAAAAATTGGGCCCTTGAAGACAGAAACAGGGGAATATATTATTGGGAACATAGAAATGGCAGAGGAATTAAATGGGTACTTCAGATCTGTGTTCACTGGGGAAGACACAAGCAATCTCCCTGAGGTAACAGTGGCTGAAGGACCTGAACTTAAGGGAATTTCTATTTGCCAGGATTTGGTGTTGGAGAGACTGTTAGGTCTGAAGTTTGATAAGTCTCCGGGGCCTGATGGCCTGCATCCCAGGGTACTGAAGGAGGTGGCTCGGGAAATCGCGGATGCGCTGGTGATTATTTTCCAGAGTTCAATAGAATCGGGGTTGGTTCCTGAGGATTGGAGGGCGGCTAATGTTGTGCCACTTTTTAAGAAGGGTGGGCGGGAGAAAGCAGGAAATTATAGACCAGTTAGTCTGACCTCAGTGGTGGGAAAGATGCTGGAGTCTATTATAAAGGATGAAATTACGGCACATCTGGATAATAGTAACAGGATAGGACAGAGTCAGCATGGATTTATGAAGGGGAAATCATGCTTGACTAATCTTCTTGAATTTTTTGAGGATGTAACTCGGAAGATGGACGAGGGAGATCCAGTGGATGTAGTGTACCTGGACTTTCAGAAAGCTTTTGATAAAGTCCCACACAAGAGGTTAGTGAGTAAAATTAGGGCGCACGGGATTGGGGGCAAAGTACTAGATTGGATAGAGAATTGGTTGGCTAATAGGAAACAAAGGGTAGTGATTAACGGCTCCATTTCGAAATGGCAGGCAGTGACCAGTGGGGTACCGCAGGGATCCGTGCTGGGACCGCAGCTTTTTACAATATATGTAAATGATATAGAAGATGGTATCAGCAATAACATTAGCAAATTTGCTGATGACACAAAGCTAGGTGGTAGGGTGAAATGTGATGAGGATGTTAGGGGATTACAGGGTGACCTGGACAAGTTAGGTGAGTGGGCAGATGCATGGCAGATGCAGTTTAATGTGGATAAATGTCTGGTTATCCACTTTGGTGGCAAGAACAGGAAGGCAGATTACTACCTCAATGGTATCAAATTAGGTAAAGGGGCTGTTCAGAGAGATCTGGGTGTTCTTGTCCACCAGTCAATGAAGGCAAGCATGCAGGTACAGCAGGTCGTGAAGAAGGCTAATAGCATGCTGGCCTTCATAACAAGAGGGATTGAGTATAGAAGCAAAGAGGTGCTTCTGCAGCTGTACAGGGCCCTGGTGAGACCACACCTGGAGTACTGTGTACAGTTCTGGTCTCCAAATTTGAGGAAAGACATTCTGGCTATTGAGGGAGTGCAGCGTAGGTTCACGAGGTCAATTCCTGGAATGGCAGGATTGCCTTACACGGAAAGACTGAAGCGACTGGGCTTGTATACCCTTGAGTTTAGAAGACTGAGAGGGGATCTGATTGAAACGTATAGGCTTATGAAAGGACTGGACACTCTGGCAGGAGGGAACATATTTTCGTTGATGGGGGAGTGCCGAACCAGAGGACACAACTTAAAAATACGGGGTAGACCATTTAGGACAGAGATGAGGAGAAACTACTTCACACAGAGAGTGGTGGCTGTGTGGAATGCTCTGCCCCAGAGGGCAGTGGAGGCCCAGTCTCTGGATTCTTTTAAGAAAGAATTGGATAGAGCTCTTAAAGATAGTGGAGTCAAGGGGTATGGAGATAAGGCTGGAACAGGATACTAATTAGGAATGATCAGCCATGATCATATTGAATGGCGGTGCAGGCTCGAAGGGCAGAATGGCCTACTCCTGCATCTATTGTCTATTGTCTATTGTCTATTGTCTCTCTGTCCATATCTCACTGTCACCCCCTCTCTGCCCCCTCTCTCTCCACCCTCTCTCTGCCTCTCTCTCTGTCCCCGTCTCTCTGCACCCCGTCTCTCTGTCCATAGTCTCTCTGTCCCCCATCTCTCTGTTCCAGTGCACTCTGTCCCCACTTTCTCTGTCCCTCTCTCTGTCCCCATCACTCTGTCCCCATCACTCTGTCCCCATCACTCTGTCCCCCACTCTCTGCCCCCCGCTCTCTTTCGCCTGCTCTTTGTCCCCCTGTCTCTGTCCACCTCTCACTGTCCCCTTCTCTCTGCCCCCTCTCTCTGTCCCTATCTCTGTCCCCACTCTCTGACCCCCACTCTCTGTACCCCTCTCTGTCCACTCTGTCCCCCACTGCCCCCTCACCTTACCATACCCTCTGTACCTTCTCTCTCTGTCTCACCTTTCTGTCCCCTGCTCTCTGTCGCCCCTCTTTCTGTCGCCCCTCTCTTTGTCCCTCTATCTATTACAACTCTCTCTTTCCTCCTCTCTCTTTCCCCCCCTCTCTGTCCCCCCTCTCTGTCCCCACTCTCTCTGTCCACCTCTCACTGTCCCCTTCTCTCTCTGCCCCCACTCTGCCACCTATCCCTGTACCCACTCTCTCTGTATCCCCTCTCTCTCTGTCCATATCTCACTGTCAACCCTTCTCTCTGCCTCCCTCTCTCTGTTTCCCTCTCTCTGACCCTCTCTCTCTGTCCCCCGTCTCTCTGTACGCCGTCGCTCTGTCCCCATCTCTCTGTCCCCATCCCTCTGTTCCAGTGCACTCTGTGCTCAATTTCTCTGCACCTCTCTCTGCCGCCCCTCTCTGCCCCCTTACTCTATCCCCTCGACTCTGTCTCCCGCTCTCTGCCCCCCGCTCTCTGTTCCCGTGTCTCCGTCCACCTCGCACTGTCCCCTTCTCTCTGCCCCCTCTCTCCGCTCCTATCTCGTTCCACTCTCTCTGTCCCCCTCTCTCTTTCCATCTCTCACTGTCCCACTCTCTCTCTGCACTCCTCTCTCTGTCCCCCTCTCTCTGTCCCCCTCTCTCTGTACCCCGTCTCTCTGTCCCCATCTCTCTGTTCTCGCGTCTCTGTCCCCCCACCTCTCTGCCCCCTCTCTCTGTCCTACCTCTCTGCCCCCTCTTTCTGTCCCCCCTCTCTATGTCCCCACTCTCTATGTCCCCACTCTCTTTCTCCCCATCTCTCTGTCCCCGGTCTCTCTGCCCCCTCTCTCTGTCCTACCTCTCTGACCCCTCTTTCTGCCCCCCCTCTTTCTGTCCCTCTCTCTCTCTCTGTCCCCTGCTCTCTCTGTCCCCTCATCTCTTTCCACCCTCTCCCTGTGCCCCATCTGTCCCCCATTCTCTCTGTCTCCCACCTCTCTGTCTCCCCTCTCTGCCTCCCGGTCCTCACGTCTCTCTGTCCCCCTAAGTCTGTCCCCTCTCTCTGTGTCACCCCTCTCTCTGTCCCCCTCTCTCTTCCCCCTCTCTCTGTACCCCGTTTCTCTGTCCCCATCTCTCTATTCCCGCGTTATCTGTCCCCCCACCTCTCTGACCCCTCTTTGTGCCCCCCTCTTTCTGTCCCTCTCTCTCTGTCCCCCGCTCTCTCTGTCCCTCCATCTCTGTCCACCCTCTCCCTGTGCCCCATCTGTCCCCCATTCTCTCTGTCTCCTACCTCTCTGTCTCCCCTCTCTGCCCCCCGGTCCTCACGTCTCTCTGTCCCCCTAAGTCTGTCCCCTCTCTCTCTGTCACCCCTCTCTCTGCCCAACCCAATCTCTGCCCCCTCGCTCTGTCCACCCTTTTTGTCCCCCTGTCTCTCTGTCCCCCTCGATCTGTCCCCCCTCGCCCTGCCCCCTCTGTCCGCACTCTGTGTACCCCTCTCTCTGTACACCCCTCGCTCCATTTCCCCCCTGTCTCTGTCCCACTCTCACTGTCCCCCTCTCTCTCGGCTCCCCTCTCTGCCTCCTCGCTCTATCCACCTTCCCTGTCCCCTGACTCCCTGTCCCCTCTTGCTCCCTCACCTCTCTCCATCCCCCCTCACTCTGCCCCCCTCACTCTGTTCCCCCGTCTCGATCCCCCTCTCTCTGTCCCCTCGTCTCTCTGTCCCCTAAGTCTGTCCCCCTCTCTCTGCCACCCATCTCTCTGCCCCCTCTCTGCCCGTCTCTCTGTCCCACTCTTGCTGTGCCCAACTTCCTTGTCCCCTGTGTCTCTGTCCGACCTCGCTCTTTCCCACCTCTTTCTGTCTCCCACTCTCTCTGTCCACCCCTCCTCTCTGTCCCTCCTCCTCTATGTCCTCCCCTCCTCTCTGTCACGGTGTCTCTGTTCCCCCCTCTCTGTCCCCGTGTCTCTGTCCCCTCTCTCCCTGAACCCCTTTGTCTGCCCAACTTTGATGCCCTCTCTCTGTCCCCCTCTCTGTCCCGTCTCTCTGTTCCACTCGCTCTGTACCCCATCTCTGTGCCCCTTCTCGCTGTCCCCCTCTCTCTGTACCCTTTCTCTCTCTGCCCCCTATCTCTGTCTGCCCATCTCTCTCTGTCCCCGCTCTCTCTGTCCCACCCTCTCTGCCCCCTCTCTCTGTCCACCACTCACCGTCCCCACTCTCTCTGACCCCAATTCTCTATCCCTGTCTCTCTCTGCCCTCTCTCTCTGACCCTTTCTTACTGTCCACCTCTCTCTCTCTCTGGCCCACTCTCCCTGTCCCCCTTCTTTCTGTCCCCCTCCTCTCTGTCACCCCTTTCACTGTGCCACTCTCACTGACCCCCTCTCTGTCCCCGTGTCTCTGCCCCCCTCTCTGTCCCCCTCTCTCTGTCCCCGCTCTCCTTGAACCTCTCTCTCTAACCCCCATGACCCTCTCTCTCTGTCACCCCTGTCTGTGCCCCCTCTCTATGTCCGCCCTCTCTCTGACTTTCCCCTCTGTCTGTCCCACTCACTCTGTCCCCCTCTCGCTGTACCCCCTCTCTGTCCCCTCTGTCTCTCCTCTGCCCCCTCAAATTACCATACCCTCGGTCCCTTCTCTCTCTGTCCCACATCTCTGCCGCCTGCTCTCTGTCGGCCCTCTTTCACGCTCCTCTCTTTGTCCCTCACTCTATTGCATTTCTCTCTATCCTCCTCCCTCTGTCCTACTCACTCTGTCCCCCCTCTCTCTGTCCCCACTCTCTGTACCCACTCTCTCTGTACCCCCCCTCTCTCTGTCCATATCTCACTGTCAACCCTTCTCTCTGCCTCCCTCTCTCTATTTCCCCCTCTCTGCCCCTCTCTCTCTGTCCCCCGTCTCTCTGTACCCCGTCTCTCTGTCCCCATCTCTCGGTCCCCATCCCTCTGTTCCAGTGCACTCTGTGCTCACTTTCTCTGCCCCTCTCTCTGCCGCCCCTCTCTGCCCCCTTACTCTGTCCCCTCCACTCTGTCTCCCACTATCTGCCCCACGATCTCTGTCCTCCGCTCTCTGTCCCCCTGTCTCTGTCCACCTCTCACTGTCCCCTTCTCTCTGCCCCCATCTCGGTCCACACTCTCTGTCCCCCTCTCTCTTTCCATCTCTCACGGTCCCACTCTCTCTCTGCCCCCCCCCTGTCCCCCTCTCTCTTACCCCTCTCTCTCTACCCCGTCTCTCTGTCCCCATCTCTCTGTCCTACCTCTTTGCCCCCTCTTTCTGTCCCTCTCTCTCTGTTCCCCATCTTCATGTCCCCCGCTCTCTCTGTCCCCTCTATCTCTGTCCACCCTCTCCCTCTGCCCCATCTGTCCCCCATTCTCTCTGTCTCCCACCTCTCTGTCTCCCCTCTCTGCTCCCCGGTCCTCACGTCTCTCTATCCAACTATGTCTGTCCCATCTCTCTCTGTCACTCCTCTCTCTGTCCCACCCAATCTCTGCCCCCACGCTCTGTCCTCCCTTTTTGTCCCCCGTCTCTCTGTCCCCCTCGCCCTGCCCCCTCTGTCCGCACTCTCTGTGTACCCCTCTCTCTGTACACCCCTCGATCCATCCTCCCCGTCTCTGTCCCACTCTCACTGTCCCCCTCTCTCTCGGCTCCCCTCTCTGACTCCTCGCTCTAACCACCCTCCCTGACCCCTGCCTCTCTGTCCCCTCTCGCTCCCTCACCCCCTCTCCATCCCCCCACACTCTGTCCCCCTCACTCTGTCCCCCCTCTCTCGATCCCCCCTCTCTGTCCCCACGTCTCTTTGTCCCCTAAGTCTGTCCCCCTCTCTCTGTCACCCATCTCACTGCTCCCTCTCTGCCAGTCTCTCTATCCCACTCTCGCTCTGTCCACCCTCCCTGTCACCTGAGTCTCTGTCCGCTCTCGCTCTTTCCCACCTCTGTCTGTCCCCCACTCTCTCTGTCCCCCATCCTCTCTGTCCTCCCCTCCTCTCTGTCACGGTGTCTCTGTCCCCCTTCTCTGTCCCCGTGTCTCTGTCCCTCTCTCTCTCTGTCCCCTCGACCTGAACCCCTTCTTCTGCCCTCTATCTGTCCCCCTCTCTCTGTCCCGTCTCTCTGTTCCACTCTCGCTGTATCCCCTCTCTGTGCCCCTTCTCGCTGTCCCCCTCCCTGTGTCCCCTTTCTCTCTCTGCCCCCTCTCTCTCCGTCCCCCCTCTCTCTTTCCTTCCCTCTCTGCCCCTATCTCTGTCCACCACTCACTGACTCCAATTCTCTGTCCCTGTCTCTCTCTGCCCTCTCTCTCTGATCCTCTCTTTCTCTCCACCTCTCTCTCTCTGGCCCACTCTCCCTGTCCCCCTTCTTTCTGTCCCCCTCGACTCTGTCACCCCTTTCACTGTGCCACTCTCACTGACCCCCTCTCTGTATCCGTGTCTCTGCCCCCTCTCTCTGTCCCCCCTCTCTCTGTCCCCCCTCTCTCTGTCCCACTCTCTCTGTCCCCCTCTCTCTGTCCCCTCTCTCTGTCCCCCTCTTTCCGTCCCCTCTTTCTGTCCCGCTCTCTCTGTCCACCTCTCTCTGTCCCATTCTCACTGTCACCCATCTCTCTGCCCCTCTATCAGTCCCCTTCTCTGTGTGACACTCTCTCTGTTCCAATTCCTCTCTGTTCCTCCCTCTCTCTGTCCCCTATCTCTCTCCCCCCCCTCTGCCTCCCCTCCTCTGTCCCCACGTCCCCCACTCTCTGTCCACCTCTCTCTGCCCCCGCCTCTATCTGCTCTCTCTCTCTGTCCCCCCCTCTGTCTGTCCCCCCTCTCTCTGTCCATCACTCTCCTTCCCTGTCTCTCTCTGTCCGCCTCGCTCTGTCCATACTCTCTCTGTCCCCCTCTCACTGTCCGCCTCTCTGTCCTCCGTCTCTCTGTCCTCCGTCTCTCTGTCCTCCGTCTCTCTGTCCTCCGTCTCTCTGTCCCCCGTCTCTCTGTCCCCCGTCTCTCTGTCCCCCGTCTCTCTGTCCCCCGTCTCTCTGTCCCCCGTCTCTCTGTCCCTCTCTCTCTGTCCCCACTCGCTCTGTCACCCACTCTCTGTTCCTGTCTCTCTCTGCTCCCTCTCTATGTCCATCCCTCTCTGCCCGCGCTCTCTGCTCCTCTCTCTGTCCACCTCCTCTCTGTCCCCCTTCTGTCTGTCCGTCTCTCTGTCCACCCCTTGCTCCATCCCACTCTCTCTGTCCCCCCGCGCTCTGTCCCGTCTCTCCCTGAAACTCTCTCTCAGCGCCCTATGACACCCTCTGTATCTGTTCTCCCCTCTCTATTCCCCTCTCTGTCCCCCTCTCGCTGTCCCCTTTCTCTGTCCCCGCTCTCTCTGTCCCCGCTCTCTCTGACACCCTCTCTCTGTGCACCCCCTCTGTTCCCATTCTCTCTGTCCCTCACTCTCTGTCCCTCTCTCTCTCTGCGCCCTCTCCCTGTCTCCACTCCCTCTGTCCCCATCTCACTGTCCCCCCCTCTCTGTCCCCCTCTCTGTCCTCCTCTCTCTGTCTCACTCTCTGTACCCCGTCTCTCTGTCCCCATCTCTCTGTTCCCGCGGTCTGTGCCCCCCTCTCTCTGCCCCCTCTCTCTCTGTCCTACCTCTTTGCCGCCTCTTTCTCTCCTCCTCTCTCTGTACCCCCTCTCTATGTCTCCGCTCTCTCTGTCTCCGCTCTCTCTGTCTGCCCTCTCCCTGTCCCACCTCTGTCCCCCTCTCACTGTCCTCCTCTCTCTGCCCCCTCTCTGTGCCTCACTCTCTTTCCCCACTCTCTTTGCGCCCCTCTCTCTGTCCCTGTTTCTCTCTGCCACCTCTCTCTGCCCCACTATGTCTGTCCCCTCTCTCTCTGACCCCCTCTCACTGTCCATCTCTCACTGTCCCAGTCTCTCTCCGGCCCCTCTCTCTGTCCTCTCTGTCTGTCCCCCTCTCGCTCCCCGCTCCTCTCTATCCACCCCTCTCTGTGCCCCACTTTCTGTCACCCTCTCACTGTCCCCCTCTCTCTCTGTCCCCCCTCACTGTCCCCCCATCTCTTTCCCCCACTCTCTGTCCCTCTCTCTCTGTCTCCCTCTGTCTGTCCACCATCTCACTGTCCCCCCCTCTCTCTGTCCCCCCCATCTCTGTCCCCCCCATCTCTGTCCCCCCCATCTCTGTCCCCCCATCTCTGTCCCCCCCATCTCTGTCCCCCCATCTCTGTCCCCCCCATCTCTGTCCCCCCCATCTCTGTCCCCCCCATCTCTGTCCCCCCCATCTCTGTCCCCCCCACCTCTGTCCCCCCCACCTCTGTCCCCCCATCTCTGTCCCCCCCATCTCTGTCCCCCCCATCTCTGTCCCCCCCATCTCTGTCCCCCCCATCTCTGTCCCCCCCATTTCTGCCCCCCCATCTCTGTCCCCCCATCTCTGACCCCCATCTCTGTCCCCCTCTCCTCTTTACCCCCCCGTCCCCCCTCTCTATCCCCCCCCCTCTCTATCCCCCCCTCTCTGTCCCCCTCTCTCTGTCCCCACTCTCTGTCCCCACTCTCTGTCCCCACTCTCTGTCCCCACTCTCTGTCCGCCCACTCTCTCTGTCACCCCCTCTGTCCCCACCCTCTGTTCCCCCCTCTCTTTCCCCCGTCCTGCGTCTTTCTGTTCCACTCTTTCTGTCCCCCCTCTCTGTCCGACCTCTCTCTTTCCGCGCTCCCTCTCTGTCCTCCCCCACTTTGTCCTCCCTCTCTCTGTCCCCCTCTCTCTGTCCCCACTCTCTTTACCCCCCTCTCTTTGTCCCTGTCTCTCTCTGCCCCCTCTTTCTGCCCCGCTATCTCTGTCCCCTCTCTCTCTGACCCCCTCTCACTGTCCATCTCTCACTGTCCCAGTCACTCTCTGCCCCCTCACTCTGTCCTCTCTGTCTGTCCCCCCCTCTCTCTGCCCCTCCTCTCTACCCACCCCTCTCTGTGCCCCACTCTCTGTCACCATCTCTCTGTCCCCCCCTCTCTGTCCCCCTCTCTCTCTCTCCCCCCATCTCTGTCTCCACATCTCTGTCCCCCTCTCGCTTTCCCCCCCTCTGTCCCCCCTCTCTTTCCCACTTTCCGCCCCCTCTCTGTCCCCCCTCTCTGTCCCCCCTCTCTGTCCCCCCTCTCTGTCCCCCCTCTCTGTCCCCCTCTCTGTCACCTCCTCTCTGTCCCCCCTCTCTGTCCGCCCACACTCTCTGTCACCCTCTCTGTCCCCACCCTCTGTTTCCCCCTCTGTGTCCCCCGTCCCTCGTCTTTCTGTTCCCCTCTTTCTGTCCGCCCTCTCTTTGCGCGCTCTCTCTCTGTCCCCCTCTCTCTGTCCCCCTCTCTCTGTCCCCCTCTCTCTGTCCCCATCTCTCTGTCCCCCTCTCTCTGTCCCTCTCTCTCTGTCCCCCTCTCTCTGTTCCTCTCTCTCTGTCTCCGCTCTCGCTGTCCCCGCTCTCTGTGCCCCACTCTCTGTGCCCCACTGTCTGTGGCTACTCTCTCTGTCCCCATCTCTCTGTCCGCATTTTCTCTATCCCCGCGCTCTCTGTCCCCGTGCTCTCTGTCCCCTCCTCTCTATGTTCCTCTTTCTCTGTCCCCTCCTCTCTGTCCTCACTCTCTCTGACCCCAACCTCCATCCATATCTCTCTGTGCTGCCCCTCTCTCTGTCCCCACACTCTCTGACCCATTCTTACTGTCCCTCTCTATCTGTCCCCCCTCTCTCTGTCCCGCTCGCTCTGTGCCCTACTCTCTGTCCCCACTCTCTCTGACCACAATCTCCATCCATGTCTCTCTGTGCTGCCATTCTCACTGTCCCCACACTCTCTGACCCATTCTCACTGTCCCCTCTCTCTATCCCCAATCTCTGTGCCCCCTCTCTCTGTCCCCCTCTCTCTGTCCCCTTCTCTCTCTGCACCCCTCTCACTGTCCCCCGTCTCTCTGTGTCCCGTCTCTCTGTCCCCATCTTTCTGTTCCCGCGGTCTCTGTCCCCCCTCTCTCTGCCCCGTCTCTCTGCCCTACCTCTCTGCCGCTTCGTTCTGTCCTCCTCTCTCTGTACCCCATCTCTATGTCTCCGCTCTCTCTGTCCGTGCTCTCTCTGTCCCCAGTCTCTCTGACCTCGCTCTCTCTGCTACCCTCTCTCTGTCTGCCCTCTCCCTGTCTCCCCTCTGTTCCCCTCTCACTGTCCCCCTCTCCCTGACCCCCCTCTCTGTCCCCACTCTCTCTGTCCCCACTCTCTCTGTCCCCACTCTCTCTGTCCCCACTCTCTCTGTCCCCCCTCTCTCTGTACCCCTCTCTCTCCCCCTCCTCTGTATGCCCCATTCTCCGTCCCCCACTCTCTTCCCAGTGTCTCTGTCCCACTCTCTCTGCCCCCTCTCACTGTCGCCCCTCTCTATGTCACCCTCTCTATGCCCCCCTCTCACTATACTCCCTCTCTGTCCGCACCTCTGTTCACCTCTCTGTTCCCCCACTCTCTGGGCATCACTCTTTCCCGCCTCTTTGTCCCACTTCTCTGCCCCCCTCACATTGTCTCCCCTCTGTCTGACCCCCCTCTGTCCCCCTCTCATGGTCCCCCCTCTCTCTGTCGCCTCTCTCTGTCCCCCCTCTCTCTGTCCCCCCTCTCTCTGTCCCCCCTCTCTCTGTCCCCCCCTCTCTGCCCCCCCCCTCTCTGTCCCACCCTCTCTGTCCCGCGCTCTCTGTCCCCTCCGTCCCTTTCTCTCTGTCCCCCCAACTCTGCCCCCAAACGCTCTGTACCCCCTCTCTCTGTCCGCCCTCTCTGTGTCCCCCTCCTCTGTCATCCCCTCTCTATCCCCCCTCTCTGTTCCCTCCTCTCTGACCCTCTCTCTCTCTGTCCCCCCTCTTTGTCCCCCCATCTCTGTCCCTCTCGCTGTCCCCCCTCTAACCCCCTCTCTCTGTCCCCCTCCTCTGTCATCCCCTCTCTGTCCCCCCTCTCTGTCCCCTCCTCTCTGACCCCCTCTCTATCTTTCCCCTTCTCTTTATCCCCCTCTCTCTGTCTCCGCTCTCGCTGTCCCCACTCTCTGTGCCACAGTCTCTGTCCCTCTCTCTCTGACCCTCTCTCTGTTCCCCTCACTCTGTGCCCCTCTCTCTGTGCCCGCTCTCTCTGACCCCCTCTCTATGACCCCCTCTCTCTGACCCCCTCTCTCTGACCCCATCTCTCTGATCCCCTCTCTCTGTCCCCCTCTCTCTGACCCTCTCTCTATGACCCTCTCTCTCTGACCCCCTCTCTCTGACCCCCTCTCTCTGACCCCCTCTCTCTGACCCCCTCTCTCTGACCCCCTCTCTCTGTCATCCTCTCTCTGTACCCCCCTCTGTCCTCCCTCTCGCTGTCCACCAATATCTGACATCACCTCTCCCTGTCACTCTCTCCCTGTCCCCCCGTCACCCTCTCTCTGTCCACCCCTCGCTCCGTCCCCCTCTCTCTGTCCGCTCCTTCTGCCCCGCCTCCCTCTGTCCCCCTTTCACTCTCCCCCCTCTCTGTCCCCTTTCTCAGTACCCCGGGCCCCCTATCTGCCCGCTCTCTCTGTCCCACCTCTCTCTGTCCCCTCTCTCTTACCCCCACTCTCTGTACCCCCTCTCTGTCCCAGGCCCCCCTCTGCCCCCCTTACTTTACCATACCCTCTGTCCCTTCTCTCCCTGAAGCTCCTCTCTGTCCCCTGCTCTCTGTCGCCTCTCTTTCTGTAGCCCCTCTCTTTGTCCCTCTCTCTATTCCAGCTCACTGTCCCCCCTCTCTCTGTCCCCCCTCTCTCTGTCCCCCCTCTCTCTGTCCCCCCTCTCTCTGTCCCCTCTCTCTCTGTCCACCTCTCACTTTCCCCTTCTCTATCTGCCCCCGCTCTCTGCCACCTATCTTTGTCCCAACTCTCTCTGTACCCCTCTCTCTGTTCCCCCTCTCTCTGTCCCCCTCTCTCTGTCCCCCTCTCTCTGTCCCCCTCTCTCTGTCCCCCTCTCTCTGTCCCTCTCTCTCTGCCCCTCTCTCTCTGCCCCCCTCTCTCTCCCCCCTCTCTCTCTGCCCCCCTCTCTCTGCCCCCCTCTCTCTGCCCCCCCCTCTCTGTCCCCCTCTCTCTGTCCCCCTCTCTCTGTCCTCCTCTCTCTGTCCCCCTCTCTCTGTCCCCCCTCTCTGTCCCCACTCTCTCTGTCCACCTCTCACTTTCCCCTTCTCTATCTGCCCCAGCTCTCTGCCACCTATCTTTGTCCCCACTCTCTCTGTACCCCCTCTCTCTGTCCATATCTCACTGTCCACCCCTCTCTCTGCCCCCCACTCTCTGCCCCTCTCTCTGTGTCCCCGTCTCTCTGTACGCCGTCTCTCTGTCCATAGTCTCTCTGTTGCAGTACTCCCTGTCCCCACTTTCTCTGTTCCTCTCTCTGCCCCCATTTCTCTGCCCCTCTCACTCTGTCCCCACCTCTCTGTCCCCCACTCTCTGCCCCTCGCTCTCTGTCTTCCGCTCTCTGTCCTTCTGTCTCTGTCCAGCTCTCAATGTCCCCTTCTCTCTGCCCCCTCTCTCTGTCCCTATCTCTTTCCCCACTCTCTGACCCTCACTTTCTATTTCCCATCTCTGTCCCCTCTGCGACGCTGACTTTACCATACCCACTGTCTCTTCTCTCTCTATCCGACCTCTCTGTCCCCTGCTCTCTGTCGCCCCTCTTTCTGTCGCCCATCTCCTTGTCCCTCTCCCTATTCCAGCTCTCTCTGTCCTCCTCTCTCTTTCCCCCCTCTCTCTGTCCCCCTCTCTCTGTCCCCCCCTCTCTGTCACCCTCTCTCTGTCCCCCCTCTCTGTCACCACTCTCTCTGTCCACCTCTCACTGTCCTCTTCTCTCTCGGCCCCCTCTCTCTGCAACCTAACTCTGTACCCACTCTCTCTGTATCCCCCTCACTCTGTCCATTTCTCACTGTCAACAATTCTCTCTGCCCGCCTCTCTCTGCCCCCATCTCTCTGCCCCTCCCTCTCTGTCCCCCGTCTCTCTGTCCCGCATTCTCTGTCCCCGCTCTCTCTGTCCCTGCTCTCTCTGCACCTCCTCTCTCTGTCCCCCCCTCTGTCCCCATTCACTCTGTCCATCACTCTCCGTCCCTTTCTCTCTATGCCCCCTCTCTCTGTCCCCACTCTCTCTGTCCCCATCTCACTGTCCCTCTCTCTCTGTCCCCCTCTCTCCGTCCCTCACTCTCTGTCCCTGTCTATCTCTGCCCCTCTATCTCTGTCCCCTCTCTCTCTGACCCCCTCTCAGTGTCCATCTCTCACGGTCCCAGTCTCTCTCTCTCTGCCCCCTCTCTCTGTCCTCTCTGTGTGTCCCCCTCTCTCTCCCCCTCCTCGCTATCCCCCCCCTCGCTATCCCCCCTCTCTCTATCCCCCCCTCTCTCTATCCCCCCCTCTCTCTATCCCCCCCCTCTCTCTATCCCCCCTCTCTCTATCCACCCCCCTCTCTATTCCCCCCCTCTCTCTGTCCCCCCCTCTCTCTGTCCCCCCGTCTCTCTGTCCCCCCCTCTCTCTGTCCCCCTCTCTCTCTGTCCCCCTCTCTCTCTGTCCCCCTCTCTCTCAGTCCCCCCATCTCTGTCCCCCCTCTCTGTCCCCCCCTCTCTGTCCCCCCCTCTCTGTCCCCCCCTCTCTGTCCCCCCCTCTCTGTCCCACCCTCTCTGTCACCCCCTCTCTGTCCCCCCATCTCTGTCCCCCCCTCTCTGTCCCCCCATCTCTGTCCCCCCATCTCTGTCCCACTCTCTCTGTCCCTCTCTCTCTGCCCCCCTCTCTCTGTCCCCCCTCTCTCTGTCCCCCCTCTCTCTGTCCCCCCTCTCTCTGTCCCCCCTCTCTCTGTCCCCCCTCTCTCTGTCCCCCTCTCTCTGTCCCCCCTCTCTCTGTCCCCCTCTCTCTGTCCCCCCTCTCTCTGTCCCCCCTCTCTCTGTCCCCCCACTCTCTGTCCCTCCTCTCTCTGTCCCCCTCTCTCTGTCCCCCCTCTCTCTGTCCCCCCTCTCTCTGCCCCCCTCTCTTTGTCCCCCTCTCTCTGCCCCCCTCTCTCTGCCCCCCTCTCTCTGCCCCCCTCTCTCTGCCCCCCTCTCTCTGCCCCCCTCTCTCTGTCCCCCTCTCTCTGTCCCCCTCTCTCTGTCCCCCCCTCTCTGTCCTCCTCTCTCTGTCCCCCTCTCTCTGTCCCCCCTCTCTGTCCCCACTCTCTCTGTCCACCTCTCACTTTCCCCTTCTCTATCTGCCCCAGCTCTCTGCCACCTATCTTTGTCCCCACTCTCTCTGTACCCCCTCTCTCTGTCCATATCTCACTGTCCACCCCTTTCTCTGCCCCCCACTCTCTGCCCCTCTCTCTGTGTCCCCCGTCTCTCTGTACGCCGTCTCTCTGTCCATAGTCTCTCTGTTGCAGTACTCCCTGTCCCCACTTTCTCTGTCCCTCTCTCTGCCCCCATTTCTCTGACCCTCTCACTCTGTCCCCACCTCTCTGTCCCCCACTCTCTGCCCCCCGCTCTCTGTCTTCCGCTCTCTGTCCGTACTGTCTCTGTCCAGCTCTCAATGTCCCCTTCTCTCTGCCCCCTCTCTCTGTCCCTATCTCTTTCCCCACTCTCTGACCCTCACTTTCTATTTCCCATCTCTGTCCCCTCTGCGAAGCTTAATTTACCATACCCTCTTCTCTTCTCTCTCTATCCCACCTCTCTGTCCCCTGCTCTCTGTCGCCCCTCTTTCTGTCGCCCCTCTCCTTGTCCCTCTCCCTATTCCAGCTCTCTCTGTCCTCCTCTCTCTTTCCCCCCTCTCTCTTTCCCCCCTCTCTCTTTCCCCCCTCTCTCTGTCCCCCCCTCTCTGTCACCCTCTCTCTGTCCCCCCTCTCTGTCACCACTCACTCTGTCCACCTCTCACTGTCCTCTTCTCTCTCGGCCCCCTCTCTCTGCAACCTAACTCTGTACCCACTCTCTCTGTATCCCCCTCACTCTGTCCATATCTCACTGTCAACAATTCTCTCTGCCCGCCTCTCTCTGCCCCCATCTCTCTGCCCCTCCCTCTCTGTCCCCCGTCTCTCTGTCCCGCATTCTCTGTCCCCGCTCTCTCTGTCCCTGCTCTCTCTGCACCTCCTCTCTCTGTCACCCCCTCTGTCCCCATTCACTCTGTCCATCACTCTCCGTCCCTTTCTCTCTATGCCCCCTCTCTCTGTCCCCACTCTCTCTGTCCCCATCTCACTGTCCCTCTCTCTCTGTCCCCCTCTCTCCGTCCCTCACTCTCTGTCCCTGTCTATCTCTGCCCCTCTATCTCTGTCCCCTCTCTCTCTGACCCCCTCTCAGTGTCCATCTCTCACGGTCCCAGTCTCTCTCTCTCTGCCCCCTCTCTCTGTCCTCTCTGTGTGTCCCCCTCTCTCTCCCCCTCCTCGATATCCCCCCCTCTCTATCCCCCCCTCTCTCTATCCCCCCCCTCTCTATCCACCCCCCTCTCTATCCCCCCCTCTCTCTATCCCCCCCTCTCTCTATCCCCCCTCTCTCTATTCCCCCCGTCTCTCTGTCCCCCCTCTCTCTGTCCTCCCCTCTCTCTGTCCCCCCCTCTCTCTGTCCCCCCCTCTCTCTGTCCCCCTCTCTCTCTGTCCCCCTCTCTCTCTGTCCCCCTCTCTCTCTGTCCCCCTCTCTCTCAGTCCCCCTCTCTCTCAGTCCCCCCATCTCTGTCCCCCCTCTCTGTCCCCCCTCTCTGTACCCCCCTCTCTGTCCCCCCCTCTCTGTCCCCCCCTCTCTGTCGCCCCCTCTCTGTCGCCCCCTCTCTGTCCCCCCATCTCTGTCCCCCCATCTCTGTCCCCCCATCTCTGTCCCCCCATCTCTGTCCCCCCATCTCTGTCCCCCTCTCTCTGTCCCTCTCTCTCTGTCCCCCTCTCTCTGTCCCCCCTCTCTCTGTCCCCCCTCTCTCTGTCCCCCCTCTCTCTGTCCCCCCTCTCTCTGTCCCCCCTCTCTCTGTCCCCCCTCTCTCTGTCCCCCCACTCTCTGTCCCCCCACTCTCTGTCCCCCCTCTCTCTGTCCCCCCTCTCTCTGTCCCCCCTCTCTCTGTCCCCCCTCTCTCTGTCCCCCCTCTCTCTGTCCCCCCTCTCTCTGTCCCCCCACTCTCTGTCCCCCCACTCTCTGTCCCCCCACTCTCTGTCCCCCCTCTCTCTGTCCCCCTCTCTTTGTCCCCCTCTCTCTGTCCCCCTCTCTCTGTCCCACTCTCTCTGTCCCTCTCTCTCTGTCCCTCTCTCTCTGTCCCTCTCTCTCTGTCCCTCTCTCTCTGCCCCCCTCTCTCTGCCCCCCTCTCTCTGCCCCCCTCTCTCTGTCCCCCTCTCTCTGTCCCCCTCTCTCTGTCCCCCTCTCTCTGTCCCCCTCTCTCTGTCCCCCCTCTCTGTCCCCACTCTCTCTGTCCACCTCTCACTTTCCCCTTCTCTATCTGCCCCAGCTCTCTGCCACCTATCTTTGTCCCCACTCTCTCTGTACCCCCTCTCTCTGTCCATATCTCACTGTCCACCCCTCTCTCTGCCCCCCACTCTCTGCCCCTCTCTCTGTGTCCCCCGTCTCTCTGTACGCCGTCTCTCTGTCCATAGTCTCTCTGTTGCAGTACTCCCTGTCCCCACTTTCTCTGTCCCTCTCTCTGCCCCCATTTCTCTGCCCCTCTCACTCTGTCCCCACCTCTCTGTCCCCCACTCTCTGCCCCCCGCTCTCTGTCTTCCGCTCTCTGTCCGTACTGTCTCTGTCCAGCTCTCAATGTCCCCTTCTCTCTGCCCCCTCTCTCTGTCCCTATCTCTTTCCCCACTCTCTGACCCTCACTTTCTATTTCCCATCTCTGTCCCCTCTGCGACGCTTACTTTACCATACCCTCTTCTCTTCTCTCTCTATCCCACCTCTCTGTCCCCTGCTCTCTGTCGCCCCTCTTTCTGTCGCCCCTCTCCTTGTCCCTCTCCCTATTCCAGCTCTCTCTGTCCTGCTCTCTCTTTCCCCCCTCTCTCTTTCCCCCCTCTCTCTTTCCCCCCTCTCTCTTTCCCCCCTCTCTCTGTCCCCCTCTCTCTGTCCCCCGCTCTCTGTCACCCTCTCTCTGTCCCCCCTCTCTGTCACCACTCACTCTGTCCACCTCTCACTGTCCTCTTCTCTCTCGGCCCCCTCTCTCTGCAACCTAACTCTGTACCCACTCTCTCTGTATCCCCCTCACTCTGTCCATATCTCACTGTCAACAATTCTCTCTGCCCGCCTCTCTCTGCCCCCATCTCTCTGCCCCTCCCTCTCTGTCCCCCGTCTCTCTGTCCCGCATTCTCTGTCCCCGCTCTCTCTGTCCCCGCTCTCTCTGCACCTCCTCTCTCTGTCCCCCCCTCTGTCCCCATTCACTCTGTCCATCACTCTCCGTCCCTTTCTCTCTCTGCCCCCTCTCTCTGTCCCCACTCTCTCTGTCCCCATTTCACTGTCCCTCTCTCTCTGTCCCCCTCTCTCCGTCCCTCACTCTCTGTCCCTGTCTATCTCTGCCCCTCTATCTCTGTCCCCTCTCTCTCTGACCCCCTCTCAGTGTCCATCTCTCACGGTCCCAGTCTCTCTCTCTCTGTCCCCCCTCTCTGTCCCCCCCTCTCTGTCCCCCCCCTCTCTGTCCCCCCCTCTCTGTCCCCCCTCTCTCTGTCCCCCCTCTCTGTCACCACTCACTCTGTCCACCCATCACTGTCCTCTTCTCTCTGTCCCCCCATCTCTGTCCCCCCATCTCTGTCCCCCTCTCTCTGTCCCCCTCTCTCTGTCCCTCTCTCTCTGCCCCCCTCTCTCTGTCCCCCCTCTCTCTGTCCCCCCTCTCTCTGTCCCCCCTCTCTCTGTCCCCCCTCTCTCTGTCCCCCCTCTCTCTGTCCCCCCAATCTCTGTCCCCCCACTCTCTCTCTCTCTGCCCCATGTCTCTCTCTGCCGCCCTCTCTTTTTTCACCCCTCTCTCTGTCCCCCCCTTTCTGTCCATCTCTCTCTGCCCCCTCTCTCTGTCCACCAGTCTCTGCCCCACTCTCTCTATCCCCCATTCTCTGTCCCTGCCTCTCTCTGCCCTCTCTCTCTGTTCCCCTCTTACTGTCCACCTCTCTCTCTCTGCCCCACTCTCTCTGTCACCCTCTCACTGTCCCCACTCTTTCTGTCCCCATCCTCTCTGTCACCCCTTTCTCTGTGCCACTCTCTCTGTCCCCTCTCTCTGTCCCCGTGTCTCTGCCCCCTCTCTCTGTCCCCCTCTCTCTGTTACCGCTCTCCCTGAATCTTTCTCTCTACCCCCCATGACCCTCTCTTTCTGTCACCCTTCTGTGCCCCCTCTCTTCGTCCCCACTCTCTCTGTCCGCCCTCTTTCTGTCCACCACCTCTCTCTGTCCTCCTCTCTCTGTCCCACTCACTCTGTCGCCCTCTCACTGTCCCCCTCTCTCTGTGCCCTCTTTCTGTCCCTCTCTCTCTGTCCCCACTCTCTCTGTACCCTCTTTCTGTCCCCCTCTCTCTGTACACCTTCTCTCTGTTCCCCCCTCTCTGTCCGCCCACTCTCTCCCCTTCTTTCTGTCCCCGTCTCTCTGCCCCCCTCTCTCTGTCCCCCCTCTCGCTGTCCCCAAATTCTGTCCCTCTCTCTCTGTACCCCCTCTCTATGACCGCCTCTCCCGGTCCCACTGTCTCTTTCCCCCCATCTCTGTCCGCCCTCTCTCTCTCCTTTTCTCTCTCCCCCCGCTCTCTCTGTGCCCCGCGCTCTCTGTCCCCGCTCTCTCTGTCCCCTCTCTCTGTCCCACTGTCACTGTCACCCATCTCTCTGCCCCCCATCTGTCCCCCTCTGTCTGTCTCCCCACTCTCTGTCCCCCCTCTGCCTCCCCTCTTTCTGTCCTCCCGTCCCCCGTCTCTGTCCACATACTCTCTCTCTGTGCCCTTCTCTCTGTCCCTTCTCTCTATGTCCCTCTTTCTCTGTCCCAGTCTCTCTGTCCCCCTCTCACTGCCACCCATCTCTCTGACCCAATCTGGCCCCCTCTCTCTGTTCCCCTCTCTCTGTCCCCCTCTACCTGTGCCTCTCTCTCTGTCCCCCTTCCTCTATGTTCCCCCTCTCTCTGTCCCCCTCTCTCTGTCCCCCTCTCTCTGTCCCCCTCTCTCTGTCCCCCTCTCTCTGTCCCCCTTTCTCTGTCCCCCTCTCTCTGTCCCCCTCTCTCTGGCCCTCCTCTCTCTGGCCCTCCTCTCTCTGTCCCCCTCTCTCTGTCCCCCTCTCTCTGTCCCCCTCTCTCTGTCCCCCTCTCTCTGTCCCCCTCTCTCTGTGTCCCTCTGACGCCCCTCTGTTTCCCCTCTCACAGTACCCCCTCTCTCTGTCCCCTCTCTCTGTCCCCTCGCTCTGTCGCCCCTCTCTCTGTCTCCCACTTACTGTCCCCCCTCTCTCTGTCCTCCATCTCTCGGTCCACCCCTCTGTCCCTCTCTCTCTGTCAATCTCTCACTGCCCCATTTCTCTCTGTCGCCCTCTCACTCTGTGCCCTCTCTCTGTCCCCGCTCTCTCTGTTCCCCCTCTCTCTGTCTGCCCTCTCCCTGTTCCCCCCTCTGTCCCCCTCCTCTATGTCACCCCTTTCTTTGTGTCACTCTCTCTGTCCCCTCTCTCTGGACCCGTGTCTCTGCCGCCTCTCTCTGTCCACGCTCTCCCTGAACCTCTCTCTCTGACCCCCATGACCCCTCTCTCTCTGTCACTCCTCTCTGTGCCCCCTCTCTCTGTCCCCCTCTCTTTGTCCCCACTCCCTCTATCCGCTATCTCTCTGTCCGCCCTCTCTCTCTGTCCCTCTTTCTCTGTCCCACTCTCTCTGTCCCTCTCTCTCTGTCCCCTCTTTCTGTCCCGCCTCACTATGTCCCCCTTCACTCTGCCCCCTCTCTCTGCCCCTATCTCTGTCTACTCTCTCTGTGTCCCCCTCTCTCTGTCAATCTCTCACTGCCCCACTTTCTCTCTGCCCCCTCTCTCTCTGGGCCCTCTCTCTGTCCCCGCTCTCTCTGTCCCCGCTCTCTCTGTCCCCGCTCTCTCTGTCCCCCCTCTGTCCTCCTCCTCTGTGTCACCCCTTTCTTTGTGCCACTCTCTCTGTCCCCGTGTCTCTGCCGCTTCTCTCTTTCCACGCTCTCCCTGAACCTCTCTCTCTGCCCCCCATGACCCTCTCTCTCTGTCACCCCTCTCTGTGCCCCCTCTGTCTGTCCCCCTCTCTTTGTCCCCACTCTCTCTATCCGCCATCTCTCTGTTCGCCCTCTCTCTCTGTAACCCTTTCTCTGTCCCACTCTCTCTGTCCCTCTCTCTCTGTCCCCTCTTTCTGTCCCGCCTCTCTCTGTCCCTCTCTCTCTCTGCCCCGCCTCTCTCTGTCCCCTCTTTCTTTCCACTCGTTCTGTCCCTCTCTCTCTGTCCACCTCTCTCTGTCTCCCCTCTCTCTGTCCGCCCTCTCTCTTTCTCTCTGTCCCCCTCTCTCTCTCCCCTTCTCTCTGCCCCCCCCGTCACGCCCTCTCCGTCCCCTTTCTCTCTGTCCCCCTCTCTCTGTTCCGTTCTCACTGTCACCCATCTCTCTGCCCCCCATCTGTCCCCCTCTCTCTGTGACCCTCTCTCTGTGCCACTTCCTCTCTGTTCCTTCCTTTCTCTGTCCCCTATCTCTGTCCCCCCTGCCTCCCCTCTTTCTGCCCCCACGTCCCCCTCTCTCTGTCCCCCGTTTCTCTGCCCCCGCCTCTGTCTGCCCTCTCTCTCTGTCCCCCTCTCGCTGTCCCTCTCTCTCTGTCCCCGTCCCTCTGTCCCCCTCTCAATGTCACCCAACTCTCTGCCCCCCATCTGTCCCGCTCTCTCTGTCACCCAGCTCTCTGTGACCCTCACTTTGTACCCCCCTCTCTGTCCGCCCTCTCTCTGATCCCCTTCCTCTCTGTCCTCCTCTCTCTGTCCTCCTCTCTCTGTACCCCTCTCTTTATCCCACTCTCTCTGTCGCCCTCTCTCTGACCCCATCTCAGTACCCCATCTGTGTCCGCTTCTCTCTGTTCCCCCCCTCTCTGCCCCCCTCCTTTTGTCCGCCTCTCACTGTCACCCATCTCTCTGCCCCCATCTGTTCCCTTCTCTCTCTCCCCCCTCTCTCTCTGTGCCCTCTCTCTCTGTCCCCCTTCCTCTCTGCCCCCCTCTCTCTGTCCCCCTTCCTCTCTGTCCCCCTCTCTCTGTCCCCCTCTCTCTGTCCCCCTCTCTCTGTGTCCCTCTCTCTGTCCCCATCGCAGTACACCATCTCTGTCCACATCCCTCTGTCTCCCCTCTCTCTGTCTCCCCTCTCTCTGTCTCCCCTCTCTCCGTCTCCCCTCTCTATGTCCCACCTCTCTGTGTCCACCTCTCACTGTCCCCTTCTCTCTGCCCCCTCTCTCTGCACCTATCTCTGTCCCCACTCTCTGACCCCCACACTATGAACCCCCTTTCTGTCCACTCTGCCCCCATCTGCCCCCCTTACCAGATCCTCTATCCCTTCTCTCTCTGTCCACCTCTCTGTCCCCTGCTCTCTGTCGCCCCTCTTTCTGTCGCCCCTCTCTTTGTCCCTCTCTCTATTCCAGCTCTCTGTCCTCCTCTCTCTTTCCCCCTCTTTCTGTCCCCCCTCTCTCTGTCCCCCTCACTGTCCCCACTCTCTCTGTTCAACTCTCACTGTCCGCTTCTCTCTCTGCCCCCTCTGTCTGCCACCTATCTCTGTACCCACTCTCTCTGTACCCCCTCTCTCTCTGTCCATATCTCACTCACAACCCTTCTCTCTGCCCCCGCTCTCTCTGTCCCCCTCTCTCTGCCACCCTCTCTGTCCCCCGTCACTCTATACCTCGTCTCTGTCCCCATCCCTCTGTTCCAGAGCTCTCTGTCCACACTTCCTCTGTCCCTCTCTGTGACCCCTCTCTGCCGCCTCACTCTGTCCCCTCCTCTCTATCCCCCTCGCTCTGTCCCCCTCGCTCTGTCCCCCTCGCTCTGTCCCCCTCGCTCTGTCCCCCTCTCTCTATGTCCACACACTCTCTGTCCCCATCTCTCAGTCCCCGCTATCTCTGCCCCCTCTCTCTGTACTACCTCTCTGACCCCTCTTTCCGTCCGCCTCTCTCTGTCCCCCCTATCTCTGTCCAACCTATCCCTGTGCCCCATCTGTCCCCCATTCTCTCTGTCTCCCACTTCTATGTCTCCCCTCTCTGCCCCCCGTCCTCACGTCTCTCTGTTCCCCGAAGTCTGTCCCCTCTCTCTCTGTCATCCCTCTCTCTGTTTGCACCCATTCTCTGCCCCCTCGCTCTGTCCAACCCTTCTGTCCCCCTGTCTCTGTGTCCCCCTCGCTCTGTCCCCCCTCGCTCTGCCCCCACTGTCCGCACTCTCTGTGTACCCCTCTCTATGTAGACCCCTCGCACCATCCCCCCGTCTCTGTCACTTTCTCTCTGTCCCCCTCTCTCTCAGCCCCCTCCCCTCTGCCTACTCGCTCTGTCCACCCTCCCTGTCCCCTGTCTCCCTGTCCCCTCTCGCTCCCTCACCCCTCTCCGTCCCCCCTCACTCTGTCCCCGTCACTCTGTCCCCACTCTCTCGGTCCCCTCTCTCTGTCCCCACGTCTCTCTGTCCCCTAAGTCTGTCCCCCTCTCTCTGTCACCCATCTCTCTGCCCCCTCTCTGCCCGTCTCTCTGTCCCACTCTCGCTCTGTCCACCCTCCCTGTACCCTGTGTCTCTGTCCGCCCTCGCTCTTTCCCACCTCTGTCTGTCCCCCACTCTCTCTGCCCCCCCCCATCTCTCTGTCCCCCATCCTCTCTGTCCTCCCCTCCTCTCTGTCACGGTGTCTCTGTCCCCCCTCTCTGTCCCTGTGTCTCTGTCCATCTCTCTCTGTCCCCTCTCTCCCTGAACCATTATCTCTGCCCAACTATGAAGCCCTCTCTCTGTCCCCCTCTATCTGTCCCCCTTCTCTGTTCCACTCTCTATGTACCCCCTCTTTGTGCCCCTTCTCTCTGTTCCCCTCTCTCTGTCCCCCTTTCTCTTTCTGCCCCCCTCTCTCTCTCTCCCCTCTCTCTGTCCACCACTCTCAGTCCCCACTCTCTCTGCCCATTATTCTCTGTCCCTGTCTCTCTCTGCCCTCTCCCTCTGTCCCTCTCTCTGTGCCCCCTCTCTCTGTCGGCCCTCTCTCTGACTGCCCCCTCACTCTGACTGCCCACTCTCTCTGTCCCACTCTCTCTGTCCGCCTCTCTCTGTCCCTCTCTCTCTGTCCCTGTCTCACAGTCACCCATCTCTCTGCCCCACTATCGGTCCCCCTCTCTCTGTGACACTCTCTCTGTGCCACTTCCTCTCTGTTCCTCCCTTTCTCTGTCCCCCTATCCTTGTCCCCTAAGTCTGTTCCCCTCTCTCTGTCACCAATCTCTCTGCCTACCCCCGCTCTGCCCGTCTCTCTGTCTCACTCTCGCTCTGTCGACCTTCTCTGTCCCCTGTGGGTCTGTCCGCCCTCACTCTTTCCCACCTCTCTCTGTCCCCCACTCTCTCTGTTCCCCCCCCTTTCTCTCCTCCTCTCTCTCCTCCCTCCTCTGTGTCACGGTGTCTCTGCCCACCTCTCTCTGTCCCCTCTCTCATTGAACCACTTTCTCTGCCCAACTATGATGCTCTCTCTCTGTCCCTCTTTCTCTGTCCCCTTTTTTCTCTCTGCACACCTCTCTTTCTCTGCCCCCCTCTCTCTGTCCCCCCTCTCTCTGTCCCCCCTCTCACTGTCCCCCCTCTCTCTGTCCCCCCTCTCTCTGCACCCTCTCTCTGGCCACCAGTCTCTGTCCCCACTCTCTCTGACCCCCATTCTCTGTCCCTGCCTCTCTCTACCCTCTCTATCTGTCCCTCTCTCACTGTCCACCTCTCTCTCTCTGGCCCACTCTCTCTGTCCCCCTTCTTTCTGTCCTCCTCCTCTCTGTCACACCTTTCTCTGTGCCACTCTCATTGTCCCCCTCTCTGTCCCCGTGTCTCTGCGCCCTCTCTCTGTCCCCCTCTCTCTCTGTCCGCGCTGTCCCTGAACCTCTCTCTCTAACCCCCATGACCCTCTCTCTCTGTCATCCCGCTCTGTGCCCCCTCTCTCTGTCCGCCCTCTCTCTGTCCGCCCTCTCTCTGACTGCCCCCTCTCTCTGACCCCTTTTTTTTTCCCACTCTCTTTGTCCCCCATTCTCTGTCCCTGTCTCTCTCTGCCCTCTCTCTCGGTCCCACTCTAACTGTCCCCCTCTCTGTCCTTCTCTCTCTGTCCCCGCTCTCCCTGAACCTCTCTCTCTAACCGCCATGACCCTCTCTCTCTGTCCCCCTCTCGCTGTCCCCTCCTTCTGTCCCCCTCTCTCTGTGACACTCTCTCTGTGCCACTTCCTCTCTGTTCCTCACTCTCTCTGTCCCTCTATCTCTGTCCCCCCTCTGCCTCCCCTATTTCTGTCCCCACGTCCCCCTCTCTCTTTCCCCCTCTCTCTGCCCCCGCCTCTATCTGCCCTCTCTCTCTCTGTCCCTCTCTCTCTGTCAACGTCTCTCTGCCCCGTCTCTCTGTCCCCCTCTCAATGTCACCCATCTCGCTGCCACCCATCTGTCCCTCTCTCTCTGTCAGCCATCTCCCTGTGACCCTCCCTCTGTCCCCCCTCTCTCTGGGCCCCCTCTCTCTGTCCCCCATCTCTCTGTCCCCCGTCCTCTCTGTCACCCATCTCGCTGTGCCACTCTCTCTGTCCCCATCTCTCTGTCCGACCTCTCATGGTCCCCCCTCTCTCTGTCCCCCGTCCTCTCTGTCGCACCTCTCTCTGTCGCCCACTCAATGTCCCCCCCATCTCTCTCCCCCCTTTCTCTGTCCCCACTCTCTCTGTCCCTCCCTCTCCTTCCCTGTCTCTCTCTCTGTCCCCCTCTCTCTGTCCCTACTCTCTCTGCCCCCCTCTCACCCACCCCCTTCTTCTGTCCCTCTCTCTCTGTCCCACTCTCTGTACTCGCCACTCTCTGTCCTCCTCTCTCTGTCCCCCTCTCTCTGTCCCAATCTCTGTGCCCCTCTCTCTCTGTCCCACTCTCTATCTCTCCCCCTCCTCTCTGTCCCACCTCTCTCTGTGCCCCACTCTCTGTCTCCCTCTCTCTTCCCAGTGTCTCTGTCCCCATCTCTCCGTCCCCCCTCACTGTCGTCCCTCTCTATGTCACCCTCTCTCTGTACCCCCTCTCAGTCGCCCCCCACTGTTCACCTCTCTGTTCCCCCACTCTCTGTGCTTCTCTCTGTCCCGCCTCTTTGTCCCACATCTCTGTGCCTCTCATACTGTCCCCCCACTTTCTGACCCAGCTCTGTCCCTCTCTCATGGTCCCCCCCCTCCTCTCTGTCCGCCCTCTCTCTGTCCCCCTCTCTCTGTCCCCCTCTCTCTGTCCCCCTCTCTCTGTCCCCGCTCTCTCTGTCCCCGCTGTCTCTTCCCACCTCTCTCTGCCCCCCCCGTCCCCATTCTCTCTGTCCCTCACTCTCTCTGTCCCCCTCTCACTGTCCTTCTCTCTCTGTCCCACTCTCTGTGCCCCCCTCTCTCTGTCCCCCCTCTCTCTGTCCCCCCTCTCTCTGTCCCCCCCCTCTGTCCCCCCCTCTCTGTCCCCCCCTCTGCCCCCCCCCCTCTGTCCCCCCCTCTCTGTCCCCCCCCCTCTCTGTCCCCCCCTCTCTGTCCCCCCCTCTCTGCCACCCCCCTCTCTGTCCCCCCCCCTCTCTGTCCCCCCCCTCTCTGACACCCCCCTCTCTGTCCCCCCCCTCTCTGTCCCCCCCTCTCTGTCCCCCCCCTCTCTGTCCCCCCCTCTCTGTCCCCCCCTCTCTGTCCCCCCCTCTCTGTCCCCCCCCTCTGTCCCCCACCTCTCTGCTCCCCCCTCTCTGTCCCCCCCTCTCTGTCCCCCCCTCTCTGTCCCCCCTCTCTCTGTCCCCGCTCTCTCTGTCCCCGCGCTCTCTGTCCCCGCTGTCTCTTCCCACCTCTCTCTGCCCCCCCGTCCCCATTCTCTCTGACCCTCACTCTCCGTCCCTATCTCTCTCTGCTCCCTCTCTCTGTCCCCACTCTCTCTGTTCTCCTCTCACTGTCCTTCTCTCTCTGTCCCTCTCTCTGTGCCCCCCTCTCTCTGTGCCCCCCTCTCTCTGTGCCCCCCTCTCTCTGTGCCCCCCTCACTCTGTGCCCCCCTCTCTCTGTCCCCCCTCTCTCTGTCCCCCGTCTCTCTGTCCCCCGTCTCTCTGTCCCCCGTCTCTCTGTCCCCCGTCTCTCTGTACGCCGTCTCTCTGTCCCCCTCTCTCTCTGTCCTACCTCCCTGCCCCCTCTTTCTGTACTCCTCTCTCTGTCCCCCCTCTCTATGTCCCCCGTTTCTCTGACACCGCTCTCTCTCTCACCCCTCTCTCTGTCGCACCTCTCTCTGTCGCCCATTCACTGCCCCCCTCTCTCTGTCCCCCCTCTCTCTGTTCCTCTGTCTCTGTTCCTCTCTCTCTGTACCGCGCTCTCTGTCCCCCCCTCTGTCCCTCTCTCTCTGTCCACCCATCTCTGTCCCCCAGCTCTCTGTAACCCTTCTCTCTGTCCGCCCTCTCTAAGTTCCCGCGCTCTCTGTCCTCCTCTCCCTGTCCCCCTCCCTCTGTCCCTCTCTCTCTGTCCCTCTCTCTCTGTCCCCCTCTCTCTGTCCCCCTCTCTCTGTCCCCCTCTCTCTGTCCCGCTCTCTCTGTCCCGCTCTCTCTGTCCCCCTCTCTCTGTCCCTCTCTCTCTGTCCCTCTCTCTCTGTCCCCCTCTCTCTGTCCCCCTCTCTCTGTCCCCGCTCTCTCTGTCCCCGCTGTCTCTTCCCACCTCTCTCTGCCCCCCCGTCCCCATTCTCTCTGTCCCTCACTCTCCGTCCCTATCTCTCTCTGCTCCCTCTCACTGTCCCCACTCTCTCTGTTCCCCTCTCACTGTCCTTCTCTCTCTGTCCCTCTCTCTGTGCCCCCCTCTCTCTGTGCCCCCCTCTCTCTGTGCCCACCTCTCTCTGTGCACCCCTCACTCTGTGCCCCCCTCTCTCTGTCCCCCCTCTCTCTGTCCCCCCTCTCTCTGTCCCCCCTCTCTCTGTCCCCCCTCTCTCTGTCCCCCGTCTCTCTGTACGCCGTCTCTCTGTCCCCCTCTCTCTCTGTCCTACCTCCCTGCCTCCTCTTTCTGTACTCCTCTCTCTGTCCCCCCTCTCTATGTCCCCCGTTTCTCTGACACCGCTCTCTCTCTCACCCCTCTCTCTGTCTGGCCTCTCACTGTCCCCCCTCTGTCACCCACTCTCTGTCACCTCTCTCTGTCGCACCTCTCTCTGTCGCCCAATCACTGCCCCCCTCTCTCTGTCCCCCCTCTCTCTGTTCCTCTCTCTCTGTTCCTCTCTCTCTGTACCGCGCTCTCTGTCCCCCCCCCCTCTGTCCCTCTCTCTCTGTCCACCCATCTCTTTCCCCCAGCTCTCTGTAACCCTTCTCTCTGTCCGCCCTCTCTAAGTTCCCGCGCTCTCTGTCCCCCTCTCTCTGTCCCTCTCTCTCTGTCCCCCTCTCTCTGTTCCCCTCTCTCTGTTCCCCTCTCTCTGTCCCCCTCTCTCTGTCCCCCTCTCTCTGTCCATCTCTCTCTGTCCATCTCTCTCTGTCCACCTCTATCTGTCCCCCTCTCTCTGTCCGCCCTCTCTGTTTCCCCCGTCCTCTCTGTCGCCCTATCTCTGTCCCCCTCTCGCTGTCCCCATCTCAGTTCCGCTTCTCTCTGTTCCCCCCTCTCTCTGCCCTCCCTCACTCTGTCCGCCTCTCACTGTCACCCATCTCTCTGCCCCCATCTGTCCCTCTCTCTCTGTCACCCATCTCTCTGTGCCCCTCTCTCTGTCCCCCCTCTCATGATTTCCCCTCTCTCTGTCCCCTCTCTCTGTCGAACCTCTCTCTGTCGCCCAGTCAATGTCCCCCCTCTCTCTGCCACCTCTCTCTGTCACCCCCTCTGTCCCTCACTCTCCTTCCCTGTCTCTCTCTGTCACCCCTCTCTCTATCCCTACTCTCTCTGTCCCCCTCTCACTGTCCCCCCCTGTCTCCCTCTCTCTGTCCCCCCCCTTTGTCCCTCTCTGTCTGTCCACCCATCTCATTCCCCCAACTCTCTGTACCCCATCTCTCTGTCCGCCCTCTCTAAGTACCCTCGCACTCTGATCCCCCTCTCTCTGTTCCCCCTCTCTCTGCCCCTCCTCTCTCTGTCCACCATCTCACTGTCCCCCTCCCTCTGTCCCCCTCTCTCTCCCCCCCTCTCTGTACACCCTATCTCTGTCCCCGCTCTCCCTGAACACCTCTATCTGTTCCCCCTCCCTGTACCCTCTCTCTGTCCCCACTCTGTGTCCCAATCTCACTGCCCCATCTCTTTTTTGCCACCACTATCTGCCCCCTCTCTGTCCCCACTCTCTCTGTCACCCACTCTCTGTACCTGTCTCCCTCTGCTTCCTCTCTCTGACCACCTCTCTCTGCCCCCTCTCTCTGCCCCTCTCTCTGTCCGCCTCCTCTCTGTCCCCCTTCTCTCTGTCCCTCTCTATGTCCACCCTCTGCTCCGACCCCCTCTCTCTGTCCCCGCTCTCCCTGAACCTCTCTCTCTAACCCCCATGACCCCCTCTCTGTCCGCCCTCTCTCTGTCCCGCTCTCTCTGTCCCACTCTCTTTGTCCCCCTCTCTCTGTCCCCGCTCTATCTGACCGCCATTCTCTGTCCCTGTCTCTCTCTGCCCTCTCTCTCTGTCCCTCTCTCACTGTCCACCTCTCTCTCTCTGGCCCACTCTCTCTGTCCCGCTTCTTTCTATCCCCCTCCTCTCTGTCACCCCTTTCTCTGTGCCCCTCTCACTGTCCCCCTCTCTGTCCCCGTGTCTCTGCGCCCTCTCTCTGTCCCGCTCTCTCTGTCCCCGCTCTCCCTGAACCTCTCTCTCTAACCCCCATGACCCTCTCTCTCTGTCAACCCTCTCTGTGCCCCCTCTCTCTGTCCGCCCTCTATCTGACTGCCCCATCTCTCTGTCCCCATCTCTCTGTCCCCATCTCTCTGTCCCCATCTCTCTGTCCCCCTCTCTCTGTCATCCACTCTCTGCCCGTCTCCGTCTGCTCCCTCTCTCTACCCACCCTCTCTGTCCCCTCTCTCTGCCCCTCTCTCTGTCCGCCTCATCTCTGTCCCCCTTCTCTCTGTCCCTCTCTATGTCCACCCGTTGCTCCGTCCCCCTCTCTCTGTCCCTCCTCGCTCTGTCCCGTCTCTTCCTGAACCTCTCTCTAAGCCCCCTATGACACCCTCTCTCTCTGTTACCCCCTCTCTATGCCCTTTCTGTCCCCCCTCCTCTCTGTCCCCCTTTCTCTGCCCCCCTCTCTCTGTCCACCCTCTGTCCCCATTCTCTCTGTCCCTCACTCTCCGTCCCTGTCTCTCTCTGCCCCCTCTCTCTGTCCTCATTCTCTCTGTCCCCCTCTCTCTGTCCTCCTCTCTCTGTCCCCCTCTCTCTGTCCCAATCTCTGTGCCCCCCTCTCTCTGTCCCCCGTCTCTCTGTACACCTCTCTCTGTGTCCTACTTCTCTGACCCATCTTTCTGTTCCCATCTCTCTGTTCCCGCGGTCTCTGTCCCCCATCTCTCAGCCCCCCTCTCTCTGTCCTATCTCTCTGACCCATCTTTCTGTCCTCCTCTCTCTGCCCCGCCTCTCTATGTCCCCCGTCTCTCTGACACTGCTCTCTCTTCCCCCCTCTCTCTGTCTGACCTCTCCCTGTCCCTCTCTCTCTGTCTCCCTCTCTCTGTCCCTGTCTCTCTCTGCCCCTCTCTCTGCCCCTCTATCTCTATCCCCTCTCTCTCTCACCCCCTCTCACTGTCCATCTCTCACTGTCCCTGTCTCTCTTTCCCCCCTCTCTGTCCTCTGTCGCTGCACCCCGCTCTCTCTGCCCCTCCTCTCTATCCCCGCCTCTCTGTGCCCCACTCTCTGTCCCCCTCTCTCTTCCCAGTGTCTCTGTCCCTTCTCTCTCTGTCCCCCTCTCACTGTCGCCCCTCTTGATGTCCACCTCTCTATGTCCCCCTCTCTCTATACCCCCTGTCTGTCCCCAACTCTGTTCCCCTCTCTGTTCCCCCACTCTCTGTGTGTCTCTCTGTCCCACTTCTATGTTCCCCTCACACGGTTCCCCCTTTTTCTGACATCCTCTGTACCCCTCTCATGGTCCCCCCTCTCTCTGTCACCCCTCTCTCTGCCCCCCAATCATGTCCCCCTTCTCTCTGTTCCCCCTCTCTCTGTCCCCCCTCGCTCTGTCCCGCGCTCTATGTCTCCCCGTCCCTCTCTCTCCGTCCCCCCATCTCTGTACCCCAACTCTCTGTACCCCTCTCTCTCTGTCCGCCCTCTCTATGTTCCCGCGCTCTCTGTCCCCCCTTTCTCTTCCCCGCTCTCTCTGTCCCACTCTCTCTGTCCACCATCTCATTTGCCCCCACTCTCTGTCCCACTCTCTCTGTCCCCCTCTCTCTGTTCCCCCTCTCTCTGTCCCTCTCTCTCTGCCCCCTCTGTCTGCCCCTCTCTCTGTTCCCCTCCTCTCTGTCCCCCTCGTATCTGTCCCTCTCTCTGTCCACCTCCTGCTGCGCTCCCTCTCTCTGTCCCCGCTCGCTCTGTCCCCGCTCTCCCTGAACCTCTCTCTCTACCCCCATGACCCCCTCTCTCTCTCTGTCCCTCCTCTCTGTGCCCGTTCTCTGTGCCCCCTCTATCTGTCCCCCTCTCTTTGTTCCCACTCTCTCAATCCCCCACTCACTGCCCCCGTCCCCCTCTGCTCCCTCTCTCTCTGCCTCCTCTCTGTCCCCACTCTCTCTGCCCTCCAACGCCACTGTCTTAACCCACTCTCTGACCCCCCTCTCTGTCCCGCCTCTCTGTCTCCCCCTCTCTGTCTCCCCTCTCTGTTCCCATCTCTGCTTCTCCCTCTCTGTCCCCCCTCTCACTGTCTCCCAACTCTCTGTCCTCGACTCTCTGTCCCCCCATTCTCTGTACGCCTCTCTGTCCCTCCTCTCTGTCCACCCATTCTCTGATCCCCTCTCACGGTCCCCCTCTCTCTGTCCCCCCCATCTCTGTACCCCTTTCTCTGTCTCCCGTCTCACTGTCCACCCTCTCTCTGCCACCCTGTCCCCCCTCTCACTGTCCCCTCTCACAGTCCCCTCTCACTGTCCCCTCTCACTGTCCCCTCTCTCTGTCCCCTCTCTCTGTCCCCCTTCTCTCTGCCCCCCAACCCCTCTCTCTGTCCCGCTCTCTCTGCCCCCAGTCTCTCTCTCTCTCTCTGTCCCCCATCTCTCTATCCCCCATTTCTCTGTCCCCCATTTCTCTGTCCCCCAACTCTCTGTCACCCTCTCCCTGTACCCCCTCTCTCTGTACCCCCGTCTCTGTCACCCCTTCACTCTGTCCCACCTCGCTCTGTCCCACCCCCTCGGTCCCACCTCTCTGTCCCCCTTCTCTCTGTGCCCCTTCTCTCTGTCCCCCTTCTCTCTGTCCCCTTCTCTCTGTTCCCCTCTCTCTGACCCCCTTCTCTCCGTCTCCCCTCTCTCTAGCCCCCCTGTCTCTCCCCCCTCGCTCTGTCCCCCCTCGCTCTGTCCCACCTCGCTCTGTCCCACCTCGCTCTGTCCCACCTCGCATTGTCCCCCGTCTCTCTGTCCCCCGTCTCTCTCTCCCCCGTCTCTCTGTCCCCCGTCTCTCTGTCCACCTCTCTCAGTCCCCCTTCTATCTGTCCTGCCTCTCTCTGTACCCCTTCTCTCTGTCCCCCGTCTCTCTGTCCTTCTCCCTCTGTCCCCATTTCTCAGTCCCCCATCTCTCTGTCCTCCTTCACTCTGTCCCACTCTCTCTGTACACCCCTCTCTGTCCCTCCCTCTCTCGCCCTCCTCTCTCTCGCCCTCCTCTCTCTCGCCCTTCTCTCCCTGCCACCCCTGTCTCGTCCTCCACTCTCTCAACCTCTACCCTCTCTCTCCCTCCCCCCTCTCCCCCTCTCTCACCCTCCCCACCCTCCCTCACCTCTCTCGCACTCTCCCTCCCGTTCGACCTCCCCTCTCTCTCCCGCTCTTTCGCCCTCCCCTCTCTTTCCCTCCCCCTCACACGCGCTCCCTCTCTCTCCTATCCCCTCTCTCAACCTGTCCTTTCCTCTCGCACTCCCCTTCCCTCCCCTATCTCACCCTCTCCCTCCCTCCTCCCCTCTCTCACCCTCCCCCTCTCACTCCCCTCTCTCTCGTCCTCCCCCTCTCTGACACTCCCCTCTCTCGCCCCCTCCCTCCCTCTCTCCCTCCCCTCCCTCCCTCCCCTCTCTCGCCCTCCCCTCTCTCTCGCCCTCCCCTCTCTCTCGCCCTCCCCTCCCTCCCCCCTCGGTCTCCTCTCTCTCGCTATCTCCTCTCTCGCCCGTACCTCTCCGTCTTACTGTCTCTCACCCTCCTTTCTCTTGTCATCCTCCTCTCTCGCACTCCCCTCTCTCGCCCACCGCTCACTCCCTCCCCTGTCTCATCCTCCCCTCTCTCAACCTCGCCCCTCTCTCACCCTCCCCATACTCCATCCCCTCTCTCGTCCCCTCCCTCCCTCGCACTCTCCCCTCTCTCGCCCTTCCCCACTCTCGCCCTCCCCCTTTCTTGCGCTCCCCTTTTCTCCCATCCCCTCTCTCGCCCTCTTGCGCCCTCTTGATCTTCCCTGCCACTCCCTCTCTGTCTTTCCCTCCCCTCCATCCCTCCCCTCTCTCGCCCTCCAGTATCTCACCCTAACTCTCCCTTGCCCCCTCTCTCTTTCCCCCCGCTCCTTCACTCTATCTCCGCCTTCTCACTCTTGACCCCCCTCAATCAGTGTCTCTCTCTCTCTCTCTCTCTCTTCCCCCCCCCACCTCCCTCTGTTTCTATCTGACTGAATGTTTCTCCCTCCCTCACTTTCTCTCAGACACACTCTGTTTCCCTGGTTCTTCCCTCTTCCTCTGACCCAGAGACTTCGGGATGGGGGGGGGGGGGGGGTTGGTTGATCTTGAGGCTGCCTGTGGTGGAGGGTGGGAGATGTGGGAGGTAGGAGGAGGGGAAAATGGGGTATTGATGGAACTGCTCAGGGAGGCAGAGACGACAGGACAGAGAGAATGAGGGTTGGGGAAAGGCAAGAGTGTAGGTAGGTGGAGAAATCGGAGTTCGGGGGTGTATGAGAGAGGGGGAACGTGGGAGGGTGAAGAGGAGGGTGATGAGAGAGAGGGAGAGAATTGAGTAGAAAGTGGGGGGAAGATGAAATGGCGAGTTCAGGTTGGAGTGGAGGGGACAGAGGGAGTTCAACCCAGCTCCTGAGTTCAGGGTGCAGTGCCCTCCCCTTCCTTGACGACCAAGACTTGGAGCTGAGTCTGTCTCTCTCCAGCTCAGCTTCTCCCACACAAAGACACACAACAACATCGGTCACTCTGCTGCTCGGCACGCTTTAATGAACATTTTTATTGTTTACAAATGGAAGTGATCTCCATCGCTGAAACTGACCTGAAATGAGAAAATCCCGAATGGATTGATTAATGAGGGAATTTGATGGATGGATGAATTTGGGTGAAGGGATATTTCAGCACATTCTTCAGCTGCTGCCTGAACTTAGTTTGGGTTACGGCATAAATCGCGGTGTTTGTGCAGCAACTGAGGAGCTGCAGCATGAAGCCCAATTCCCGCACAAAATCATGGAGATACAGAGGGGTAACCACAATATACCAAATCCGGTACCATATAGAATACAGCATTAACGTTGACCATAATAGGATGAAATTGGCCGAGATCACAAACAGTAAAATTATGGATTTTTTTCGATTTCTCATTTCTGTGTCAGACTGAGTGTCCCCATTGGTGTGAGCGCGGAGTCTCCTGCGGGCTCTGCTGGTCACTAAAATGTGTCTGACGGTGAGAACATTGAGCAGCAGAATCAGGAAAAATGGGACACACGGCGTTAGAATGTGGTGGAGGGACTCGATTGTGACCGAGATACTGGAGGATAGAAGAGCGATTGTTGCCTCACAAAACCGGGGGGCGTTCATCAGCAAATACCGAGCCGTGAGCATAAAATACCAAAAAATGTTCTTTAAGCAGCTCAGCACAGTCACTGCTCCCAGAACCACAGCCGCCGTTTTCTCACTGCAATATTTACTTTTCAGCTTCTGGCAACAAATGGCCACAAACCGATCAAAGGTGAAAGTGACGGTGAACCAGACAGAGCAGTCAGTGGCTGCATAAAGCAGGACGGCGTGGATATTACACACGGGGACGGAGTCAATTAGGAAATAAAACTGTTGCCGATAAATAATGGGAATGTGTCTCATGATCAGGTCGAGGATAATGACCAGGAGATCCGCCGCTGCCATGGCCCCCAGGTAACGTCTGACACATGGAGACAATCCACAATCTTTATAAAGAAGGACGTAGATGGTCACTACGTTAACTGTGAGGAAGGAAAACAAACCCATTATCCATCAGCCTGGAGGCAAAGGAACCCGTTTGATTGGGGACCCAGTGAGATTTTCAAATGTGCCCCTGTATTCAGGAATTTATTAAAATAACTGGAGCTGGAATAACAATTGGGAAGGTCTGAATTACTGACAAAAATGGAACATAAACCACAACAAACCCTCCCTCCCCAAACACGCAGAGACACATCCATAAGGACAGATGGTTTGTAGAACATTCCCACACACTCGATCACTCGACAGCAGGCACAGGTCACTTCTTCCCAGTTCCTAATATCGAGGGTGGAAACGTTGCTGTCCTGAAGGATTCTCTCCCAGTTTCCTGAAGACAAATGGAGTTTGGGAATTTCTGTATATTGGTCTAAATTGTGGTCGATCCTGTGTCGTGGAGAAATGTAAACGCAGGGAAAACGTATTCCCCCCTTTAACTTCCTGAGGGGCCTTCGGAACAGTGTATCCTTCTCCCTGGAACGGGATCTCTTCCCTTAGGATCTTATCGTTTGTTCAATTCACTGACGCCCCGCCGTTCACAAACAATGTCAAGGGTCAGTACGTTCCGGGGAATGTCAGTTATAGAATGTTGGGGAGAGAACATTCCAGGGAATGTCGGTTATAGAATGTTGTGGACAGAACGTTCCGGGGAATTTCAGTTATAGAATATTGAGGATGGAACAGTCTGGGGAATGTCCGTTATAGAATGTTGGGGTCAGAACGTTCCGGGGAATGTCAGTTACAGAAAATCGGGGACGGAGCATTCCGGGAAATGTCAGTTGTAGAATGTTGGGGACAGAACGTTCCGGGGAATGTCAGGTATAGAATGTCGGGGACAGAACGTTCCGGGGAACTCCTTGACCTGTCCATCAACTTTCCCCCATACCCACCCCACCACCATGATGTACTGTGCCTGGGAACACTGTAAAGTTAATGGGGTGAGAGACGGAGGGTCAAATCACAATAATGGGAACTAAGGGCATTGCCAGATTAGCTGAAATGGTTAGTTATACCACATTCTCAATCCACCTCACAGACCCAGCCCAGAAACCATATACCCAGAGGACATGTCTGTTCACCGTGGAACACTGTGTAGACCAGGCCAGTGTACTGCTCAGTACAACCCAGCAATCGGTCCAGATTCATCCATTGCACTGGTCAATGGTCAATGCAGCAATCTGGCCAGAGTGGAACACTGCATCAATCAGTTCAGGGCATTGATCTATAAACACGGATTAGATACCTGTACAACACCAGAAGCTGTGGGCGGCACGGTGGCACAGTGGCTAGCACTGCTGCCTCACAGCGCCAGAAACCCGGGTTCAATCGCGCCTCAGGCGACTGAGTGTGTGGAGTTTGGACGTTCTCCCCGTGTCTGCGTGGGTTTCCTCCGGATGCTCCGGTTTCCTCCCACAGTCCAAAGATGTGCGGGTCAGGTGAATTGGCCATGCTATATTTCCCGTAGTGTTAGGTAAGGGGTAAATGTCGTTGTATGGGTGGTTGCCCTTCGGCGGGTCGGTGTAGACTTGTTGGGCCGAAGGGTCTGTTTCCACACTGTAAGTAATCTAATCTGTGCAGATCACAGCAGTGCATTGATCTATAAAGCCGGACTAGATATCTGTCCAGCACAGGGAGCTGTGCAGACTACAGCAGGTCATTAATGTGTGAACCTGAAACAAATATCCATCCAGCATGGGGAGCTGCACATACCACATCAGTGCAGTATCTATAAACCTCAACAAGAATGACTGTGCAGTGATCACCTCTGAATTAATTTGAAAACCTGGAGCTTTTACCCTCCCAGCATGTAGGACTGTGTACACCACCCCACTGCAGTGACCTGCAACCCAGGAGCATTTACCCTCCCAGCATGTAGGACTGTGTACACCACCACAGTGCATTGATCTGTAAACCTGGAGCAGTTACCTTCCCAGCATGTAGGACTGTGTACCCCACCCCAGTGCATTGATCTGTTAACCAGGAACACTTACACTCCCAGAATGTCGGACTGTATACCCCACCACCGTGCATTGATCTGCAAACCAGGCGCAGTTACCCTTCCTGTATGCAGGACTGTGTACCCCATCCCAGTGCATTGCTCAGTAACACTGTGTTAGATCCCTGCCCAGTGTGCAAGTGACAGGATGTACAGCTCCCACCCATTTACAGCTCCATGTCTCCATTGTTGCCCTGACAAGGGGGTTCTGTGGGTGTGAACATCACTGCCAGAGATAGATGGCGGGGGAATCAGTTTAAATATCACCAGATGGGAGGGGTTTGGGAAATAGACAGAGAGAGGAAGACTGAGAGACAGTATCATGGAAGGATGTGTTCCCAGGTTTCAGAATGCTGAAATGTAGACACTTCGATAACATCCTGGAACTTGAGCCAGTCTTCCCAGGAAAGATGGGAAAAAGGGATGTTGGTGTGAGGTGAAATGATGGAGAGTTTTGGATGAGCATTTGTTCTACAGCTTTGTAAATGGAGTCCTTCATGGCTGGAGGTACACACCATCACCCAGATGCCCCTGGATATTCCGTGATCCTTGACACTGATGTCATCTTTAAAAGCCCAATGGGCACACGATTGAGCTTTCTGAGCTTGGAGCTGCCCTGCATAGTTTACCGCTAGAATGTCAGATAAGGGACAATTACACCACGGTTTGTCAACAGGGGCACGGAGGCCATGGTTGATTGGCGCACGTACAGAGGGGGACCATTTTCTTCCCAGAGGGGGCGACACCATCAGAACCTCCGAGCATGGTCTGAGCTCACCACCCAGCTCAGTGCAGTATCTGCAGCCTGAAGAAATGTCCAGCAATACAGGACAAGCATCAATAACCTTCCCCGCTCTGTCAGGATCAGAGTCACCGTATTCTCATTGCTCCCTCACACTCACTGTATATCTGTTATAGTACCGACCCCGAACAAGGCTCATGGTCCACCACTCTCACTGCCGCATGCTGCACCTTCTCTCTCTGTCTCTGTCACTCTGTCTCTCTCTCTCTCTCTCTCTCGCTCTCTCCCATCCTCCCTCCACTTCACCCCCACGCTAATAACACTGCATGGATACAACACTGTGGACTGACTCCCTCCGGACCCCTCACCATGAACCCCTCCCCATCTACACTAACACTCACAGCATGACCACCCACTCCCACCCTCACTCACTCCCTCGCTTTGTCCTATTCCAGGAGAAACAGCCTGGAATAGGACAGGAAGTGCCTATCCGGGTGGTGGAGTGCCTGATATCCGTGCCCTCATCCCCTCCCGCCGCCATGTGAGGAGGACCCTGGTAGGAGCTGGAGAGGACCAGGATGCCTCGTGTGGAGATTCTGAAACATTCACGTCCCACCGACCGAGGAAGGAGCAATGTTCAGTGAAGGGCAATTCTCACTTTAAACCCACTGGCAGCTCCGTTTCCACCCGGCACAACTTAGAAGCCGTGACCCTGATGCCATCTCCATTTTGTGTCGAGCTGGTACACATGGACTCCCCACTGTCTCAGTGGGCCGGAGGGTGGGCTCACAACACATCGTCACCAACACCTCCCAGGAAAGGAGCACGGAGACTCCCTCCTACACCTCCCCCTGTAAACCGCTCATATACAGAAACTGATAGTAACTGCTCTCCTCACCTGTCCTGATATCTTCAACAATCTGTGCTCATATACACGCAGCGCTCTCTGCTCCTGTACCCCCTTTATAACGGTACAGCCTGTTTTAAACTGTCTTTCATTGTCTTTCCTACCAATGTGCATCACCTCAAACTGTTCTGCATTGACCCCCATCTGCCATAAAGCTGAACACTACATCAACGTATGATTGTCCTGATAGAGTTCCGCACTGTCTTCTATAGACTTTACAATTCTTCCAGATTTGGTCATATCTATAAAACATTGAGATTGTCATAGCGTCACAGTCCCCATGAAACAACTGAAATCCTGCCCCACTCACAAGTGTGAGCCAGTGAAATACTGCTATATTCCCAATACTGCTATGTTTAATTTAAATTACCAATGAGCTTCATGCTGTGTCCTCACCATCCCCATGTGTGTATCTGTGTATCTCTGTTTGGGACAGGTCTGGCAATCTTAAAGTGATGCAATGCCACCCTCTGCTGGCCTCCACACGCCATTGCACAGGCATTGGCAGAGGGTGAAAACCAACAGGGATTCATTCAGAGATGGGGAGTGAGAGGGCTGCTGCTCACAGCACCATCCAAACTGATGACTTATCCATGGACTGATTTAAATGTCCTTTAAAAGTTGTAGCTGTCCCTGCTTTCATCACTTCCTCCGGAAGTTCATTCCACACACAAGCCAGCATCTGTCTAAAATAATTACTTCTCATGACTTTTCGAAATCTTTTTCCTCGCATCTTAAAATATCACTTAGTTTTGAATCCCCAATTCTAGGGAAAATGCATCAGCCCTTCAGCTTATCTGTACCCCTCATGATTTTAAAACCTCTGTAAAGTTACCCCTTAATCTCATCCACTCCAGTGAGAAAATCCCAGCATCCCCAGCCTCTCCTGATAGCTCACTCCCTCCATTCCCAACAACATCCAGGTTAATCTGTTCTCAACCCTCTCCAGCTTTATAATATCAACATCAGTAATATCAAAGTGAATAGTCAAAGTGTTTTCTAAGGGTAGGGGACACCAAAACTAGAGGACATCGGCTTAAGGTGAGAGGGGAAACATTTAAACCTGACCTGAGGGGCAGCTGTTTCACACAGAGGGTGGTGAGGCTATGGAATGAGCGGCGAGGATGACCAGACTGGACACAGTATTCCAGAAGAGGTCTCACCAATGGCCTGTACAACCTCAACATGACGTCCCAATTCCGATACTCAAAGGTATGACCGATGAAGACAAACGTGTTAAACACCTTCTTAACCACACTATCTGTATGAGATGCAAATTTTAAAGAATTATACCTGACGGCCTAGGTCTCTGTCCTACAACACTGACAAAGGCCCTGCTATTAATTGTATAGGTCCTGCTCCTGTTTGATTTGCCAAATCAAATACCTCGCATTAATCCAAACTAAACTCCATCTGCCACCCGTCAGCCCAGTGTGTGATATGACTGCCACCTCACCCTTACCCTTCAATTTTAAAATGCCCATCCCTCTCCATGATTCCTGCACACTCCAGTCTTGATTTTCACAAAGACCCTGAGCTTGGTTTGCCTTGTGTGGTTAGGGCAAGGAGGGATAGATTGCATTCACAGTCAGTGGGGAGGAGAGGCTGGACAGTAATCACCGGCTAGGAAGAGGGGAGTCGCACGCTAGAGTTGGGTAAGAGTGATCGGTGTTTTGTGACCAGAAATTAAGCTCTTCTTTTGTCTCTGGTGTCCAGTAAAAAAATCCATTTGAGACCCTTCTTTGGGCAGAGTGTGGCTGCCGGATTTCTTTCCCGAATATTGCAGGCTACAGATAATAGCGATTAAAGATGTACATAGTTAATTTGGATAGCACAGCACATACACTCAACATCCTACAGTTGAGACAAATATCTTGCATTTGTTTAACAATACAAAGTGTTTTGTGTTGTTAAGTAATTGTAACCTGATTTTAATAAATCCACACCGAGCTGAAAGTGGGGACTAAAATATGACCCAAAATCTGGGTATGGTAGTGTAGTGGGTAGTGTCCCTGCCTCTGTGCCAGAACTCAGGATTTGATTCCAATTCCTGAACTTGTGTGGTAGTGCTCTTAGCTCAGGAATAGAAGGCCTGGAGTCAAGTCCTGCCAGTTGCAGAGGTATGTCACAGCATGTCAGAACAGGCTGATGAGCAAACACACAGGAGAATACTGTTACAGCTTTATGGGTATTGCTGAGTGATGCTCGTATCCCTACCTCCGGGCACAAAGGTCTGGTTGTAAATCCCACAGAGGTGTCTCATGATACATCTGAACAAATGATTAAAATGGACTTAGAATTGTGACTTGATGGAGAAGGAAGAGGTGTCAGTATGGAACTTCAGAATTTAGGCCCGGGATGACTGAAAGTACAGTTATTCGTGTTGATTGAAGTCACATTTCGTAGCAGTAAAGGTTTGTAAAATCAGAATGGTCACGAGTAGGATGAGTAGTCAGGGTTTTTCCCCAGGTTGGGGGCGTCCAAAACTAGAGGGCATTGTTTGAAAGTGAGAGGGGAAATGTTCTGATGAGGCCTAAAGGGCACCTTTTCACACAGAGGGTGGTGTGCGTATGGAATGAGCTGCCAGAGGAAGTGATGGAGGCTGGTACAACTACAGCATGTAAAAGGCATCTGGGTACTGACAGACCTGCCGAGCTTTTCCAGCTATTTCTGTATTTGTTACAAAATGCATGCATTTTTAACACAGGTATTCTGAATACATTAAATATTTTATTTTTTATGATGCAGGGCCATGTAAACATATTTCAAATCAGCCGAGACCATTTTCTGGTAAAGGTCTGGCTCTGTGTATGACAGTAGCAATGATGTACATACACGGAACAGAGAATGTGATGGAGACATAGTTTGACAATGTACAAGGGACCTCACATGGTCCAGTTTGGGAGAGGATGATATTATTGTGTGATTCAACTCAGAGAGGGAGAAAATGTAATCTGCCTGAGAAGGAACGGCCTATTGCACTCTCTCTCCTTCATTGTTCCTCATCACAGCAATGTGTGCGAGCTAAAACAAACTCTACAGTCATCGTTACCATTCTTATTTTTATAGAACCCCTGCAGTGTTGAAACAGGCCCTTCGGCCCAACAAGTCCATACCAACCTTCCCAACCCAATCCCCTATATTTACCCCTGACTAATGCAGCTAACCTAGAAATCCCTGAACACTACAGACAATTTAGCACGAACAATCTACCGAACCTACACAGTTTGTGGTAGGAAACTGGATCACCCATTAGAAGCTCACACAGAAAAGTGGAGAACGTGCAAACTCCACAGAGACAGTCACCCAAGGCTGGAATTGAACCCAAGTCCCTGGTGCTGTGAGGCAGCAGTGCTAACCACCGTGCTACCCTTTGGTTGCTCCCTGACCAGAATTCATTGGAGTCTACTCACTGCCTAAAGCAAAGGGAATTCAGCCAAATCCAATTCTCCCAGGATGAAATCCCATTGCTAGCAGCTGTGTGAGTATAATATCTTCAGAAGCAGAATAACGTTTTGGACAATCTCAATTTTTACTTTTGTCAAGAGTTCCAATAATATCTGGACAAAGTTGTGTCAAGTTAAAATTGCAGAAACTTTTTAATCTGTGTGTGTGTATGCATGTGTTTGTGTGTGTTTGTGTGTGTGCATTTGTGTGTGTGTGTGCGTTTGCGTGTGTGTATGTGTGTGCGCGTTTGTTTGTATGTTTGTGTGTGTATGTGTATGTGTGCGCGTTTGTATTGTGTGTGTGTGTGTGTGTTTAGAAAGGGAAATATTAGACCATAAGACGTAAGAGTGGAAGTAAGGCCATCCGGCCCATCGAGTCCACTCTGCCATTTAATCATGGCTGATTGGCATTTCAACTCCACTTACCTGCATTCTCCCCGTCGCCCTTAATTCCTTGTGACATCAAGAATTTATCAATCTCTGCCTTGAAGTCATTTAGCGTCCCGGCCTCCACTGTACTATGCAGCAATAAATTCCACAGGCCCACCACTTTCTGGCTGAAGAAATGTCTCTGCATTTCTGTTCTGAATTGACCCCCTCTAATTCTAAGGCTGTGCCCACGGGTCCTAGTCTCCTCGCCTAACGGAAACAATTTCTTAGCGTCCATCCTTTCCAAGCCATTGATTATTTATTTGCAATATCTAAACAGTTTGTCATTCATCTTTCCACCATAGTTTGAGTAACATTGCTGTGGCTCATGAACGTGTTGTTTTAGCAGATTAAAGAAACTAGCCTGACTTGTTGCTAAAACTGACCCTGACCCAATCTGAGAGCGATATCGTCGGCCATATCACCGACATGGTTACATTTAATATTTGTAATGAGCAGTGGAGTAGTGGGACTAGAAAAGGAAACAGTGACCCCAAAAAGCCATGGAACTATAGACGGGTGAGCCTGATGTCAGTGGTGGGAAAGTTGTTGGAGGGGATTCTGAGGGATAGCATTTACATACATTTGGGAAGGCAAGGGCTGATCGGAGAGGACAATTAGCTTTCTGCTTGGGAAATCATGTCTCATTAATTTGGTTGAGATTTTTGAAGAGGTGAGAAAGACGATTGATGAAGACAGTACGGTAGACATTGTCTATATGGACTTCAGCAAGGTTTTCATTTAAAGAACAAAGAGGAAAACAATTTACAGCCCAGGAATAGGCCCTTAGCCCTCCAAGCCTGATCCGATCCAAATGTGCTGTCTAAATCTGTCAGTCATTTCCTAAGCAAGTGTATCTTTCTGCTCCCCACCTACTCATGCATCTATCCAGATGCATCTTAAATGAATCTGCAACGCCTGCCTCTACCACCTGTGCTGGCAACACGTTCCAAATGCCCACCACCCTCTGTGTGAAGTACTTACTGCGTGTATCCCCCTTAAACATTACACCTCTTACCTTGAAAGCACGAACTCTCGTTACTGAATCCTTCAACCTGGGAAAAAGCTTGTCTCTATCCACCCTGTCTATAGCCTTCTCCTTTTTTCTAGAGAAAATAAAGCTATCCTACTCAGCGCCTCTTCATAGCTAGTATTTCATTCTGATTGGTAGGCAGATGAGTAAGTTTTAGTCACATGAGACATAGAGGAAGCTGGTCACAATTGGCTTGAAGGAAGAGGGATATTTTTCAGACTGGAGGCTTGTGAGCAGCAGTGTGCTGTAAGAATCAGTACTGAGTTCACTGCATTTCATCATTTATGTAAAGGATTTAGATGTGAATATGGGGGCCATTGTTACTAAGTTTACAGATGACATCAGAAAGGTGGTGTAGTAGATAATCTCAGTGTTCAACGAGACCACAATTAGATGGGACAAAGAGGCAAGAAGTAACAGATGAAGTTTCATTTAGATAAATACCAGGTTTTGCATTTTGTGAACGCAAACCAGGGCAGGAATTATACACTTGATTGTAAGGTCCTGGGGCGGGTTGTGAAACAAAGGGACATGGGGCTGCAGGTGCATAGTTCCTTGGAAGTGGAGTCGCAGGTCGGCAGAGTGGTATAGAACACATTTGGCACATTTGCCTTAATCAGTCGGAGCATTGAGTATTGGGCTGTGGTGGCATGTTGCATCTGCACAGGATGTTGGTGAGACCTCTTTAACAATACTGCGTACAACTTGGTTGTCTGCAAAAATGACTGACACACAGATGTTACAGGACTGGAAGTTTGAGCTTTAAGGAGAGGTTGATTAGGTTGAGGTGCTTTTTCCTGGAGTGTCAGAGGCTGAAGGGTGACATTATAGAGATTTATAAAACCAGCAGGGGCATGGATATTCTGAACAGCCACGTTCTGCTCCCCAGGGTAGGGGAGTCCAGAACAAGAGGACATAGATTGAAGGGGAGAAGGCGAATGATTTAGAAGGGACCTGAAGGTAAATGTTACACACAGAGAGTGGTGTGTGTACAGCAAGTGCTGTCCGAGGAAGTGCTGAAGGTGGTTACAATCGCACATTTAAAAAGTATCTGTAAGAGGAGGGATATTGGCCAAATACTGACAAATGGGACTGGATCAGATTTGATTTCTGATCGGAGTGAACAGATTGGACTAACGGGTCTGTTTCCATTCTGCATGACTCTCTGATTCTATAAGAAGGATGATGAATAATTCTGAAAGGACCTTTCAAGTGGGAATTCTCTTCACTGGAAGTTTATCGTGCCTCTATGTTCATATTGATTGAAAGCTGCATTAGGTAAATATTTGACAGAGAAGTGAGTCATGGATAGTGGGATGGAGACAGGAAAGTGGGGCTGAGACACCAACCTGATCAGCCACAATCTTAGTGCCTGGTGGAGAAGGCTCAAGGTGTCTAATGACCCACTCCTGCTCCACCGCCCCATATTTCTGTGTTCCATTCAGCCGCTCAAACGTGCTAGACAGGAACAGTTGGAGGCCAATTAATCCTATAACCTGGTGTACAGAAACAGAGGATACCACTCAGCCTCTCAAGACTGTCACACACGCTTTGAAGTGATTTGTGAAATGAAATTGGAAACTCCAGGCACAGGTATGAAAGAGGTCCCTCATCTCTCTTCAAAGAGCTTCCCCTCTCTGCAACTTGTGCTTCATTTGTTGGTCATGTTATAGACCCAGATTCACTGTGAATATAGCCCCCATACCTCACCCAGTGTTGGCTTACAAAATCATCTGTTCTACCTGACTGCAATATTCAGTAATTGCACATTCATGAAAATAACACTCACTAACTCTACAATAACAGAATGTGAGAACATCAGAAACAGGTACAGGTCGTTCACTCCCCAAGCCTGTCTTGCCCTTCACTAAGATCATGGCTAATCTGTTCTTGGTCTCAAATCGTCTTTCAAACCCAATTCTTCATAGCCTCACCTCTCTGTCAGATCAATATCCATCTACCTCCTCTTCAAATACTTTCAGTCATCCTGCTCCCCAATACTCTTGAAAAGAAAAGTCCTGACATTCAATCCCACCTGTTTGAAGAAAACACTTGCTGCTCCTATATCTTGGCTTATTGATATGAACAAAAGAGGTTGAGACAAGGGTTCAGGTAAAAATGACTGGCCCCGATATCAAGGCAGTGGTTGCCTTCTGTTGACATCAAGGAGCTTAACAAAACTGGACTTAATGGGAATCAGAGTAAACTGTCCAATGTTTGGAGTCAAACATGGCACAAAGGAAGATGTTCATCATCTCAGTCCTGGGTCACCTCTGTGGGAGGTCCTCAGGGTAGCTTCCTCTTCACAAGTAACTTCAGCTGCTTCATCAATCTCTCCCCGTCCCCAACCTCCCCACCATAAGATCAGAAGTGGGGATGGTCACCGAAGATTCCACTATGTTCAGAACATTTTGTTTCCCCCTCAGCTCCTGAACTGGTCTGTGTCCATGAGAAGCAAGATCCAGACTCCATTGAGACTTGTGCTGTTAAAGTGTCAGTAACATTCATGTAACAGCACTGCCTGACACTGCACATTTCCACTGTGAAATAGAGTTCATTCAGCACCTAACGCTAGTTTCACAGGAATGTGAGGAATCCATTCAGCCCATTGACACTATTGGAGAAGAACAGGGACAGCCCATTCAGTGCCTCCAGCATATTTCTCAGGAAGAGAAGGAGTCCCGTGTAATGGGGCACACCAGAGCCCCTCCAAAATTTTGGAAGGCAGTAGCCTAGACTCGAATATTTTCTTATTTTAAAGGGAATGTAAATTGTCTGTTCCAGATGCAATGTGACTGGTCAAACTACTCGGTGTGAAGCTAAACACTATATAAACACGAAAGATAAAATGAAACCAAAGAAAGAGGAAATTAGAATAACTTAATTATATTGCACAAGTTAACAGAATAATAGATCGTGGAGCTATTACTAATGAACTGTTCTGATATACGAAAATCCCATAAATACAGCCCTTGGCAAAACTGAATATTCAGTCACAGATACCACAAACTCAAATATCCTAATCTGTGAGAGCTGGCCACATCCATTCAGGCTGCATTAAAATAAACCCAAGGCCTCCCTCGCTGTTTACTCAGTGGTCTTAATTAACCAGCTTGGTAATGATCACTCAATCTCTCTCTTAAAAGAAACCAGGACAAAATAACCTCTTAAAGCTGCAGCATCATCACACTTGTCAGTACATCGACCTATCAAACAGGAACCGGGGTAACCAGTCAGGCCCTTGACCCTGTCCAATTGGACAAGGAAGAAGTCATTCAGTCCGCTGAGTCAATGACACAGAAACAGAACGAGGTCATTCAGCCCCTTGAGTTACTTCCACATGAACAATAGGAGGCCATTAAGCCAGTTAAGCCACTTATCCAGGAAGAGTAGGAGGCCATTTCCACCTCAATGCACTTACATGGGGGCAGAATAGGGTAATTGATGCTGATCCTGATGAATGGCTTATGCCTAAAAAGTCAACTCTCCTGCTGTGCTTTTCCAGCAAACCACTGTCTACTCTGATCTCCAGCATGGGCAGTCCTCACTGTCTCCTAATTGATGCTCTAACATGATGAACAATTGGAGCAGAGGCTGCACAGACAGATTGCTCCACGTTGTACCTCGTGGCGCCATCACTCATGAGACACACGTGGGATTTGAACGTAGTTTACTCATGGTGAGGAGGGAAAGCCATATGTCTTGTGTGAAGTCTCAAGAAGGCATGTTCCATCTCCGACTTGACAGCCTGGTGTTCCCTCTGTAGGGCGGAAGCTGGTGGGAATGGCTACCTGTTTCAGATGGAAGATATTTTTGCTGCTGTTGGGGATTGTGAGCAACCTGACATTCAGTACGGGTTCACACGCCGACTGCACTATAACATGGGGAGAGTTAATTTAGTCATATAAACTATTGGGAAAGTCACGTTAGACTGATGAATGGACTGTCTAAGTTCAAATTATGATGATATTATTCATGTTGATCTTGTCTAATACACGTCCTGTTCAGTGTGTCCTGTATGCCTTACTCTGTCCAAGTCGACTTCTACCCTATGATCTGCCTGGCCATGCTTACTATGATCTGCCTCCACTGCTCATAAATAAAGTGTTTCCTTGTACTGAAGTACATGTGTCAATAAATCAAACCAATCAATCCTGGGTAAAGTATGGAATTTCTCACCCTATCAAGGTCTCTTTTGCAAATAAGTGATCGCTGCCACTCCTTGTGTTCCGGCGTCACCATTTCTTCATCTCTCACAGCTCTACAGTTTAAACACATTGCTTCTTTACTCTATCCGCATGTTACCATCACCAGTGTCTGTGGTAAGGAGATCATTCCATACAAAGGAGATCAACTCTGTAGAGAGTACCCCAAATGCTCTCTCAGCATGGTTCTAAAACTGCAGGAAGATGGCTTTACTTATGTACTCGAATCATCATAAAATGAAGGACAGCATGCCTTTGACTGCACCCATTACTTACACAGGGGTTGATTCGGAGCAGTCAGAATAGATTTGTGAGTGGGAGATCATGCTTCTCAAATTTGTTAGAGTTTTTTGATGAAGTGACCAGGAAGGTTGATGAGGACAGAGTGGTCGACATAGTCTCTATGGATTTCAGTAAGGCCTTTGACAAGGTCCCACACGGCAGGCTGCTCTGGAAGGTTCCATCACGTGGAATGCTGGGGGAACTGGCAAATTGGATACACAGTTGGTTTGATGATAGAAAGCAGAGGGTTTAGTGGAAGGATGCTTGTCAGACTGGAGGCTGTGTCCATTGCTGTTTGTTATCTATTAATTGGTTGAGACTGTACAAGTTATGATTAGTAAGCTTGCAGATGACACTAAAGTAGTGGGAGCATGGTCAGTGAGGAAGTTTATCAGAAATTGCAGCAGAACCTTAATCAGGTGGGGAAGTCGGCCGAGAAATGGCAAATGGAATTTTATATTGATGCGTGATGTCTTACATTTTGGGAACTCAAATCAAGATAGGAGTTTCATGGTGCATGGGAGGATCTTCAAGGGTGTAGTGGGCAGAGAGACCTTGGAGTTCAGGTGCACGGTTCTCTGAGAGTGGAGTCACAGGTAGACAGGGCAGTGAAGAAGGCTTTTGGCATATTGGCCTTCATCAGGTCGGACATTGAGTATAGAAATTGGTAATTGATGTTGCAGATCCACAGGACTTTGGTAAGGCCGCAATTGGAGTATTGTGTTCAGTTTTGTCACCTTGTAATAGGAAGGATGTTATTAAATTAGAAAGAGTGCAGAAGAAATTTTCAAGGACGTTGACAGGACCCAATAGTCTGAATTATAGGGAGAGTTTGGACAAGCTAGGACCTTTTCTTTAGCATGTAGGAGACTGAGGGAGTCCTTATAGAACTGAATAAGATCACGATGGTAGGGTAAATGCTCTCAGTCTTTTTCCAAGGTTTAGAGAATCGAGGACGAGAGAGGATCAGTTTAAGGTTAAAGGGGACCGAATAAAAGGGAACCTGAGGGGCCACTTCTTTACACAGAGGGCTGGTACGTGGATGAGTTGCCAGCAGATCTGGTTGAGGGGGTTACATTAACAACATTTCAAAAGCATTTGGATAAATATATGGATCGGAAAGGACTGGAAGGATATGGGCCAACTGCAGGGAAATGGGGTTAACGTGGATGGACATTTACAAGGTGAAGTCTAACCCCTCTGTTAATTAAACCCAAACACCCAGAAAAGCTCGCCTCACCTTGTAATCTGTTAAAATATGAGCAACACAGATCTTCTTCATTCCACAATTTAAACAAAAATTAACAAGTTAGTTTCTTAACTTTAATAGTGAACACTAGAGGGGCTTCATAGTTACAAGCCCCTCTTTTCTTAGCTAATTGCTATTTGACTCCTACTCTGTCAAAATCTGCTGTTCCAACAACTCACATATTAAACATTGCAATCTCAAGACCATACCTTCTCTATCTTCCCCGCTGTGTTCACTCTTCCAGCTGCTGATCTCCCTGGCTCATTTTCTTTTACTACAAGTAGGTTTGACATGAACATGTATCTTTGATAGAGAGTGTTTGAGATGGCCAGTTAGCACTCCTGCTCTACAGCAGTTCCTCTGCTGTTGTATGGCACTGGCTCTCCCTCTAGTGTTCAAATGCTGTGTTTATATACTTCCAACGATACAATAATTTTCACATTTGATTGCTTTCCAGGTACCCAAACAATAATATTCAAATTCCGTTGGCTTCTGGTATCCTGAACGTTATTTAAACTCTTTGGTTGTATTTGAATTGTTGTCAAAACAGCAACCAAAACTCAGGTATCATTTCCCAGCTAATTGTGACATATGGAACAATCTGACATTTAGCTGGCATCTGTGCTGTACTTTTTATTCAACAAAACCCGATCTGTCTTAAAGTGACCTGACATGCTTTCGGCTTCATAACACCTCCCCCCTTCGGAAAACAAAGAACCACAGAATGAAAAGATGGCTTTGTTTCTTTTCCTCTAATTCTTCATCACATTATTATGAAATACAAAAGTATAAATCTCAGTTATATCATTCACATTAATTTTGCACACATATAAAACACTGGGATAAGTCAAATCGTATCAACACCTGTTCCTTTAAATCCGCGTTAACACATCTGCTATCACATTTTAGGACCCACAGCATGCACATTGTGTGAGTTTAAAGTCGGTGTGATAAGACTCCAATGAAATACTCTCATATTCTGGTCTTTAAATATTCCAAAAAACGCGAGAGGTTTGTCGTTATCCACAACCATCTCCGACAATTTGTTTGTCACTTAAACATTAAAATATTGTCAGGCCAATGCGAATCATAATCATTCTTTTTCAGTAATGGAGATGTTGTATTTTTTTCTAGTGGATATTGAGTTTTTTCGACAAGTAGCCAATTGGCCATTCAATCCCATCATTATCTTTCTGTATCAATACATCTCCGACCCCTATATCTCGAGGGTTTCAGAATATTTGGTATAGCTAAAACTGGTGCGGTGATTAATCCTGCTTTAAAATTCTCAAATGCCTCCTGGCATTGTACTGCCCACCACAATTCTGTGATCTTTTTTACTAAGTCCATCAGTGGTGCCAATACGCTGCTGAAGTTTGGAACAAACTTCCGATAGAATCCACTCAGTTCTAAAAATTGAAGCACCTTTCTTCGAGGATGGTCGTGGAAATTCCTCAAAGTCCATCGTCTTTGTGTTCCATGGGGTAAACCTTCCATGTCCAATGTAATGTACCAAGAACGTCACCTCTGCCTTCGTGAATTCTGTTTTCTTTAAGTTTATTACCAAGTTTGCTTCTTGTAATCGTTCAACATGCTCTGCCAACTGTAATATGTGAGCTTTCAATCACTTGCTAAAGGTCACTACATCGTACAGATAAACTACACAATTTGTTCATCTGACCATAACTCTGATCCTGAGTCACTAAACCTGGCTTTGAAGGGAATTCCTATCACTGGTGGCAATACTAATACGTCATCCCCACAGGAAATCGTCAAAATTTCAGAGTTTGTATCTGCCACGTGCTTCATTCTATGCTGAGCCCTTCAGGTGCTGTTTCGCTAACTCACCGACTACATCTAATCTCTCCCTCACCTCACATACATAATCCGATTGTGAGATCTCTGACTTCGGTCCTGTCAATGTATATTCAATTAATTCCAAAGGACCTCTCACTTCATGTACAAATATTAACTCAAAGTAAGATAACAGAGTAGATTTATTTGGGGCAAATAATTTTTGTTTTATGGCAAACAATTTAATGATACACCTTCATTCCAATCATTCAGGAATCCTGACAGTACGCTGTGAACATGGTCTTCAGCGTCTGATGTTAACTTTCCAAGTGTCCCTGGGATTCAGGATGGGACGCCCTTGATTTGAAGTGCTGTATACCTAAGCTATCCATGATTTCCTTAAACAGCTGAGCGGTAAAATGAGACCCTTGGTCTGACTGAATCTCTCTGCGGAGCTCACAGTGAGTAAAGAAAGCTGCCAACCCATTCATCTCCCTTTTTACCTTAACACTCCATAATAGAAATGCCTCTGGAAATCTGGTAGGCACATCTATTATGGCTAGCAAATGTTGGTTTCCACTTTTATTTTAGATAGGGGAGCTACACAACTAATCATAACTCACGTGAAATGTTCTTCGAATGCAGGAATTGGTATCAAAGGTGCTGGTTTTATTACTGCTTGTGACTTACCTACCATTTAGAATATTTGACATGTGTAACAAATAATAACCACATTCGTGTGCATTCCAGGCCACTAGAAATGCCTCTGTACCTTAACCTGATTCTTCTGTACACCTTGGTGACCCTCTGCCGTTAGTTTATGTGCATCCCGTAACACTGTACGCTATCTCTAAAACAATCAGGTGCACTTCGGCCCATTTCCCTTCTGCTCTAACCTATCGGGGTCTCCATTTTAATTTTAGCATTCTATCTTTAAGTTAATAACGTTCGACGATATATTTCGATTCCTGTTCTGTGTGTGTGCATGTGTATGTGTGTGTTTATATATATATCTGTTGTAAGTCCATTCGCCTTTCAGGACTAAACACACCTGCCTGATCCTCTGCGTGTTCAGGTTTTTCCTGCACCGTGACATCAAACAGCGTGTCAGTTAACTGTACATCAAGTCCTTTGGCTTTTTCTTTCGGTTTTCCTTCCTGCTCTAACTTATAACTTTGGAATCTTGTTACTACACAGTCTGGAAGAAATCCTGGGTATTTTTCTTTTAACTCCCCAATTCTCTAGTTTTCCTTTTGCCTTCTCCAACACAAGGGGTGCCACTCCCACCTTGGATCCTGCTAAATCGTTCCCGAGAACAAACTGTATTCCTGGAAATGACACTCACTGTCACTGTTACTTCCCCAACCTTGATTTGGCATTCCAACCTGATGTTACACAAGGGAACACTTAATTTCTAACCCCATAGCCAACCAGGCAGCATCCGAGGGGCAGAAGAGGTGACGTTTCAGGCATAAATCCTTCATCAGGAAAGTGGGAGGTGGGGTAAGGGGGCGAAGAAATAAATAGGAGGGTGGGGGTGGAGCTGGGTGGGAGATAGCTTGGAAGGCGATAGGTAGATGCAGGTGGGGTGTGATGGTGATAGGTCGGAGAGGAGGGTGTTGTGGATATGTGGGAGGACAACTAGAACCCTCAAACTAGAACCATCATCAACGTTAACTTCACCAATTCCAAATCTCCCCTCCCCGAACCTCTCCCAGACTGAACCATTCAACCTAGCCCTCTTGAACTGCCCTAACTGGCCATCTTCCTTCCCAGCTACTGACTCCACCCTCCCCTCTGACATATCACTGTCACTCCCACCTACATCTTCTTATCGCCTTCCCAGTGACCCTCCCATCAGCCCAGCTACTAGCCTCGTATTTATCTTTCAGCCCCATTGTCCCCCCACCACATTCCTGACGATGGGTTTCTGCCTGATATTCGATTGTCCTGCTGTTCGGATGCTGCCTGATCTGTTGTGCTTTTCCGGCGTCTCACTTCCCACTATTAGAGACTGAGCAGATCCCATATCTCACAAAATTATAACTTCTTGTCCTTCTCCCTCCGTTCTTTCTGAGTAAACTTTATCTACAGAGGCGAATTCTTTCAGAGGTCGGGTACTAACTCCATACCCAGACCCTGCCTCGCCTGTGCACACTCCTGCAGCTCCTCGGCTCGACTTGGGGTCTCCTTTACCAGTTTCACTAATGCCACTGGGCTGAGCCTCTTCTGCCACATCTTTCCCCAAAGTGCCTTCATTCAACGACCATGACTGTGTGTTCCAGCTTACTGCAGTGAAACCACCTTTTTCCAGTGCCCACCTTAAACCATCGGCACTGGAATTTTATGTGTTCCACACCTTTATAGTGAGAACACCTGAGGCCTTTCAGCTCCCTTCAACCCTTTTGGGCTTCTGTTTTTCACTTGTGGTAAACTATTGTGCGCTACTGTTCGCTTTGTAATGTGTGATCTTTCCTTCTCCCAATTTCTATCCCTCACAGGATGAAAATTCTCCCGGAAACTAAATTTCATTTCATGTACCAATGCATATTTACCTGCCATTTCTGCCGTGCTTCTCGCTTCTTGAACTTTCTGTTCATGCACATGAATTCTTACCATCTCTGGAAGTGAGTCTATAAACACGTCCAGCAGAATAATCTCCCTTCGAGCCTCACAGGTCTTATCTATTTTTAAGTCCAGCACCCATCTATAAAAATGACAGTAGTTAATTCTTTCTAACTTAACATAAGTCTGACCTGGTTCCGTCTCTGTTTTTATGAACCTCTGTCTGTAAGCTTCTGGTACCAATTCATAGCCAATCAAAATAGCCAATTTGACATCTGCATAATCTCTTGACACCTCATCTGACAGCGCTGCACATGCCTCACCAGCTGTGCCCATCAGCTTATTCTGAACTAGCATTTCGCACAAGTTCATTGGACACACCATCTGCCGAGTCATTTTTTTCAAATGAAATAAAAAAGGTTTTGTCATTTTTCTCACCGAAAAATGGCAAGGTAGTAACATAGTAGTATACATCCCGATGTTCTCCCTTCATCTCCATCCTGTTAATTTAACTTTCTTGTCTAATTCCCAACTTCTGAATTTCAAATTCTCCCTCTCTTTCTTTTTCCTCTCCTCTTTTTTCTCTCTGTTCCCGTCTCTTCTTTTATTTTCTAACTTCAGTTGCCATATTTGCAATTCAAGTTTTATTCTAACTCGAATGTTTCTTTGATACATTAAAGTGCTTGACAAACTCCATTAAAATTTCAGCTTTCCTTTTGTCCCTGGTTAAACCCAATTCCAACCTATTTGCTAATTCTAAAAAATGTCCTGCTTCTGTCTTTCTAAACTTTCTTGGCAAAATTGGGAACCTCTTTAGTAATGTTAAAAACCATTTCCCTCACTTTTAATTTAAATCACCACCAGTAAACAAAATTAAACAGATTTTCCGACCGGTTTTATTTGAAGATCTAGGTCACTAGTTGCAACGTGTTGGAATTTGCTGGGAGATTTTGTACCCGAAATCTGTTCAAATCTGTCCAAGTCCCTTACGGCAGGGCCCCAAACTGTGAAGACATCTGTGTCGAGCACTTCTGTTAATTAAAACCACAAACCCAAAAAAACTCAACTCACCTCGTAATCTGTTAATACATGAGTGACAAAGAACTCCCAAATTCCACTAATAAAAGAAAAATAACAGTTTGTATGTATGCAAGTTAGCTCGCTGTGCTTGAAGGTTTGTTTTCTGACGATTCGACACTATGACTAGGTAACATCATCAGTGAGAGTCTGCTGAAGTGCTGGTGGTATGTCGCGCCTCTATAGGTCTTGGTTTCTTAAGAGGGGTGATGTCATTTCGAGTTCTTTTGTTTTACAAGAGAAGGTAGATAGGATCTAAATTGATGCGTTTATTGATGGACTTCTGGTCAGAATGCCATTCCTCTAAGAACGTCTTTGCGTGTCTTCGCATGTGTGTGCATTGTCCCAATCAAAGTGGTGCCCTTCTTTGTCTGTATGTATGGAACATAGTGATAATGGGTCATTTCTTTTGGTGGCCAGCTGGTGTTCATGTATCCTGGTAACATGACAACAGGACCATTTCAATGGCGGAAAAAGTATTTTATATACACTGTTTAATTAATATGTGTGTGCAGACATGTGACATTTTTCATATGTGCACAACACATTCTAAATGAACAACGGAGACACAGTTAACAAAAAGTGCTGCATATGCTGGATAAAATTTATAAAACATTAAAACATCATTTGATTCTCATCTAAAGTGATATGTTTCCCCTTCTCTCAACGTTCCCTCCTTTTCTAGAATTCTCTACTCCAATCTCTCCTTCTTATCAGGATGTGTGTTATAAATTCTTGCTTCTGGTGTCCCAACTTATTTCAGTTAATCCCCTTTCTACCAGAATTAAATATATTGGCCTGTTGGGTTCTTTTCAAAGCTAGTGTCTGTCATAATATTGGAGATAAAAATTCTGGCATCAAAGCCAGCATTTGAACACATTACTCTGTTGTCCATGCACTATACAAAGGACCACAGATCACAGGAATTGCCAAAACATTGAGGGATGTACATTTAAATCTTTCAATGATCTAGTTTTCTCATTTTTCACATTTCCTCATCTATGTTGTCTCGCTCTTTCTCTCTTTGTATCTAGTTAAGAAATTTACCAATTATTCTTTGCGTCCCTTCTCCCAAAGCTCCTTCTTCCGGTTTATATCTATTGCTCTCTTCCAGATGTACTGTGATTATAATTGATCAATGTAACTGCAAAGACATTCGGGAGGAGCAGGCCAGAGTTAATTGGAAGGGGAGCTGAGCAGGGCAGACCATGGAGCAGCAAAAGCAGAAATTTCTGGGGATATTTCGGAGGATATCAGAAATTCTCCCAAAGGAGATGAAACATACTCATGGCAGGACAAGGCAACCATGAGTAATAAGACATCAAACCAAAAGAGGAAACATACAATGTGGTGAAGATGATTGGGAATCCAGAGAATTCATTGGCTCTGAAACTACATAAGGCTGGCATCACTGTCACTGCAGAGCTCTTAATCATGGTCAGGGAGAGAAACAGAGAGCAACACATTCAGAAGATGATATTACTCAAAAGGAAAAAAAAAATCAGGTGAATTAAACAATTGAATTAAAATCAGTTAATTGGTTTTGCAGAATGTGTCAGATTGAAAGCATGATCCGGGGAGAGACCCTCAGCAGAATGAAAGTATGAAAATGGAAGTCTTACCACATCATAAACCAGAGTAGGTCACTGAGTACATGACTGATGGGTGAATGGGTCTCGATGTGAACTAAGGGACAGACAGCAGAATCACATTGCACATATTGCAGCTCACAACTGCGTATTTATGTAGTGCTGTAGACTACAGCAGCAGGAGAAGCAAAACAGCATTCAGCCACAACCTGTAACTTTTAGCCTCGAATAATCTCCTCAGTCTGCCATTACCATCAATACGATCTATGTTTCAGTAATGACTGTGGGTGAACATGACAGGGTCAGAACCACGTGAACCTAAAGCTGACGCGAACCCATTAAAGCTACCACACTTGACAAACAGATCTGATCGAATCCTGTCACATTCTGTCCTAAATGGTGATGGATGATTAAACAAATGACGGAGGAAAGGGCTCTACAAATATCCCCATCCTAAATAATTGAACAGTCCTGTATATCAGTGTAAAAGTCTAGGATGTGGTATCTGCACCACCCTCAGCCAGAAGTTGGAGTTGATGATCCACCTCACCCTCGCCATGATAGCCACAGAATCACAGATGCAAGTGTTCAACCAATTCGATTTGCTGTACGTGACATGAAGAAACAGCTGAACACAGTACGTACGAAAAAGGCAATGGTCCCTGACACCATTCCTGTAATATGACTGAAGACTTATGCTGCACAACAAGCCGTGTCCCCGGAGAAGCTCTTTCATTCCAGCTCCAACTCTGACATCTCCCTGGTTATGTGGAAAATTGCTCAACTATGTCCAGTTCCTAAAAGGATTATAATTACAATCTGATCAGTTACCTCCCCCTCAGTCCCACCTCGAGAGTCAAATTGGTGGGAGTTCTTTTTGACAGAGTTATCAAGTAGCGCAGAAATAACCTGCTCAGTATGATTTCTAATAGGTCCCCATGTAGAGATGGTGCTGCTGTGGAAAGGTCACTGGATTACTACTCCAGACCAGGCTAATGCTCTGGCAGCTGGTGTAAATTAAACACAATTGACAAAATATTTGGATGCAAAATCTTGTGTCCATAAATAGTGTCCTTCAATCCAATGTCGATTGTACACACCAATTTGCTTCACAAATGTACTTTCAGAAAGTGAATCTCCCATGCGTTCCTGGTCTGGCCTAAACGTGACTGCAGACTCACAGAGACATGTGATAAACTCCTCAATGCTCTCTGAATCGGCCAAGCAAGACATTCTATTGTATCAAACTGTTCCGCGGTCTAAAGGATAAAACCAGACAGAACACCCGGCCCCAGCCTCAGTATCGGAAAAGGGAATGAGAAACACAGTCCTGTTGACCCTGCAGAGACCTCCTTCCTAACATCTGAGAGTTTGTGATTAACCTTGGGAAGCTATAAAATAGGAAGTGCAATAGTCCATTTGGTCTGTCGAGTTTGCTACCCAATTCAATATAATGATACCTGGCCTTTTATTTCCATATCGTTCTCCTTCTCTCCCACCATTCCTTTACTGTCTCTAAATCCTTATTTATATTCAGTGTCTTGGCTTCCAGGTTCGAGTGCATTCCCCAGGTTCACCAGTCGCTGAGTGCAGACATTTATTGTCATCTCATTGCAGAATGGCCTGTCTGTACCTCATACTGTGACCCCTTGTTTTAGACACCACAGCCAGGGGAATTATTATCCCTGCTTCCAATCCGTCTCACCCTGTCAGAGCTTTATATATCTCACTGAGATCTCCACCCATTTTCCTAAACCCGATGGAATACAGGCCAAGTCGCCCCGAACTCTGCTCCCACAACAAGCCTGTCATCACAAAGATCGGTCTGGTCATCCTTCACTGCTCTCCCTCAATGTCAGGTTTGTTATGGACTGAGACCAAACCTGCACAGAATACTGCACAGTGTTTGAGATGGGGTCTCACCAAAGCCCTGTACAGCTGCAGTAAGACACGCTTACTCCTGGACTCAAATCCCCCTGAAATGAAGGTCAGCAAATCATTGATCTTCCTAACTGCTTTTTGCTCCTGCAATATTGCTTTCAGTGACTGGTGTACAGGGAGATCCAGATCCTTTGCAATGTTACAGCTCCCCACTTGGTGGGTCTATGTACACTGGGCAGCGTGTGAATGCCATTCCCACTATTGACTTCTGGCTTCAGAACTCACTGCCCTGCAGCGACCTCGGAAGGCCGTGCAGAAGGAAACAACAAAAGGGCGCATACGTCGCTTTTCAGATCAACATGTTTCAAACAATCCCTTTTCAAACAAAAAGCTGCCAATCTCTTGTTCCCACCAAAGGGCACACAGTCACCTCTACCCACATTGCTCTCCATCTGCCACGTATTTGCCCATTCACTCCACTTGTCTTAGTCACCTTGAAGCTTTTTTTCCAACCACCTCACCCACTTGCAATCCAACGTCCTTTAGTTCTGTCAGCAGGCTGGGATATATTGTATTTGATTCCTGCAACCAAATGTTTAATGGATACTGTGAACAGCTGGGGCCTGAGCACCGATCTCTGTGATATCCCAGCAACCTTCCTCTGTTATATGTTTTTAAAATAATATTTATGTCGTGAATCTGGGTGTGACTGGCTGGGCCAGCATTTATTGCCGTCCCCAGTTGCCCTTGAGAAGGTGGTGGTGAGCTGTCTTTTTGAACCGCTGCAGTCCACTGTGGATTCAGTGGGAGGAATACCATTAAATGCGAAGGGGCATTGTTTAGATTGTATTTTAGTGGTGATGTTCACGGTCTGGCAATTGTGTGACGTGAATATTACTTGTCACTTGTCAGCCTGGATATTGTCCAGATCTTGTCGTATTTGATCATGGACTGCTTCAGTATCTGAGGAGCAACAAACATTGCTGAACATTGTGCAATCATTGGCGAACATCCCCACTTCTGACCTTATAATAGAGGCAAGGTCATTGATCAGGCAGCCCTGAAGATGTTTGGGTCTAGGCCACTGCCCGAGAGACTCCTACATACTTGTCCTGAGTTGACTGACCTTTATCAACCATGACCATCTTCCTACGTGTCAGGTATGATTCTAACCAGCGGGGTGTTTGCCCCTGATGCCCGTTGATTCCAGTTTTGCTACGGCCCCTTGATACCACGCTTGGGCGATGGCAGCTCTGTTTAAAAGGGCTGTCACTCTCACCCCACCTCCGGAATTCAGTTCGTTTGACCATATTTGAACCAAGATAATGAGGTCAGGAGCTGAGTGACCCTGGTGGAGCCAAACTGGGCGTCATTGACCACGTTATTACTGAGCAAGCGCTGCTTAAAAGCACTGACACCTTCCACCACTTTACTGATGATCGAGAGTAGACTGTTGGAGTGGTATTGGCCGGATTGGATTTGTTCTGCTCTTTATGCATAGGAGATACTTGGGGTAATTTTCGACATAATCAAGGAACTGTTGATGTAACAGTTTCGGAACAGCTTAGCTGGGGCAGTGACAAGATCTGAAGAACAACTTTTCAGTAGTATGGCCAGAATGTTGTCAGGGTATGTACCCTCTGGGATATCCAGTGTCTCCAACTGAATCTGGATGTCGCGTGGAATGAATCGAATTGGTTGACGACTGGTAACTGACCTGCTGAGGACCAATGGAGGAGGCCGAGATGGATCATGCACTCAGCACTTCTTACTGAAGATTATTGCGAATGCATGAACGTAATCTTTTCCACTGAACTGCTGCGCTCTTCCATCATTAAGGATGGAGATACTTGTGGAATCTCCTCCTACGATGACTTGTTTAATTGTCAATAACTATTCTCAACTAGATGTGGAAGGACTGCAGAGCTTAGATCTGATCGTTGCTTGTGGGATCACTTAGCTCTGTCTATCACTTACTGCTTATGATGTTTGGTGCACAAGTTGTCCTGTTTGGTGGCTTCACCAGGCTGACACCTCATTGTCAGGTATGCCCAGTGCTGCTCCTGCCATCCTGCACACTCCATTGAATCAAGGTTGATCCTCTGGCTTGATGGTAATTGTTGTGAGGGGGATATGCCAGGCCATGAGGTTGTGCTGGAGTACAATTCTGCTGCTATTGTTGACCCACAACACGTTATGGAAACCCAGATTTGAGCTGCTAGATCTGTTCGAAGTCTGTCCTATTTAGCAAGGTGATCGTACCACCCAAAATTGTGGAGGCTATTCTGAATGTTCAGGTGTGACTTTGTCTCCACAATAACTATGCGGTGGTCACTCTTACCGATACTGTCATGGACAGATACTTCTGTAACTGACAGATTCGTAAGGCTGTGGTCAAATATGTCTTTTCCCTCTTGTTGGTTCCTTCACCACCTGCTGCAGACGAAGTCGAGAAGTTATATCCTTTCGGACCCAACCAACTCAATCAGTAATGCTGCAGCTGAGCTACTCTTGGTGGTGGACATTGAAATCCGTCACCCAGAGTACATTTTGTGCCTTTGCCATCCTCAATGCTTCCTCCAAGTGTTGGTCAGCATGGAGGAGTACTGACCCATCAGTTGAGAGAGGCTGGTACATGGTAATCAGCAGGATGTTTCCTTTCCCATGTGCAAACTAACGCCATGAGACTTCATGGGATACAGAGTCACTGTTGAGGACTCCCAGAGCAATTCCCTTCCAACTGTATCTCACTGTGCCACCACTTCTGCTTTATCTGTCCTGCTGGTGAAACAGGAGATATCCTGGGAAGGTGATGGGGAGTCTGGGCCATCGTCAAACTCACAGAATCATGCCTTAAATACAATGTCAGGCTGTTTCTTCACGTGTCTGTTTATTTCTATTCACTGTTTCCTGCCAGTTGTCCGATTCTAGAAGCATGTCGATATATTAGCCCCAATCCACTAAGATGTGATTTTGCAAACCGGGCTTGGAGCCCATTGCTTCTCTTTCATTTGTTTCCCAGTCTGTTTCTTAAACGTAATTCCCATTTTACAAATCTATGTTAGTGTTGTCTATGACCATTACTTTCAGCCTCAATAATTGCTCCTAAACCATTTACTTACTATGTTCGATGTTCCATGTACTATTTCGTTTTCCACACCATACTTGGTTTTCCTAGTATTGTCAGAAAGTTCTGTGAAGACAGAACTGAAGTAGTGGATTCATAGTTTTGCCATTTCCCTGTTTCCCATTCTCCATTCTTTGGTTTCAAACTAGAAGGAACCCGCACTGTTTTTTCATACTTCTCACATTGACATAATTTGACAAGCTATGACGGTTCACTCTTATAACCTTTGTGAACATTATCTTCAGAAACCTATCAATTCCTGTCTTAAGCTGCTCAGCTCCACATCATACATGCACAGGACCATTGTCTCTGTACCAACAGAAATACAGCACGATCTATATTTCCAACACCAGGCACATAGCCTGGAATGTTATGACACTTCCAAGTGCTCGTCCAAGTACACTTAACGGTTGAGAGGTTAGCCGTGATAACTCCCCTCTCAGGAGGTATATTCCAGACCTCAACACCCTCTTGGTGTAAAGGAAGTAATCTTTAAATCCTCTCTTAACGTCAAACTCTTCACTTTAAGGTGTGTTCCCTTGTTCTTGACCCTCTGTCTAAAAGTAACAGCTACTGTCTATCCACCCTGTCCATGCCACTTGCTAAATTATCCTTCTGAATCACATCCCCCGCAGCCTCCTCTGCTCCAAAGTAAACAACCTGAGCTTATCCAGCCTCTCTCTATAGCTGATATGCTCCATCCCAGGGAACATCCTGGTGAATCTCCTCTGCAACCCCCTCCAGTACAATCACATCCTTCCTGTAATGGGGCTCCCGGAATGACATACAGTAATCCATCATGGACTTAACTAAGCCCTGTATAGCACTTATAATCTACTCCCTGATTAATAAACACTCCACCCAAGGTTCAATTCTTAACTTGTCCATTATCCTGTTCAGTCACATTCAGGGATGTGTGGAGAAACACCCTCTGAGCTTCCTAGTGTGCTGCCAATCATTGTGTACACCCCATGTCTGGTTCCTCTTTCCAAAGTACATCACCTCATATTTATCAGGATCACAGTCCATCTGCCAATGATCTGCCCATCTGATCATTCCACTTGTATTTTCCTGTAAAATCAGAACTTTCGCCTCACTGCCAACCACACGGCCAATCTTGGTGTCAAACACAAACTTACTTTTCACAACTCCCACCCCTCCACCCACTCCCCCTCCAAATTCACATCTATACCATTTATGAATGCTACAAATAATAAGGGACACAGCACTGATCCCTGTGGTACACCAGGGGACACTGGTCTCCAGTCACACAAACAGCCTTCTCTGACCACCCTCTGCCGTCTGACACTAAGACAATTTTCGTTGTAACTTTTCAAGTTATCCTCGATAATGTGTGATTTTACTTTATTTTTTTCAGTTTCACCTTTGGAACTTTGTCAAAGGCCTTGCTGCAAAACTTAATAAGCGACCTCCTCAAACTAATTCAATCAAATTCATTAGGTGTGACTTCGCTCTATTAAAGCCATGATGATTATCCCTAATCAAACCTTGCGACTCTGATTGGAGTTCAATTTTCTCCTTCCCTATTTTCTCCAGTAGTTTCACGAACAGTGATCTAATACTCGCTCGTCCATAGTTACCTTGCCAAATCTCTTCCACCCTTACTGTGAAGTGGAATCATATTAGCTGTTCTCAAGTACTCCGCTACCTCCCCTATGGTCAGATTCCAATTAAAATTTCCTCCCTTGACTCCAACAGTATCCAGACCTGAAGATTGGTCAAATTTTATACCAGACAAAGCCTCAAACCCCCGCTCGTATTTTACACCAATGTCTTCAAGAGCTTTCCAGTCAATCTTCTTGAATTCTGTACCTGCATTCTCCTTCTCCCAAGTAAAACAGCTGTGATGTTTACATGTAACAATCTATTAATGTTCTCCGGGATGACGCACTGATTGCCCCCCTTTTGTTTCTAATGGACACTAACTGTTTGCTGATTTTTCTGTTCTACTTGTACGTGTAGAATATCGTGGTATTCTGCTTAATCTCGCCTACGTGCACTTCTCCATGTCTCCCTGTTATTCAGTCCCCTCTATATTCCTAAATTTCTAAGTTTCACTACAATCACCTCTCATCTTTTGAAATTCGAGATCACAGGCTGAATGTACCCATCAGACAATCTTGCCATTTTATGGATTAATCTGGAGATTACCTTTTGCAGTTCCTCTGTAGTCAGTATATTCTATCTTAGATTGGGACTCCAAGCAGTACACAATACTCTACGTTTAGTCTCATCAACACTCTATGCAGCTGGCGCACGACATCTTCTATATCGCAATTACATACACATGAATGTAAATCTAATTTTTCGTTTCCTATTTGCATGCGTTCTTCCCAATTCCTTTCACATTGACTTTTCTTATGGTGATAGTGGGAGAGTTCTTAAAAAAATCCTCCTGAATATCCAACGATACGTTATCCATTAGCTCCTTGTTGCCTACGTCCACAAGAATCATCTTCAAACCATTTCAAAAAATGCTTGCCACGTATGGTTTTCGTTTCATCGATGCATTATTATCCTCCCCAGATTTCCCATTACCTTCCATATATCCAGTAACACGTTCTTTGTAATTCAGCCCAAGAGACCCCGACCGCGGATTACAAGTAAACTGATCTGTAGTTCACCACTCTCCATCTTCATCCTTTCTTAAACTGTTGGATAATATTTATAACTTTTGCCATATCCATATTGGCTAAATATCTTTCCGGAATGTATTGGAAAATAACATTAAAATCTGAGATGCAATCAATACGTCTATTGCTGCTTCCTCTGACATTCTTGTATGAATTACATCTGATCTGTCAGATTTATAAATACTCAATCCAGCTTTCTTTTCAAAGATGACCTCAACACTGATAAGAATGATCTTAGACTTTACTTACACAAGTCCCATGGTCACTTGGTATTTCTGGGAGAATTTCTGGACATTTTGCCTTGAAGGTAGACACAAAGAAACTGTTTCTTTCCCCTATGATTTCTCTGTTCTCTTCAATAAATTACTCTGTCCTCACACCTACTGTTCCACATTTGACCTTGTTTGTACTTTTGTTTCATACATTGATGCACGTTTTTTTTTAGCAGTCTTTATGTTTTTTTTAGCAATCTTTATGTTTTTCTTTAGCAGTCTTTATGGTTTTCTTTTGTTTGCATGCTGTTTCTCTTTTTGATTTCCTACTCAGTTTCTTGGTCATCCTTTGCTGGGTCCTACATTTCTCCGATTCCACTGGCTTACAACAACACTTGGCATTTTTATAAGCTGCTTCCTTTGAACAAATAGGTAGTTAAAGGTGAGGCTGAAAGGGTTAGGTTGGGGAAGAAGGTGGACCAGATTGATGGGAAGGAAGATGAACACATAGGAACGTTCAAAAGCGGGAGTGTGCTGAGTTGGAATATTGGGCTGGGATAAGGTGGAGTTTGGGGAAATGGGGAAACTGGTGAAATCTACATTAATCCCGTGGTTGGAGGGTCCCAAGGTAGAAGAGGAACCTTTCTTCATCCATGTTTCGGGTGGTTAGGGTTTGGCGATGGAGGAGGCCCAGGACTCTCATGTCCTTGGCAGAGTGGAAAGGAGAGTTCAAGTGTTTAACCACAAGGTGGTGGAGTTGGTCAATGTGGCTGTTCCAGCGATGTTCTCTGAAATGATCCACGTGTCTCTCCAATGTAGAGAAAACCACACTGAGTTTAAAGGATGCAGTAGATGAGGCATTCTCTCTCCCTTCATCACCTATCACTTTCAACACCACCTTCATCTACATATCGCATTCCTAGCTACCTGCCTCCTGCCACACCCCCTTCTCATTTATCTCTCAGCTCCCTTGATCCAGAAGCCTCATTCGTGATAAAGGGTTGCGCCCGAAACGTCAATGTTCCTGCTCCTAGTACGCTGACTGACTGTGCATTTCCAGCGCCATTGATCTCCAGCAGCTGCAGTGCCCACTTTCTCCTCACACCTTCAGGGCTTGCATGATTCAGATTTATAACAGTTACTTCAAATAAAACAAAAACTACCGTGTACTCAAACAGCATAAAAGAAAAAACAATGCATTGTGGTCACTGTTCCCAAAAGGTCCTTTGCAGCAAAGTTTTCAATTAGCTTTTCTGATCATCCAACATCAATTTCTAAATAACCAGATCTCTAACTCAGTGCTCGACAAAATGTTAATGCCACCATCTAACACATGCTCATGAAATCCATTTTTCCCAGCATTAGCATTCAGTTGGGTTCACACAGTTTAGATATAATGTAAACAGTACATTATTACTGCAGTAGCCACAAATGAGTATATCTCATTTTCCTGTTTTATAACCTGCCCAACATTTGTATTGCAGCTTTCACTTTGATATATAACTCCCATCAATGTTTCCTTCTCCTTGCTGTTTTTACGTTCCACTTTACAAGATTCTGTAGAATCTGAGTGACGTGGACTTTAGGGAGATTAATGTTAGAGATCATCTTGCCACATCATTTATGATCTTCTTAAGCATCATTGTGACATTTTCTCCAGATTTCTCGTTATGCTAGTGGAGTAGAGAAGGACAATGATCGTTCAACAATGCTGTGTATTTGCCCCAGAGAGCTGAGACTGCTCTAACCTGGGTGGGAACCTTACAGCAGGCTGGTAAAGCATTGCTGCTGCTGTACAGGATCTTAGTGAGATCACATCTGGAGTAGTGTGTACATATTTGGTCTCTTCAATGAAGAAAGGATGTTGTTATATTGGAAGCAGCTCAGAGATGGTCCCTCAACTGATTCCTGCAATGAAGGTGCTCGCTTATAACGAAAGAATGATCAGGTTGATCCAATAGCCATTAGAGTTCACTAAAATGAAAGAAGATCTTATTTCAACATAGATGACAGGGAAGGAGTCAATAGTTGGAGAGAATTACACAGATAATGGAGGAATCTATTCCGTTCTTCAACCTGTTACACACGAACAACAGAAGGATATTCAGGCCTTTGATCCTGTTATACACCAGAATAGGATGAGGCTGTTCAGCCCCTGGAGCCGAATGTATATTTACAGGAGGAGGCCAATCAGCTCCTTGAATCTATAACACTGGTCCCAGAGTAGGCCATGCGGCACCAGTATCCTATTACACAGCAACAGGATCAGTCCATTCAGCCAACTCAAGTCCGTAACATAGGAACTGAAAGCGGTCACACAGTGACTGGAGATTTGTTACACTGGGATAACAGGAGGCCATTCAGACCCACCGAGTCTGTTGCAAGAGAATTGGATAAGGATAAAAACTATATGAGACTTATTTCATGAGAAAGGAGGAGGTAATTCAGACACGTGTCTGTTGTATGGGAACAAGAGAAAACAAATCACTCCCTCTTGGTCCCATCTCTGGGATACATGAGGAGACCGTTCAGTATCTTCAAACATTATGGACGAATATGAGAAGACCCATCAGCCCCTCAAAATATTACACAGTAACGGGAAGATTCCATAATCCCCCACCCTCTAATGCATCAACAGGAGGTGGTCATTCTGGCCTTGGAGATGACAACATGGGAACGCTAGAAAGACTTCACCCCAGAGTTTGGGTTGAAGTTGTGGTAAGACTGTTTGTTCTAACCTTTGCATTACTGCTTCTGCTATGAGAAACTTTGAATAATGGAAGGTAGTATGTTACTGAAATGGAGAGGGATTACAGGGGATTAATGACAATGTGTACTGGGGGGGTTCACTCAGACCCGTTCAAACATGGGAGGTTTTGCTCCATCTCTGATCGTCTGCTCCTTGATGCTCCAAGTGACTCCATTGCTCTCAGTACACATGGAATGTTTTGAAGTGTTGGTTGGTGATGGGGGATGCTGTTATCAAACGTGTATCAAGGGGATGGCCTTTATCCAAGATACATTCATTCCTTTCTACATGGAGATCAAAAGACGATGGGAATGGCTGCCTGCTTGTGAATGAAGAGGCTGTGGCTGCTGTCAGGACAGGGGTATTCACCAACATGATGTACTGTGATGGGCACGCTGCAAGATTAATACAGAGAGTGCTCCTTCAGTTCCGCTACCTCTCCCCATTGACACAGCTACTCCGCAAATGCCATGTACACCATTGGGAATCCCACTATACTGGATACTCCCGGCAGTTCCCTGCTGAGGGTGAAACAATGTATTTACCTCATCCACCACATATATATCCTCCGTCACATTGATGGCAACAATTGATGGAGATGATGGATATGTCACCCAGTCCTGTTTGAAAAGTTCTAGAACATAGAAGCTGAATGAAACTGTGACCCGAACAGCCACTGGCAGCACCGTCCTTCCCCCGGGGTGAAGCTGCAGGATGTGTTAAAGAAGGTGACAACGCTCTGTAACCAGCTCTTCGTTCAGTCAGGGCCACTCACACTCTGCTCCTGGGTTAAGTGGAGCTTGGGAAGCTGTTCCTGGAAAATCCGGGGTGGACACAGCAGATCCCTTTCCACACACACTCACTGCATGGTTTCAAAGCTTCCCCTCTCTGCAGCCTCTGCTCCATTTGTTGTTCATGTTGCAGACCTAGATGTTGTAACTACAGTCCCGAGGCTCCATCCAAAGTTGGGTCACCAAATCCTCAGGTCTCCCTGAATGTCTGAGGCATTTCACAGCACAACCTCCAGCAAACCATCCCCAGCTGCTGCACTAACTTTTCAATAACAGGATTCAGTTAGAAACCCCTCGTCTATAAGTGTTGTGGACCAGACCAGTTTCCTGCAAAATATTTTAAGAAGGCCCCTTAGACCCAAACCTGTCGTTATTTTGAATATAGATGTAAAGTGTGCGTTCCAGATATGTTGTGACTCGTCAAACCACTCGACATTAAGCAAAGTATAATCTATTTAAATGATTTAGTTAAAATACAATCAAAGAAAAGAACATTTCAGGATGGCTTATATGTTGGAACATTGACACAAACAATAGATGCCGTACCTTCTTGGTATACACCGCTTGGCACAAAGATATATTCAAATACAGATCCTTACAGCAGTTTTCCAATCCAGGAGGAAACAACATCAACAGAGATCTCAGAAAGAAAGGCAGCTGGGGATCATGTATTGAAACATCCAACCCTTCTGGGACCCGAACAGCTTCTGAATACTGCAGCTAAAAACAAATCGAGGAAATCTGGTCTGGGAGAGCTGGCCACTGCCCTTCCAATGTTACCACCGCTTTAATAAAACCTAAATGCTTTCTCAGTTATTTACTTAAACTGTTTTCAGACAGCAGTTCTGCACCTCTGCCTTTAAAACCTCTCTTCAAAAAAACCCAAGCGAAAATACCCTTTTTACAGTGATAGTATCCTCATGACTCCACCTTAAATAAAATCATCCATCAATATACAACGGTGAATTCATTTTGGACCTCCTAATCTTCCTCTATTAGCAGGCTGAAATGCATATTCCTTACATTGACTCTGAGCATACAAATGTTCACAACTCGATTCGATTTCTGTCATTTTACTCCAGCCACAGAATGCCTTTGTTTTTCTTTATCAAAGTCTCCACAACTTGTCAAAACTTACTTTTTCTCGCCCTGTCAACTTTATAATTTCAAACTGAATGGCAGCAAGAATATGCACAGTTGAAACAGACTGGTGATTTTCTCCCTAAACCTCTCCAAAAACTTTAAGAGGTCACGATCAGTTGTAAAGATTTGCTTCAGGTATGTTATTGGCAATTTAAATGCTGAAATATTGTAACGCCAACACCAAGCTCAAGGCCTCCTTCCTCATTGTGGAATAAATCTGTTGATGTTTCCACTGGACACTCTGACCACACGTTACATAATGGAGCACTTCTTATCTGTCCAATAGTCCTTCTGAATAACATAGCTCCTCATGTCTCAGCATAAAAATATTACATCCTTCTGTACCACTTAATGGTGTAACCGCTTTGCCTGCTACTCCTGGCCTATGCCAATAAACCTTACTCTCACAGGGATATGTTTTAAGAAGATCTCGCACATTCTTCTCAATCCCTCACAGAAACCAAACTTTGATTTCTGAACTCAATCATCATCAGCCATTTTAGCTTCTAATCTTGCCATTGTTACTCTCTGCCCTTCCACACGAGTTCTCACAACTGCAGGAAGTGAATTGTGGAAATTCTCCAAAGTAAGAATCTCTCTAAGAAGGTCATAGGTTTGCTCTGTTTTTAATACCCTTTTCCACCTTTCAAAATTACTTTGTTTGATTCTTTCAAACACAACCTGCGTTTAACCAGGGATGCTACTTTAGGTTCCTGAAACACTGCCGGCTTCTGGCACAAGCTCATATGCACTTCAGATGGCTTTCTTCACCTCCTCCGCTAGGGATGCAAATACCTATCAGGTTTGTTTGAATAAACTAAATCCACATGTTCTCTGGCCACTGCACTTGTTTAGCCACTTTCTGAAATGAAATTAAAAAGGCTCCACCATCATTCTCCTCAAATTTAGATAATGCCTGGATGTAATTCAACAGATCCTGATCAGGCCTCTGGCTACCATAGGGTTGCTCATCCTCACGATCCTCTAATGAAAATCCATACAAAATGAAGAGGAATTTAGAATAACTTAACTATTGGAAACGTTAACCGAATAATGGATACAGTACGTTCTACAAATGAACTGTTCAATCTAATAACATCACCAAAACACACCCATTGGCAAAACGGAACATTCAGACATGCATTCTTGCATCCACTTCTCCACTCCAGGAGGAAACACCATCAAGTGAGGCTTTGGAGAGAGTAGCAGCTATGGATAATTTGCTAAAACTTCCATGCCCTTTGGGACCCCAAGCACCCGGTGATTGTTACAGCTACAAGAAAAAAACAAACTAGAAAGCCTGGTCTGTGCGAGCTGGCCATTGTTACTACCATTTATTAAAAACCCTAAAAGCCCCCTAAGTTATTAACTTGAGCTGTTTTCAGTCGGCAGTTTGGCCTTTAAGACCTCTTACTAAAAAAAATGAGAAACTAACGTTTTATTTAAAAAGTAACAGCATTGTCAGGTAATTTATGCCTGGTCCTTCACTCAGTGGGCTTCCTCGTGTTACTTATCGCAAGGTTACCTGAGAGGGACAACCACAGATACAGGCCAAGTTACAAGGATTTGTCTCATACTTCTGAAACACTCCTGTCTATGGACCATCACATGGGACATACCAGGAAGTGAACAACAGCTTGACACACACCATTTCAGTATTTCTGAGCTACACAATGCCAGCACTCGATACACTAGGAAGACAAAACCCAAGTCCAGGGAAAGATACAGAGGGACAGAGAGATTCACATTAAAGACAGAAACAGACAGTTAATTAACTGAAAAGATGTTGTGTAAATATGTGGAAAAAAGGACAGGGCAGTGGGACTAACTGGAGAAGTGAGATCTTCATGAGTAAAATTACAAGAATGAGAACATTGAATAAAGGCATTGTCAGCTCAGCTGAATTGGTTTGTTCCATCAAATTCTGAATCTGCTTCACCGAACACCACAAACAAGATAAACTGGGACAAGATGACAGCCCAGCATGGAGAGCTGTGCAGACCATGCTAGTGTGTTGCTCAGTAAACTGCACTATCTGCACAGCATGAGATTATTGCAAACTTTACCATCATATGCAAACTATACTCGCATCAGATTACTGTCTACAATGGGAAGGTTTGGTGTGTGTTTGTGTGTGTGTGTGTGTGAGAGTGTGTGAGTGTGTGTGTGTGTGGTTGAATGAGAAACTCATTGTTTGAAAAGGGACGCACATGGAGGAAACTATTTTAAATACGAACAACTGACAGGCTTATTGTTAATCAACAAAGAAAACAAGGGAAGTTTCATGGACAGATGAGATGAAGTGTTTGAGAATGTTAAAATAAAGTCATTGCCAGACACAACAGCAATATACATTGGCGTGCACATGAATGACAGATGGATGAGAGTTTGGTGTGAGTTCGAATCAGATTTGCTTCGGCAGGTTTGAAGCCAGGAGTGTCAGCAGGAGATTATTGGCTTCATTAAGCCTGTACTTCATAGCTCAAGGTTTAAACAACAGATGGAAAAGAACAGTGAAATATATTCTGGAGTGGTGAGTATTTCAAGTTAGAAATGTTCAGGGCACGGTGTCAAGAATCAGCTCATCGTCAAAGGGCTCTCCCACAGTTGTGACTTGTCTTCTTCAGCTGCAGATCTTGGCCAGGGATGGGATGGAAACAGTGGAAGGAAGTGGAGCTTGTAACCAGATAAGGAGACGGTGACCTCCATGGTTTTAACATCAAAGGCATTGCAATGCATTGCAAATACAATGCATTGTGGTTCTCCCCTGAAACTGAATAGATCAACATAGAGACCCGTGAGTAACACTGCCAGAGCAGACAGGGAGGCAGTAATTGAACACTTTCATTGATGTAGTTAGTAGTGGTCTGTAGAGTGAATATCTGGATTGAGAGATTCAACAGGAACAATAATAGTGTCAAGATGTGCAGACTATATGAAAGAACAGTAATACAGTCATAACTGGTTAATAGAAAACAAAATCTGGACAGTGACACTCACCAGGAACACCAACGATAGCCACGAAGTGATAATAAAAGTATTGAATAATGAGAAGAGCGTAATAGATCTACGATGATAATGACCACCAATAAAATGCAGAAACGCGCCAAATATAATCGGATAAACTCCTGCCTATTGTTGGAATATTCCTGTCTAATGTTCTCAGATTCTGATCCATTGTTTGAATATTCCAGTCTAATTTTCTCAAATTCTGATCCATTGTTGGAACATTCCAGTCAAATGTTCTCAGATTCTGATCTCTCCTCCCCCTCTCTCTGGATCTGCTGTTCACTGTCAGTGCTGTCGGTGATGCTCCCGCTCACGTTATGGAATAACACATTGAACGGAGCCCATTTATCATTAAAAGATGGAATCCATGGAGATGGGAATTAATCGCACTTACTGAACAAATAGGCTCAGTTAACCTGTTCAAAACATCACTTTTCATTTGATGGTTTTGGATGGAATGGATGAGGGTTGCTGAGGAATGCATCATAAATCTTTAAATCCTTAAATCTTTTTATTAACTTGTATATGAGAGTATTAACAGGACACTGCATGGGTCTATATATGTTCCACTCTGTTTATGAAAGGAGGCAGTTATAAAATAACAGGTCGGCTGCATAAAAAAAGGCGGGGGGGGGCAAGTTTCTCGATACCTGAACGCAAAGTACGGTACTTATTGACCAGTGTGCGGCCACTCCTGGTTTTAATGCCCTGTTGTCAAATCCTTTCATAACCTTGAGACAGAGCATTGGGACTGCTGCTCAGAAACAGGCCGAAGCAATTCTGTCCCTATGGGCCTCTTACAGAGGGGCAAGAGAAGGCCATTCAGCCCATATTAGCTTGTTGCTACTTGAAAAGGTGGAAAGCTGGAATATTGGCACGTTTTGCCGAAAGAATCATTCAAAACCAAGAGATGTGTCGCTGCAGCTGTATGAAGTGTTACTGAGAGGGTACGTGGAGTAAACAGTGTTGTTTGTGTTTCAGTAACTGAGAAGGGATGGACCTCCATCAGATACAGTTTAACGGCTGCTCGTAATTCACGGGTTGCTGTGTCATTTAATGTCTCGGATCTGTTACACAGGGACAGGAGGAGGCCATGCAGCCTTTTGAGTCTATTACAGAGGGCCACAAGGAGCCTATTCAGCCTCTCGAGCCTGTTACAGAGGGGCAGGAAATGTTTATTTAACTTTCAAGTCTGTTACACATAAATATTAGTTTTAAACTAGTTGTGGAATAGGAAAGACCTGATGTAAACATTAAAGGTCTAACTTTTAACAAGGCCAATTTTGAAAGTGTTAGGCGAGCCCTGTGAAAGGCTGATTGGAATACCCTATTCGCAGATAAAGGGATGGTTGGAAAATGCAAAGCCATCAAATTGTGGTTTCAGAGAGTCCAGAGCCAACGTGTTCCTATTCGTGAGATGGGCAAGGCTGGTGGGTGCAGGGAGTGCTGGATGGCTAGATATATTGATGGTCTGGTCAAGGTAAGGAAGGAGGCATATGTCAGGTAAACAGAGCTGAGATTAAGTGAATCCGGAGAGGAGTATAAGGGCAATAAGTGTATAGTCAATGGGGAAATTGTGACAGAAAAATGTGGAACATGAGATGGCTTTAGAAATCGGGTTAACGAGGCATTGAAGCAGCTCAACACATCCTTTAATTACAAAATATTAACTAGGGAGAGAATAGGGCACCTTAAAGATCAGTAAGGCTACGTATGTGTGGAACCAGAGGAGATGGAAGGGATATTAAACAAGTATTTTTCCTAGTATTTAATGTAGAAGAGGTTACACGAGCGAGAGAGTGAAGAAATACATAGTGATATCTTGAAAAGTATCTCTTACAAGGAGATTTTGGACATTTTAAAACATATAAAGGTGAACAAATCCCTGTGACCTGATCTGTTTTATCCCAGAATATTGTGGGAAGCTAGGAAAGAAATTGCTCAGCGTTTTGCTGATATATCTGTAACATTGATTTCCACAGATGAGGTGGCAAAAGACTGGAGGGTTGCTAACATAGTGACATTATTTCAGAAATTAAGGAAAACCCAGGTAACTATAGATCGGTGAGTCTGACGTCAATGGTGAAGAAATTGTTGGAGGCGATTTTGAGGGAAACGATGTATATGCATTTGGAAAGACAAGGACAGAAGAGGGCTTTGTACATTGGAGATCACGTCTCACTGACTCAGTGGAATTTTCTGAGGAAGTGAAGAAGATGATTGATGAAGGCAGGACAGTGGATGTTGTCTTCATGGAATTCAGTAAGAAAACCAAAATGTTCTATATGGTAGACTGGTTAGCAAGATTAGCCTGCCTGGAATCCAGGGAGAGCTCGCCATTTAGGTCCAAACATTTCTTGAATATCGGAGACAGGGTGTGACAGTTGGCATTTGTTCATTAAACATGGAGACCTGTGACCAGTGGCGCTGCTCGCCAAGATCAATCGTGGGTCCACTGCCATTTTGTTACTTATACAAATCATTTGCACTTGAGTATATGAAGTATTGTCAGTAAGTTTGTAGATAATTCCAAATTTGGTGGTGTAGTCGACAGTGAAGAATGATCTCTCAGAATATGATGGGAAGTTAATTAGGTGAGCTGAGGAGTGGCAGATGGAGTTTAATTTAGAAAAATGTGAGGTGTTGCATTTTGCAAGAAAAATCAGGGCCAGACATATAGGTAGGATCCTGTCGAAAGTTGCCAATCAAGGAGAACTCCATGGAAATTAGAGAATTCCTACTGTTAGGAAACAGGATTTTCGGCCCATCGAGGCCACACTGTCCCTCTAAACAGTAACCCACTCGACAAACCCCTACCCTATCCCTCTCGGCTTGCATTTCCCATGGCTAATGCACCTTGCCCTCATATCCAAGGGTACGATGCACAATTTAGGATGGCCAACCTACCCTTACCTGTATATCGTTATACTGTCGGAGGGCAACATAGCATCTGGAGGAAACTTACACAGACACGGGGAGAATGTGCAAACTCCACACAGCCAGTCATTCAAAAATGGAATTAAACCCCGATCACTGCCCTGTGAGGCACCTTGTGGTGCAGGTTCTCCCTTCCTTGAAATTGCCGTCACAGGTCGGCAGAGCAGTGAATAAGGCACTCGGTGTTCTTCCCTTTATTGGTGCGTGCTTTGAGTCTATGCGTTTGCATGACATGTTGCATCTGTACAGGACATTGGTTTGGCCACTTTTGTAATATTGCCTTTAATTCTGGTCAAATTGCTGTCGGAAAGATGTTGTCAAACTTGAAAGGGTGCAGAAGAGATTTAAAAGAATGTTGCAGGTGTTGGAGGGTTGGAGTTACAGGGAGAGTTTGAATAGGATGGGAGTATTTTCAAGTGTTGAGGCTGAGGGTGGACCTTAATGAACTTTATAAAATCAGGAGTGGCACAGAAAAAGTAATCAGTCAATGTATTTTCCCAGGATAGACAATTCCAAATATAGAATATAAAGGCTTAAGGTGAGAGGAGAAAGATTTAAAAAGGGACGTGAGGGACAACATCTTCACACAGAGTCTGCTGCGTGTATGGATTGAACCGCCAGAAGAGGTGGTGGAGGCAGGCACAGTTAGACCATTTAAAAGGCATTTGGATGGATACATGCATGGAAAGTGTTTAGAGAGAGATGGGCCAAGTGCTTACAAGGGAGACGCGATTAATTTAGGATATTTGGTTGGTATAGATGACCAGACCGAAGGATCCTTTTACATGCTATACATCTCTGAGAGTCTATTGACTCTTGAGTGTTTAATATGGGAACAGGAGGAGGCTATTCAGCTTCTGAATTCTGTCAGTCAGCTGGTTTGCTCAATTACTGACAGTCAAATACAAAAATAAATCATTCAGATTTTGATGGTGTTTTACAGAAACAGGAGAAAGGCTTTTAGTCAAGAAAAGCTGTAAAGAATGTGAAGAGGCCATTCAGTCCCTCACCTCCATTCCACAGGAGCAGCAGGTGATCACAGAGCTATTGGAGCCTGTTACTCTGTGGCAGGAGGAGGACATCTATTTTCACAAAACTTCGATTACGAGGCAGTCACACAACTGGGACATAGGAACAGGAGGGAGTCACTCAGCTGCTGAAGACTGGGACACAGGAACAGGAGACAGTTACTCAACTGCTCGAAACTGGGACACAGGAAAAGGAGGAAGTCACTCAACTGCTCGAGACTGGGCCACAGGAACAGGACACAGTCACTCAACTGCTCGAGAATGGACACAGGAACAGGAGGGAGTCACTCAACCTGCTTGAGACTGGGACACAGGAACAGGAGGCGGTCATTCAACTGCTCGAAATTGGGACACAGGGAAATCTAGAGGCTAGTGAAGCCCGAGGATCCTATACGCAGGAACAGGAGGAGGGGACTCACTCCCCACCAGTACGGGACACTGGGAGAGAAGGGGAGTTTGCTTGGAACAAACACAAATATTTGAATAAGTTGCATTCGTGGTCCACACAATCCTGCCCCAACATTCACTAAGACCATGGCTGATCTGATGGTGATTCCCTCATTCCATTTTACGGAGACTGTCCTCTCTGCAGCCTCTGCTCCATTTGTTGGTCATGTTTCAGAGTCAGATGCTGCAACAACAGTCACCATGACTCATCCAGATGGTCGGGTCTAACCGGATGAGTCTGGATTTGAAGGGTCCAATAACAAGAATGAAAACATAAAATAAAGGGAGAGCCAGATGATAAATTCTCTCATATTCGCAATCCAACTCCCATAACCAGCCCGTCCATTATACTTTCAGGATGGAGCACTGTGCAGATATGGCGGGCATACTACAGAATACAACCCAGCAATGTCCAGAATGGAACTCTGTGCATCCCAAATCAATGCTGGATCTATAATCCTGGGCTAAATGTCCAGTGTGGGGAGCTGTGCACACCGTACTGGTTCATTCATATATAAACCCAGGCTGTTGCATTGTTCGGTAACACTGTGTTAGATCGCAGCCCAGTGTGGGGAAACTTGCAGCCAATGTTGGAAGTGACAGGATGTGCAGCTCCCATCCATTTACAGCTCCATATCTCCACCTTGCCTTGACAAGGGGAGCCATGGATGTGAAAATCACTGCGATGTAGAGATGTAAATGGAAACAGTTTAAATACCAATAGTTTTGATTAAGGAGAGCATCACACCAGTATTTAAAGTTGAAATACCTGAGATAATATCCAAAGAGGTTTCTTGAATGGTGCAAAGTAGTTAGAGGGGGATGGTAATGTTGTAGTGGTTGCACTATAATCAACAATGTGAATTAGAGGAACAAATATGCATGGCGACAGGGGAGACTTGCAGGAATAATAGGGTTGTGACAATAGGTGATTTCAATTTTCCTAACATAGACTGGGTATTCCAGATGGTTAAGAACTTAGATGGAACGTAATTTGTTAAGTGTGTTCAGCGAAGATTCCACAATCAATATTTAGAGTATCGTACTCGGTAAGGGACAAACTCGACCTACTGTTGGGAAATAGGGCAGGATAGGTGAAGGAGATAAAGTGGGGGAGTAAAAGTGATTAGAGTTGTATTAATTTTAAAGTAGTTATGGTAGGGACAAAATTGGTCCACAGATTCAAGTTCTAAATTGGGGCAAGGCGTATGTTGTTGGAGTTAGACTGGAGATTGCAGGGGATGATTGGAGTTGTTTGGTTCCAGGTAAAAGGATCTCGGGTAAGTGGGAGGGCTTTAAAAGTGAGATAGCTCAAGTTCAAGGTTTCCATTTTCCTGTGAGGGTGAAGGTTATGTGAGACTGGAAGAGAGAACTCTGGATGGCAAGAGATATTGAGGCTTTGACCAGAAAAAAAGGAGTCGTGGCTCATGTTGAGGCAGTTCGTATCAAGGGAATCCCTGAATGTATACAGGGGATAGAGGGGTTTACTGAAGAAGGAAATCAGCAATTCGAAAAGGGGGTATGAGGTAGTCTTGGTTGAGAAGATTAGAGTGAGTCCAAATTCAGTATAGTAAAGATAAAGAGCAACTAGAGAGAGAATAGGATGGTTTAAAATTCAAAACCGGCATGCATGTGTAAAACCTCAAGAGGTGGGTGAAGTCCTCAATTTCCCCTCTGTGTTTATCATGAAGAAAGACATGAAGATCTGTGACATTTAGAAGGTTAGTTGTCATATCTTGGTAATGTCCATATCACAGTAGAGTTGCTGTTGGACATATTAGAATGCACAAAGTCAGACAAATCTCTTCGTCCTGACCAGCTATATCTGAGAGCACTGTGAGAGGCGAGAGAAAAAGCTCAGGGACCAAGGTTTCGGAAGACTGGGCGGTAGTTAATGTTGTGCTCTTATTCAAGAAGGGCTGCAAAGAAAAGACTAGGAAATATAGACCAGTAAGCTTCACACCTGTTTTCGGTAAACCACTTGAGAAGGTTCTGAGAAATAAGATGTGCATGCATTTGGAAAGACAGAGTTTGACTTGGAGCAGTCAGCATGGCTTTGTGCATGGCGGATCATGCCTTACAAATTTTGTTAGAGATTGTTGAGGAAGTGACCGGGAAGGTTGATGAGAGCAGGGATGTAGACATATTCTATATGGATTTCAGTAAGGCCTTTGATAAGGTTCCACATATTAGGCCGCTCTAGAAGATTACATCGCATGGAATCCAAGGTGAACTGGCAAATTAGACTGAGCTGCCAGTGGAAGTGGTTGAAGTGGGCACACTAACAATATTGAAAAGGCATTTAGACAAATACACAGATAGGAAAGGATTAGATAGATACAGAGCAAAGGCAGGGAAATGGCAGATTGGTAGATAAGGGGCAAATACACCATGGTTTGTTGACGGAGCACGGTGGGTGTATTGGATGGGTGAGTACAGAGGGGGAACATTCCCATCCCAGAGAGTGCCACACCACCAGACTCACCGAGCATGGTCTGTGCTCACTACCGAGTTCAATGCAGTCTTTGAGGTGTGAAGAAATGTCCAGCAATACAGGACAAGCACCAATAACCTTCCCCGCTTTGTCAGGATAAGGGTCACCGTATTCTGTCTGCTCACTCACAATCACTGTAAATCTGTGATTGCAACTGCTCCCGAACAAGGCTCATGGTCCCCCACTCTCACTACTGCATGCAACACCTTCTCTCTCTCTCTCTCTCTCTCTCTCTCTCTCCTTTGCAATACCTCCCACACAGTCATAGAATATTCTGGAGAATGCCTATTATAGAATGGTCCAGATAATGTTCCAAATATTTCCCAGTTTCAGGAAAATGTTCGTGTCCCAGTGTGTAACACATAAGAGTCACTTGACTCACCTTAATGATATTAAACCAAAAACAACTTCTAAACACGTCTTGTTACAAATACAATTTCGAGCAGAGAACATTTTTACCCTCAGGCGTTACCTTGACCGTTATCTGAACTGTACCACTTTCCTTATTATGAATGTTTCTCTTACCCTTTGTCTGTGACTGTTTCTGTCTGTAACAGTTACACAGTCTCCAACTCAGTTGGCTGGACGGCCGGTTTGTGATGTCGAGGCAGGGCAACAGCGTAGGTTCAGTTCCTCACATTGACAGAGATTACCATGAAGGGGACATTCTCTCAGCCTCACCCCATCAACCGAGATGTGGTGATCCTCAGGATAAACCACCATAAGTGGTCTCTCTAATGAGAGTCTTTTGGTACTGTGTTCTATCAATGTTAGCATTTTAATTTAAAAAAAATTAAAAAGAGATTTTTAATATTATAATAAACCAATAACAACACAACTCAAATATCCGAAAAAAATACATCCAATTGAATGTACATACAAACCAAGTTAAAACACTACACAGACAGAAGAAAAACACAAAACTAAACAATAAATAATGTACAAATAATACAGCTCAGCATAACAAAAGGACAGCTCTCGTTCATCAAGAGCATTAAATGATACATATTTTTATGTTCATAGTTCTTCCTCTCGGGGGGTGGGGGAGTTCAGACATCCAACACAACAGAATATTATTCCGAGCACAGAAAGTACGGATTGTAAGGATATAATTTTTTTCCCATATTCATCTGTGGAAAGTACCTTGGGCAGCCCCAGGAAAACAGAAACCAAGTCCATCTCCAATTCAGTCCCCGATACGCACTCTATCACATCTGACACAGTGCTCCAATAAAGATGAAGTCTGCAGCAGAACCACAAGCAATGAGTATGAGTATCTGTAGTCATTCTGCATTTAGGACATGCGGAAGATAATCCCACTTTGAATTTTGAGAGACAAACTGTGATCAGATAGACCCTACGAAGAATTTTCAACAGCATGATATGGGTCCTATTACAGATCAAAATCCTTCGAGCATTTTCACAAATATCCTCCCATGTCTCCGAAGTGTTTTGAACCCACGACTCTCTAGCAGACATCAAAAAGCTGCAGGGTTTCGTCTGAGGGGACACTCACCAACGAATGATAAAGGGTACTGACAGAAAGTGTATTCTAAGCAATAAGCACCCTCTTCCCTTTATCGGATCTGTAAGAGTGTGGTAAATGTGTGTTTTATTTTAAATCAAATCTCTGATCTTGAAAAAAATACACAAGTCTCTATTCGGTAGTCGATGCGAGTTATTTGATCAATTGACATCATTGTTTCACCAACAAATAACACGATGTGGCTCGCTGGTTAGTGCTGCTGCCTCACAGCACCAGGGTCTCGGCTTTGGTTTTGGCCTTGGGTGTCTGGCTGTGTGGAGTTAACATTCTCACTGTGTCTGTGTGGGTTTCCTCCCACAGTACAAAGATGTGCAGGTTAGATGAATTGGTCATTGATAAATCACCCATAGTGTACAGGGATGTGAAGGTTTGGGCATTAGTCATGGTAAATATGGGATCATAGGGGAATGGGTCTGGGTGGGTTACTCTTCAGAAGGTCGAAGTGGACTTGCTGGGCCCAAGGACTTTTATCCACACTGTAGGGATTCTACTAATTCCAAATCACTCAAGCAAGGTACACCACTTGATGCCCACAGTTTAAACCTGGAATCCATTATCCCCGGATGACAACCCAGTATACCAATTACAGGGGTAAGAAACATGAAATTGGCTGTATTGCCCTCGATCTGACACATTGTCATTCATGCTTTAACAATTATGATAATTATTGGGTTATGACAATACTTCATAAATGTTGTCAATTTAGCTAAGAAAAACAGACTAATAAAGGTTCACTTTATCTGATAGGGTTCAATATCTCACAGTATTGACGCTGAGCCCTCAGCAGCCCAGGCACTAACATAGGATAAAAAAAGCTTAATTGATAGATTTATCTGGGCGATGTACTCCCCACAATCTGTGGGATAGTTGCAATTTGGTTAGCTTGATAACGAGTCGCTTATGCTGCCAAATAAAAGAGCTAAACCAGCTATAATGTCTCCTAAATACCTATGGGGGAAATATCAAAGGAAGCATTTCCACGGGTAAATGAGGAAGGATATTCTTTAATAAGAGCTATCCGACCTAGCCAGGATATTGGAAGTGCCTCCAATCTTGAAGGTCTTGTTTAATTTTGTCAAACAAATGGACATAGTTCACGTTAAATAAATGATCAAAGACGGATGTAATGGATATTCTGAAATAAAGAACCTCGCCCCCACCCAACCCCGTGACCATTTAAAAGGAAACCAGGATTTGCCCTCATTCAGTTATTTCCCCAAGACATCCCATAGACATGGCCTCCAACGTTGTAAAATTTATCTTAAAGCCCGAAAAGGCGACAAGTGAATTATTGCATTGCATCACGTGAGCTGCCGAATTTGCGGGATTTGACAAGAACATAAGACTATCTGCATACAACATAATTTTATGTGACTTTTATCCCACTTCTGGGCCAGGTATGTTGGGGTAATATTTCCAATTTTGTAGGATGCCATCTAATCTAAGATTGTTGCAGGGATGGGGAAGAGATCAACCCTCGTCTGCCATTTCTGCAGGTTAAAGAAGAAAATAAAATTCCTACTTGTGAGGTTGATCTGCCTCCAGACATCCACCAGCTCTCGTTCTGCACACAAATCTATTAATTACTTACATTGTAACGAGGGTGTTCGGGGACCTTTGGATATTCTGTCCATCCTCGGGCCATAAGACAGTCGAAATCTCCTTCTACAATTATGTGCCATGATGCAAGACAACTGAATTTGGAAAATGCATCAACCAGGATTTTAAGATGGTGCACCGGGTGGCAATAAACATTTAAAAGACTGTATTAATTCCGGTGTTTCAAAACTTTGCGATTATGATCCTTCCATGGGTGTTTAATACAATCTAGTAAATTAAATGGAAGATTCTTCCTGTCCATTATGACTTTTCCCCCACTCTTAGTATTAAAAGACGAGAAATAAACCTGATCAAACCCGCCCTGCTGTAACGTCAAATGTTCCTTGTCATCAAGGTGCATCTCCTGCAATAGGACAACTCTCTTTTTTAAGACGAGAAAGTATATTTTTCCTCTTGACTGGACGATGGATACCCTTAATGTTCCAGGTACACCATTTAAGCACATCATTATCCATAACACACTGCAGCAACATCTGAACTCGAGAGGATTTCATATCGAATTTCACATCACTAAGCATTAATGACAAAAGACTCATTGAGCCTTAAATCTGTACAAACTAAAACTACTGCAACTGAACAGCTCTCAAAACATAAAGCTCTCAAAGCTCTAAAAACATAAAAAAGAATGAAACAAAATCCAAAGTGACAATGACACTTGATAGGGTTTTTACCCGCACTACCCCACACCATAACCCAATGGGGACGCTGCCCGCTTAGGTCACTGTTCTACAACACTGACAAAGGCCCTACGTTTAATTTTATAGGTCCTGCTCTTTTTTGATTTACCAAATCCAATACCTGGCATTAATCCAAACTAAACTCCATCTGCCACTCCTCAGCCGAGTGTGTGATATTACTGCCACCTCACCTTCCCCGCTTAATTTTAAAATTCCGTCCCTCTCTCCAAGAGGCCTGCACACTCCGGCCTTGATTTTCACAAAGTCCCTGAGCTTGGTTTGCCTTCTGTAGTTAGGGGGAGGAGGGACAGATTGCAGACACAGTCAGTGGGGAGGAGAGGCGGGACAGTAATCAGCGGCCTGGGACCATTTCATGGTTTTCGGAAGAAGGCAGTCACACGTGAGAGTTGGGTAATACTGATCGTTTTTTTGGGGCCAGAAATTATGGTATTTTCCCGTCTCTGGTGTTCAGTAATGAAAATCTATTCGAGACTCTTCATTGTGCAGAGTGTGTCTGCAGGATTTCTTCCCCTAATATTGCAGACGACAGATAATAGCAATTAAAGCTGTTCATAGTTAACTTCGATGGCACAGCATGTATACTCAACAAGGTAAAAACAATGACTGCAGACGCTGGAAACCAGATTCTGGATTAGTAGTGTTGGAAGAGCACAGCAGTTCAGGCAGCATCTGACGAGCAGTAAAATCGATTTTACTGATCCTCGGATGCTGCCTGATCTGCTGTGCTCTTCCAGCATCACTCATCCCGTATACCCAACATCCTACAGTTGAGACAAATATTTTGCATTTGTTTAACAATACAAAGTGTTTTGTGTAATTCAGTAATGGTAACCTGATTATAATAAATCCACACCGAACTGAAAGCTGACACTTAAAACATGACCCAAAATCTGGATGTGGTAGTGTCGTGGGTAATGTCCCTGCCTCTGAGCCAGATGTCTGGATTTGATTCCTGAACGTGCGTGGTGGTGTTCCAAGCTCTCGACTAGAAGTTCTGTATTCAGGTCCTGCCTGTTGCAGAGGTATGTCCCAGCATGTCCACAGGCTGATGAGCAAACACACAGGAGAATAATGTTACAGCTTTATGGGTATTGCCGAGAGGTGCTAGTGTCCCTACTTCCGGGCACAAAGGTCTGGGTGCAAATCCCACAGAAGTATTTCGTAACACACCTGAACAAACTGATTAAAATGGATTTAGAATTGTGGCTTGTTGGAGAAGGAAGAGGTGTCAGTATTGCATTTCAGAATTTAGGCCCAGGATGATGTAAAGCACAGCCATTCGTGTTGATTGGAGTCACATTTTGCAGCAGTAAAGGTTTATAAAATCAAAATGGTCATGGATAGGGTGAGTAGTCAGAGTTTTTCCCCAGATTGGGGCGTCCAAAACTAGAGGGCATTGGTTGAAATTGAGAGGGGAAAGGTTTTGACGAGCGCACGAGCATCATTTCACGCAGAAGGTGGTGTGCATGTGAATGAGCTGTCAGAGGAAGTGGTGGAGCCTGGTACAAATACAGCATGTAAAAGGCATCTGGATGCTGACAGACCTGCAGAGCTTTTCCAGCAATTTCTGTATTTGTTGAAAAATCCTTTCATTGGAACACAATATTCTGAATACATTAAACATTGTATTTTTTAATGACGCAGCGACATATAAACATATCTTCAAATCGAGCGAGACTATTTTCTGCTAAGGATATGGCACTGTGTATGACAGCAGCAATGATGCACCTCCGTGGAACAGGGAATGTGATGGAGACATAGTTTGGACAATGTACAAGGAGACCTCAAATGGTCCAGTTTAGGAGAGGATGACATGACTGTGTGATTCAACTCAGAGAGAGAGAAAATGAAATCTGCCTGAGAAGGAACGGCCGATTACACTCTCTCTCCTTCATTGTTCCTCATGAGAGCAATGTGTGCGAGCTAAAACAAAAAAATCTACAGTCATCGTTACCATTCTTATGTTTATAGAATCCCTACAGCGTGCAAACAGGCCCTTCGGCCCAAAAGGTCCATACCAACCTTCCCAGGCCCGCTCCCTTACATTAACCCCGACCGCTGCACCTAACCTAGAAACCCCTGAACAATTCGGACAAATTATCATGACCAATCCATCTAACCAGCACAGCTTTGGACTATGGAAGGAAACTGGAGCAATCATTTGAAGGGGAGAATATGCAACCTCTACACAAATAGTAACCCGAGTCTGGAATTGAACGCAAGTCCCTGGTGCTGTGAAGCAGTAGTGCTAAGCACTGAGCCACTGTGATACCCTTGGTTGATCCCTGGCCAGGATTCTTTGGAATCTCTTCACTGCCTAATTCAAAGGGAATTCAGCCAAATCCAACTGTTACAGGATGAAATCGCATTGCTAGCTGCGTGTGTGAGTAGAATGTCTTCAGAAGCAGAATAACATTTTGAACAATCTCTCAATTCTTCCTTTTGTCATGAGTTACAATAATATATGGACAAAGCGCGTTCAACTTGAAATTGCACAGTTTTTGTTTGTTTGTGTGTGTGTGTTTGTGTGTGTGTGTGTGTGTGTGTGTGTGCCTGTGTCTGTGTGTGTGTGTGTGTGTGTGTCAGTGTTTTTAGAAAGGCAAATATCGATTCTTTATTTGCAATATCAAACACTTTGCCATTCATCTCTCCACTAGCCTGACTTGTTGCTAAAACTGACACTGACCCAGTCTGAGACCGATATCATCGGCCATCTCACAAACCTGGTTACATTTGAGATGTGTTGTGAGCAGTGGAGCAGTGGGCATGGAAAAGGAAACAGTGACCCGAAAATTCGGGGAACTATAGACCGTTGAGCCTGATGTCAGTGGTGGGTAAGTTGTTGGAGGGGATTCTGAGGGAAAGGATTTACATACATGCTTATGCCCGAAACGTCGATTCTCCTGCTCCTTGTATGCTGCCTGACCTGCTGTGATTAATTTGATTGAGTTTTATGAAGAGATGAGAAAGAAGATTGATGAAGGCAGTTTGGTAGAAATTGTTTACATGGACCTCAGTGAGGTGTTCATAACATTCCGATTGGTAGGTAGATGAGTAAGGTTCGGTCACACGAGATACAGAGGAAGCTAGTCACAATTGGCTTGAAGGAAGAGGGATATTTTTCAGACTGGAAGTTTGTGAGCAGCAGTGTGCTGTAAGAATCAGTACCGACTTCACTGCATTTCATCATTTATGTAAAGGATTTATATGTGAACATTGTGGCCATAGTTAGTAAGGTTACATATTACATCAGGAAGGTGGTGTAGTAGATTATCTCAGAGTACAACTAGACCACAAGTAGATGGGCCAAAGGGACAAGGAGTGACAGATATAGTTAAATTTAGTAATATACGAAATTTTGCATTTTGGGAAGGCAAATCAGGGCAGAAATTATACACTTAATGGTAAGGTCCTGAGACGTGTTGTGAATCAAAGGGACATAGACTGTAGGTACATAGTTCCTTGAAAGTGGAGTCGCAGGTAGACAGAGTGGTGCGGAACACATTTGGCACATTTGCATTAATCAGTCAGAGCATTGAGTATAGGAGGTGTGGTTGCATGTTGCATCTGTACAGGAAGTTGGTGTGTCCACTTTAAGAATACTGCATGCAACTCGGTTTGAGCTTCAGGGAAAGGTTGATTAGGTTGAGGTTTTCCCCCTGGAGTGTCAGAACTGAAGGGTGGCATTATAGAGGTGTATAGAATCATCAGAGGCGTGGATATTCTGAACAGCCATGTTCTGCTCCTCAAGATCCGGGAATCCAGAACAAGAGGGCATAGTTGGAAAATGAGAGGGCGACTAAGTTAGAATGGACCTGAAGGTAAATGTTTCACACAGAGAGTGGTGTGTGCACAGAAAATGCTGTCAGAGGAAGTGGTGAAGGCGGCTAAAATCGCACATTTAAAATGTATCTGAAAGAGGAGGGATATTGGCCAAATGCTGGCAAATGGGACTAGGTCAGATTTAATATCTAATCGGAGTGAATAGATTGGACTACGGGTCTGTTTCTGCTCTGCATAACTGTCAGATTCTATAAGAGGGATGGCGAAATATTCTGAAAGGACCTTTCAAGTGTGAATTCTCTTCACTGGAAGTTTATTGTGCCTCTGTGTTCACATGGATTGAAAGCTGTTTAGTTAAATATTTGACAGGGAAGTGAGTCACGGGTAATTGTATACAGACAGGAAAGTGGGGCTGAGTCCACAATCTTAGTGCCTGGTGAAGAAGGCTCAAAGTATCTAATGTCCCACTCCTGCTCCTCAGTCCCATGTTACTGTATTCCATCCAGCCCCGCATACCTGCTAGATAGGAGAGGTTGCAGGACACTTACTCCGATAATCTGTTGCACAGAAACAGAGGAGAACATTCAGCCTCTCAAATACGTCACACACGCTTTGAAGTGATTTGGGAAATGAATTGAAAAATCCAGGCACGGGTATGAAAGAGGCCCCTCATCTCTCTTTACAGAGCTTCTCATCTCTGCAACTTGTGCTTCATTTGTTGGTCATGTTTAGACCCAGATTCATTGAGAATACAGCCCATATACCTCACCCAGAGATGGATCACAAAATCCTCTGGTCTCCCTGCCTGCAACATTCCATACATTCATTCATGAAAATAACACCCACTAACTTTCCAAGAACAGAATGTGAGAACATCAGAAACAGGAACAGGTCGTTCACTCCCCAAGCCTGCCTTGCCCTTCACTAAGATCATGACTGATCTTCTCTCTGTCTCAAATCCTCTTTCATACCCAATTCATCATTGCCCTCAACTCTCTGACAGATCAATATCCATCTACCTCCTCTTCAAATACTTTCAGTCATTCTGCTCCGCAACTCTCTTGAGAAGAGAAATCCTGACATTCAATACCACCAGTTTGAAGAAAACACTTGCTGCTCCTATATCATGGTTTATTGATATGAACAAAAGAGGTTGAGACAAGGGGTCAGGTACAAATGACTGTCCCTGATATCAAGGCAGTGGTTGACGTCTGCTGACATCAAGGAGCTAAACAAGACTGGACTTAATGGGAATCAGAGTAAACTCTCCAGTGTTTGGAGGCAAACATGGCGCAAAGGAAGATGTTCATCATCTCAGTCCTGGGTCACCTCAGTGCGAGATCCTCAGGGTAACTTCGTCTTCACAGAGAGCTTCAGCTGCTTCATCCATGTCTCCCCTCCCCACCATAAGACCAGAAGTGGAAATGGTCACTGAAGATTCCACAATGTTCAGAACATTTTGTACCCCCGTTAGCTCCTGAACTAGCCTGTGTCCATGTGGAGCAAGACCCAGACTCCATTGAGACTTGTGCTGCTAAATGGTCCGTAACATTAATCTACCAGCTCTGCCTGACACTGCACATTGCCACAGTAAAATAAGAGTTCATTCAGTACCTCACGCTGGTTTCACAGGAATATGAGGAAGCCATTCAGCCATTGACACTATTGGAGAAGAACAGGGATAGCTCATTCAGTGCGTCCAGCCTATTACTCAGGAAGAGAAGGAGTCTAGTGTGATGGACCACACCAGAGCCCCTCGAAAATATTTGAAGGCAGTAGTCTAGACTCTATTTTCTTTATTTTATTGGAAATGTAAAGTGTCTGTTCCAGATGCAATGTGACAGGTCAAAATACTCGGTGTGAAGCTAAACACTATTTATTGAAACACGAAAGATAAAATGAAAGCAAAGATAGAGGAATTTAGAAAAACATAATTCTATTAGACAAGTTAACAGAATAACAAATCTAGGAACTATTACAAATGAACTGTTCCAATATAGGAAAATCCCATAAACACAGCCCCTGACAGAAAGAAAAATTCAGACACAGATTGTCACAAACATTTCTCTAATCCAGGAATTAAAAACAGCACCAAGAGAAAATTCAGAGACAGTAGCAGCCAGGGGATAGTCACTGAAGATTCCAACTCTGTGGAGACCCCAATAGTTTCTGGTACTACTTAGAAACCAAAGCCCAGAGATCGTAACATGTGAGAGCTGGCCACACACATTCAGGCTGCATTAAAATAAACCCAAGACCTCTCTAGCTGATTACTCAGTGGCCTTCACTAACCAGTTTGGTAACGATCATAGAACATAGAACATAGAACAATACAGCGCAGTACAGGCCCTTTGGCCCTCGATGTTGCGCCGATCAAAGCCCACCTAACCTACACTAACCCACTATCCTCCATATACCTATCCAATGCCCGCTTAAATACCCATAAAGAGGGAGAGTCCACTACTGCTACTGGCAGGGCATTCCATGATCTTACGACTCGCTGAGTGAAGAACCTACCCCTAACATCAGTCCTATATCTACCCCCCCTTAATTTAAAGCTATGCCCCCTTGTAATAGCCGACTCCATACGCGGAAAAAGGTTCTCACTGTCAACCCTATCTAACCCCCTCAATCTCTCTCTGAAAAGAAACCAGGACAAAATAACCTCTCAAAGCCTGCAGCATCATCACACTTGTCAGTACATCGAGCTGTCAAACAGGAACCAGGGGTAACCCAATCAGGCCCTTGGTCCTGTCCAATCCGAAGAGGAAGAAGCCATTCAGCCCCTGGAGTCTCTTACAAGGGAACAGGAGGAGGCCATTCAGCCCCAACAGCCACTTCCACAGCAACAGAATGAGGCCATTCAGCTCCATCAGTTTCTTACACAGGAACAGAAGGAGGCCATTCAGCCCCTTGAGTCACTTACTCGGGAACAGTACGAGGCCATTCCCCCTTCAACCCACTTGCAAAGGGTCAGAATGAGGTAATTAATGCTGATTCCTGATGAATGGCTTATGCCCAACACGTGGATTCTCCTGTTCTTCGGAGCTGCCTGACCATCTATGCTTTTCCAGCAATCTACTCTCTACTAAAATCTCCAGCATCGGCAGTCCTCACTCTCTCCAGATTGGTGCTCTAACATGATGAACAAGTGGAGCAGAGGCTGCATAGACAGACTGTTCCACGTTGTTCCTCCTGGGTCCGTTGCTTATGATAAACACGTGGGACTTTAATGTGGTTTTCTAGTGTTGAGGAGGGAAGCCATATATCTTGTGTGAAGTCTCAAGAAGGCACCTTCCATCTCCGAGAAGACAGCCTGGTGTTTTCTATGTAGGGCAGAAGCTGGTGGGAATGGCTACCTGTTTCAGATCGAAGGTATTGTGTCTGCTGTTGGGGAGTGTCAACGACCTGACGTTCAGTACGGGTTCACAGCCGACTGCACAATAACATGAAGAGAGTTAATTTAGGCATATAAACTATTAGGAAAGTCACGTTAGACTGATGAATCGACTCTCTATGTTCAAATATTGCTGACCTTGCTCATGTTGATCTGATTGAGGGCTTGTCTTGTGCAGTGTATCCTGTATGCCTTACTCTGCCCAAGTCTATTTCCACACTATGATCTGTCTGGCCATGTTTACTATGATCTGCCTCCACTGCTCATAAATAAAGTGTTTCCTTGTACTGAGGTACATGTGTCAATAAATCATTCTAATCAATCCTGGGGAAAGTATGGAATTTCTCACCCTATCTTTGTGTCTTTTGGAAATACACCTGCTCCACCTCATGTTTCAGCATCACAATTTCTTCGTATTTCACAGCTCTGCAGATTAAACTCTCAGGTTCTTCACACTACCCTCATTATACCGCCATCTGTATCTGTGGGAACGATATTATTCCTTACAAAGGAGATCAAATCTGTAGAGAGCGTCCCAAAAGCTCCCTCAGCAAGGCTCTACAACAACAGGAAGATGGCTTTACTTATGTATTCGAATCATCTTACAATGAAGGACAGCATACCATTGACTGCACCCGTTACATACACAGGGTTTGATTCGGAGAAATCAGCATAGTCTTGTGAGTGGGAGATCATGCTTCCCAAATTTGTTATAGTCCTTTGATGAAGTGACCAGGAAGGTTGACGAGGACAGAGCAGTAGACGTAGTCTCTCTGGATTTCAGTCAGGCCTTTGATAAGGTTCCACATGGCAGGCTGCACTGGAAGGTTCCGTCACGTGGAATGCTGGGGGAACCGGCCAGTCGGATACACAATTGGGTTGATGGTCGGAAGCAGAGGGTTTAGTGGAAGGATGACGGTCAGTCTGGAGGCTGTGTCCATTGATGTTTGTTATCTATGATTTGGTTGAGAATGTACAAGGCACACGGGCTCAGTTCTCTAAGAGTACAGTCACAGGTTGACAGGGCAGTGATGAAGGCTTTTGGCACATTGGCCTTCATCAGGCAGGACATTGAGTATAGAAGTCGGGAATTTATGTTGCAGCGACACAGGACATCGGTAAGGCCGCACTTGGAGTATTGTATTCAATATTTGTAACCTTGTTATCGGGAGGATGTTATTAAATTAGAAAGAGTGCAGAAGAAATTTACAAAGTCGTTGCCAGGACCAAATGGTCTGATTTATAGGGAAAGGTTGCACAAGCTAGGACCTTTTCTTTAGAGTGTAGGAGACTGAGAGAGTCCTTATAGAGCTGAATAAAATCATGAGCGGTATGGATAGGGTTAATCCTCTCAGTCTTTTTCCAAGGTTGACAGAATCGAGGATTAGAGGGGATCAGTTTAAGGTTAGAGTGGAAGGAATAAAAGGGAACCTGAGTGGCCACTTCTTTACATAGAGGGCTGGTACATGGATGAGCTGCCAGTAGACGTGGTGGTGGTGGGGCGGGGCGGGGAGGGGTGTACATTAACAACATTTCAATGCATTTGGATAAATATGTCGATAGGAAAGGACTGAAAGGATATGGGCCAACTGCAGGGAAATGGGGCTAACGTGCATGGGCATTTACAAGGTGGAGATGAACCCCTCTGTTAATTAAAGCCAAAGACCCGGAAAAGCTCGGCTCACTTCGTAATCTGTTAAAATATGCGCGACACCGATCTCATAAATTCCTCTATTTAACCAAAAATTAACAAATTTGATTCTTAACTTTAATAGTGAACACTAAACAACAACTATTCACAAATACAAGGCCCTCTTTTCTTAGCTACTTACTATCTGACCCAAACTCTGTAAAAATATGCTGTTCCAACAGCCCACATATAAAACATTACAATCTCAAGACCACACAGTCTCTCTCTTCCCCGCTGTCCTCACTCTTCCAGCTGCTGATCTCCCTGGGTCATTTGTTTTATTGCAAGTAGGTTTACATTAACACGTGTCTTCGATAGAGTGTGTTTGAGATGGCCAGTTAGCACTCCTGCTCTACAGCGGTTGCTCTGCTGTTGGATGGCAGTAGCTCTCCCACCAGTGTTCAAAATGCTGGGTGTGTATACTCCCAATGATATAGTAATTCTCAAAATCTGGTTGCTTACCAGGTGTCCAAACAGTAATATTCAAATTCTGTTGGTTTCTGGTTTCCTGAGCGTTATTTAAACTCTTTGGTTACGTTTGAATTGCTATCAAAACAGCAACCAAAACTCAGGTATCCATTTCTCAGCTAATGGTGACGTGTGGAACAGTTTGACCTTCAGCTGGCATCTGTGGCTTTAATTTCTATTCGGCAAAACCCGTTCTGTTTTAAATTACCCTACATGTTTTTGGCTTCATAACATCTCCACGCTTCAGAAAATAAAATGAACCAGCACAATGAAAAGTTGGCTACATTTCTTTTCCTCTCATTCTTAATCCCAATTTTATGAACTGCAAAAGTATTAATTTCAGTTATATCATTCATATAATTCTGCACACCATTATAACACTGGAATAAGGTAAATCTTATCTGGACTTTTTCCTTTAAATCAGCGATAACACATCTGCTATCACCTTGTAGGATCCGCAGCATGTACATTTTGTAAGTTTGAAGTCGGTAAGGTAAGACTCCAATGAACTGGTCTCATATTCTGCTCTTTAACTATTCCAAAAAATGCGAGAGATTTGTCATTGTCCACAACCATCTCCGACAATTTGTTTGTCATATACATATTAAAATATTGTCAAGCCAGTGCAAATCATAATCATTCTTGTTCAATAATGGAGATTTTGTATTTTTTTCTGGTGGGTATTGAATTTTTCGACAAGTAGACAAATAGCCATTCAATTCCATCATCCTCTTTCTGTATCAATACATCCCTACCCCTATACCCCGAGCATCAAACACAATTTTCAAAGGGTTTCAGAATATTTGGTGTAGCTAAAACTGGTGCGGTGATTAATCCTGCTTTAAAATTCTCAAATGCCCCCTGGCATTGTTCTGTCCACTAGAATTCTGTGATCTTCTTTAATAAATCCATCAGTGGTGCCCATACACTGCTGAAGTTTGGGACAAACTTCTGATAGAATCCACTCATTTCCAAAAATTGAAGCATATCTTTCTTCGAGGATGGTCGTGGAAATTCCTCAAAGCCCTTCGTCTTTGTGTTCCATGGGGTCAACCTTCCATGTCCAATGTAATGTCCCAAGAACGTCACCTCTGCCTTCGCGAATTCTGTTTTCTTAAAGTTTATTACCAAGTTTGCTTCTTGTAATTATCAACATGCTCAGCCAACTGTAATATGTGAGCTTTCAATCACTTGCTAAAGATCACTACATCATACAGATAAACTTCACAATTTGTTCATCTGGCCACAGCTCTGTTCCTGAGTCTTAAATGTGGCTGCTGCATTATTCATCCATATAAAATACTCGACAAAGTTTGTTGTCATCTCCAGTATCTTGACTAGATAGCTTAACTGACTCCACATTTTTTTTTCTTTGAAAGGGGCCACTAAACTTAGCCTTGAATTGATTTCATACCACTGGTGGCAATACTAATATGTCTTGGAAATCCTCAAATTTTCAGAGTTTTTATTTGCCACCTGCTTCACTCTATGTTGTGCTCATCAGGTACTATTTAGCTAACTCACCTACTCCATCTACTCTCTCCCTCACCTCACACACTCTCCCTCACCTCCAACTGTGAGGTTTCCAACTTCGGTCCTGTCAATTTATATTTCATTAATTTCAAAGGACCTCTCACTTCACAAATGAATATTAACTCAGAGGAAGTAAACTGAGTAGATTTATTTGGGGCATCTCTAATGGCAAACAATATAATGGGACACCTTTATTCCAATGATTCGAGTAATCATAACAGTACGCTGTGAACATGGTCTTCAGCGTCTGATGCTAATTTTCCAAGGCTCCCTGGGATTCAGGATCCGACGCACTTGATTTAAACTGCTGTATGCTGAACCTATCCATGACTTCCTTAAAAAGCTGATCAGTAAAATGAGATCCCTGGTCTGTCTGAATCTTACTGCCTAGCCCACAGCGAGTAAAGAAAGCTACCAACCCCTCCACCTCCTTTTTTATCTTAGCATTCCGCAATGGAAATGCCTCTGGAAATCTGGTAGACACACTCATTATTGTCAGCAAATATAGTTTTCCACTTCTATTTTAGGAAGGGGAGCTACATAATTAATCAAAACCCACGTGAAGTGTTCTTCGAATGCAGTAATTGGCAAGAAAGGTGCTGGTTTTATTACTGTCTGTTACTTACCTACCATTTGGTATGTATGTCATGTACAAAGACAAACGTCCTTGTGCATTCCAGGTCAGTAGACATGCTTCTGTACCTTAGCCTGAGTCTTCTGTACACCTAAGTGACCGCCTGTTTATGTGCAAGCCATAACATTGAATGCTACAGGTAACACAATGTGGTGTACTTCGGCCCATTTCCCTTCTGCATTGACCTATTGGGATCTCCAATTTAATTTTCGGATTCTATCTTTAAGTTAATAACGTTGAACAATATATTCTGATTCCTTTTCTGTGTGTGTTCATGTGTATGTGTGTGTGAATGTGTGTGTATGTATGTGCTATAAGTCCATTAGCCTTTCTGGACTATACACCTCTGCCTGATCCTCTGCCTGTTCAGGTTTTTTCTGCACCGTTACATCAAACAGGGTGTCAGTTCACTAAGCATCAACTCATCTGCCTTTTTCTTCCGTTTTTCCTTCCTGCTGTAGCTTATGACAGTGGGATCTTGTTACTACACAGTCTGGAAAAATTCCTCGGTATTTTTCTTTAACACCTCCATTCGCTAGTCTTCTGTTGGCTTCTCCACCACAAGGGGTGCGTCTCCCATCTCGCCTACTGCGAAATCGTTCCCAAGAACAAACTGTATTCCGAGAACTGACACTCTGTTATTCACTGTCACTGTTACTTCCCCAACCTTGATTTGGCACAAATTTCTGTCCCCATTCTACAAATTAACACGCTCTTGATTAACATGCCAGAAACAGTGAAAATACTTTAATCTCTTACTTTTAGAGGGTGAGAGAAAGTGAGGACTGCAGATTCTGGAGATGAGAGTTGAAAAGTGTGGGGCTGGAAAAGCACAGCAACTTGGCAGCATCCGAGGGGCAGGAGCGTTGACGTTTCGGGAATAAATCCTTCATCTGGAAAGTCGGGGGCAAGGGACGGGGAAGGAGGTTGAGAAATAAATGGGATGGTGGGGAGGAGCGGGGTGGAAGGGAGCTTGGAAGGCGATAGGTAGATGCAGGTGAGTTGTGATGGTGATAGGTCGGACAGGAGGATGATAGGACACCTATTGGTGGTAGGACAGCTGGAACCCTTAAACTGTATAGCATCAACGTTGACTTCACCAAATTCCAAATCTCCCCTCCACCGATATCTCCCAGATCCAACCGTTCAACCAAGCACTGCCCTCTTGAAGTGCCCTAACTGGCCATCTTCCTTCCCAGCTACCGACTCCACCCTCCTTTCCAACATATCACTATCTCTCCCACTTACATCTTCTTATTGCCTTCACAGTGACCCTCCCATCAGCCCAACTACTACCCTCGTATTTATCTTTCAGCCGCATTGTCCCCCCACCACATTCCTGACAATGGGTTTATGCCTGATATTCGATTGTCCTGCTGTTCAAATGCTGCCTGATCTGTTGTGCTTTTCTGGCGCCTCACTTCCCAACTATTAGTGACTGAGCAGATCCCATATCTCACAAAATTATAACTTCTTGTCCTTCTCCCCCTGTTCTTTCTGAGTAAACTTTATGTACAGAGGCGAATTTTTTCAGAGATCGGGTACTAACTCCATAACCAGACGCTGCCTCGTCTGTGCACTCTCCTGCAGCACCGCGGTTCTTCTTGGAGTGTCCTTTACCAGTTTCACTAATTCCACTGGGCTTAGCCTCTTCTACCACATCTTTCCCCAAATTGCCTTCATTGAACGCCCAACATGGTGTGTCCCAGCTTACTGTAGTGAAACCACCTTTTCCCAGTGCCCTTCTTAAACCATCGGCACTGTCATTTTATGTGTTCCACTCCCTTATTGTGAGAACACCTGAGGCCTTTCACCACCTTTCAACCCCCATGGGCTTCTTTCTTCACCTGTGGCAAAGTATTGTGCGCTACTGTTCGCTTTGTAATGTGTGATCTTCCCTTCTCCCAATTTCTATCCCTCACAGGATGAAAATCCTGCCAGAAGCTAAATATCATCTCATGCCCCAGTGCATATTTACCTGCCATTTCTGCCGTGCTTCTCACTTCTTGAACTTTCGGTACATTCACATGAATTCTTACTATCTCTGGAAGTGAGTCTTTTCACTTCTCCAGCAAATTTATCTCCCTTCAAGCCTCACAGGTCTTATCCATTTTAAGGCCAGCACCCACCTATCAAAATGACTGTGGTTAATTCTTTCAAACTCAATATAAGTCTGACCTCGTTCCGTCTCTATTTTTCTGAACTTCTGTCTATATGCTTCTAGTACCAATTCATAACTAATCAAAATAGCGAATTTGACATCTTGATAATCTCTTGACCCCAAATCTGATCGCACTGCACATGCCACACCGGCTGTGCCCACCAGTTTAGTCTAAACTAGCATTCGCCACAGGTTCGTTGGACACGTCATCTGCCTTGCCATGTTTTCATATGAAATAAAAAAGGTTTTGACATTTTTCTCACTGAAATATGGGAAGTTATTAGCATAGTTTTATACATTCCTACGTTCTCCCTTCATTCCCATCCTGTTAATTTAACTTTCTTGTCTAATTCCCAACTTCTGAATTTCAAATCCTCTCTTTCTTTCTTTGTCCTCTCTTTCTCTTTCTTCATTCTCTGTTTCCTTCCCTTTATTTATCTTCTTTCTCCAGTTGCCACATTTGCAACTTAAGGTTTTTCTAACTCTACTGCAGATACATCAGATACACCAACTCCATTAAAATTTCAGATTCCCTTTTCTCCCTGGTTAAACCCAATTCCAACCTATTTCCTAATTCTAAAAAGTGTCCTCCTTTTGTCCTTCTAAACGACCTTGGAAAATTTGGGAACCTCTTTAGTAATGTTAAAAGCCATTTCCCTCACTTTAGATTTAATCAACCACAAGCAACAAAATAAAACGAATTTTTACACTGGTTTTATTTGAAGATCAAAATCACTAAGTGCAATGAGTTGGAATTTGCTGGGACCTATTGTATCCCAAATCTGTTCAAATCTGTCCAAATCCCATACGGCAAGGCCCCAAACTGTTATGACATCAATGTCGAATCCCTCTGATAATTAAAACCACACACCCAAAAAAATTCACCTCACATCATAATCTTTTAAAACGTGAGCGACAGAGAACTCCTAAATTCCACTAATCAACAAAAAATAATAATTTATATGTGTGCAAATTAGCTCGTTGAGCTTGAAGGTTTGTTTTCAGAAATTTCGTCACCATGACTAGGTGACATCATCAGTGAGAGTCTCAGCTGAAGCTCTGGTGGTATGTCCCGCCTCTCTATTTATAGGTCTTCGTTTCTTAAAGTGGGTGATGTCATTTCCGGTTATTTTAACAAGAGAATGTAGACAGGATCTAAATTGATTCGTTTATTGATGGACTTCTTGTTAGAACGCCATTCCTCCAAGGAAGTACTTGCGTGTCTTAGCATGTGTGTGTGCTTTGTCCCAGTCAAAGTAGTGCCTTTCTTTGTCTGTATGTATGGAACATGGTGATAGTGGGTCATGCCTTTTGGTGGCCAGTTGGTGTTCATGTATCCTCGTAACACGACAACAGGACAGTTTCAATGGTGGAAAAATGATTTTATATACACCGTTTAATTAATGTGCGTGTGCAGATAAGTAGCATTTTTTCACATGTGCACAACACATTGAAAATGAACAACAGGGAAACAGTTAGCGAAAAATGATGCATATGATGTACAAAATTGATAAAACATTAAAACATGATTTGATCCTCTCAACTTTCCCTCCTTTTATTGGATTCCTAACTCTAATCTCTCATTCTTACCAGGATGTGTGCTCCAACTTCTTGATTCTAGTGTCCCAATTTATTTCAGTGAATCCACTTTTTACCGGGACTTCAATATATTGGCCTGTTGTGTTCTTTCCAAAGCTAGTGTCTGTCATATTATTGGAGATCAATATTCTGGCATCAGACTCAGCATTTGAACGTATTACTCTGTTGCACGCGCACTGTACAAAGGACCACAGCACACAGGCATTGCCAAAACATTGGGGAATGTTCACCTCCTTCTTTCGATAATTTAGTTTTCTCATTTTCCACATCTCCATATCTATATCCTCTCTCTCGTTCTCCCTTTGTATCAAGTTAAGAAATCCACCAATTATTCTTTGTGTCCTGTCTCTCAAAACTCCTTCTTTCAGTTTATATCTAATGGTCTCTTCAAGATGCAATGTGGTTATAATTAAGCAATGTAACTACAAAGACATGTGGGCGTAGCTGGCCAGAGTTAATTGGAAGGGGAGCTGAGCAGGAAAGACCATGGAGTAGCAATAGGAGGAGGTTCTGGGGATAATTCCGAAGATAATACCAGAAATGCAACCCCAAAAAGATGAAGCATACTCATGGGAGGACAAGGCAGCCATGAGTGATAAGGCATCAAACCAAAAGAGGAAACATACAATGTGGTGAAGAAGATTGGGAATCCAGAGAATTCATTGGCTCTGAAACTACATAAGGCTGGCATCACTAACACTACAGAGCTGTTAATCATGGTCAGGGAAAGGAACAGAGGAAACACATTCACTTTAAACAGAGAAGATGGTATTTCTCAAGGAAAAAGATTCAGGTGAATTAACATCAGTTAAATGCTTTTGCGGAACGTGTCAGATTGGAAGCAAGACACGGGGAGACAGACCCTCAGCAGAATGAGAGTTTGAAAATGGAAGTATTTCCACATCAGAAACCAGGTTAGGTCACTGAGTGCAGGGCTGATGGGTGAATGGGTTTCAGTGAGATTTAGGGAACAGACAGCAGAATTTCATTGCAGGTACTGCAGCTCGAAACTGCCTATTCATGTAGTGCTGTAGACCACAGCAGCAGGAGAAGCAGGCCTGCATTCAACCACAATCTGAAACTTTTTGCCAGGATAACACTTCAGTCTGCGATTACCATCAGCACCATCTGTGGCTCAGTGATGAGTGTGGGTGAACATGTCAGAGTCAGAGTCTCATGAACTTTCACCTGATGCTAACTCATTAAAGCAACCAGATTTGGCCAACAGATCTGAACGCAGCCCTGCAGTTAAGAAACAGTCAGTCATAAATGGTGATGGACGATTAAACAAATGACTGGAGGAGTGGGCTCCACAAATATCCCTGTCCTAAATAATGGAACAGACCTGCACATCAGTGTAAAAGCGAAGGATGTTTTATCTGCACCATCTTCTGCCAGAAGTGTTGAGTCGATGATGCACCTCACCCATATCATGATGCCCACAAAATCACAGATGTCAGTCTTCAACCAATTTGATTCGCTGCACGTGCCATGGAGAAACAGCAGAACACAGTAGATACGACAAAGGCAATGGGCCCTAACACCATTCCTGCAAGAGAACTGAAGACTTGTGCTGCACAACAAACCGTGTCCCTGGGTGAACCTGTTTTATTCCCGCTCCAACTCTGACATCTCTCTGGCAGTGTGGAAAATTACTCAGCTAAATCCCATCCCCTAAGACGGGAATAATTACAAGCTGACCAATTACCACCCCCTCAGTCCCATCACGACAGTCAAATTGGTGGGACTTCTTTTTGACAGAGCTGTCAAGCAGCACAGAAATAACCAGCACAGTGTGGTTTCCGATAGGTCCCCATGTGCAGATGGTGCTGTTGTGGTAATGTCACTGGATTACTAATCCAGATCAGGCTAATGCTCTGGCAGTGGGTGGAAGTTAAAAACAATTAATAAAATATCGAGATCTAATATCTGGGATCAATAACAGTGACCTTGAAGCCAATATCGATTGTAAACAGAATTTCCTTCTCCAATGTACTTTTAGAAAGTGAATCTCCCATGATTTCCTGGGCTGGCCTAAAAGTGACTCCAAAGACCCTGACATGTGATAAACATTTCAATGGTCTCTGAAACGGGCAAACACGACACTCATTTATATCAAACTACTCCGAAGTGTGAAACGATGAAACCGGGCAGAACACCCGGTCTCGGCATCTGTAGCAGAAAAGGGAATGGGAACACAGTCCTGTCGACCCTGCAGAGACCTCCTTCCTAACATCTGAGAGTTTGTGACAGCATTTACAGTGCTTTCTCACAGACTGCACAGAAACAGCGGCAAAGGAGTACATCACAGTGAGCCTCCCCCATTCTAGTTCATGGAAAAAATCTCCTCAATGCACTTGCCCCACACGATATACATATCCGTTAATGTGAGTAACCTTGGGAAGCTATAAAATAGGAAGTGCAGTAGTACGTTTGGTCCATCGAGTTTGCTTCGCAATTCAATGTAATAATGCTTGTCCCTTCATTTCCATACCGTACTCCTGCTCTCCTACCATCCCTTTACTGTCTCTATATCCTTATTTATAATCAGTGTCTCGGTTTTCAGGTGCGAGTGAATTCCCTAGGTTCACCGGTCAGTGAGTGCAGATATTTATCCTCATCTCAATGCAGAGTGACCTGCCTGTACCTAATAGTGTGGCCCCTGGTTTTAGACGTCCCAGCCAGGGGAATTATCATCCCTTCTTCCAATCTGTCTCATCCTGTCAAAGTTTTGTATATTTCACTGACATCCCGACTCATTTTCCGAAACTCCTTGGAATACTGGCCCAGTCTCCCCAATCCTTGCTCCCCCAACAAGCCTGTCATACCAGAGATCAGTCTGGTCATCCTTCACTGCTCTCCATCAATGTCAGGTTTGTCCTTTATTAGGTACAGAGATCAAAACTGCCCACAATACTGCACAATGTTTGAGATGATATCTCACCAAGGCCATGCACATCTGCAGTAAGACACCCTTTCTCCTGAACTCAAATCCTCCTGAAATGAAGGTCAGCACACCATTTATCTTCTTAACTGCTTTTTGTCCTGCAATACTGGTGGTTTTTACAACCTCCTCACCCACTCAAAATCCCACATCTGTTCGTGCTGTCAGCAAGCTGGGATATAGTGTATCTGATTCCAGCAACCAAATGTTTAAAGAGCATTGTGAACAGCTGGGCCCCAAGCACCGATCCCTACCACACCTCAGTAAACTTCCTCTGTTAATTTCTATTTATTTATTTCGTGAATCTGGGAGTCAGTGGCTGGGCCAGCATTTATTGCCTGTCCCGAGTTGCCCTTGAGAAGGTGGAGGTGAGCTGCCTTGTTGAATGCTGCAGTCCACCTGCTGCAGTTGACCTCCAATGCCATTAGGGAGGGAATTCCAGGATTCTGACCCAGTGACTGTGAAGGAGCGGTGATATATTTCCAAGTCAGGATGGTGAATGGCTTGGAGGGGAACCTGAAGATGATGGTATTCCCATACATCTGCAACCCTTGTCTTTCTAGATAGACGTGGTCGTGAGTTGGGAAGATGGTCTCTGAGGATCTTTGGTCAATCATTTCATTGCAGTGTGTAGATAGTAAAACACTGCTGCTGCTTCTGAGCGTTCATGGTGGAGAATTATGGATGAAGGGACAGTCAAAATGGCTGCTTTGTCCTGGATGGTATCAAGCTTCTTGAGTGTTGTTGGGGCTGCACTAATCCAGGCAAATTGGGAGTCTTCTACCACACTCTTGACTTATGCATTGTAGATGATGGACAGACGTTTGGAAGTCAGGATGTGAGTTACTCGCCGCAGTATTCCTAGCTTCTGACCTGCTCTTGCAGTTACTGCGTTTATGTGGCGAAACAAGTGAGTTTCTCAGCAATGATTACCCACCAGGCCTTTGATACTGGGAGATTCAGTGATCGTAATACCATTGAATGCCAAGGGGCAGGTTAGATTATATTTTATTGGTGATGGTCACGGTCTGGCAGGGGGCATGAATATTACTTGCCACTTGTTTTACTGAACTTCAACAACCATGACCACCATCCTACGTGTCAGGTATGATTCTAACCAGCAGGGAGTTTGCCTCTGATACCCATTGAATCCAGTTTTGCTATCTCCCCTTGATAGCATACTTGGTCGAAGGCAGCCTTGATTTATAGGGCTATCGCTCTCACCCCACCTCTGGAATTCAGCTCTTTTGTCCATGTTTGAACCACGTTAATGAGGTCAGGAGTTGAGTGGCCCTGGTGGAGCCCAAACTGGGCGTCATTGACCAGGGTATTGCTGAGCAGATGCTGCTGAAAAGCACTGAGACCTTCGACCACTTTACTGATGATCGAGAGTAGACTGATGGAGTGGTAATTGGCCGGATTGGATATGTTCTGCTTTTTATATGCAGGAGATACTTGGGGTAATTTTCCACATAATCGGGGAAAGCCATTGTAACTGTATTGAGACAGTTTGGCTAGGGGAACGGCAAGTTATGGAGAACAAGTTTTCAGGACTGTTGCCAGAATTTTGTCAGAGTATGGACCCTTTGGAGTGTCCAGTATCTCAGACAGTTCCTGGATATCGCGTGGACTGAATCGAATTGGTTGATGACTTGTAACTGAATCGCTGCGGACCACTGGAGGAGGCTGAGATGGATCATCCACTCAGCACTTCTGACTGAAGGTTGTTGAGAATGCATCAGCCTTATCTTATACACTAAAGTGCTGGACTCTTCCATCATGGAGGAAGGGGTTATTTGTGGAATCTCTGCCTCCAGTGAATTGTTTAATTGTTCCCGACGTTTCTCGACTAGCTGTTGTAGGACTGCAGAGCTTAGATCTGATCCTTTGCTTGTGGGATCACTTAGCTCTGTGTATCACTTACTGCTTATGCTGGTTGGCGCACAAAGTCCTGTTTGGTGGCTTCAACTGGCTGACACCTCATTTTCATATATGCCTGGTGGTGCTCCTGCCATCCTGCACACTCCATTGAATCAAGGTTGATCCTCTGGATTGATGGTAATTGTTGTGAGAGGGGGATATGCCAGGCCATGAGGTTGCGTGGGTGTACAATTCTGCTCCTATAGATGACCCACTTCACCTTATGGACACCCAGATTTGAGCTTCCAGATGTGTTCGAAGTCTGCCCTATTTAGCACCGTGATATTACAATGTGCAGGTGTGACTTTGTCACCACAATGACTATGCGGTGGTCACTCTTACCGATACTGTCATGGACAGATATTTCTGTAACTGGCAGGTTAGTAAGGCTGTGGTCAAGTATGCATTTTCCTCTTGTTGGTTCCTTCACCAACTGCAGCAAAACCAGTCTAGCAGTTATATCATTTAGGAACCGGCCATCTCGATCAGTAATGCGGTAGCTGAGATGCTCTTGGAGGTGGACATTGAATTCATCCACCCAGATTACATCTTGCATCCGTGCTACCCTTAGCGCTTCCTCCAAGTGTTGGTTAGCATGGAGGAGTACTGATTCATCAGTTGAGAGAGGCTGGTACAATGTAATCAGCAGGAGGTTTCCTTTCCCATGTGTAAACTAATGCCATGAGACTTCATGGGATAAGGAGTCTAGAGCAATTCCCTTCCAACTGTATCCCAATGTGCCGCCACTTCTGCTGTGTCTGTCCTGCTGATGAGACGGGAGATATCCGGGGAAGGTGATGGGGAGTCTGGGACATAGTCTGAAATAGATCATCGACTCAGTACTTCTGACTGACGTTTGTTGCAAATATTTATCAGGGTTACATTCTATCTGCCATCGATCTGCCCATCTGACCATTCCATCTGTATCTTCCTGTAACTTAAGACCTTCCTACTCACTGCTAACCACCCAGCCAATCTTTATGTCAAACATACACTTACTTATCACACCTCCGCCACTCTCCACCTTGCCCCCTCCATATTCACATTTTTTTTAATGAATAACACAAACAATAAGGGACACAGCACTGATCCCTGTGGTACACAGGGGACACTGGTCCCCAGTCACACAAACAGCCCTCTCCCACCATCCTCTGTCTCCTGCTGCTCAGACAATTTTCGTTATAACCTGTAAAGTTACCCTTCATATTGTGAGATTTTACTTTATTTTTCAGTTTCCCAGGTGGAAATTTGTCAAATTCCTTCCTACAAAACTAAATAATCCACCTCCTCAAACTAATTCAATCAAATCCATGACTTCCTTCTGATAAAGTCGTGATAATTATCCCTGATCAAACCTTGCGACTCTGATTGGAGTTCGATAGTCTCCTTCCCTATTTTATCCAGTAGTTTCCTTAACAGTGATCGAATACTCGCTCGTCTATAGTTACCTGGTCTATCTCTCCTACCCTTACTGTGAAGTGGAATCGTATTACCTGTTCTCCAGTTCTCTGGCACCTCCCCTATGGTCAGAGTCTCATTAAAATATTCAGTCACGGTCTTTCGTCCCTTGACCCCAACAGCCTCCTCTGATACAACTCATTCAGACATGGAGATTGGTCCAAATTTATACAGAACAAAGCCTCAAATCCCTGCTCATATTTTACATCAATCTGTTCAAGAGCTTCCTAGTCCATCTTCTTGAATTCTGTATCTGCTTCCTCCTTCTCCCAAATAAAATAGATGTGAATGTCTCATGTAACAATCCATCAATGTTCTCCAGCTTGACACACAGATTGCCCCTTTGGTTTCTAATGGACACTAACTGATTGCTGATTATTCTGTTCGACTTGTCCGTGTAGAATATCGTGGAATTCTTCCTGATCTCGCCTACTTGTACTTCTCCATGCCCCTCTGTTATTCAGTCCCCTTATCTTTTTACGTTTCACTGCAATCACCTCTCATGTTTTGAAACTCGAGATCACAGACTGAGTTTCCACATCAGACAATCTTGCCATTTTTGGGATTAATCTGAATAATACCTTTTGCAGTTCCTCTGTAGTCAATATATTCTTTCTTAGATTGGGACTCCGAACGATACAAAATACTGTAGTTCATCATTCTCCAAATTCATCCTTTCTTAAACTGTTGGATAATATTTAATAACCTTTGTCTTATCCAGATTGGCTAAATGCCTTTCTGGAATGTGTCGGAAAATAAAGTGAAAATCCGCGATGCACTCAACATGTCTATTGCTGCTTCCTCTGAAATTCTTGTATGAAGTACACCTAGTCTGTCAGATTTATAAATATTCAATCCAGCTTTCTTTTCAAAGATAAGTTCAACACTGATAAGAATGGTCTTAGACATTAATTACACAAGTCCCATGGTCACTTGGTATTTCTGGAATAATTTCTGGACATTCTTCCATGAAGGTAGACGCAAAGAAACTGTTTCTTTTCCCTGCGATTTCCCTGTTCGCTGCAATAAATTATCCTGAACGCACACGAACTGTTCCACATTTGACCTTGTTTTTTTTTCATACTTTGATAGACGGTTTTTAGCAGTCTTTATGTTTTTCTTTCATTTGCACGCTTTTTCTCTTTCTGATTTTCTTCTCAGTTTCTTGGTCATCCTTTGCTGGGTCCTACATTTCTCTGAATCCACTGGCTTACTGCAACACTTGGCTTTTTTCTAAGCTGCCTCCTTTCATCTAATAGGTAGATGAAGGTGAGGTTGAAAGTGATAGTTGGAGAGGAGGGTGGACCAGATTGATAGGAAGGAAGGTGGACACATAGGAACATTCAAAAGGGCGGTGCTGACTTGGAAGGTTGGAGCGAGATAAGGTGGAATTCGGGGAAATGGGGAAATGGTGAAATACACTATGATCCCCTGTGGTTGGAGGGTACCAAGGCAGAAGAGGAGGCTTTCTTCCTCCAGGCTTCTGGTGGCTCGGGTTTGGTGATGGATCAGGCCTAGGGCCGTCATGTCCTTGGCAGAGTGGGAAGAGAAGTTAAAATGCTTTCAATAGTTTCAATTAGCTCTTCTGATCATTCAACACCAATTCCTAAAAAACCTGATCTCGAACTCAGTGGTCGACATAATTTTAATGTAAACCATCTCACGCGTGGTCATGAAATCCATTTTTCCCAGCATTGGCATTCAATTGGGTTAACACAGTTTAGATATAATTTAAACACTACATTATTACTGAAGTATCCACAAATGTTTATATATTATTTCCTGTTTTGTAACATGTCCAGCATTTGTACTGCAGCTTTCACTTTGATAGATAATTCCCATCAACATTTGCTCCTCCTTGCTGTTTACTAGATTCGTCCTTACTCGATTCTGTGGAATCTGAGTGACGTGGGGTCTGGGGAGATTAATGGTGGATATCATCTCGCCACATCATTTATAATCTTCTCAAACTTTAATTTCTCCAGATGATGGAGTAGAGAAGACAATGATCTTCCAACAATGCTCTGTATTCCCCCAGAGAGCTTAGACTGCTCTAACCTGGGCCGGAACCTTACAACAGGCTGGCAAAGTGTTGCTGCTGCTGTACAGGGTCTTGGTGAGATCACATCTGGATTAGTGTGTACAGATTGAATCTCTTCAATGAAGAAAGGATGTTGTTATGTTGGAAGCAGCTAATTCCTGCAATGAAGGTGCTAACCTGTAACGAAAGGATGATCAGGTTGACCCAGTAGCCATTGGAGTTTGCAAAATTAAGGATGATCTTATTTCAACATAGATGACAGAAGGAATCAACAAGTGAAGCGAATTACACAGATAGTGGAGGAATCCATTCCGTTCTCCAGCCTGTTACACAGGAACAACAGAAGGATATTCAGGCCTTCGAACCTGTTTCTTTTATTTCTACTTTTCATCATAATTCAAACTGTTCCAATTCCTTCTCATGTACAAAGTGCCTCATTTGAAATTGATTTCCAGTCATTTCCAAAGAGTCAGATGGCAGTTCTACCAAATGTAATTGCCGAACTATAGCTGAAATTATCTCTCATTTTCTCACAGACAAACGCAAACCCAACTCCAGCTTGTCTGTCAATTCCTAGAGCTTTGTCTTCGTTACCTTTTGTAAAACCGTCAACTTCACTTCCTCGACACCCAGAGAACTCTTAACGACTGAAAGATCTTTATACACAAAACACTGTTTAAAACAACCGAATTCAACATCCACAACAAAAGACACTAACAGCGGCCTTTGAACGCAATAGTCTCCAGATGCATAATCTCCAGTGTCTGCATGATCTTATTCTGGATTCTCTAGTTTCCTCCCACAATCCAAAGATGTGCATGTCAGGTAAATTGGCCATGCTAAATTGTTTATAGTTTTCAGGGATGTGTGGGTTAGGAGCCTTACTCGGGGTAAATGTATAGTAATAGGGGAGACAAATGGGTCTCGGTAAGTTACTCCTCGGAGGGTCAGTGTGGACTTGTTGGGTCGAATGGCCTGTTTGCACACTGTTGGGATTGTAATTCTAAACCCAATTTGGTATTATCGATTTAGAACCAGACAAGAGTCCCCAGTTTGCTATAGGCCAACCACACTCTCTCAAACTCGTTTAAGGAGGTAGTTTGGATGCCAACCTTTCTTATTTTAAAGATAGATGTGAAGTGGGTGTTCCAGATGTGATGTTACTAGTAAAAATACTCACCATTGAGCAAAACACAATATATTTAAATACTCTAATGAAAATCCATTCAAAATGACAAGGAATTTAGAATAATTTAACTATTGGAAACCTTAACTGAATAATGGATACAGTACCTTCTACAGATGAAATGTTCCAATACACTAACATCCCATAAATATACCCCATGGCAAAAAGGTACATTCAGGCATACATTTTTGCATACAGTTCTTCAATCCAGGAGGAATCAGCATCAAGTCAGGTTTCAGACAGTAGCAGCTGGGGATAAGTTACTAGCCCGTTGTTACTACTATTTATTAAAAACCCGAAAAGCGTCGTTAGTTATTTACTTGAGCCGTTTTCAGCAGGCAGTTTGGCCTTTAAGATCTCTTATTTTTTTAAAAAATGAGAAAATAACTTTTTTTTTAAGTGGCAGCATTGTCACACAATTTTGATGCCTGGTCCTTTACTCTAGGGGCTTCCTCGTGCTACTGATCGCAAGGTCACCAGAGAGAGACAAATTCAGCTACAGAACAAGTTACAAGGATGTGTCTCATAACTTCTGAAACACACCTGTCCATGGACGATGCATGGGACATACCGGGAAGTGAACAACAGCCTGACACACACAATTTCACCGTTTGTCAGCTTCACAATGATTGCACTCGATACACTAGGGAGCCAAAAGCAAAGGCCAGGGAAAGATACAGAGGGACAGAAAGATTCACATTAAAGACACAAACAGACAGTTAATTAACTGAAAAGATGTTGTGGAAATATGGGGAAAAAGACAGGGCAGTGGGACTAACAGGAGAGTTGAGATCTTCGACAGAAAACTTACAAGAATGAGAACATTGAAGAAAGGCATTGTCAGATCAGCTGGAATGGCTTGTTACATCAAATTCTGAATCTGCTTGACAGAACACCACAACAAACATAAACTGGGACAATATGACAACCCAGCATAGAGAACTGTGCAGATCAGTTCATGTTCGGTGTGTTGCGCAGTAAACTGCACTATCTGCACAACATAAGAGTATTGCAGACTATACTATCATATGCTCTCCATACTCGCATCAGATTACTGCCTACAATGTGAAGATTTGCTGCGTGTGTGTGTTCATCAGAAACTGAGGGAGAGTGCGTGTGTGTATGTTAGGCGTGGTTGAATGCGAAACTCATTGTTTGAGAAGGAACGCACATGGAGGAAATTATTTTAAATAAGAACAACTGGCAGGCTTTTTGTAAATCGACGGAGAGAGAACGAGAGAAATTTCATGGACAGATGAGAAAAAGTGTTTGAGAATGTCAAAATAAAGGCATTGCCAGACACAATAGCAATATACATCGACATACACATGAATGACAAATGGACGGGAGTTTGGTGTGAGTTCGAATCAGATTTGTTTCAGCAGGTTTGAAGCTGGAGCATCAGCGGCAGATTTTTGGCTTCCTTAAGCCTGTATTTCATAGCTCAAGTATCAAACAGGAGATGGAATATGCCAGTGAGATATATTCTGGAGTGGTGAGTATTTCAATCTGGAAATGGTCAGGGTATGGTGTCAGGAATCAGCTCATGGTCAAAGGGATCACCCACAGCTGTGACGTGTCTGCTTCAGCCGCAGATATTGGCCAGGGATGGGAGGGAAACAGTGGAAGGAAGTGGAGTTTGTAACCAGAACATTAGAGAATGATCTCCATGCTGTTTTTACTTCACTAACAAGGGCAATGATACAATAAATTGTAGTTCTCCGCTGAAACTGAGTCGGTCAACATAGAGACCCATGAGTAACACTGCCAGAGCAGAGAGGGAGACAGGAATGGAACACATTCATTGATGTAGTTAGTAGTAGTCTGTAGAGTGAATCTATGGGTTGAGAGTTTCAACAGGAAGATAATAGGGACAAGAAGTGTAGACGATATAAAAGAACATTAATACAGTCATAACCGGTTTATAGAAAGAAAAATCTGGACAGTGACACTTACCAGGAACACCGACGATAGCCAGGAAAGGATAATAAAGATATTGAATAATGAGAAGAGCATAATAGATCCACAATGATAATGACAACCAATTAAATGCAGAACGATATCAAACATAATTGGATAAACTCCTGTCTATTGTTGGAACATGCCAGTCTAATGTTCCCAGATTCTGATACAAATTTGGAATATTCCAGTCTAATGTTCTCATATTCTGATCCATTGTTGGAGCATTCCGGTCTAATGTTCTCAGATTCTGATCTCTCCTCGCCCTCTCTCCAAATCTGCTGATCCCTGTCAGTGATGGTCCCACTCATGTTATGGGATAGCACTTTGAATGGCGCTTATTTATCATTTAAAGATGGAAACCCTCCACTGGAAAAATTAGAATCCATGGAGATTGGCATTAATCACAGTCACTGAACAAACACTGGGTAACCGAGCAAAGGCTATGCCAAAAAATGAATGGGCACCGCACAACAATCAACAGACAGGAGGGTTCCCTCCCAGTTGGGGAACACTTCAGTGGTCCAGGATCTTCAACCTCGGACATTCTGGTGACCATCCTCCAAGGCGGACTTCAGGACAGGCAGCAGCGAAAAGTGGCCGAGCAGAGACTGATAGCTAATTTCGATACACATAGGGAGGGCCTCAACCGGGACCTTGAGTTCATGTCACATTACAGGTGACCACAATTGCACTATACACACACACACAGACACTCCTAATCACACACATACATACGGACACACATGTACGCAGACACGGACACAGACACTCACACACACCCTTACAGACAGACTGATAGTCAAATCCCCCACTCCAGACACGCACACACACTCCCACAATCACACATGCACCCCGTCACAGACTTAAGACACTCTACATCACTACGCATATATATATATATATATATATATATATATATATATATATTCTCTCTCACATTCACAAACCCCCAACCCAGACAGACACAGACACACAAACCAACAAAGACCCACATGCACACATATATGTTGTGGGATGAATTTGTACTTGCAGAGTTACATTGTAGTTTGCTCAAAAACTGCATGAATTCATGCAAAACTCTGAGCTGAAAAACTGCATGGATTCATGTAAAACTCTGTTATCTCACTTTTCAGATTAGAATCAATCGAAACATCATGGCATAGACAGAGAACACAGCGGGCTAACACCTTCAACATATTGTCTAGCTAAAACTCACTGTTACAACTAACCTGAGAATGCAACATTTTTTTTAAAAAAATTTGTTACTTACACAAGAAAGAAGTGAAACTATCATGGTATTCGAACAGATGAAAGACCCAACAGACAATCAATGTATATTTCAATGTATAATTTCAGTTACATCACACTGTAATGTTTTGCAATAAATTCTGTGCCTTCGAAGTCTGTCCTGCACTATCACCTGATGAAGGAGCGGTGCTCCGAAAGCTAGTGTGCTTCCAATTAAACCTGTTCGACTATAACCTGGTGTTGTGTGATTTTTAACTTTTTACATCCCAGTCCAACACCGGCATCTCCAAATCATGACTGAGCAAACAGGCTCAGTTAACCAGCTCCACACATCACTTTTCATATAACTACAAAAGAGAACATTTACTGGGTTTGGATGTAATGGATAATAAAAAAATGGAATGGACCATAAATCTTTGAATTTTTTTTTAAAACTTGGATATCAGAGTATTAACAGAACACTGCAGGGGTCTATATATGTACCACTCTGTTTATGAAAGAAGCAGTTATAAAATTTCAGATCGGTTGCATAAAGAAAGGTCGGGTGGGCAAGTTTCTAGATTCCTTATGGACCAATGTGAGGCTACTCCTGGTTTTAAGTGCCCAACTACCAAATCCTTTTATAACCTTGAGACAGAGCATTGAGACTGCTGCTCAGTAACAGGCCGAAGCAATTCTGTCCATATGGACCTCTTACAGAGGGATAATGGAAAGCCATTCAGCCCATATTAGCCTGTTGCTACTTGAAAAGATGGAAATCTAGAACATTGGCACATTTTGCCAACAAGGAGAAAGTGAGGACTGCAGACGCTGCAGATCAGAGCTGAAAATGTGTTGCTGGAAAAGCGCAGCAAGTCAGGCAGCATCCAAGGAGCAGGAGAATCGACGTTTCGTGCTTTTCCAGCAACACATTTTTCAGCACATTTTGCGAACAGAATCATTCAAAACAAAGAGATGTGTCACTGCATTATATGAGTTGTTACTGAGTGGGCATCGGGAATACGTTGTGTTGGTTGTGATACTGTAAGTGAGAAGGGATGGACCTCCATCAGATACAGTTTAATGGCTGCTCGCAATCCACGGGTTGTGTCTAATTTAATGTCTCGTGCCTGTAACATAAGGACAGGAGGAGGCCATTCAGCCTTTCCAATCTATTACAGAAGGCCACGAGGAGCCCATTCAGCCTCTCGAGCCAGATACAGAGGGGCAGCAAGTGTTTCTTCAACTTTCTGTTACACATAAATATTAGCTTTAAATTAGTTTTGGAAGAGGAAAGACCTGATGCAAACATTAAAGTTCTAACTTTTAACAAGATCAATTTTGAAAGTGTAAGGAGAGCCCTGTGACAGGCTGATTAGGAATACCCTATTCACAGGTAAACGGATGGTTGGAAAATGCAAGGCCATCAAAACTTGGTTTCAGAGAGTCCAGAGCCAACGTGTTCCTATTAGTGAGAGGGGCAAGGCTGGTGGGTGCAGGGAGTCCTGGAAGGCTAGATATATTGATCCTCTGGTCAAGGTAAGGAAGGAGGCATATGTCAGGTAAACAGAGCTGAGATCTACTAAATCCCGAGAGGTGCAGAAGGGCAGAAAGTGCACAGTCAAAGCGGAAATCGGGACAGAAAAATGTGGACATGAGATTGGCTTTAGAAATAGGGTTAACGAGGCATTGAAGAAATTCTACAAATCCTTTAATGGTAAAAGATTAACTAGGGAGAGAACAGGGCCCCTTAAAGATCTGTAAGACTACCTATGTGTGGAACCACCCGAGATTGGAGGGATATGAAACAAAATTTTTTCCTCAGTATTTAATGAGGAGGAGGTTACAAGAGCGAGAGAATGAATAAATATATAGTGATACATTGAAAGGTGTCTATATTCCAAGGAGGTGTTTGACATATTAAAACACATAAAGGTGAACAAATCCCTGGGATCTGATCAGTTGTATCCCAAATGTTTGTGGGAAGCTAGGAAAGAGATTGGTCAGCATTTTGCTGATATATTTGTACAATTGATTTCCACAGGTGAGGTGTCAAAAGACTGGAGGGCTGCTAACATCGTGTCATTATTTAAAAAGTAAGGAAAAAAACAGATAACTATAGATCAGTGAGCCTGACGTCAATGGTGACTAAATTGTTGGAGGGGATTTTGTTGGAAACGATGTACATGCATTTGAAAAGACAAGGACTGAAGAGGGCTTTGTACATTGGAGATCACGTCTCACTGACTCGGTGTAATCATTTGAGGAAGTGATGAAGATAATTGATGAAGGCAGGCCAGTGGATGTTGTCTTTATGGAATTCAGTAAGATTACCAAAATGTTCTACATGGTAGACTGGTTAGCAAGGTTAGACTTCCTCAGATCCAGGGAGAACTCGCCAATTAGATCCAAAATTTTCTTGAATATTGGAGACAGGACGTGACAGTGGACATTTATTCATTAAACTTGGAGACCTGTGACCAGTGGCGTGCTGCAAAGATCAATAGTGGGTCCACTGCCTTTTGTCTCTTATACAAATCATTTGCACTTGAGTATATGAAGTACGGTCAGTAAGTTTGTAGATAATACCAAATTTGGTGGTGTAGTCGACAGTGAAGAATGATGTCTCAGACTAAAATGGGGCCTTGTTTAGGTGAACTGAGGAGTGGCAGATAGAGTATATTTGAGTTACATGTGAGGTGTTGCATTTTGGCAGACAAATCAAGGCAAGACATATAGGTACTGCCCTGTTGAAAGCTGCCAATGAAGGAGAACTCCATAGAAATGATCGAATCCCTACAGTTAGGAAACAGGCTTTTCGGCCCATCGAGGCCATACCGAACCTCTAAACAATATCTCACTGGAGAAACACCTGCCCTATCCCTCTGAACCTTCATTTCCCATGGCTAATACACCTCCCCTAAACATACCAGGGCACGGTGCGCAATTTAGCATGCCCAATCTACCCTTACCTGTGCATCCTTATACTGTCAGAGTAAAACATAGCACCCGGAGGAAACTCACGCAGACACGGGGAGAATGTACAAACTCCACACAGCCAGCCATTCAAGGATGGAATTAAACCCAGTCGCTGCCCTCTGAGGCAGCAAAGCTAGACTAATGGTGTCGGTTCTCCGTTCCTTGAAAGTGCTGTCACAGGTAGACAGCGAAGTGATGAAGGCATTTGGTGATCTTCCCTTTATTGGTGCGTGCTTTGAGTCGAAGCATTTGCATGACATGTTAAATGTGTACAGGACATTACTTTGGCCACTTTTGTAATATTGCCTTTAATTCTGGTCTCCCTGCTGTTGGAAAGGCATTGTCAAACTTGAAAGGGTGCAGACGAGATTCAAAAGAAGGTTGCAGGTGTTGGAGGGTAAGAGTTACACTGAGAGTTTGAATAGGCTGGGGCTATTTTCAAGTGTTGAAGCTGAGGGGGGACCTTAAAGGGGTTTATAAAATCATGAGCGGCATAGATAAGGTAAGCAGTCAATGTCTTTTCACAGGATAGACGAATCCAAAATTAGAAGACAAAGATTTAAGTTGAGAGGAGCAAGATTTAAAAAGGGACAACATGTTCGCACAGAGACCGCTGTGTGTATGGATTCAACAGACAAAAGAGGTGGTGGAGGCAGGTACAGTTACAACATTTAAAAAGCATTTGGATGGAAAAATGCCTGGGAAGTGTGTAGAGGAGGATGGGCCACATGCTGGCAAGGAGGTCGAGATTAATTTAGGATATTTGGCGGTATGGATGACCAGACCGAACGAACTTTTTCCGTGCTGTACGTCTCTGAGAGTCTATTGACTCTTCAGTGTATAAAACTGGAACAGGAGGAGGCGATTCAGTCTCTGAATTCTGCCAGTCGGCTTGTTTGCTCAATTACAGAGAGTCAAATACAAAAATACATCATTCAGAATTTGATCGTGTTTTACAGAAACAGGGGAAAGGCCTTTAGTTAAGAAAATACTGTAAAGAATGTGAAGAGGCCATTCAGTCCCTCACCTCCATTCCACAGGAGCAGCAGGTGAGCACAGAGCTATTGGAGCCTGTTATTCAGGAGCGGGAGGAGGACATCTATTTTCACAAACTTGGGATCAGGAGGCAGTCATTCAACTGCTTGAAACTGGGGCAAAGGGACAGGAGACAGTCACTCAACTGTTCGAGACTGGGACACAGGAACAGGAGCCAGTTTTTCAACTGCTCAAAACTGGGGCACAGGGAAATCTGGAGGCTAGTGAGGCCCGAGGATCCTGTTACGCAGGGACAGGAGGAGGTGATTCAGTCCCCACCAGAATTTAACACTGGGAGAGAAGGGGAGTTTGCTTGGAACAAACAGAAATATATGATAAGTTGCATTAGCGGTCCATTCAATCCTGCCCCACCATTCACTAAGACCACGGCTGATCTGATGGTGATTCCCTCATTCCATTTCTACAGAGACTGTCATCTCTGCAGCCTCTGTTCCATTTGGTGGTCATGTTGCCGACACAGATGCTGTAACAACAGTCATCATGACTCATCCAGAGGGATGGGTCTAACCAGATGAGTCAGGATTTGAAAAGTCCAATCACAAGAATTAAAACACAAAATAAAGGTATAGCCAGATGTTCAGTTCTCTCACATTCGCAATCCAACTCATATAACCAACCCATCCATAACATATTCAGGCTGGAGCACTGTGTAGATCCGGCTAGTGTCCTGCAGAATGCAACCCAGCCAAAGCGCAGAGTGAAATTCTGTGCAGCCCACACCAATGCTGGATCTATAATCCTGGGCTAAATGTCCAGCGTGGGGAGCTGTGCAGTCCGCACTGGTTCATGCATATATCAACCCAGGCGGTTGCATTGTTCGGTAACACTGTGTTAGATCGCAGCCCAGTGTGGGGAAACTTGCAATCAATGTTGGAACTGACAGGATGTGCAGCTCCCATCCATTTACAGCTCCATATCTCCAATGTGCCTTGACAAGGGGTGCTGCAAATGTGAAAGTGACTGCGAGGAAGAGATGAAAATGGAAACAATTTAACTACCAATAGTTCTGATTAAGGCGCGTATCACTCTAGTATTTGAAGATGAAATAACTGAGATAATATCCAATGAGATTTTATAAATGATGCAAACAAGTAAGAGGGGGTGGTAATGTTATAGTGGCTGCATTATAAGCCTTCAAATAATCAATGGGAATTAGAAGACCAAATATGCAGGGAGACTGGCGAGACTTGCAGGAGCAATAGGGTTACCATAATAGGTGATTTTAATTATGCTAACTTAGACTGGGACTTCCAGAGAGTTAAGAACTTAGATGGAACGTAATTTGTTAAGTGTGTTCAGGAAAGCTTCCACAAGCAGCATGTAGAGTGACATACTCGGGAAGGGACAACTCAACCTACTGTTGGGAAATAGGGTAGGATAGGTGACGGAGGTAAAGTGGGGGAGCATTTTGGGAAAAGTGACCAGAGATGTATTAATGTTAAAATAGGTATGGTAGGGACAAAATTGGTGTAGATTCAAGTTCTAAATTGGGGCACGGCGAATTTTGTTGAAATTAGACAGGGGATTGCAGGGCTTGATTGGAGTCGTGTGTTTCCAGGTAAAAGGATTCCGGGCAAGTGGGAGAGCTTCAGCTCGAGAAAGCTCGAGTTCAAGGTCTGCATGTTCCTGTGAGGGTGAAGGGAAAGTGCGGCTGGAAGAGAGAACCCTGGATGACAAGAGATATTGAGGCTCTGACCAGAAAAAAAGAAGGCGTCACTCCAGCACAGGCAGCTGGGACCAAACGAATCTCTGGAGGTACACAGCGGTTACTGGAGTTTACTGAAGAAGGAAATCAGCAGGGCTAACGTCGGGTATGAGACTGCCTTGGCTGAGCAGATTAGGATGAATTCAAATTCAGTATAGTAAAGAAAAAGAACAACTAGAGAGAGATAGGACGCCTTAAAATCCAAAATGGGCATGCATGTGTAAAACCTCAACAGATGGGTGAGGTCCGCAATTTCCCCTCTGTGTTTATCATGAAGAAGGACATGAAGACCTGTGACCTTTGGGAGGTTAGTTGTAATATCTTGGTACAGTCCATATCACAGTAGAGTTGTTGTTGGACATATTAGAATGCACAAAGTCAGATAAATCTCTTGGTCCTGACCAGATATATGTAAGAGCACTGCACGAGGCGAGAGAAGATAGTTCAGGGGTAAGGTCCCGGAAGACTGGGCAGTAGCAAATGTAGTGCCGTTATTCACAAGGGCTGCAAAGAAAAGCCTGGGAAATAAAGACCAGTCAGCTTCACTTCTGTTTCGGAAACCACTGGAGAAGGTTTGGAGATATAAGATATGCATGCATTTGGGAAGACAGAGTTTGACTTGGAGCAGTCAGCATAGCTTTGTGCCTGGCAGATCATGCCTGACAAATTTTGATAGAGTTTTTGAGGAAGTGACCAGGAAGGTTGACGAGGGCAGGGTGGTGGACATCGTCTATATGGGTTTCAGCAAGGCCTTTGATAAGGTTCCACATGATAGGCCGCTCTAGAAGGTTAGATCGCATGGACTCCAATGTAAACTGGCAACTTGGCGACACAATTGGCTTAACATTATGAAGAAAATGGCTATGGTGGAGGTATGCTTTACGGACTGGAGGCCTGTGACTCGTGGAGTGCCTCAGGGGTCGGTCCTGGTCCCATTGCTGTTTGTTATCTATATCAATGATTTGGACCAGAGTGCACAACACAACGTTAGTAAGTTTGCAGATGACACTAAATTAGGAGACTTCATTTACAGCGAGGAACGTTATCAGAAATTGCAGCAGTATCTTGATCATTTGTGGAAGTGGGCTGAGAAATAGCAAATGGAGTTTAATATCGATAAGTGTGACGTCTTGCATTTTAGAAAGTCAAATCCAGGTAGGAGTTTAATGCCGAATGATAGTGCCTTAAGGCGTGTAGTGGAACAAAAGGACATTGGAGATCACGTGCACGGTTGTCTGAAATTTGAGTCACAGATACACAGGATAGTGAAGAAGGCTGTTGGCACACTGGCCTACATAAGCACATTGAGTATAGAACTAGGGACGTTATGTTGCAGTTGTACAGGATGTTTGTAAGGCTGCAGTTGGAGTATTGTGTTCCGGTTTGTTCACCTTGCTCTAGAAAGAATATTATTGTACAAGAAAGAATGCAGAACAAATTTCCAAAGATGTTTCCTGGAATAAAGGCGCTATGTTATTGGCAGAGGTTGGACAGGTTAGATGTTATTTCTTCACAGCGTACGAAACTGAGGGGTTCCTTAGAGAAGTGTAGGTCTTATAAGATCATGAGAGGCGTGCATGTGGTGAATACTTCAAATTTTCTTTTCCCAAGGTTGGTGAATCGAGTACTAGAGGACATCCACTAATGTTTGGAAAGGATAAAAAATGTAAAAAGGAAAGTGAGGGGCAACTTTTTAACACAGAATGTAGTACACATATGGACTGAGCTTTCAGTGGAAGTGATTGAGATGGGTACAATAACAACATTGAAAAGGCATTTGGACAAATAAAAAGATAGGAAAGGATTAAAGGGATACAGAACAAGGGCAGGGGAATGGGGTGAGTCTGGATGGACATTTTGTTTGCCATGGACTAGCTGGGCCAAATGGCCAATCATACTGGCAGTCTCGTGCAACATGACTGTAAATCAGTGTGTTTTGGGGTTGAGACAGAGTGGGGGACGTACACTGAGATAAAATGTCATGGAAGGATATGATCACAGGTACAGAATGCTGAAATGATTTAATTCCGATAGTATCATGCCACACTGGTCAGTATTTCGAAGAATTATAAGTGAAAGGGATATTGTGAGAGTTCAGGTGATGGAGAGTTTTGGATGAGCATGTGTTCTACAGCTTTGTAACTGGGAATGAGAACAGCAGATTCTTCGCCTCACTGGGCTGAATCTAACAAAAAACTGTCGCAGTGACATTTTCATTAAGTGTCACAGGGGGGTTGTCTGCACCAGGCCGAGCTAGTTTCATGGTGCTATCTTAACAAACTCATTTCATTAACTACTCATCCCACTCCATAGTGTCCCTCTCATACAATGCCAGCCCTATTCTCCCACGCATCATGACTGGAGGTACTCACAGTCGCCCGAATGCCCCTGGATATTACGTGATCCATGACACTGGTGCCATCTTTGAAAGGCCAATGGGCACATTGTTGCGCTTTCTCAGTTTGGAGCTGCCCTGCACATTTTCCCCGACCATGGCAGCGAAGGGGAAATTACACCACGGTTTGTCGACAACAGCACGGAGGTCCTGGTGGATAGGCTAGAAGAAAGGGGACCATGCTCTTCCCAGTGTGGAGCACACTACCAGACCCATCGAGCATGGTCTGCTCTCTCACCACCCACCTCAGTGCAATTTCTGGGGTCTGTATAAATGTCCAGCAAAATAGGACAAGCATCAATAAGCTTTCCCATTCTGTCAGGGTAGAGGTCACCACATTTTCTCTGCTCCCTCACACTCACTGTATATCTGTTATAGCACCGACACCCGAACAAGGCTCATGCTCTACCACTCACACGACTGCATGCAGCACTTTCCCTCTCTTTCTTTCTTGCCTTTCTAATACCACCCACATAGTTATAGAATATTCTGGAGAATGTCAATTATGGAATGTTCCAGGTATTGTTCCAACTTATTCCCAGTTTCAGGAAAACGGCTGTGCCCCAGTGTGTAACATGTAAGAGGATGGAGTAGAGATGTACGTTTTTCAAATCACACACAATTAAAATCCATCATGCGGCCATTCAATACTTCAAATATGCTCCAACATTCAATACGTTTGGGCGTGATCTGATGGTTTTCTCAGCTCCATGTTACAGGAACTTTCAGTTATTTGACCCCCACGTTCCTTGTACTGAGCAGACGATTCTCAGACACTTCATACACTGGGTTTCTTCCAGCATGTGTTCAGAAGGCACTTCCCACGGGGACGGACTCTCCTTACAATATATTTCATCTGCTTTATAAAATCATGCAACAGTTAGCATGCTTTCTACAGACCAATCAAAAACATGCACGTATATTATGGTTATCGATATCCAATCACAATTAGTCATTCTGGTTATTTCACTTTTCTCACCTGATTGTATTCAGCCAAAGACAGCTTCCAAACACTAGTCTCATTATAAAATATAATTTCTAGCAGAGAATATTTTTATCTCAAATATACCTGTTTCCTTGTCAATAAAATTTATCTTGATCTTTTTCTGTGTCTGATTCTGCGTGTAACAGTTACACAGTCTCCCACTCAGTTGGCTGGATGGTTGGTTTGTGATGCAGTGGGAGGCCACCAGCGCAAGTTCAATTTTCCCACACTGACAGAGGTTCCTATGAAGGGGATGCTCTCTCAACCTCACCCCACCACCCGTGTGTGACCTTCAACGTAAACCACCATGAGTGGTCTCTCTAATGAGTTATTTGGGACTCTAATCTATCGATGTTAGCATTTTCATTTTTTAGCAAATTTTTTAATTGAAAAAGATATTTTTTATTATTTTATTAAACCAATAACAAAACAACTCAAATAACTGAACAAAATTACACCCATGTGCATATACAAAATAAGTTAAAGTCTCTAAACGGACAGAAGAAAAACAAAAATAAACAATAAATAATAAATAAATAATACGGCTCAGCATAACAAAGTGATAGCTCTCGTTCTTCGAGAGCATTAACTGATACACATTCATACGTTCTTAATTCTTCATATGTGATTCATTAGACAATATCATTATGGTTATATAAAAGCCCTTTTTAGAGTGGCAGATCAGCCTGTATCGTGGTAATCCAAAACGGGTTGCCATATCTTATTTCAATCTCTGCTTTTTGTTGCACCATACTGGTGAGAATGTCCAAAGGGATATTCACCATGACGAGCTTATAACCACCCAACAGACCCGGGGGGTTTTCAGACATCCAACACAACAGAATATTTTTACTCGCACAGGAAGTATGGGGGAGGTACGAAAGGAATATTGTGCATCAGTATTTACTGTTGAAAAGGATATGGAAGATATAAAATGTAGGGAGATAGATGCTGAGACCTTGCAAAATGTCGATCTTACAGAGGAGGAAGTGCTGGATGCCTTAAAACGGGCAAAGGTGGATAAATTCACAGGACCTGATTAGGTGTACCCGAGAATTCTGTGAGAAGCTAGAGAAGTGATTGTTGGGCCTCTTGCTGAGATATTTGTAATATGGATAGTCACAGGTGACGTCCCGGAAGACTGGAGGTTGGATAACGTTGTGCCATTGTATAAGAAGAGTGTTAAGGGCAAGCCAGGGAACTGTAGACCCGTGAGCCTGACGTTGGTGGTGGACATGTTGTTAGAGGGAATCGTGAGGGACAGGATGTGCATATATTTGGAAAGGCAAGGACTGATTAGGGCTAGTCAACATGGCTTTGTGCGTGAGAAATCATGCCTCACAAACCTGATTGAGTCTTTTGAGGAAGCAATAAAGAGAATTGATTAGGGCAGAGGGGTAGTTGTGATCTATATGGACTTCAGTAAGGATTTTGATGAGGTTCCCCATGGGAGATTGGGTCTTTGTAAGCTCATCAGAGGGAATATCCTTTGGACTTTCTTACCAGCATGATGCACCAACAAAAATAGATTAACTAATGGCATGGTTAGATCTCATAGAATACAGGAGAACTAGCCATTTGGATATAGAACTGGCTCAAAGGTAGAAGACAGAGGGTGGTGGTGGAGGGTTGTTTTTCAGACTGGAGGCCTGTGACAAGTGCAGTGCCACAAGGATCGGTGCTGGATCCACAACTTTTTGTCATTGACAGAAATGATTTGTATGCGAGCATAAGAGGTACAATTAGTAAGTTTGCAGATGACACCAAACTTGCAGGTGTAGTGGAGAGCGAAGAGGGTCACCTCAGATTGACCAAATGGTCAATGGGCTGACAAGTGGCAGATGGAGTTTCATTCAGATAAATGCGAGGTGGTGCATTTTGGGAAAGAAAATCTTAGCAGGACTTATACACTTAATGGTAAGATCGCTGGGAGTGTTGCTGAGCAAAGAGACCTTGCAGAGCAGGTTCATAGCTCCTTGAAAGGGGAGTCGCAGGTAGATAGGATAGTGAAGAAGGGGCTTCCTTTATTGGTCAGAGTATTGAGTGCAGGAGTTGTAAAATCATGTTGCGGCTGTACAGGACATTAGTTAGGCCAGTGTTGGAATATTGCGTGTAATTCTGGTTTCATTCCTATCGGAAAGATGTTGTGAAATTTGAAAGGGTTCAGAAAAGATTTCAAGGATGTTGCCAGCGTTGGAGGATTTGAGATATAGAAAGAGGCTGAACAGACTGGGGCTGTTTTCCCTGGAGTGTCGGAGGCTGAGGGCTGACATTATAGAGGTTTACAAAATTATGAGGGGCATGGATAAGGTAAGTAGGTAAAGTCTTTTCCCTGGGGTCAGGGAGTCAGAACGAGAGGGTATAGGTTTAGAGTGAGAGGGGAAAGATATAACAGAGAACTACGGGGCAACTATTTCACACAGAGAGTGGTACGTGTATGGAATGAACTGCCAGGTGATGTCGGGAGGCTGATACAAGTGTAACATTTAAGAGGCATTTGGATGGGTATATGAATAGGAAGGGTTTGGAGGGTTATGGGCCAGTTGCTGGCAGGTGGGACTAGATTGGTTTGGGATATCTGGTCAGTATGGAAGGGTTGGACCGAAGGGTCTGTTTCCATGCTGTACATCTCTATGATTCTATGACTCTATGACTTATATTAATCTCTGTTTGTTGGTGCACCATGCTAGTAAGAAAGTCCAAAAGGATATTCCCTATGATGAGCTTACAAAGACCCAACAGACCCGGGGAGTTTTCAGGCATCCAACACAACAGAATATTTTTCCTAGCCCACAAAGTAAGGATATATTTTATTTCGCATATGCATCTGTGTAAGATACTCTGGGCATGCCCAGGAATGAGAAATCGGGTCCATCTCCAATTCGGTCCCCAAAACCCACTCTACCACACCTAACTCAGTGCTCCAATATATACAAAGTCTTCAGCAGGACGACATACAATGAGTAAGAGTGTCTGTAGTCATTTTGCATTTAGGACATGCTGAAGATAATCCCACTTTGAATTTTGAGAGAAAATCTGGTGTCAGATAGACCCAATGAAGAATTTGCAACTGCATGGAATGGGCCCTATTACAGATCAAAATCCTTTGAGCTTTTTCACAAATATCCTCCTATGTCTCCGAAGAGATGTAACACCCGCAACTCTCTCACACAGACGTCATAAAGCTGCGCAGTCTTGTCTGAGGGGACACGATCCAACTAATGATAAAGGGTTCTGACAGAGAGTGTATTCTTAACAATAAGCAACCACTTCTCTCTATCAGATCTGTAAGAGTCTGTTAAAAGCTTTTTTTAAATCAAATCTCTAATCTAGAAAAAAAATGAAGAAGTCTCTACTCGGTAGTCCATACATAAGAGTTATTTGATCAAATGATATCATTACTTCTCCCTCAAGTAACACGTGGTGGCTCAGTGGTTTGCACTGCTGACTCACGCCACCAAGGTCACGGATTTGGTTCCTGTCTTGGGTGACTGGCTGTGTGGATTTAGTATATTCTCAACTGTGTCTGTGTAGGTTTCATCCCACAGCCACAAAGATGTGCAGATTAGATGTCTTGGCCATTGCTGAATCGCTCATAGTGTTCCATAATCTGCATTAGTCAGGGTAAATATAGGATGGTATGGGAATGGGTCTGGGTGGGTTACTCTTTAAAGGGTCAAAGTTGACTTCCTGGGACCAATGACCTGTTTCCACACTGTAGGGATTCTACTAATTATAAATTACCCAAGCAAGGTACCCCCTCGCTGCCCACAGTTTAAACCTGGAATCCATTATCCCAGGTTGACAAACTGGTATACCAATTAAACCGGTAAGAAGCATAGTTTTTGCTTTATTGCCCTCGATCTGACGCATTGTCCTTCAAGTTTTAACAGTATTGATAATCAGTAGTTTTTGACAATGGTCCATAAATGTTGTCATTTTATCTAAGACTAACAGACAAATAAGGGTTCACTTTGTCTGAGAGGGCTCAATGTCTAGCCGGATTGACCCCGAATCCTCAGCAGTCCAAGCACTGACATAGGATGATAAAAGAGCTTAATTGATTGCTTTTAATCGGGGAGATTTACCCCCCACAATCTATGGGGCAGCTGCAATTTTGTTAGCTTGATAAAGAATCGCTTATGGTGCCAAATAAATGAGTTGAACTCGCCATTATGTTTCCTAAATATCTGTCAGGGAAACATTGAAGAAAGCATTCGCACGGCTTCTTGGAAATGAGGAAGGACATTCATTTTAATAACAGCTATCCGACATAGCCAGGATATTGGAAATGCCTCCCATCTTTGAAGGTCTTGTTTAATTTTGTAAAACAAATGGACACAGTTCACGTTAATTAAATGATCAAAGACAGATGTAATGAATATACTGAAATAGGGAAAACACACCAGGGACCATTTAAAAGGAAAGCAGGATTTGCCCTCAGTATCACGTATTTCCCTAAGACCTCCCATAGGCATGGCCTCCAACTTGGTAACATTAATCTTATCACCCAGAAAGGCAACAAGCGAATTTCTGTATTGCATCACATGAACTAACGAAATTGCGGGATTGGACAAAAAAACATAAGATCTCATCTGCATACGATGTAATCTTACGTGACTTCTATCCCACTTCTGTGGCAGATATGTTGGCATCCCGACGGATGGCCTCCTCCTGTGGCTCAATCCCCAACGTAAACAAGAATGGTGAAAGGTGTCAACCTTGTCGGCTGCCTGGACAAATATTAATATTACTGGTTGGCACACCATTAGTCAGAACCACCGCCAGAGGATCACAGTAAATGACCCTCACCCATTTGATAAAATCTTTGCGTAGACCAAACCGTTCTAATGTACAGAAGATATCCGGCCACTCAACCCAATCAAATGACTTCTCTCATCTAAAGAGATCAATAATCCCTGGACAGATTGTTGTTGACATTCTTGGATCAGATTGTGTAACCTCTTAACATTGTCGGAAGATCTGCGGCCCTTTATAAAGCATTTTTGGTCCTCTTTGGTAACGGAAGGCAGCAAAGTTTCCAGCCGAAATGCACGAGTCTCACACAGGATTTTGAGACCAATTTTTAAAAGTGAGATTGGCGTGTAAGAAGCACAATCCTTCACGGTCTTCCTTTCTTCAGCATCAGAGAGATATGAACCTCTATTAAGGATCGAGGGAGGGGTTCGTGACTCTATGAGTGACGGAACATGTTAAACATCAGCCCTGACAATAGGTTTCTAACTTATTTATAAAATTCACTAGGAAATCCGTGAGGAACGTGCGCCTTTACATTCTGAAGCTGCTTCACACCCTCCTGCACTGACAATAGTGCATTATGACACAACACGTATTCAGGGGTTACTCCTGGAAACCCAGCTTCTTGAAAAATGACTTCATCATAATACATCTATCCTCACAATGTTCAGTCTGAAATAATTCGGAGAGAAATCTCGGACAGGCTGCATTAATCTTTTTGGAATTGAAGGTAACGATATCAGTACCTTCCCTAAATGAGGTAATGGCTTGAGAGGGTCGCTCGTTTTCCTGGCAAGATAGACTAAATACTTGCCTGGCTTATCACAATGTTCAAACACCCTTTGATTTGCAAAATTAATTCCTTCTTAGCTGCCTGTGTGAGCGTGGAATTCACAGCAGACCGAAGCGTTGTGAGCCTCTGCAGCTTAGTCACCGAGGGTCAATTACAGTATGCCCTCTCGGCTGCCCTCAACTGTGCCTCAAACAAGCGTTCCTGCTCCCCCTTCTGCTGCATCCCCAGGGATAATTATTGCTTTGGCATAAGCCTTAACAATTTCCCATAGAATGGATGGCTTACTGGTTACTTCTGACTTAATGGCTAAGAAAGATCTGAATTCATTACAGAAATGCTCAATTAACTAACTAGCCTTAAGTATAAAGGGATACATTCGCCAGGGTCTCTAATCTGTCATATTGCCCTTAATCTTAATCAATAACTATGGTCAGAAATGGTAATACTCCCAATTGTGCAGAATGCCACCGAATCTAAGATTGTTGCAGGGATGGGGAAGAGACCAATCATCGTGTGGCATTTCTGCGGGTTAAAGGAGAAAATAAAATCCCTCCTTGTGAGGTAGACCTGCCTCCAGACATCCACCAGCTCGAGTTCTGCACACAAACCCACTAATTGCTTGCATGACAACAAGAGTATTTGGGGACCATTGGACATTCTGTCAACCGTGGGGTCCATAAGGCAGTTGAAATCTCCTTATCCAATAATGTGCCATGATGCAAGATAACTGAATTTGGATAATGCATCTACCAGGATTTTAAGGGGGTGCGCCGGGTGCAGTGGTGGGGTGGTGGGGGGTGGAGGGTCGCAATTACCATTCAAAATATTGGATTATTTACCATAATTCAAGGCTTTGGGGATTATGATCCTCCCGTGAGTTTCAAATACAATCTAGTCATTTAAATGGAAGATTCTTCTTATCCCGTATGGCTTCCCCCCTACTCCTAGTATTAAAAGACGATAATTAAACCCGATCAAACACGCCCTGCTGAAACGTCAAATTTTCCTTGTCATCTCCTGCAATAGGACAGCATCCACCCTCTCGGTTTTAAGACTAGGAAGGAAATTTTTCCTCTTGACTGAGCAATGACTCCCCTTAATGTTCCACGTACAGCATTTAAGCATATCATTTAACAGAACACACTGTAGCAACATTTGAGAGAGGAAGAACCCGAATTACTGATCATTATTAAACAAAGTCTCATAGACGTTAAAAACTACACATTCTAAAACTACTACAACTGACAAGCTCTCAAAACTTTCCAAAACTAAACATATAAAAAAAACCCAAAAAAACCAAACAAAATCGATTGGGGAATTTAAAATATCCACAAAATTTTCGCTTTCTCTGCAGTCAGACGCGTTCATGGATCCATTCAATGTCATACAGAGAACCGTTGGGTACCAGAGGGAATACTGATTCCCGAGTCCACTTATTATTCTCATGATAGGGTGTTATATTTGGACGTAGGTGAGCACTTTGGTGATAGCGATAACAATGCTGTTATGTTTACTTTAATGATAGAAAGGGATAGGTATATACCACTGGGCAAGAGCTACAGCTGGGGAGAAAGGCAATTACGGTGCAATTGGGCAAGATTTAGGAAGTATAGTATGGAGAAGGAAACTGCAGGGGATAGGCACATTAGAAATGTGGAGCTTATTGAAGGAAAGGCTACTGTGTCCTATATAAGTATGTACCTGTCAGGCAGGGAGGAAGCTGTAGAGCGCGGGAGCTGTGGTTTATGAAGCAAGTTGAATCTCTGGTCAAGAGGAAGAAGAAGGCTTATGTTACGATAAGATGTGAAGGCTCACTTAGGGCGCTTGAGGGTTACAAGGTAGCCATGAAAGACAGGAAGAGAGAGCTCAGAAGAACCAGGCGAGACATGAAAAGTTGTTGGCGGATAGGATCACAGTAAACCCTAAGGCTTTCTGTAGGTACTTAAGGAATAAAAGAATGACGAGAGTAAGATTAGGGACAACCAAGGATAGTAGTGGGAAGTTGTGTGTGCAATCAGAGGAGATAGGGGAAGCATCAAATGAATATTTTTCAACAGTATTCACTCTGGAAAATGACAATGTTGTCGAGGAGATTACTGAGACAAAAGGCTAAAAGACAAGGTGTAATTGAGGTTCACAAGGAGGAGGTATTAGAAATCCTGCAGAGTTTTATAATCATCTACAAAAGAATAATTTAATTAGGAATAGTCAGCACGGGTTTGTGAAGGGTAGGTCGTGCCTCACAAACCTTATTGAGTTCTTTGAGAAGGTGACCATACGGGTAGAAGTGATTAAACCGGTTGATGTGATGTAAATGGATTTCAGCAAGGCGTTCAATAAGATACGACACGGTGGGTTATTTTACAAAATGCGGAGGAAGGGATTGTGGGAGATATAGCAGCTTGGATCAGTAATTGGCTTGCTTAAAGAGACAGGGTGATGGTTGATGTGAAATGTTCATCTTGCAGTCCAGTTACCAGTGGTATACAGTAAGGGTCGGTATTGGGCCCACTGCTGTTCGTCATTTTTATAAACCATCTGGATGAGGGCATATAAGGGTGGGTTCGTAAATTTGCTGACAACGCTATGTTGGTGCAGTTGTGGATAGTGACGAAGGGTGTTGTAGGTTACAGAGAGACATAGATAAGCTGCAGAACTGGGCTGAGAAGTGGCAAATGGAGTTTAATGTGGACAAGTGTGAGGTGATTCACTTTGGTCACAGTAACCGGGATGCAAAGTAATAGGCTAATGGTAAGATTCTTGGTAGTGTGGATGAGCAGAGAGATCTCGATGTCCAGGTACTCAGATCCTTGAAAGTTACCACCCAGGTTGACAGGGTTGTTAAGAATGTATACAGTGTTTTAGCTTTTGTTAATCGAGGGATCGGTTCTGGAACCATGAGGTTATGCTACAGCTGTACAAAACTCTAGTGCAGCCGCACTTGGAGTATTATGTACAGTTCTGGTCACCGCATTATAAGAAGGATGTGGAAGCTTTGGAAAGTGTGCAGAGCAGATTTGCTGGGATGTTGCCTGGTATGGAGGAAAGGTCTTACGAGGAAAGGCTAAGGGACATGAGGCTGTTTTCGTTAGAGAGAAGAACTTTAAGAGGTGACTTAATAGAGACATATAAGATAATCAAAGGGTTAGTTCGGGTGGACAGGGAGACCGTTTTTCCAAGAATGGTGATGGCGAGCGGGCATAGGTTTGAATTGAGGGGTGATAGATATAGGACAGATATCAGAGGTAGTTTCTATACTCAGAGAGTAGTAAGGGGATGGAACGCTTTGACTGTAACGATAGTAGATTCTACAAGTTAAAGTGCAATTAAGTCGTCTTTGGACAGGTAAAAGGGCGTACATGGAATACTGTATGTGGGATGGGCTTCAGATTGGTATGACAGGACGGCGCAACATCGAGTGCCGAAGGGCCTCTACTGCATTTTAATGTTCAGTGTTCTATATCATCAAACGATTTTTAAAAAAAAAATCACCACTGCTGAAACGTCCCGAAAGGACGTAATCATGGAACCTTTGGATTAAAGCCATCGGATCTTTCTCCTGAGTTCTGGAAGCTTCCATTAGCCTTTGTTTATCCCATAACCATGGAACAGCACAAGGACAGGGCGAGAGCGCTGGTCTGAGCCTGACCTGTGCACTGTAACCCGATGAACTGTCTCAGACTTCGCCCGTCCTTCTTCAGTTTCGATGTGAAGGAATTGCTGCAGCCAGTTCTCAAAAAATACTGACTGTCTGGGCCAGCAGACCGACCATGTGAACATCCTTCATCCTGCCCCTGTTCTCAAGGTCATCATCATGTTCAGTTATGATACGGACTTGTTTTTCAAGGACATGGTTCTCTCCTGAGAGGAATCGATCGCGGTCTCTGCGACTGCTGTTCGGAGCTTGACATCGTCTGTTCTGTTTCCAAGGCTGTCAAGTTGATCCTCATGTTTTTGGAGCGCGTCTGAGAGTAGCAGTGGTTCTAGCCACGGTTGATCTTTTCTTTAATCATGCCTTCAATATTTTCAGGTAACTTGGTGAACTCAGTGACCAAGGTCTGGTGAGTAACTGGGTCCATGGAACAAGCAGAGTGGGTTGTAGCTACAGCCTCAGGCATGCTCGATCCTTCTGAAGGGTGCACCGCTTGTTGGGACTTACTCGATCCTTTCCCATGTTTTGTCATTTCCACTTGACAAACCGGGATCGGTAAAGATTCTATCACTCTTTTAGGGTTGAAATTTAAGTAAATTGCTGGTGTGGAGTGGGTTAGTGAACCACTTTGCCTGTGCTGTGATGCAGAGCCCAACAAAGCAGACTTGCTGAATCGACGTTATCTTGGATTTCCCCTTAACATTTTATCAATATTATCATTTTATTTTCTTTATATTCCTGGATGTTCTGGAGCAGTGAGATTTTGTACCACTGTCAGCATTTCCCCAACACTGCACATTCCGGCCATTCCCCGATAATCCTTGACTCCGTTATTATTTATGAACCTTCTGTCTGTGCCTCAAAAGTATTCAATATCTCTGCCTCCAAGGCTCTGCGGGCAACAGAGTTCCAAATACTCTCACCACTGAGAAAACAAAAAATAACCTCATCTGTGTGACAGATTATTTTTGTCTCTTTACCTGAGAAAGGATATAATTAAATTGGAAGCAGTTCGGAGATGTTTCACTTCATGCATTCCAGGAATGAGGGTCTTATATTATGAAGGTTTTAACAGGTTACTCTTGGAATGAGAGGTGATCTTATTGAAACATACAAAACCTGGAGGAGAGTAGATCAGATAGATACCCACTGTGTGTTTGTATAGTCCAAACTTCTTGTCACTTTTACCTCGAGAGTGTAGAGGTAGGACATTCCGTCCATCATGTCCATATTGACCCACGGAACAGTATTGCCGCCCCGGATCTGCCCGCCCTACTCTATCCATGTAACCCTGCAGTTCCCATGACTAACCTATCTAACCTACACATCCCTGGGCACTACGGGCAATTTAGCATGGCCAATCCACTCTAAGCTGCATACCTTTGGACTATGGGAAGAATCTGGAAGGAAACCCACACAGACATAGGGAGAATGTTCAAAATCCACATCGAGGGTGGCCCGAGGTTGGAATTGAACGCAGCTCCTTGGTGATGGAGGTAGCAATGCTAACCACAGATCCACCATGCGCATCCGTTAATTCTATTAGTTATTTGTGGCCGATTAAAGAAATCTGTCTGACCTGTTCCTGTCGCTGAACCTGACCCAGTCTGAGAACTTGATCATCAGTAATATCACCAACCTGTTTACATGTAAAGGTTTTTGTGAGCAGTGGAGAAGTGGGACTAGAAAAGGAAACAGTGACACCCTCCAACCTCAGGAATATAGGAGAAATTCACAAAGTGGGAATTCTCTTCCCCAAAAATTTGGGATGGCCAGACATTTACATATAATGAGGCCGTCTTTGTCTATTTTTCGATAGACAGGTGAATCAGGGATAACGGTGCATGGAGAGAAAAGTGCTGCTGGGGCCACAATGAGATAAGCCATGACCTTACTGACTGGTGGAGTAGTGTCAAAGGGCCGAATGGCCCTCTCGTGTCCCTCAGCCCTATGTTCTGATGTTCTATTCAGCCCTTCCCACCTGCTACGTGGTGGCAGATCGTGGCCACTCCGATGGTTTGGTGTAGGTTGGGAGATTACTTGGAAAATCCAGGCTGGATCAGGAAGTGAACCCCCCACCCCAATCCCTGTTTCCAGGCTTCCCCTTTCTGTAACTTCTGCTCCAGATGCGTGTCATGTTGCAGCCCCATAATACGCTGGGAATAAAGCCCCATACCCCACCCAGGGTTAAATCAACAAATCCTCTGCTCGCCCTGAATGCAACATTGTACAACACGATTTCGAGGAAAATAACCCGTAACTTCCCAAAAGCATAATGTGAAATGAACAAATAGGAACAGGAGTAGGACATTCCGCCCATCAAGCTAGCCCTGTCATTTAATACGAACATGGCTGATCTACTCCAGGGTTCAACTCCACTTTCTTGCTGACTCCTTGTATCCCTCCACATCTCTCTGGGTCAGGGAATTCCAGGCATTCACTACCTTCTAAGAGAAGACATCGGTTTGCATCTCAGATTGAAATCGATGTTCCTGATTCGGTATCTATATCCTCGAGTTGAACACTTTGGCCAAGAATGGAAACAACTTCTCAACATCTAATTTCTCAAGCCCTTTCTGTGTCTTGTATTTTTCAGCAGTGTCACTCATCATTCATTTAAACGCCAATGAATATTTGCCTCACCATTTTAGAGATTCTCAATAACACAACCCTTTCATCCCAGGAACCCGCCTAATGAATTTATTTGCTGCATCAGCATGCTGACTTTATGTTTCTTACACAGGAAGAATCCAAACCTTTTGTACTGCTCCTTTTCTGGAAGTCCTTTCCATTAAATAACAGCCTGCCTTTTTGTTCTCAGCGTCATCCACAAACTCAGATGTATATTGCACTCAACTCCTTCCTTCAGGCTATCAGTATAGATTGTTAATAACTGATGCCATCGGACTAATAGCTGCGGCACGCCAGCAGATACACCTTTATTTTGGAGATTTATTCATCCTGACTCTCCAATTGCTATGAGCCAACCAATCATCATCCCATGTTAATACATTATCCATCATCCTACGAGCTTCTGTCTTGTGTAAGAACTTATATTTTGAAATACCTTGTGGAAAATCTCTGGAAAGCCTGGTGTCTCCCAGATCTCCTTTATCAAGTCTGCTTGCTACATTCTCAGACATCTCCAGAAATTGATTACATTACTTACAGTGTGGAAACAGGCCCTTCGGCCCAACAAGTCCACACCAACCCGCCGAAGCGCAACCCACCATTCACCCCTTTACCTAAAAATACAGGCAATCTAGCATGGCCAATTCACCTGACCTGCATATCTTTGGACTGTGGGAGGAAACCAGAGCACATGGAGGAAACCCACGCAGACACGGGGAGAATTGCAAACTCCACACTATCAGTCGCCTGAGTCGGGAATTGGACCCGGGGCTCTACTGTTGTGAGGCAGCACAGCGAACCACTGTGACACCCACCGCTCTCTCTTCTCGATCTCTCTTTGCATGATTTTACAAGGCAAAGTATATTTTCCATTAAACAAAACCACACTGACTCAGCGTGAAGCGGTTCTAAATGTCCATGCTTGCCAGGTTTTCCAAATTAAGCTCGTCCCATCTGCTTTCCTTTGGTCCATGTGCCTCCAATTGTTTACCATTCATATGTTTGTCCAAATGAGTTTTAAATGTTTTAGCTGTACATGCATCTACCACTCTTCCTCTGGCAGCTCATTCAATACCCATACCATCCTCTGTGTAAAATTTTGCCCCTTCGTTCCTTTTAAGTTTTCCCTCGATCAGCTTAAACCTGTGCCTACTGTGGCTGAACTCCCCCACGCCGTTGGAAATATCTTAGCTATCTCTCATGATTTTAGAAAATTTTACAATGTCACCACTCAACTCCCCACATTCCATCTGCTACTAACTTCAAGAACAAGCATTTAAAGACAAATACTGCAAATTTAAACAATATTAAATATGACAGGTAAACAATACTCAGCCCAAACGTCGTATCGTGATTTGTTTTTCTCCATATTACAATACTAAGGCGGCATGAAACGCTTAGTAGTGCCAATAAGAAGTCAAACACCTGAATTCCTTTGTCTAAAGGGGGTGATGATCTCGACAGTGAAAACGTATCTATGGCCAGATCTATATAATGCCACATAGTCAACATTCTCCCGCCTGGCCTCCCTATGACCTTGTTTGTTTGTGACTTCTTTATCTTGAATTCAATAGGGAGAACCCCTTTTCCCGCATTCACAGCTTAATTTAAACACATTTTACATCATCCACTCGTTCACTGCTACTAAAAGCCCGTTTACCTTTGCGACACACTGTTTTCTCGGTCACCCATCCCCCACCTCTGTCAAGGGATTAAAAATCCCTTTTTCCACTACTTTTCAGTTGTAACGAAGTGTCACACTGGGCTTGAAATGCTAACGCTGCTTCTCTGTCTCTGCAGATGCTGACAGACCTGCTGAGTTTCTCCAGAAATGAATAGGCACAGAACACATTTTCACGAAAACAAATAAATATGGATACTGAAATAAAAATACAAAAATTGCTGGAGAAAGTGGGAGATTTGTAGAGGGTCAGTGGACCTGAAGGTTTAACTCTGCATTCACTCCAGAAGATGCTGCAACATTTTCAGTAATTTGTTCAGCAATTTCTGTTTTTGGACAATTTTCAAAGAAGGATGTTAAAGATGCTCAAACATCCTGTCCAACATGGAGTGCCGTACACTGGGAACTGAACAATAATGCATGGTGCACAAGTTCCTTGAGTTTGAAACTGCTAAAAACTGGCATCACTGACACGACAGAGCTTTTAATCATGGTCAGGTAGAAAAAACAGAGGGGAACACATTCGCTCCAAATACAGAAGTTGGCATTGTGGAAAAGAAACGATTTAGATTATTAGCTTAAATGGATAGAGTTAAAGTAACAAATTGAATGCGTGACACCAGGGAGATGCCATCAGCATAATGAGAATATCAAAATGGAAGTTTTACTGCATCAGAAACCAGATTAGGTCAGTGAATACAGGTCTGATGCCAAGGTCGGAATCACGTGCACCTCAACCTGTTGACAAACCATGGAAGCTACCACACGTGACTGGTTGCATTCCAAACAGCAGAATTAACTTCTGATGGATAGCGGGAAGACGAACAGATCGGATCTAAGCTCTGTTTTTCTGCTAAATCCAAGCATAAATGTCGATGAACTATTTAACAATTTACTGGAGGAGAGGTCTCTCGAAATATCCTCATCCTAAATATCGGGACACCTCTGTACATCAGTGAAATAAAATAGTTAAGGGTGTGGTGTCTGCACTATCCTCAGCCAGAAGTGTTGAGTGGTTGATTCAAGTCACACTCATCATGATGCCCACAGACTCACAGATGCTAGTCTTCCAGCAATTCGATCCGCTGCACGTGAAATGAAGAAACAGCTGAACATAGTAGATACGACAAGGGCAATGGGCCCTGACCCCATTCCTGCAATAGGACTGAAGAATTGTGCTGCACAACAAGCCGTGTCGCGGTGGAAGCTGTTTCATTCCAGCTCCAACTCTGACATCTCCCTGGCAATGTGGAAAATTACTCAGCTTTGTCCAGTACCCAAAGAGGAGAATAATTACAAACTGATCAATTACCACCCCGTCAGTCCCATCACGACAGTCAAACTGGTGGGAATACTTTTTGACAGAGCTGTCAAGTAGCACCGAAATAATCAGGTCAGTTTGGTTTCCAATAGGTCCCCATGTGGAGATGGTGCTGTTGAGGAAATACCATTGGATTGGATTACTAATCCAGACCCAAAAAATGCTCTGGCAGCGGGTGAAGTTAAAAATAATTAATAAAATATCGAGACCAAAAATCTGGTATATTTAATAGTGATCTTCTGTTCAATGTTAATTGTAAACATCGATCTCCCACACCAATAGGCTTTCAGGAAGTGAATCTCCCGTGCTTTCCTGGTCTGGCCTAAAAGTGACTCCAGACACACAGACATGTGATAAACTCTTCAATGGTCTCTGAATCGGCCAATTGTATCAAACTGCTCTGAGGTCTTAAAGGATAAAACCGGACAGAACACCTGGCACCAGCCTCGTTATCAGAAAAGGGAATGGGAAACATAGTCATGTCGACCCTGCAGAAACATCCTTCATAACATCTGAGAGTATGTGACAACACTTACAGAGCATTCCCACAGACTGTGCAGAAACATTGGGAAAGGAGGAGGTCATTCAATACAGTTAGTTTCCCCCGTGGTAGTTCGTGGCCGATTATCTCCTCAATGCAGTTTCCCCACACAATGTTCATATTCCATAATATCTTTAAACATTGTGAAATATAAACCGAGAACAGATGTAGTGCTTTCGGCCCATCAAGTTTGCTCCTGTATTCAATATACATGCGGTTCTTTGATAACACCTGTGTATTAAATACGATTTGACTGTTTTCTAAGAATTGAACTATTATCCCTGCTTCCAATCTGTCTCACACTGTCAGAGTTTGATATATTTCAATGATATCTCCACTCATTTTCCTAATCCCTATGAAATACGGGCCCAGTCCCCAAATGCTATGCTCCCACAACAGGCCTGTCATCCCAGAGATCAGTCTGGTGATCACCCACTGCTCTCCCTCAATGTCAGGTTTCTCCTTTACTTGGCAAGGAGACCAAAACTGCACACAATACTGCACAATGTTCGAGATGGGGTCCGACTAAGGCCCTGCACAGCTGCAGTAAATGACCCTTACTCCTGTATTCAAATCCCCCAAAAATGAAGGTGAATACACCATTTATCTGCCTACCTGCTTTCTGCTCCTGCAATATTGCTTCCACTGACTGGTATGAAGGGAGGAACTGATCGTTTTCAATGTTACAGCTCCCCACTTTCTGGGTCTGTATACACTGGTCTGCGTGCCAATGCCATTCCCAGTATTAACTTCTGGCTTCAGAACTCACTGCCTTACATGGACTCGGAGGGCTGCGCAGAAATAAAATAAGAATGCAGCTAAAGTTCCGTTATAGATTAAGATTTTTCAACCACTCCCTTTGCAAATGATAGGTTGCCATTATATTGTTCCCATCAAAGTGCACAATATCTAATCTCTCCCATTGCTCTCCATCTAGCATGTATTTGTCCAGTCATTCCAATTTTTTCAACTGTATGACCTCACACTCAGAATCCTCTCCAATACTTTGCCCAAAGCTGTAATTCCCAGGATTATTCCTATTCCCTTTCTTGAACAAGGGATTACCATTTGTCGCTCCCCAATCATCTGGCAGTACTTCAGTGGACAGTGAGGACGCAAAGATCATCAAAAAGGCGCCACTTCCTGTAATAACCTCGGGTGTTTCCTGTCTGGCCCAGAGGATTTATCTGTCCTTATGTTTGTACTTCAACCAATCTACACTTCACGCCACTTTGTCTACTCCCTGCCCAACCAATTGACTGTTTGACTGATTTCCATTTCAGGGCTGCCCTCCCGAGCAAATACAGTTCACAATATCCTGTGAATTACTGAATGAATAAAATGTAAAGGCACCAATTACTTCCTGATGAAGGACTTCTGCACATAGTTTTTACTCTCCAGCTCCTTGGGATGCTGTTATTTTACCAACGCCGCACTTTTCGACTCTGATCTCCAGCAACTGCAGTCCTCATTTCTCCATTATTGAGGGCTGACTCCTCTGCACACTGAACAGGGAATTAATCACCAGGGATTCATTGTATGTGGAACTGACTGCTCAGTCTAGAATGTTGCATTTGATGAATACATTAATTAAAAAAGAAATTACAATTCCACAGTTCCAGAGTTACAGTTTGTTTCATGGATGTGCAGCTTGATAACAAACAGTAAGCGATTGATGAACTCCGAGTTACAGTGCATTCCACGTGTAAAATTCCAGACTGATGTTCTTTACCTCAATGCTGGGAATATTACCAGATAGACAGATGTGATAATGGAACAAGGTGAAATGTGGAAATGTTCCATTTTGGCCATCACAGAGACTGTGTCTGAGGAAGGTCCAGGGCTGACAACTCAATATTCTGTGGTACAAGAACGAGAGTCAGGGCAGGAGAGGGGAAAAAGAGGAGGTGGGATTGCATTGTTAATTATGGAGTCAATGACTGCAGGAAGGAGGGACGATACCTTGGAAAGATCTTCTAATGACGCTTTATGTGTATAGCTCAGGATCAAAACTATGACAGACACACTGCTGGGGATATATTATAGAACCCCATATCAAAGAAAATACAGGAGCAGATATAAAATCAATTTACTGATGTGTGTAAATATAACAATAGGATCATTATATTCAGGCATTCATTTCCAAGTATTCATTAGGGCAGTGATAACTTTTTAATGCGGGGAAGATTTCTTGAATTTTAATCCAGAGAGGTTCTTTCTATCAACATGGAGCATATCCAACAATGGGCGGTGTAGTGCTAGGCATCACTGTGGGGAACGAAGCCAGTTAGTTATTGCAGGCAGGATTGGGAAAACATTGTCGCACCAGTGACTGTTACTCATGCATTTTTAGCTTGTTAAGGAAAAGTTCAAAAGAAAAAGCTCAGAAAAATAAAAGACTTTTGGATTGCTGAGGCAGATTGTATTAAAAGTAAGTCATGACCTGGCCATAGTACAGTTAATTCTGTGTGGAACTGTAGCATAAGAGCGTAGGGGTGGTGGTCACATTCTCAAAATGGAGTTGATGCCAGTGTCAAGCAACATGTTACACTGAAGATGAAATTTAGATAATCAAGACAGGAGAACCTTGAACGTCTACAAATATACAAAATGGAATTGAAAATTATAGATACGCTTAAAACAGTTCTAAAGCGAGCAGGTCAATGGAGATCCCAGAAGAGTAGCGAACGTATAGGGATAAACTCAAGAAAGTAAGTAGAAGAGCAATAATGGGAATGATAAAAACATTAGCTGGCAATACGTTCAAGAATTCAACGACATTTTATTGGTGTATTAAGGGTAAGAGGGTAACAAGACAAAGAATGGGGTGTATTAGGGACCGAGGAAGCAGCCTTTGCACAGAGCCAGAGAATATATTAAACATTTGCGACATATCAGTCTTTGCTTTGGAGAAGCAGATCCTGGATTCACTGTCAATTTCCGACAGTGTGTCTTTGAGCAGATTGACACAGATGCTGAGGAAGAATTGAAATTTGATGCTGGACTAAAAGTGGGCTAATCCCTAGATCCAGATGAACTGCAAATTTATTCGAATGTGGAAGATGAGGGAGGAGATTACTGGCTTCCAAATTTTGTGTTTTGTTTTTTGTTTTGCCTCTGGCCACAGACGCGGTGTGATTGAACAGGACAAAATGTAATGAAAGTTCAAATTCCATGCAGAGTGCTAGAAAAACTCCATGGGGACTAAAGATCAGCAAGTCTCACATCAATGAGAGGGAATCCATTGTGCAAAATTGTGAAGGCTGTTGAGGCTGGATCATTAAATATCTTCAAGGCTGAGATGGACACATTTTTAAACAAGGGGGACATCTGTTCTTATTAGAACGATAGCAGAGACCAGAGGAATGCGATAATTACTGTCAGGGTGAAGATTTGCATCAGCACAGTCAACACTACCAGAGGGAAGACCTCAGCAACACATCTTCCATGGGCACGCATGAACCTGGTGTCAAGGAGTGCTTAAGACCTAAATATTCCATCAGTGGTTTCCCTCCTTCCCGGGCAGGGGAGATGACATGATCAATAAGGTTGGTCTTCCCAAGATGAGTCTAGGATCAAGTGTCTGTTCTTATTAGAATGGCTGTCGAGTTGCGAATTGTCAGAGCTAGTTGAGATCGTCGCTGGATTGTGATTAGAGGACCGTTTGGTTGTGCTGACCTGCTCTTGGTGGATCCTCATGCTGGTTTCAGAATAACACAATATCAGGGAACTGACAACCTAGGAGCTATGGCCTCAGCAACCGCTCACAGCCCAGGCCAGGGCATTCACTGCACAGTCAGGGTCACTGTAAAGAATGTGGAGGAATGTACACCGGTCGATCGGACTGTGTCCCTCAAGAAGATTCTGCTCAAGTGCTGCGGGTTTGACGCAGCAAACATGTACTGCCTGCAGGATTTCCCTTGGGCAGGCTATTTCGATGTGACCTTCAGGAGCGTGAAGCAGTTCGAGCAGCTCCTGAAGGTGTTCAAAGAGAACGAAGGGGGGGCCTCTGTTCTCCATCTGGTGGGTGGTCCCGTTGTACGTGCTTCCTGCACAGAGGAGTAGGGTTGTCACAATTCATGTGTACAACAACCACGTCCCAGCAGCTGATGTCCTGACCTTCCTGAGAAGATATATCCAGGTCAAGGGAGAAAGCAGTGATGTGGTCGAACATTTCGTGATCTTGACCAGCAAGCGGCAGGTCAGCATAACTGTGAGTGTCGATGCCAGTGGTAACATCCTCCACCCACACACCAGCTTTGCAATCAGAGGGAGACGAGGGTGCATGATGTAGGAAGGGCAGCCGAAAGCGTGCCAAACCTGCAGAAGGTCAGAAAACATGGCGGCAGACTGTAAGGTGACTATCTGTCGAAACTGCAAGCAGGAGGGTCACCCAACCGAGGAATTCAAAGAGGACAAGAACTGTAATTGTGCCAAGAGGCAGTACATATGTACAAGGCCTGCTCAAGATGAGCGGCCGCCACCATACTCATAGATGGCCATAGGTGGACGGCAAAAGATCAACAAGGCATCACAAAACCAGCAAGGGAATAGTGTCTGGTGGCACCCAGAAGGAAAGACAGGCTGGAGCGTAGCAGGCCACAGCCAGCGGGGAGGTGCAGCAGCCAATCCAAGCTCTTACAGGTCAGGCAGAGATAATGGAATAGGAGGGAACCCAGGGGGGCGAGGAGTGGATTACTGTAAAAAACAGGAAGTGGAAAACCCTCCAAGACCCCAAAAACAAACATCAAAGGGGAAACGACACCTGCAAGAGGAGGATATGGGCAGTTCTTCGAATGGTGAGGACGGGTGTAAGGAGAGTTGTCACCAGAAGAAGAAACAAAGCGCCATGGGTAGAAAGGAGGGCACCCCCCCCCAACAGAAAAGACGAATCCTCTTTAGGGACTGGTAAAGACCAATCCCCACCCACTGAGAACCAGGAGGTATACAAACGGCCCCACAGCCCCAGATAACTGGTTGCAGCGATCCTCTGACAGCCCCGCAGTCATACAGAGACCTGAACTGTGCAGACCCTGGTCCCAGCCTGATGACACCAGAGCGGGGAAATGTCCTCAACGTGGAGTTGGACATCAAACTGAGCCCTGCAAGGGTCCAGAAGTTAGATTACACTACAGGGATGCAGACAGCTTCCCCAGAGAGGCAGGACCAACGGCAAATGGACACTGGTAGCCTCATAAACTGTTAAAATGGGTATAAAAATTGCCAGCATTAATGTGCATAGCATTAAATCTGCTATGCAATGTGTTTCTACGTTGGCCTTCTTAGCCAATGTTAAAGCTGATGTCCTCTTTCTGCAGAAGTGTGGGATACCACACCTCACTAGCTACAGGAAATGGTAGAGCTTGTAGGCCCATGGGCCGTCGGTTTGGTCGGGGGGCAACGAAATCCTTGCCTCTGGCCTGGGTATCCTGTTACGAGGAGGCAACTGCACCATCTCCGAGGTTAACGAGGTGTTAGGCAGGGGCCTCCTCGTTACCGACGTCATGTGCAGGAATGCTACCCAGAGACTGATCAATGCATACGCCCCAGTGGGTAAGATTGAACGGTTGGCCGTCCTGCAACAACTTCAACTTTGCTGGCTACGTCCAGGTCAGTTAATCTGACAGGAGACTTGAACTGTATCATTGATGCAGATGGACGATCCGGCGGCCAGGGAGCGGGGGCGTAGGGGGGAGGAGGTGGCAGTAAACTGGACGCCACCCCCAGATCACTGATGGAAACGGTAGAAGATGCCAAGCTGCATGACGTCTTCAGCACCCGTGCAGACTGAGCACAGTATAGATACAGCTTTTCACCGGCAGATGGGTCTATGTGCTCAAGGATAGATTACTTGTATGAGTCCCGAACATTCTCCATCAGATCCACCAACGTCAAGCCGGTGTTCTTCTCTGACCACTGCCTCCTGCTGGAAACTGTCACTTACAGGACGGTAAGCAGTCTGATAAGAGAACATGGAAGCTGAACACAAATCTCTTGGCACCAGGAAACATTCAGGAGCTCAAGAGGAACTACGCATGTTGGAGAAACATGAAGCCCCTCTTTGAGTCTCAAGCAGGCTGGTGGGAAACAGTAAAAGGGCACATCAAGAGGTTCTTCATCCTCAAAGGTGTTCATGATGCGAGAAAGAGGCGGATCAGACTGTCCCAACTCCAGGAAAGTATGCAGACCCTTCTCCTGTTGCAGATGATGGGGGTCAATGACATGAACGATCTGGAGGTGAAGGGGCAACAAGACTCTCCCTTTACAACGGAGGCCACGAAGATAATCTTCCGATCCAAGGTTCACTCCATGGAGATGTGCTCAATTTCTTCTTCCAGAAGGTGCACAAAGAAGGAAGAAGATCACTAACATCATCTCAGGCTGACTCCATGAGGATCAGCAAATCCTTCTATGCCAGTCCACATGACTCGAAGCCAACCGACAGCGCGGTGTCCCAGTTGTTCCTGTCATCTATCACGGAGATCTTTGACTACAGAACACGGGAGAGGCTGAACCAGCCGTTATCTCTGGATGAGTTAGCCAAGGCCCTCGAGTCCCTTGCAAAGAATAAAACGCCTGGAAGTGACGGCTTACTGATTGAGCTCTATTCTGCTCTATGGGACTTGATTGGCCAGGACCTGCTGAACGTGTATGTCAGAATATTTCTGACAGGTATAAATAAATCCATGAGGAAAGGCATTATCACCCCCATCTACAAGCTGAAGGTGGGGGGGGGGGGGTGGTGTGCGGAGGGAGGAAATCAGAAATTGGAGACCGATCTCACTATTGAATGATGATTACAAAATCTTGTCAAAGTTCGTTACCAACTGGGTCAAGTCTGCTCTGGGATCAGTGAATCATCCTGACCAAACCTGTGCTGTCCCAGGCGGGAAGATCGCTGAGAGTCTCGCAATCCTCAGGGATACGATCGCCTATGTGCAGGACAGTGGGGTTGGACACCTGCCTCATCAGACTGGACCAGGAGAAAGCCTTTGACAAGATATAGCATATGTGTATGAGAGATGTTCTCTCCAAAATTGGCTTTGGGGATGGTATCTACAATTGGATCACACTGCTGTATACCAACATTTTCAGTGCAGTATCAATCAATGGGTGGGAATCAGTTAGCTTCCCAGTAAGCTCTGGAGTCAGGCAGGGCTGCCCTCTCTCTCCTGCCTTGTTTGTGTGCTGCATAGAGCGTTTGCGGAGTCCATCAGGAAGGATGCGAGGCTCAGTGGGGTGACTATTCCTGTCAGTGGGGGCCTACAGGTTAAGGCCTCTCTCTACATGAATGACGTTGCCGTTTTCTGTTCGGATCCGCTGTCCGTGCACAGACTCATGTACATATGAGACCAATTCAAACGGGCCTTGGAGTCCAAGGTAAACCGAGGCAAGAGTGAGGCAATGCTTTTGAGGAACTGGGCCGACCAATCCTCCGTCTCCATCACCGTGAGGACTGACCAACTGAAGGTGCTGGGTATTTGTTTCGGCGGGGCTGAGGCGTGCACCAATCTTGGGAGGAGTGTATCAGAAAACTGAGCCAGAAACTGGGCAGATTGAAGCAGCGGTCGCTCTCCATTGCGGGAAAAACCTGGTCATCAGGTGTGAGGCACTGTCATTGCTGTTATATGTGGCACAGGTCTGGCCTATTCCCAGAACCTGTGCCATCGCAGTCACCTGGGACATCTTCCAATTTATATGGAGATCAAAGATGGATTCGATGCATAAAGATCTGGGCAACGGGGGAGAAAACATTCCCAATGCCACCCTCACAGTGATGTCAACCTTTGTGTGCGGCTGTGCGTGGATCCCCGATACACAAACACCAAGTGTCACCACGTACTGAGAATCTACCTGCCCCCGGTGTTGCGAAGGATAGGCCGGTCCTCGCAGCAATGCAACGCTCCATGTTGTTGGACCGTTCCATATCATCTCTTCTTCGTGGAGAAATTTCTGAAGAATAACACCTTTGACCACAAGTCCATCAGGAAGTTGTCAGCACATAGTGTCCTTGAGACCCGTCGGGAAAAGGAGAGGGCAGACCCTGTTGAGCGGTTCCCTGGGCAGACTGTCAAAGCCATTTGGCAGAATGCCTCATCGCCAGAACTTTCCAACAAGCACCAAGACATGGCTTGGCTGGTGTTGAGCAGGTGAGATCCTTTATGCACGCCCTGACTCTATGCCAAAATGCACGCAGCCCTCGAAGCAGTTACGGAGGGGAGGAGACTGTCAGACACCTCCTTCTGGAATGTGCCTATGCAAAGGAAATCTGGACAGGAATGCAATGGTTTTTGTTCAGGTTTGTTCTGAGCAGCGCCATGATGCAGGACTCCATCCTCTATGGTCTGTTTCCTGGGATGCACACCAAGACGAACATCAACTGTGCATGGAGGATCATCAACTTGGTCAACGAAGCTTTTTTTTCTGTCTGAAACCTGTTGATGTTCAAGCTGAAGGAGTTGGCCTCGATTGAGTGTTGCAGACTGGCACATTCCGAGGTCCAGGACTACGTATTGAGGGATGAGCTGAATCTGGGGGCAGCTGCCGCCAAGGCACGGTGGGGAAAGACCACCGTGCAGTGTCTGTCCACCAAAGAAGAACAGGTGAACCACTCAATAAGAGGGCTCCGCTTGCAACTCAGCTATGGATGGTAAACGTACAGACTTCTCTTTGTGAAGGATTAATTCTGATCTCTGTGTGTAAAGAAATGCAATGTGCACATATGAATTGCATCATCAATTATATAGATTATCAAAATATTTTATGAATAAAGTATATTTTTGAAATAAAAATAAGTGTTTCGCTTCTTACCTAACCAAAACTAAATGTGGAGTTGTCGATTGACATGCTGTAATAAGCAGAGTAGGTAGTAATGCTTTGGTTTGAGAAGCTTCAGTCAGCAGCAGCTCAGAAAAATGTGCAGGGAAGCTCGGGTAAATCCCTTTAATGCAAGTCTGATAGCAGTCGAGATCGCAGTTAGGGCAGTCACATGTTCTACCTGCGGCATGTGGGTGCTCAGAGGGACTTCCACTGTCCTTGATGACGACACGTGTGTGGGAAGTCTTCGGGAGCAGTAGCTAGCTGCTCTCAGGGTCATCCGAGATACGAAGAACTTCATAGATAAGAGCTTTAGTGAGGTGGCCACATCCAAATCCCTCCCTTATCCTGTTTCTGCAATGACTGTTATATCACAGTCCCATGTAAAGATCTATGCCCCGAGTTCATCTGCCTGAATTGTCAGCCCTGTTGCCTTTAAATAAACGCTATTTATTCCAACAGGCGTTCCTTGCTTTCTGTCGAGTTCCAGGCAGAGAGAAGCTGGGCGACCACTAGGAATGGCAAAGGCAGTAGGCAGAGAGTGCAGATATTGCCTGTGGCTATTCCCCTTGAAAACAAATATACCATTCTGGATACTGATTTTGGGATTGGGGGAGTGGGTGGGTGTCGGGAAATGACCGTTCAAGGGAAAGCAACATTAGCCAGGTTGGTTGCAGTACAACTGGCTCTGTGGCACAGCGGGAAAGGGTAAAGATAAATAGGGTCTTAGAGGTAGGAGAGTCGATTGTTAGGGGGACAGATTGTAGATTCTGTGGCCTCAAACGGGAATCCAGGATGGTGTGTTGCCTCTCAGGGGTCAGAAGCCAGGATGTCTCCGAGCGGCTGCAGAACGTTCTCAAGGGGTGGCTGAACAGCTAGAAGTCATTGTGCACGCTGGCACAAATGACAGAGGTAGATATAGGAATGAGGTCCTATAGAGTGATTACAGAGAGCGAGGAGGAAACTTAAAAACCAGGACCTCGACAGTGATAATCTCCTGTTTACTTCCAGTGTCATCAGCTAATTAAGGTAAAAATAGGATAATATGACAAATAAATATGTGACCAAAGAATTGGTGCGGGGGTAGGGATTCAGACTTTTAGATCATTGGGGTCTTTTCTGTGACAAAGGTGTGCCGTTCAAGAGGGACAAGTGGCACATGCACTGGAGAGGGCACCAACATCTTCACAGCCAGTTTTGCAAGTGCTATAAGAAAGAGTTGAAACGAGATTGACATATGGGGTGGTATCCTTAAGATAAGGAGGCAAGTACGAGGCTGGAAAGAGATAGAGTAATCAAGATTTTTAATGTGAAAAGACAGGTCAGGCTGGAACTAGACGGGGAACAAGGAATGCCTGTTGGACTAAATTTCATTTATTTCAATGCAAACGGGCTGATAGGTAAGATTGATGAACTTCGGGTGTGGATAGGTACATGGGACTGGGATAGTGTAGCTATTACAGAAATATGGCTAATGGTCGGATAGAAATGACAGCTGAATGTACCAAGATAAAGTGCATTAGGAAGGACAGAAATGGAAAGAGGGGAGAGGGACTTCCATTTCTGATCAACAGGAGTATCACAAAACATCAGAGATGAAATAACTAAAGGACCAATCACGGTGGCTTTGTGCGTGTAACTAAGAAATAAGAAGGGGATGGTGGCATTATTGGGGTTTTTCTATGAGCCCCCAAATATTCAATAGTAATTAGAGGAACAAAAATATGTGGAGAGACAGGGGAGACTTGCAGGAACAATAATGTTGTCATAACAGGAGTCTTACTTTTTATAACACAGATTGGGACTGCCAGAACATTAAGGGATTTGATGAGATGAAATTCATTAAGTGCGTCAAGAAGGTTTCCCCCAGCAGTATGTAGAGGGTCCTAATCGGGAAGAGGCAGTATTTGACCTATCCTTAGGAAATAGGGCAGGAGAGGTGAGTGAGGTGACAGTAGATGCGCAGTTTGCGACCTGTGACCATAGTTCTATAAATTTTAAAATAGTTATGGAGAAGGAAAAAAATCTGGTTCACAGATTCAAGTTCTAAATTGGGGCAAGGTGACGGAATTAGGAGCTTGCCGTGTTTGATTTGAATAGTTTGTTTGCAGGCAAAGGGACATCTGGCATGTGGGAAGCCGTTAAAAGTGAGTCAGCCTGAGTTCAACATCTATATGTTGTTGTGAGGGTGAAAGGTAGACAGGCAGAAGACTGGAAGAACGCAACAAGCAAGGCAGCATCAGGAGATGGAGAAGTCAACTGCTTGGGGATAAACATTTCTCAGGACTGGGGTGGGGGAAGTGAGCTACAGATAAAGAGGCAGGACGAGAGAGGAGGAGGCAGGGTGGTGAGGTGTGGATAGATGAACACAGTAAAGAGGTACCACTGGGTTGGACGACTGGAGAGCGGAATCCAGTTGAATCTGAAAGTATGGTAGCGAGAATGGAAGGGAGGAGAAGGGGTGGGGAAGGAGATGGGGGATGGGAAGGCAGGTTATTTGAAATTGGAGAATTCAATTTTGCCTGACTTCCTGTGTTCTTCCATGCCATTGCCTGCCTGTTATTACACAGAAAGATAATGAGCTCAGTCAGTACATCACGCTGGGAAGCAGGAACCAAGGGTCGCCCAATAACGTTCATGAACCTTTTCCCTTGGACCAGAAGGAGGACTTGCAGCCCATAGAAACACTCATGCATGAAGAGAAGGAACTATTCAGCCCCTCCAGACTGTAACATAAAGTAGGATGTCACTGATGCTCCAACATGGCAAACCAATGAAGCATAGACTGCACAGACAGACTGGTCCATGTTTTTCCTCGAAGCTCCATTGATAATGGTGCACACATGTTATGTTAACGATACCATGGTTTTCTATCAGTGAGGAGGGACAGCGGACGGTTTTTGTGACAAGTCTTAAGGAGGCATCTCCCAGAAGGCAGGCTGGTATTCCGTATGGAGGTCAGAAGTTGGTGGGAATGGCGAACTCGATCAGAGTGTGGCTGCCAACAGGTTTGTGAACAACATAAAGTTCAGTGCAGGATCACATACCATCTGTATATTGAGGCAGTGAAAGTTCATTTAGAGCCTGGAGCTCTCGCTTACGAACATGAGGTACAACTCAGGTAAGTATAATAGCATAGTATCGTAGAATCTGACAGAACGAAGACAGGATGTTCAGCGCAAACCGATCCATGCTGACCAAAATGTCCATCCATGCTAACCCCATTTCCCTACACTTCTCTCACATCGTTCTAATCGTTTTCTTCCTGTATATTTGCCCATGTGAAAACATGTATCGTGCAAAAACACATGTTTTAGTTGACACTGTCGATGTTTTGTTTTGAAAATAATGAGTGCTGGTCCATAATTCTCAAGTTTTAATGCAATTACCTTTTTTTTTCTTTTGTAATGAGACTGATTATTTCCTTCACAGTCTCCTCATGATACTATCACCACACGGATTAGTCTGGTGAAACTCCTTTACACTGGCTCTGTGTGGCAAGTTGATAATTCCTTACAAAGGAGAGGTAATCTGTAAACAGTGCCCCAAGTATCTTCTGAACAACACTCCTGCACTGCAGGAAGGTGTTTCACTCCTATTCTTGAATCATTTTGCAATGAAGGACAGCTTACAATTTACTGTGTTGATTACTTGCTTTCTGGAATGAATTCTGATTGTGAGACCAAGGAACCCAGCTCATTTTCGCTAAAGGCCGTTCTGATCCTCTAAAGTTCTAATTCGTTCAAAATTAAGAAGTATGGTATGTTTTGCCAAATGATTCCTTATCCTTGCGACTAAGTGTGCCTCAAGCACAGCCATACAAACAGCAACACCACTATTGCCAGTTGAGATGGTTGGAGATGTCGGGAAGGCGATGCTTCTCAGTATTATCTCCAACTTTTAAATCCAGGGACCCGGATGCTGATCCCCACCCTGGATTCGAATCCCACAGTGACAAATGGTGGCATTTCAATTCAATAAAATCAAATAAAGCTATGAAACCATTGCTGATTATCACAAAATTCTACCTGACACTCTAATGTTCTCCAGGGAATGAAATTCACCACGTTCACACATGTGAATCCCGCAATGCATTTGACTCTGAATTGCTCTTTGAAATAGCCAAACCAGCCGCTCAGTTATATTACTCACTACAAACATCAAAGAAATGAAACCAGGCAGACATCAGCACTGACTACTTACAGCCCACAGACAGCAGTGGGTCAGGTGAGCAGCTCACCAACAGTTTCTCAAGGACAATGAGGAAAGGGAATTGCATACAGGCCCAGCATCCCATTAATAAACAAAGGAGAATGATCACATTCAGGGAAGACAAACAAAGGGACATAATTCACTTTAAACAGGAACTTTGATGTCTAATCTACATGGACATGATTTTCAGTAATATGGGAAAAGGAGAAAAAATAAATAAGATTAATCTCGTGTATTAAATTTCCATTCCAGTTGATCATCTTCAATCCCTTCATTTGCTTATTTTTTTTTATCCCTCTCTTAATGTCTATTCAACTCACCCCTTGTCCCCTTCATAATAAACATCCCTGTCACGAACATCAATCACAATATTTTCAAGCTGTGTTCAGTTATGATGGTAGGTCAGCGGACTCGAAATGTCAATTCTATTCTTCCCTCGACACAAGGGAGCCAAATCTGATCAGTTACTGTAGCAGCTTCTCTTTCTTTTTGTTTCTGATCTCTTGCATCATTTTTTGTTTTGTTAAACTTCAATATTGTTATGACATGGTATGTCTGCATCGCTGGTAAGGGCAGCATTTATTGACTTCATTAAATGTCCTTTACTGTGAGGTCATTCCTTCAGACAGTATGGAGCGAAGTACATTGTTGTGGGTCTGACGTCAATCTTTAGAAAGTGCGGTAATAATGCAAGATGTATATACCAAAGGACATCAGTGCTATAGATGAACGTATTGACAAAATGCTGGTGCTGTTATTGTAATATTAGTGAAATTATCTTTTATTTCCAATTCCTGTAATTTGATTTTCAGTTCTGACATATCTGAGGTAGGATTTAAAACAGTGTATTTTGAGCAGTAACCTGGGCCTCTGAATTACATATCCACCGACATCACTTCTCTGACACACTATCCCTGTCATGAATTTACGTTAGAGACAAGACCAAGGTTGTGATGGATATATTTGTAACGGCTTTCCATAAGTGCTTGTAAGTGCTTGTAAGAGAAGTGGAACCATCAAGTCTGAATTTTGGAGAATGGTTTATTTCGTACGTGCACTGACGTTAAGGTAGGGACTGCTGATATTATGGAGCTGGTAGTGGGTAGGTTTAGTGATGGAGAGAATACTGAGAAATAAATCAATTCGGGTCCAAAAGGTACTTCGGGATTGTTAACAGTTTGTGAGGACGGGCTTGTTGGGCGGTTCAGAAGTTTATGGTAATGAATAGAATTTGTATTTGAAACTGAAGACAATAGATTCTGTCTTTGTCAAATATAGATAACAGAAATAGCAATGAGGTTCACCATGCTTTATGGGATTAATCAATGAATAGAGATGAAGATACTTACCAGGAACATCAACAATTGCGAGCATGGGATAGTAGCCCGCCCGAATAATCGTCAGTGCACCCATATATCTGATCTGATAATGTGAACCCAGACCAGGAAAAAATGAAAAGACCCCATGATAAATTCCTGTCCCTTGTTGCAGCATTCCAGTCTAAAGTTCTCAAAATCTGATCCATTAATGGAACATTCCAGACTATTCTCCGATGATTATCTCTTCTCTCCCTTCTCTGCAGCTGTTGATCCCTGTTAGTGTTGGATGTGATGCGTTTGCTGCTACAATGGGACAAAGCATTGCAAGAAGCTCCTTACTATTAGAAGAGGGAAACCATCCAGTGCCACAGTTATGATCCATGGAGACTGACGTCAATAACAGTCACTGAACAAGCAGATCCAGTTAACTCCTTTCTTTATTGTACCTTCCGTTCACAATAAGAACTGGACTGGATTGAATGTTGGCATTACTGGCTGTTGGTCACATCTCCCACCACTAATTGCTGTCGTGACGTTAGTTGTGAGGGACAATGAGGTTGTTTTCCTATCACAAGTTAGATGATTCTGCTGTATTGTCCGTTTGCAATGTTATGACCTGAACTTCCCATCACCACCACCCACAAAATACACAATCTAGATGTAGTTACCGTACTGATGTATCCTCCACTAGAACAGGCGTCAGCCAATAGATTTACAGTCGACATATTTGCCCTGACCATACACAGGAAGTGTGAATCAGTCTGGACATTCCTCTAATTGCTTTAATAAGCCAAACTTTTATCTTCAATACACAATGCCCTTCAGCACTGTTTTATATAAACTCAAACACTGTCATTTAAAAAAAAAAGTCAGTTCAAAGCCAAATAAGACCATAAGACCATAAGACATAGGAGTGGAAGTAAAGCCATTCGGTCCATCGAGTCAACTCCGCCATTCAATCATGACTGCTGGGCATTTCATCTCCAGTTACCCTCATTCTCCCTGTAGCCCTTAATTCCTCTTGACATCAAGATTTTATCAAATTCTGCTGAAGACATTTAGCGTCCCGGCCTCCACTGCACTCCGCGGCAATGAATTCCACAGGCCCACCACTCTCTGGCTGAAGAAATGTCTCCGCATTCCTGTTCTGAATTTACCCCCTCTAATTCTAAGGCTATGTCCACTGGTCCTCGTCTCGTCGCCTGACGGAAACAATTTCCTAACGTCCAGCCTTTCCAAGCCATGTATTATTTTGTAAGTTTCTATTAGATCTCCCCTTAATCTTCTAAACACCAATGAATACAGTCCCACGATCCTCAGCGGTTCCTCGTATGTTGTCACAAAGCTGGTCCCTTTCCAGGGTTATGTTGTTCTTGATCTTTCTTTTCAGAGAGGTTCTAAATGACCCAAGATTCCAATATGTCTGATGTTTAAAAAAAGGTTTATTGGCGTCCTTTCGTTTCTACATAACAGATAATGCCTCAGGCAGAACGCTTTCAAGTCTTTTAAAAAAAACCCTGCATAATCAAGAGGATGTGTCCAGCTCTGTAACTGGGCAGGTCTGTTCAGTTTGGGGCTAGTTGAGTCAGGGTCACTGTTGAAATTGGATGCTCACCCCCTCCTTCTGCACTTCTGACCTCATAGCCTGCAAACATTTTGTGTCAGATTTACAATTTGTGCTAAGGGGTTTGTTTATTGCAATTGTTGCAAGTATTTTGGTGCAGCATCCTTAAGTCGGGATAGCCTGTCGCTTGGATAGGATAAGTTATTAGGCTATTCTAGATTCAGTTCGTGCACTTCATGCTGTAATTTGCTAAATAAATACTGTTTGTTTAAAATACTGCAGTCTGACTGGCCAATTCACTCTGAGAATATGCACTCTACACTTACCTTTAACAAATAATAAAGTTTAGGTCTGGACTAATGGTTAAAATGTTTTTGAGGGGTTGGGCCTGGTCTATAACAGATTGGGGGGCGTTTGCAGGATTTAGGCAGCGAGAGGCAGGTGGTAGTGTCTTTTATTTTGTGTGTTGATTTGGCTTGGTAAACAAAGCTTAAAACAACATTGGCTCCTGCAGGAACCAAGGATGTTTTGGAGTTGAAATAATCGACTTTGGGATTTTACAAGATGCACATAAATCCAAGCTTTAGGAATTAGTAGACAAGCTGAAGTTGAAGCTGCCTCCTAATGTGTGGAAAGATGTGATGATTGCAGCAGTAGCTCTGCATTTAAACTTGCTGGAAACTCCATCAGGAACTGTGCAGATGATTAAACTTCCATCCCAAATAAATCAGCTTGTGTTAGATACAGAAATGAAGCAGTTTGCATTGCGACTAAAATTCGAAGAGAAAGAAAGAGAAAGAATAGTTTTAATCCAGGAAAGAGAAAAAGAAAAATAAAGACATATGTTGAGCAGGAGAAAAAAGAAAAGAGACAGCGTTTGAGTTTCAGAAATGGACATTTAGAATGGATAAGTCAGCTTAAAAGGATGGAAGTGAAGGCTGAAAGTAAGCTTCGGGATCTGGGGAGTATGAGGATGTAAAGAAAGTGCACATGAACTTGTTCCAGAAGCCGATAGACAACATTTCAGGAATATAAGGAGTGGCCCGTGTCAAAGCTACATTGAGTTTGAAAGGAGCAAACAAAGTAATTTCGTTAGATAGATTAGAACTTTAAAAATCAAGCAAATCTATGACGCACTTAGAGAGTAACTATTTTGGAGGAATTCAAAAATTCGCTGCCTGAAGTACTGCAAACTCCTGTGGAAGAGCAGAAAGGCAAAACAGCAAGGTTAGCACCTGAACTGGCTGATGATTATGAATTAGTCCATAAAACACAGTTTGGCTTCCAGACTCAATTTCAATCCATGAGGGAAGTAAGCTGGAGCAAAGAGAAATCTCACGTGGGAAGTGATGTGTAGATCTCAGTGAAGATCATAAGGATAACTAACCACAGGGGTAAAAAGGAAGCCCGAGAAGAGAGCAAAGAAGTTAATAAACTCGGCTGTTTTCATGGCAATAAATTAGGTCACAGGAAATCACTTTGTTTGTGCGCTAGGAAAGAAAAGATGTAGGAAAACAGGATAAGCCTGGGAGTTTTGTTGGAGTGACAACAGAAAGCACAGTGGAGGTGAGAAAGCTTCATCAGAGTATACAAGCTGATCGGAGATTGGTAACAGAGGAAGTGCCGAATCTGCTGATAAAATATACCTTCAAAGGGAAAGTTTATTCACGTAGGCCAGAATTATCAGGTACAGAGGATGCAATATTAAGGGACACAGGATCCTCTCAGTCTGTGATGCTGAAAGATGAGGAGATATATACTCCCGAGGGACTATTTCCGGAAAAGGTACTTTTAAAGGGAATTCACTGTGAGACAAAATAAAGCACAGTTATGTTACGCGAGGGTAAAGTGTCCAGTGAAGAGCGAAGAAATTGTGATAGGAGTACTGGACAAACTCTCAGCTCCAGAAATACAATTTTCCCTTGTAAAGTATGCAGCTGATTCACCGGTAGGTGTGCTGCCTGCTCTGGTTCAAAGCCAGTGGAGACACGGGCAACTGAAGCAATGCTTTATCCTGGAATCTTTTCTGAATGTGGGGTAACAAAGTCCCAATGTCACGAGTTCAAACAGGAGAGGCTAAAAAATGTAAAGATAAGTCAGGTGAAGTGTCATGAGGAGATACTTCGTTCCATCAGATAGTTGAGACAAAACAGGAGAAAATATGTGATCATGCAAATTTGTTTAGTTCAGCTAAACTAATAGAGTTACAGCAGAAAGATGAAATTGTTAAGTCGTTGTATCAAACGGGCATATACATTAGGGTTTCTGGATGTACCCCTGAGTGTTATTACCTTAAAAATGGTGTCTGCATGAGGACATGGAAACTATCACAAGCTGAAGGAGATGGGAAATGGGCAGAAATTCATCAAATTGAATTGCAAATGGGGTACAGAAAGTAGGAGCTGCAACTGAAGCATGAATTACCACGTGGAGGTGATTTCGGAGTGAGGAAATCAAGTCTAAAATAGAAGGCATTCTAACTAGCCTACACTGCATAAACATGTTGTTGAATTTTTCCAGACTTGAATACACGTCAGCTAATTAGAAAACCACAGATGTTAATAAAATCTGCATCTTTAATAACTATTCCTGCAGTTGAGGAACCTTTTACAAGAGTTTAATTGATTGGCTAGGTCACCGATATCAAACAAAAAAAAGTGTGAATCAGTAATTGTTAACAATAATTGATGTATCTACGAAATTTCCAGAGGCTATTGCATTATGCAACATCACAGCGAAAAGGATTGCAAAGGAAATACTCTTTTTTAAAAATATATTCAGACTACCAATAGAGATACAGTGCGACCAAAGTTCAAACTTCACATCCGAACAGTTCAAGGAAGTTAAGGGCAGCTCTGTAATAATTCAATTCAAATCTGCTGTGGACTATCTAAAATCACAGAGAGCACAAGAAAGGTGACATCAAACTTTAAAGATCATGTTGAATGTTTATGTTAAGGATTATCCAGCTGATTGGGGTAAGGGAATTCCATTTGCGCTTTTTGTGATCAGAGATGCACAAAATGAATCGACCAAATTCTGTCCATTTTAATTTGCTTATTAAGGGGTAGGACCATTAAAGTTGATTAAGGAGTAATTAGTAAATCAGAAGTAAAAGGCCACACTATCGGACTATGTCTCAAATTTTCTGGAACGATTAAAAAGCGTTGGGGAGTTGGTTAGATGGTATTTAAAAGTATTGCAGAGTACATCTAAACAGGAAGTGCACAAGAAATCAAAAATTTGCAATTTTGCTAACAGGGATAAAGTATGTATGTTACTTCCAGTCATGGGTGAATCTTGAAAAGGAAGGACTGGTGAACCTTTTCAAATAGAAAAAAAAATTGAGTGACAGTAACTACTTGATAGGGTTTCCAGACAAAAAGAAATCTCAGAGTATGTCATGTGAATATGCTCAAAAGCTTTTTCGACAGGGAAGGAGAGCAACAGGAGAAGGTGTTAATGATTACAGTACAGAAGGAAGAACCAAGTTCAGAGAATTCTGAATTGAACATTCATCAAATTAAAGCGGACAATGAGGAAGTTTTCTAAAATTTGGATAAATTATTGAGTAACCTTACTGAGGAAAAAAAAGTGAAATGACCTGATAGAGTTGTTAGTATTATATGGGGAGATATGAGAACATTAAATGGGAAATATTACCTAATTGTTCATAATGTAGAGAAAGGACATGCTGTTCCAATTAAGCAGCATCCTTATAGGCATAATCCTCTAAAGTTGGTACAGGTTCAGAAGGGGATTGAACACATGCTCCAAGATGACATAATCGACCTGCGTTACACTGACTGGAACTCACCTAAAGTCATGGTACTGAAACCAGATGGTACCCAACGATTTTGTGTGTACGATTGCATAGTCAATGCAGTTTTAAAAAAAGGCATATCCAATTCCCCAATTGGAAGGCTTTAGTGGGAAGGTGGGACAAGCAACTTCCATTTGGTATGAGCTACATCTGATGAAGCGAAGCCTTTCAAGGTGGCTATAAATGCGAGTGATGTGGGTGTGGGTGCTGCCCACCTGCAGGAAGACGGCGAGAAGATAGAAAGACTTATTGGTATTTATCCAGCAAGTTAAATGTTTATTGGTAGAAATATTCAACGGTTGAGAAAGAGACTTTGAGCTTCGTGTTGGCACGACAACGTTTAAGTTTTTATATTATTCGCAACGCATCTGAGACAACTGTAAGTACTGATCCTAACCCATTGAAGCTTTTGGAGAAATTTAAGGACAAAAATGCGAGTCTGTTTAGCTCGAGCCTGTAATTTCAGCCACACAATTTGAAAATTGAGCCTGTGGCAGGTCTTGAAAACATGATTGCTAAAGCATTGTCGAAACTTGAATGACAGATCGACACACTCAGTGGTAGGTGTATCATACACTGAATTTGGATGTAGCTCTGCAGGTTTGCATTTTTATAATAAGTGAATGCATATGTGTGTTTTAGTGTACTAACCACTACTTTTTGTGATTTTGAGAACTGAAAACATCTTTGGATATTAATGATTCAGTTTTATATGGTCCCCTCACAAGGTTATGTTGTGCTTGCCTTTTTTTCAGAAAGGTTCTAACCGACCCAAGATTCCAACATGTCTCCATTTTGAACGGCTCATTGGGGTCCTTTGGTTTATACCAAACTGTTAATACCTCAAGAAGACGTTCAAGTCTTACAAAAAACTGGTGTAATCAAGGTGACGTGGCCAGCTCTCCACCTGCACAGTTCAGTCAGTTCGAAGGTTATTTAAGTCAGGGGTAACTCTTGAAAATGGACACTCTCCCCGTTCTACTGTCCTCTGAATTCGTAACCTGTAAGCTTGGTTTGTATAATTTTTGCTCTTTGTGCCAAGGGGTTTGTTTATTGGGAATGTTGAAAGCAATTTGGAACAGCATCATTAAATCTGGAAAGCCTGCCAGGTTCGGATCGGATGAGTTATTCGGGTATTCTATATTCGGTTGGTTGTGTTTCATTACTTAATGTTTTAAATAAATTCTTTTTGTTTAAAACTCGGCAGTCTGACCAGCTAATTCACTCTGGGGATATCCACTATTAGCAAATCTACAGTCTGGGCGACCCACTTAAAATGTTTTGAGGAGCCGGGCCTGGACCATAAATATGTACAATAATCTTGTTCATCAAAAGCTATGATTTAACGAGTAAGGGAAGGAATTAATATGATATTGGCTATGACATAGAAAGGATCTGGGCCAACAACTGAGGAGAACCCCTCAGATTACGAAGAGCTCTTGATTAAATGGGTCAATCGGCTGACAAATAGCAGACAGAATTCAATCTGGATGAATGCGAGGTGCAGGCAGTAGTGTGCGTTTGCTGCTGTCTGCTGCACCAGGAATGGGATGATTTTATTCCCCATCTCCTGGTTTCAGCACATCGATGTCCTTCCTGATCTTTGAGAGACCTTACTTGCCTGGTTAAGTCTTGCTGTTAATGTAGTTGCACAATATCTTTGAATTATCATTAACCTTATCTGCCCATATTATCTCATACCTCTTTTTAGCTTGCCTTATTTCTCTCAAAATGGTGCCACACTCTCTTTATATTGATTAAGAGATTCAATTCAATAAAGTTGTCTGTATCTAAAGTAAGTCTGTCTTTTATTTTTGAGGGGAACCTCAATAACTTTCGTCATCCATGGTTCCTTAACCTTACTAGCTTTACCCTTCACTCTAACAGGAACATAATGCCTCTCAACTCACGTCGTCAGACTGTTGAATGCGTCTCCCTTGTCAGACATTAATTTACCTGCGAAAAGTCTACTCCCATCAAACTTGGACACTCCTTGTCCCATTCCCTTAAATATTTGGTACTTCAATGAAAACGATAATATTAATGGAAGGCGTATTATTTTCCACTAATAGCTATGATTGCAAGAGCAAAAGGTATTCCCCCATGTTTACTTCAGTCTCTTGCCCTGCCTATTTCACAAAACCAGGTCTCGTTTTGCTCCTTTTCTATTAGGATGACCCACGTACTGATGAAGAAATTTTTTTCGACACGTTTGACAAATTCTTCATGATTCAACACTATGGTAGTCTCAATCATTTTTTTTTTAGAAATTAAAATCCGCATTACTACAACCTTATTAAGCTTACACATATCCGAGATCTCCCTGCATGTCTGTTTCTCAATTTGTTTCTTACTGTTAGCGAGCTTAAACAGTGGCATCACGTTTGCCAACCTCCAGTCTTCTGGCACCTCACGTGCGACTAGTGATGATACAAATACCTCAGCAAGGGGCCCAGCAATCGCTTATCTAGCTTTAAACAGAGTTATCGGCTACACCTGATCAGCACATGTGGGTATATCCACCTTTACCCATTCAAGACATCCAGCACTTACTCCTCTGTAATCTGCACATTTTGCAAGATGTCACCATCTATTTCCCTACAGTTTATATCTTCCATATCCTTTTCCACAGTAAATACTAATGCAAAATATTCATTTAGTATCTCCCCCCTTTTCGGCGACTCCACACAAAGGTCGACTTGCTGATGTTTGAGGGGCCCTATTCTCTCCCTAGTTTCCTTTTTGTCCTTAATATATTTGGAAAACCCTTTGCATTCTACTTAATTATATTTGCAAAAGCTATCTCTTGTCCCCTTTTTGCCCTCCTGATTTCCTTCTTAAGTCAGCTCCTACTTCCCTTGTACTCTTCTCAGGATTCACTCGATCTATCCTGTCTATACCTGCCATATGCTTCCTTCTTTTTCTGAACCAAACCTTCAATGTCTTTAGTGAACCAGCATTCCATATACCTACCAGCCTTTCATTTCACCCTGACAGGAATATACTTTCTCTGGATTCTTGTTATCTAATTCTGAAGGCTTCCCATTTTCGCTTTACCTGTGAAAATCTGCCAGCAATCGCCTTTCGATCGTTCTTGCCTAATACCGTCAAAATTGGCCTTTCTCCAATTTAGAACTTCAACTTTTAGATCTGGTCTATTCTTTTCCAAAGCTATTTTAAAATGAGTAGAATTATGGTCGCTTGCCCCAAATTTACATAGAAACATAGAAACAAAGAAAAATACAGCGCAGTACAGGCCCTTCGGCACTCGATGTTGCGCCGACTGAAGCCTACCTAACCTACACTAGCACAATAACGTCCATATGCTTATCCAATGACCGATTGAACGAGCGGAAAGAGGGAGAGTCCACCACTGATACTGGCAGGGCATTCCATGAACTCACAACCCGCTGAGTAAAGAATCTACCCCTAACATCTGTCCTATACCAACCTCCTCTTAATTTAAAGCTGTGTCCCCTAGTAACAGCTGACTCCATACGCGGAAAAAGGTTCTCACTGTCAACCCTATCTAAACCCCTAATCATCTTGTACACCTCAATCAAATCTCCCCTAAACCTTCTTTTCGCCAATGAGAACAGCTCCAAGTGCCTCAGCCTTTCCTCATACGATCTTCCTACCATGTCAGGCAACATCCTGGTAAACCTCCTCTGCACCCGTTCCAGTGCCTCCACATCCTTCCAATAGTATGGCGACCAAAACTGTACACAATACTCTAGATAATGCCGCACCAGAGTCTTATACAACTGCAACATGACCACAGGACTCCGTAACTCAATTCCTCTACCAATAAACCCCAGTACGCCATATGCCTTCTCAGAGCACTATTTACCTGGGTGGCAACCTTCAGAAATCTGTGTACATGGACACCAAGATCCGTTTGCTCATCCACACTGCCAAGTAGCCGACCATTTGCCCAGTAATCCATCTTCTTGTTACTCCTACCAAAGTGAATGACTTCACACTTAGCTACATTGAATTCCATTTGCCACCTTTCTGCCCAGCTCTGCAACTTATCTATATCCCGCTGTAATCTGCCACATCCTTCTTCGCTGTCCACAACTCCACCGACTTTCGTATCATCTGCAAACTTGCTCACCCAGCCTTCAAGCCCCTCCTCCAGGTCATTTATAAAAATGACAAACAGCAATCGTCCCAAAACAGATCCTTGTGGAAGACCGCTAGTAACTGCACTCCAAAATGAACCTTTACCAACAACTACCACCCTCTGTCTCCTTCCAGCCAGCCAATTCCTAATCCAAACCTCTAATGCACCCTCAATGCCATACCTCCGTAATTTTTGCAGGAGCCTACCATGGGGTACCTTATCGAACGCCTTGCTAAAATCCATATACACCACATCTATGCTTTACCCTCGTCCGCTTCCTTGGTCAACTTCTCAAAGAACTCAATAAGGTTTGTGAGGCACGACCTGCCCTTCACAAAATCATGCTGACTATCCTTGATCACATTATTCCTATCCAGATGTACGTAAATCCTATCCCTTACAAATCTCTCTAAGACTTTGCCCACAATAGAAGTGAGACTCACTGGCCTATAGTTACTAGGGCTGTCCCTACTCCCCTTCTTACACAAGGGGACCACATTCGCTATCCTCCAGTCTGCTGGCACTATTCCTGTAGACAACGACGACATAAAAATCAAGGCCAATGGCTCCGCCATCTCCTCCCTAGCTTCCCAGAAGATCCTAGGATAAATGCCATCAGGCCCAGGGGACTTATCTATTTTCACCCTTTCCAGTATTCCCCGGACCTCTTCCCTACATACATCAAAGTCATCCATTTGTGACTCAATATTCACATCAGCAACAATTTCCTGTTCCTGAGTGAATACTGACGAAAAGTATTGTTTAGTGTCTCTCCAATCTCCTCTGCCTCCACGCACATCTTCCCACTACTATCCTTGGCTGGAGCGATACCTACCCTAGTCATCCTTTTATTCCTGACATAGCGATAGAAAACCTTAGGGTTTTCCCTAATCCTACCAACCAAGGGCTTTCCATGTCTCCTTCTCGCTGCTCTTAGCTCTCTCTTTAGATCCTTCCTGGCTACCTTATAACTCTCAATCGCCCCAACTGAACCTTCACGCCTCATCTTTACATAGGCCGCCCTCTTCCATTTTACAAGGGATTCCAATTCCTTATTAAACCACGGCTCTCTCACGGGACCCTTTCCTCCCTGCCTGACTGGTACATACTTATCAAGGACACCCAATAGCTGCTCCTTGAACAAGCTCCACATATCATTTGTGTCCTTCCCTTGCAGCCTATTTTTCCAATTCACACATCCGAAGTCATGCCTCACCGCATCATAATTTCCCTGGCCCCAGCTATAACTCCTACCCTGCAGTGCACGATTATCCCTCTCCATCACTAGAGTAAAAGTCACCGAGTTGTTGTCGCTGTCCCCGAAGTGCTCACCTACCTCCAAGTCTAACACCTGTCATGACTCATTACCTAGAACCAAATCCAGTATGGCCTCACCTCTTGTTGGCCTGTCTACATATTGTGTCAGGAAACCCTCCTGCACACATTGGACCCATCCAACGAACTCGAGCTATAGCTTTCCCAGTCAATATCTGGAATGTAAAAGTCCCCCATAACAACCACTCTACTACTTTCACTCTTCTCCTGAATCATTCTTGCAATACTTTCCTCCACGTCTCTCGGACTATTAGGAGGCCTGTAGAAAACTCCTAACAGGGTGACCTCACCTTTCCTATTTCTAACCTCAACCCAAACTACCTCAGATGGCAAGTCTTCCTCCATCGTCCTTTCCACCGCTGTAATACTATCCTTGACAAGCAATGCCACACCTCCCTCTTTATACCCCCACCTCTGACCCTACTAAAACATTTAAACAATGGAACCTGCAATTGCCATTCCTGTCCCTGTTCGACCCACGTCTCTGTAATGGCCACAACATCGAAGTGCCAGGTACCAACCCAAGCTGCAAGTTCACTTACCTTATTTCTTATACTTCTGGCATTGAAGTATACACACTTCAAGCCACCTTCCTGTTTACTGGCACTCTGCTTCGAGATCAATGCCTTTTTCCTTTTCCTCCCTACACTCAAGGTCCTGTATCCTAAAGCTCCAGTCCAGGTTCCCATGCCCCTGCAGAGTTCATTTAAACCCTCCCAAAGAGCACTAGCAAACCTCCCCCCAAGGATGCTGGTGCCCCTCAGGTTCAGGTGGAGATCATCCTGTTTATAGAGGTCCCACCTTCCCGAGAAAGAACCCCAGTTGTCCAGAAACCCGAATCCCTCCCTCCTGCACCATCCCTGGAGCCACACATTTAACTGTTCTCTCCCCCTATTCCTCGACTCTCTATCACGTGGCACGGGTAACAGACCAGAGACAACAACTCTGTTCGTTCAAGCTCTGAGCTTCCAACCTAGATCCCAGAAAGCCTGCCTAACATACTCACCCCTCTCCCTACCTATGTCGTTGGTGCCAACGTGGACCACGACCTGGGGCTGCTCCCCCTCCCCCTAAACGACCCGGAAAACACGATCAGAGACATCATGTACCCTTGCGCCTGGGAGGCAACATGAGAAACGTGAGTCTCTGTCGCCCCCGCAAAACCGCCTATCTGTGCCCCTCACTATTGAGTCCCCAATAACAATCGCTCTACCTTTCTCCGCTCTTCCCTTCTGAGCAACGGGGACAGGCTCCGTGCCAGAGGCCAGAACCTCGTTGCTTACCCCTGGTAAGTCGTCCCCCCCACAAGTATCCAGGATACTTGTTATTGAGGGGAACGACCGCAGGGTATCCCTGCACTGGCTGCTTCCTCCCAGTCCCCCTCACTGTCACCCATCTGTCTATAATTTTCTCCCCCATTGACACCTCATTCATCTGCTCTGCTATATTTCCCAAGAGTAGGTCAAGTTTTGCACCTTCTCTAGTAGGTATATCCACATATTGAATCTGAAAATTGTCTTGTACGCACTTAAGAAATTCCTCTCCATCTAAACCTTAAACACGTTGGAAGTCCCAGTCTATGTTTGGAAAGTTAAAAATCCTCTACTATACCTACCCTATTATTCTTACGGATAGCTGAGATATCCTTACAAGTTTGTTTCTCAATTTCCCTCTGACTATTGGGGGTCTATAATGCAATCACATAAAGGTGATCATCTCTTCCTTATTTCTCAGTTCCACCCAAATAACGTCCCTGGATATATTTTCGGGAATATGCTCTCTCAGCACAGCTGTAATGCGATCCCTTATCAAAGATCCCACTCCCCTCCTCTCCTGAATCGCTTTCTATCCTTCCTGGAACATTAAGTTGACAGTCCTGTCTATCCCTGAGCCATGTTTCTGTAATTGCTGTGATATCCCAGTCCCATGTTCGTAACCATGCCCTGAGTTCATCTGCCTTCCCTGTTAGGCACCTTTCATTGAATACATGCAGTTTAATTTATCATTCCTACATTGTCCCTGCCCGCCCTGACTGTTTGATTGACTTCTGTTCTCAACTGTACCAGTCTCAGATTGATCTCTTTCCTCAGTATCTCCGTGGGTACCTCCCCCTCACCACCATCACCTTACTAGTTTAAATCCACCGAGCAGTTCTAGCAAATTTTTGTTTCAGTATATTACTCCCCTTCTACTTTAGTTGCAATCTGTCCTTCTTGTGCAGGTCACTTCTAGCCCAAAAGAGATTCCAATGATCCAAAAATGTGAGTCCTTCTCCCATGCACCAGCTCCTCAGTCATGCATTCATCTGTTCTATCCTTCTATTCCTGCCCTCACTAGCTCGTAGCGCTGGGAGTAATCCAGATATTAGTACCCTTGAGGAGTTCTTTTTAAATATCTGCCTAACTCTTTCTAATCTCACTTCAGAATCTCAACCTTTTCCTGTCCTATATCGTTGGTCCAATGTGGACAATGACCTCTCGTTGAACCCTCTCCCGCCGTGAGAATATTCTGCAGACTCTCTGAGACATCCTTGGATCTGGCACCAGGGAATCACCACTCCATTCTGCTTTTCCTCTACTGGCCACAGAAACGTCTGTCTGTACCTCGGACTACAGAATCCCCTCACAGAATTGATTTCGTGGAAGCCGATGTACCACTCGTTGCATTAGAGCCAGTCACAATGCCAGAAACTTGACTGTTCGTGCTACGTTCCCCGAGAATCCATCACCACCTACATTTTCCAAAACAGATACCTGTTTGAAATGGGTACATCCACGAAAGATTCCTGCCCTGGGTGCCTACGTCTCTTGCCCTTCTTGGAGTTAGCCCAACTATATAACTGTATCTGAGACTTTTCCCTCCTTCCTATAACTGCCATCCATCCCATACTGCTGCTGTTGCAAATTCCTCATCGCTTCTCACTGTCTGTCCAACCGATCCATTTAATCTGGTCAGACTCGCATCCAACAGCATTTATGGCAGATATAATCCGTAGTAACCCTTAAACTCTCTTTCAACTCCCACATCTGACAAGAAGTAAGTATCACTGCGAAGGCCAGTTTTGCTCTTTCACAATTTACAGACCCAACAAAAACACTGTCTTATTCCTCTACAAAACATTGCACCAGGTTAAATTAATAGCTATGGCTTTCATTTTAAGTTTAATTGAGAGACTTATCTCCAAAACATATGATCAAGAAAGAACCCACTATACTCACTACTGCAGCCTTTCTATTGTACAGATTTAAAACAACGATTGACTGATCTGATGCTGTGTTGTGAACTTCGCCCAAACAGGTTTCTTCAAGATTAGTCGTGAAATTCACTGTTTGTTAATTTTCCCAGACGCACTCCGATGTCCAGCGATACATGAATTCAAAAACAGCAAAGGCAGTAATTGTGCAAGTTCTCTCTGTCTCTCTTTTTCTCTCTCTCTCTATCTCTCCGTCTCTCTCTCCCCCTCGCCGCACTGTCCTCACCATGTGCTTCTTTTGTTTGTTCTTCCCGCTTTTGAAACTGCTGTTGTTTTGACATTGTTTCTTTTTCCCCAAAGTTCCAAAACAATGAGACAGCATATAAAACTAATTGCTGCTCCTGGAATTCGAGAAAATCACCTCCAGCATCTAAAATACCTCAAAAAAGGCGCAGCTCTTCCAGCCAGAAAGTTTTCCCGTTCTCCATCATGCCCCTGATACACCCTTCAAATTAACAGATGCACTCTCCAGGTTGATGGCCCTTGTAGAAATCATACAACTTTAGGGGGAGACTTTATCTAATATATGGATCCCAAGGTGGATAGGGTCTTACGGGTTCTCAACGACATTTTCCTGCAATATCGGCAGCTGGTGGATCTAAACAGGGAGATGGGCTTTGTGTATGTGTGAAGATTGTTCACCCTTCGGGTACGGACTTCACCTTTTTACCTAACCAACATAAGTGCCAAACTAGGATTGACATGTTTTTGCCCTATTGGCCTTTTTGAATTCAGTGCTGTCCTTTAGAATTGGGAACGTAGCCATTTCTGATCATGCGACAGTCTACATGCAGGTTTAGGATGGTGGCCTTTGGACAGGCTCACAGCAGTGATGCATGTATACCTTCCTCCTGAAGGATAGCTGGTCATAGAGTCGTAAAGATGTACAGCATGGAAACAGACCCATTTGTCAAACCCATAAATGCCGACCAGATGTCCCATTATAACCTAGTCCCACCTGCCAGCATCCAGCACATTTCCCTCCAAATGCTTAATATTCATATACCCATTCAATTGCCTCTTAAATATTGTAATTGTACCAGCCTCCACCACATCATCTGGCAGATCATTCCACATGCGTACCTCTCTCTGCGTGAAACAGTTGATCCTTGGGTCTCGTTTATATCTTTCCAATCTCTCCATAAACCTAAGCCCTTTCGTTCTGGACTCCCCGACCCGAGGGAAAAGACTTTATCTATTTCTCCTATCCATGCCCCTCATAATTTTGTAAATCTCTATAAGGTGACCCCTCAGGCTATGATGCTGAAGGGAAACCAGCCCCAGCCTGTTCAGTCTCTCCCTGTAGTTGAAGTCCTCCAACCCTGGCAACATCCTTGTCAATCTTTTCTGAACCCTTTCAAGGTTCACAACATCTTTCCGATAGGAAGGAGACCAGAATTACACGTAACATTCCAGCAGTAGCCTAACCAATGTCCTGTACAGCCACAACATGACCTCCCAACTACTGTACTCAATAAACTGACCTATAAAGGAAGGCATACCAAACGCCTTTCTCACTGTGCTATCTACCTGCGACTCCACTTTCAAGGAGGTATGAACCTGCTCTCCAAGGTCTCTTTGTCCAGCAACACTCCCTGGCACCTTGCCATTAAGTGTATAAGTCCTGCTAAGATTTGCTTTCTTATTGAATATTTTTCATGTTATTTAAAAAATTTTGTACATTAACTTGGACGGCCAGTAATCCGACGGTGCTTTGGGAGACTGCCAAGGCCTATGCAAGGGGTTTGATTATTTCTTATTGGGCGACTTGGAAGCGGTAGAAGGGAGAGCAGCAGTTGACAGAGCGTATTTTGACAGACTGTCTGTAACTAAGTTGCAGCAGATGACAATGCTCCGCGCTGCTCTGAACGCTGCGCTCACACAGACAGCAAAAAGAGCTATTTCATTTCCGAAAAGAGGGTATTCGATTAATGTAATAACCCGGGTAGATATCTGTCATACTTGGCCAGAAATAAAAGTGTGCTGTTAAAATCGCCTGCGATCCCAGAAAGATTAATGCAGTATTCTTGAAGATCTTTTCTGGGCTCTTCCAGTCAGAGGGCTTTGAGGACAGATTGGCGACAATGAAGCCCTTTTTTAGTACCCTCCCAGGTGGAACTTCAGAGCAGGCGTTTCTTTCGAATGCCCCTCTGACATGCCAAATGATACAGCAGGCCGTGAGGCAGCTCCAGAGTGGTAAAGCACGGGGCCCAGATGGATTTTAGAGTGAGATTTAAAAGGAGTTCGTAGACATGCTGACTGGGCCAATGTTGGATATGTACCATTCTTCATACAGTCAGCCTGACTCCCATCCTCTCCGAGAGAAGGAAATATTTGTCATATTCTGCCGAGGATTGCACTTCATAAAAGGCTTTATCCTTATTAATTGTGGACTTTCATATTTTGGTGAAAATGCTGGCATTGAAGCTGGAGAAGGTCTTGCCCTTCATTTTGAAATGGGACCAGAGAGGTGTTATTAGGGGTCACAGGTCATCTAATAACAATAGGAAAGTGCTATTAAGGTTCAGGTGTGCCAGCTAGGGTCGATTCCGGGCATTGTAGTGGATGCAGAGAAAACATTTGACCGTGTGGAGTGGCCGTACCTCTATTATGTCCTGGAATGGTTTGGCCTTGGAGAGGCATTTGCCGGGTGGGTGACAGTATTGAAGATGTGTTGATGAAAAAGCGCAGCAGAAAAATCGACGTTTCGGGCATGAGCCCTTCTTTAGCCCTGAAGAAGGGCTCATGCCCGAAACGTCGATTCTCCTGCTCCTTGGATGCTGCCTGACCTGCTGCGCTTTTCCAGCAACATATTTTCAGCTCTGATCTCCAGCATCTTCAGTCCTCACTTTCTCCTTGGGTGACAGTATTATCTAGACACTCATGGTATAAGGTCTGACAATTTTAGCAATGGCAGAGGCAGCCGTCGAGGGTTTCCTCTTTCACCATTACTATTTACATCGGTGATTGAGCCGTTGGCAGAGCCCATCCGGAGGGATCACAATATTACTGCCCTGGAGGTAGGATCAGGATGGCATAAGATCACACTTTATGTAGATGACGTTCTTCTCTTTCTAACTAACTCGATGATATCTGTTCCCCAAGTGATTAATGTATTTGGATCTTTCTTGGGGTATAAAAAACTTTATAAAATCGGAGACTATGTCTGTCTGGGTATTATTGGAGTACCCGATCTTGGAGGTGGAATCCGATTCCCTTTCAGATGGTCAGAGGGACTTTTCCTGTATTTAGGCATTTTTATCACTCCATGCTTCAATCAATTAGATAAAGCTATTTTCCTGCCGTTGCTCAAGAACATAAGCCAGGACCTGCAGCACTGGGCGGATCATTCTATATCCTAGTTGGGAAGAGTATCTCCCATCAAAATGAATGCGTTCCTCCGTTTATTATATTCCAGGCAAATGCACCTTTTGATACTGCCCAGTCAGTCTATACGGAGCTTTTCAGTCCGCTTGGATGTTTTATTTGAGATCACAGGCCGCCTCTTATGGAGCTCACCCAATTGCAGTTTCCACGGGAGCTGTGGATTTTACACATTTTAATAAATACCAATTGAGTTCCCTCCGAGCCTATTTGGCTGATTTGATTTGCCAAGACACGCGGTCAATGTGGGTAGACATCAATGCATCCCAGGCAAAATGCCCCCTCATTAATCTGTTGTTCATGGACAAGCTGCGGACTCTTATGGATCATTGCAGAAATCCAACTGTCCTGAACACAGTTAAAGCATGGAGAATGATGCAACAAATTGAGGGCAATTTACAAAAACAACACTTCCCTTTTTACTCCCATTGTAGGATTGATGAACTCTGGCTTTTGGCTCTGGGAGACCCGAGGACTCTTTTGTTTGGGAGACTTAATTGACGAGGTGGGCATGACGTCTTTCGAGGAGCTGAGCCAAAAATATGAGGTATCTATGAGATTAGGGATTTTATACAGAAAAAAAACTACCTAAATGGTTCGTCCCCATAAGTCGAATATGGAGGTGAAAGTGCTTCAGTCCATGTGCAGCATCTCGGTCAGCATTCTCTAGCAGTAAATAGGAGGTAGTGTCTCAAAGTACATCAAGTAGCTGTGGGAAATTTGCGTTCAGCAATTGGGGATGGAATCTTCAACAGAGGAGTGGGCAGATATTTGGAAGAACGTTTGGAAGATTTAGATTTGCATTTGGACACAAACTATGCAACTGAAGGTACTCCACAGGGTTTATTTGGCATCAGAGTGGCTTGCCAAATTTAAGAAAGGAGCGTCCCCAGCGTGCCCAAATGTAAAACAGATGTTGGGACACTTACTCATTGTTTATGGTCATGCCACTAACCTCGTATCTATTAGGGCCTATAGCGAGTGTTTTGGAAGGGGTATTGGGAACCGATGTCAAGGTAGATCTGATGTCCCGCCTCTTGGGTTTGCCAGATTACCCATCTTTGGGAAGAAATTGTTTAGTATTCTTTCATTTTGTGCTAGAAAGAACATTCTGATGAGATGGGTGTCGGACATCCCCAGGAATCTCGGGGCTGTGTAGGTTAGTTATGAAGCACATCCCCCTGGTCTTCCTTACAATTTTCATCCACCAGAAAATGAAACTTTTTCATAGGACGTGGCTGTCATTTTAGAAACATATGGGCGCGGACATTTTGGTTATTTTGGTCAGGGCGGTTGTGTAACCATAAGCATTTTGTCTGGTGTCCTAGATGCCCCATGGGAGGAAGGATTCTGAACAAACACAGCCTGGTCTGCACTGTGTTTATATCAGATTATATCAATTAAATCAGATGCCCAGTCTGCCACACAGAATCAGACACCATAATACAGAGGAGACATTCGTTTAGCATGGAGTACAGTGCAGACCAGAGTAGAGTACTGCTCAATACAACACAGGACTCTGTACATACAGTGCGGACCACACCAGTTCATGGGGAGCTGTGCAGTGTATAACAGTGAATTGCTCTGTAAAGCTGGAACACTTAAGGTCGCAGCATGTACAGCTGTGTACACCCCACAGTGCATTTATCTGGAAACCAGGAGCAGTTACCCTCCCAACATGTAGTGCTGTGTACACCATCCCAGTGCATTGAACTTTAAACCAGGAGCAGTTACCCTCCCAGTATGTAGAGCTGTGTCCATCACCCTAGTCCATTGTTCAGTTACATTGTGTTAGATCACTGCCCAGTGTGGGGAAACTTGCAGCCCATTCTGGAAGTGACAGGATATGTAACTCCCTTCCATTTACAGCTTCATACTTCCATTGTACCAAGAGATGTAGAACATCTAGTCAAAAGGAAGGAGGAAGTTTTCTTCAGGTTGAGGAGGCAGGGATCAGACAGGGCTCTGTAGGGTTACACGTTAACCAGGAAGGAACGAAAGAATGAACTCAGGAGAGCAAGAAGAGGGCATGAAAAGTCTTGGTGGGTAAAAGCGAAGATGTTCTACACGTATGTCAGGAACAAGAGGATGGCCAGAGTGAGGGTAGGGCTCATCACAGATTGTGGAGGCAATTTGCGCCATGAGTTGGAAGAGTTAGGGGAGGTCCTTAATGAATGCTTTGCTTCAGTATTGACTCCTGAGAGGGGCATTGAAGTTTATGGGGAGAGCGTGAAACAGGCTGATATGCTACAACAGGAGGGTGTGACGAAAAATTTGAGAAATACAAGGTTAGATAATTCTCCTTGGCCAAACAGAATATAAGTAAGTATTCTACAGTAAACGAGAGAAGAGATTTTTGCGCGTTTGGCAATGATCTTTGCATCCTCACTGTCCACTGGAGTCAGGCCAGATGAAAAGAAGTTGGCAAATGTTATTCCCTTGTTCAAGCAATGCAATAGAGATAATCTTGGGAATTATAGACTAATCAGTCTTACGACAGTGGTGGGCAACGTATTGGAGAGGATTCTGAGAGACATGATTTATGATTACGTGGAAAAAACATCGTTTGATAGAGATAGTCAGTATGCCTTTGTGAGGGGCAGGTCATGGCTCACGAATCTTTTTGAATCATTTGAGGATGTGACAAAACACATTTATGAAGGTAGATCAATGGATGTGGTGTATATAGATTTTAGCAAGACGTTTGATAAAGTTACCCACAGTTGGCTCATTCAGAGAGTAAGAAGGCATAGGACGAAGGGATCTGGTTGTCTGGATACACAATTCCTGGCCCATAGGAGACTGAGGTTGGTAGTAGATGGAAAGCATTCAGTCTGGAGCTCTGTGATTTATGGTGTCCCGCAGAACCAGTTTTAGGACTTCTGCTCTTTGCGACTTTGACTAATGTCTTGGATGAGGATGTGGAAGTGCGGATTTGTACGTTTACCGAAAACACAAAGGTTGATGGAGTTCTGGACAATGTTGAGGTATGTTGTAAGTTGCAATAGAACATTGACAGGATTCAGAACTGAGCTGATGAGAAGCAGATCAATTTAAACCTTGAAAAATGTGAAGTCATTCACTTTGGAGGGTCGAATTTGAATGGAGAATATTGGGCTAAAGGCAGTATTCTTGGCAGTGCGGAGAAACAGAGGGATCTTGGGGTCCATGTCCAGAGATCCCTCACAGTTACCACCCAGGTTGATGGTAAATTGGCAAAAGCGAGGATTGCAGATACTTGATATCAGAGTCAAGATTAGGGTGGTGCTGGAAAGCATAGCAGGTCACCCAGCATCCGAGGAGAAGGAAAATCGACGTTTCATCTGATGAAGGGCTTCTGCCCGAAACATCAATTTCCCCACTCTTAGGATGCTGCCTGACCTGCTGTGCTTTTTCAACACCACCCAAATCTTGACCCTGTTTGATGTGGTTGTTAAGAAAGTGTATATTGTGTTTGCTTTCATAAACTACAGACTGAGTTTCAGAGTTGTGAGATTATGCTACAGTTCGCTAAAGCTCGGAATAAATCACTGTTATGAAGTTGAAGGTGTTTATAGTATCTTTTAAGAGCGAGTGAATGTTGTTCTGCACTGAGAGCTTGCAAGCACCTTCGTATGACCAGCTAGCAGTCCCAGAGTACACTGAAAAATATAAAGCATGCAACGTTTGGCTGTGAAACAGATACCTTGAGTTTTGGTTGCTGATTGACAACAATTCGAATTTAACCATTCAGTTTAAATTATGCACTAGGACACAAAAGTCAATCAATTTTGAATTTACTGTTTTGCCAATATCTAACCAATGAGATGATCAAATATTGAGTGGCATAAAAGAGGCAGGCAATTCGCAAGTTTGGCTGAGAGTAACTGCCATCTAGAGAGAGACGACCATGCAAAACTCTCTCTGACAAAGATAACGTTCTTGTATGAAACATCCTTGCACTAAAATTCAGAAGACAACCCAGGAAGATCTTCAGCTGAAAGAAAGATGACACTGTAGATGACAGATGCTGTGTGTGGTTTTGAAATTAAGTTGATGCAATTTTAATATGGGTTTTTCTTATTGGAACATTATGTTGTTATAAAGTTGGAGGCAAATACCAACCAGTTCAAAGAAAGGGGGGCTTCGAGTTTTGTATAGCTGTTGTTCAATGTTCACTTTTAGAGTTAAGAATTAAATTGAAATTATTTATACTTATAAAGTGAATTTTGAGATTTGTCACTCGGACATTAACAGCGTACGTTGCGAGTTGAGCTTTTCTCGCTGTTTGCTTTAATTAGTGGAAGGGTTCATCGCCGTGATGTAACACTACATGTGGAACATTGTGTTCAGTTCTGGTCGCCTTGTTATAGAAGAATGTAAAAACTATAGAGAGGGTGCAGAGGATCTCCTGCAGTGCAACAGAAATATTGACACACGCCACACAGAGCAAGTGAAATATTGGGAATGTCACCACGCGAAAAGTAAATACTGGCAGACTCTCGATGTCTGTATCAACATCAGTGTGTCAGCGTGTGTATAGCATGTCTGTATTGATGGCAGTGTATCTGTGTGTGCATGCGTATCAACATATCGGTATGTGTCTCTTTATGTCTGTATTAGTATCTGTGTTACTGCGTCAGTTATTTTTGTGTGTGTATAATCAATAATGTTTGTCTTTGCGTGTCTGTATTCGTCTCTGTGTGTACCTGCGTTTCTCTGTGTGTATCCATGTGCATAGCGGATATGTCAGCCTCTGTGGTGTTCAACGTGAAGCAATGCCCCCTCGGTTGGCCTTCACACTCTACTAAAATCGACGGCAGTCCTGGTGAAGTAACTGCCATCTAGAGAGAGACGGCCATGCAAAACTCTCTCTGACAAAGATAACGTTCTTGTATGAAACATCCTTGCACTAAAATTCAGAAGACAACCAAGGAAGATCTTCAGCTGAAAGAAAGATGACACTGGAGATGTCATCTATCCCAAAACGTTAATTTTCCCGCTCCTTGAAAGCTGCTTGACCTGCTGTGCTTTTCCAGCACTGTGATCTCCAGCATCTGCAGACTTCACTTTCTCACATCAGAGTTTCTGTCTGGGCGGGAGCCAGCTCACACAGCACCATCCAAACTGACAGCACTGTCACTGCACACACACGCACACACACATATAGGCAGGTATTGGGAGTGTCGTAATTGGACTGAGGACCCGAAGAGTGGAGAATGCTCATGTAGAGTAATGTCTGCGCTCCTTCTGCAACTTGGAAGTGATTTGTCTTTGAAGATTATTCGTGACACGGAGTGTACACAATAACGAGTATTTCCACTGCAACTGCATCCAATGAAGGTCGACTGAAACATGTGTAAATTGATGAAATGCATTTATTACACGTTCTTTAACTTGAAATCTTTTGTTATGCACTCTTACAAATCATAAGTGAGAAAGGATTGAAAAGTCCTGAAGCTGACCCAGTGATGTTGGTAATATCTCAAGAACAATATCACTAGGTATCAGACAAAAGTGCTCTGTGCTTAAAAAGGCGTTATTTGAAAACCCAAGCAGCCGTGCAAACTGAGAGATATACAGAATTTGATGTCATCTGAGAGAGAATAAAATCTGACATTTAGCCAGGGTAGGACAGCAGAGGGTGGCATTTTACGGCTCTGTACTTAACATTGACAGACAGTAGAGATGAAGGAAGGGGGAGGGTGTTGGTGTCAATTTCAGTGGATTTGCCCCAAAACGTTCAAGACCACGTTTAACAGAGATGCAGACAGAGATACACACAAACATGCATACTCACATTAAACACACAGCACAGATAGATACAGGTATCAACACTTACACACTAAGGCATGCACACTCCTGAACACAGAAAAAGTAATTTATTTAAGATAGAGATAAATGCGTTATTCATTAATAAGGGAACCATTTGATCAGTTGGTGAAGGCAGAAGAATGAGGCTGGGAAACGTTTCACCCGTATTCAAATGGAACAGCAGATCCGATTGGCTAAATGGCTTAATTCTGCTCCAATTTCCTATTTTCTGACGTGATTCATTTTGGTAGATCGAGTTCAAATGCAGATTACAGGGTCAAAGGTAGCATTCTTGGCCGTGTGGAGGAACAGACGGATCTTCGGCTCCACGTCCTTCGGTACCGAAAGGTTGCCATTCAGGTTAGTAGGGGTGTTAAAAGAAATATGGTGAGTTGGTTTTCGTGAACAGAGAAATTGTGTTTAAGAGACGCGAGATTATGCTGTAGCTCTATAAAGCCCTGGTTAGACCAAACATGACGAATTGTGTTGAGTTCTGGTCGCACCATTACGGAAAGAAATGGGAAGCTTTCCAGGGGATGCAGATAGGATTTACCAGGATGTTGCCTGTGCAGGAGGGCATGACTTATGCAGAATGTCTAAGGGAGCTAGGGTTTTCTCATTGGAGTGAGGAAGGATGAGAGCTACATAATGCAGGTGTGCAAGATGATGAGGCACAGATGGAATGGACAAGCGGAGACGTTTTACAGGTGTGGAAATGGCTATCATGTAGGGAGCATAATTTTAAAGCGATTGGAGGAAGTCTGAGAGGAGATGCCAGAGACAGTATTTTCTTTCTACAGATAGTGGTCGGTGCATGGATTGCACAGCCAGCGGTGGTAGTAGAATCAGATACATTAGGGACATTCAAGCAAATCTTGGTTAGAGACATGGATGATAATAAAATGAAGGGTATGAAGTTTAGTTTAGTCTTAGACAAGGATAAAAGGTTGACACAACATCGAAGGCGGAAGGACTGTGCTGTGCTGCACTGTTCTATGTTCCAATTTCCTACACTCTTGTGAGCTTATGGTATCTGGAGTTCATCTAACCTCATTTGAGGCTACATTTGGTCAGTATTTGATTGTCAGTTGTTATAGGAAATGTGGACAAGTTTGAGTTTTGAATGGCCTATATCTGTTTCTATTTGTTGTGTCCCTGTGTCAAAAGATTGGTGATTGGCTAGAGGGGGATACATTTAAAGAATAAGGGCATTCCCATTTCTGACTGAGACAGGGATGTTCCTTTCTCTTTAGGGTTGTGTGATCTGTAGTGTTCCCACGCCCAAGCAGCAGTGAAGACAGGGTTACTAAAAACATTCAAAATTGAGTTTCATAGATCATTGATGAACAAAAGAATCCACGTTTATGGGAACAGACAGGAAATGGAAGTTTAGTTACAATTACATCAACAATGCACATTCAGAATGGAGCATCAGGCGCCAAGGGCTGAATGGCCACCTGCTGTTCCGAACCCATGTCTTGTTCTCTCACTCAAACCCTCGATTCTTTTACAGAGGGAGAGGACGGTCCAATTCAGCCCGTCAGCAATGAGACACGAGGAGACCTTTTTGCCCTCTAAGGATTTACAAAGGAAGATGATAAAGTCATTCAGCCATTTGAGTACATTACACAGCACATGAGGAGGTTATCCAACAATTCTCAGCTGCTACACAGAAACAGGGAACCCTGAGTAACTATCAGGAAATCAACAGTAGGGATTGATGTTTGTTTTCAATTTGGAAAGCTTTAACGTGATGGAGTTCCTGACAGATCAGTGCAAGATCAAAAGCTATTTCGAACCTGTCAATGAATCTGACGTGGGGTCTGATTTGTTTGGACGTCGGTTAGCTCAGCCACCAAGATATTAATTCAATAAGATGTCAATTGGAGGTAGAGAGTTTGTAATGGGGTAGAGACAGGGGAGGTTAGTGTGAAAACCTTTAGCAGAAACAGTCTAACTTGCGCGAATGAAGTTTATGCTGTGACAAATGGGTAAAACAATAGTAAACACCTTAAAAGGAGAGAGATCACAAAACTCAGTGGTACAAAGGGATTTGTGCATCCTGGTCCATGCATCACACAAAAGTATTATGCAGATGTGGTAAGTGGTTAGGAAAATATATGGAATTATTCTATTCCATGCAAAGGCTATCAGGATATTTTGCTGTATCTGTACAGGGGATTTCTGAGGCCACATCTGATGTATTGCGTGTAGTGATGATTCCTTAAACTGAAAAATAAATATATTAAATTGATTCTGAAGTTTTGTAAAGATGTACGTGTTCCTGGAACGAAGGCCTTATTCTGTCATATAGCACAGAAACAGACCTTTTGGTTCACCTTGTCCATGACGACCTGGTGTCCTCAATTAATCTGGTCCTATTTGCCAGCACATGGTCCATAACGCTTCCGATTCAAATACCCATTCAAATGGTTTGTAAATGTTGTAATGTTCCCAGCCACCAACACTTCCTCTGGCAGTTCATTCCATGCACTCCGAGGAAAGATTACCACTTTTATTTCTTTTAAATCTTTCTCCATCACCTTCAAACTATGTGCTCTAGTTTTGCACTCCCTCAACCTCAGAAAATGTCCTTGGGTATTCACCATTTCCATGCCCCTCATAATTTTATAAACCTCTATAAGGCCAGGGCACTTCAGGTTTGAGAATGAGAGATTTTCATACTGAACTATGTAAGATCTTGAGGAGAGTGCATCAGGTGCTTGGCTGATTGACATTTCCTCTGGTGTGGGAAACTAGAACTAACGATTCAAATTTAAGAGAACAATGTATTCATTTTAACACAGGTAGCCCAAAGACATGAATTTATTGGACAGAATTATGAGGACACATACAAACGCATCTTCAAATTATAGCTTATAGATTGCTCCTACATGGATCAGGGAACAGGGACGGAGTCATACAATGCAGAGCATATTCAAGGAGGCTTCATTTGGTCCAATTAGGTGGTCAGATAAAATTATTGTATATTTCATTTAAAAGTTGGAGAAATGCAACCTGCTAGAGACTTATTGTTTCCTTTGTTTCCTTGTTCCTTCTCACAGCAACGTATGAGAGGGGAAAACTCATCAGGCATTTTTAAGACTCGTGAAGGATTCTTGTTGAGGATTCATTGGAATTTCCACACTGCCAGAAGCAAAGGGAATTCAGCCAAATCCAAATGTTCCAGGAAGGAATCGGATTGACAGCAGCTTGTGTGAATCGAATGACCTGAGATGCAGAATACAATTTAATATTTCCTTTTGTCTTGAATTTAACTTTTGCTATGAAACTCTCTTTCAAACTGATATTCTGCAGAGATTTTTTTCTGTTTGTCTTCATGCATGTGTATAGGTGTGTCGGTGTGCATTTGTGTGTGTGTGACACTGTGAGTGTCGCAGTGTATGTGTCTGTGTACACAAACTACATCTCAGTATACATTGAAAGATAAATATTAATGTACATATTTGTCAACACTGCTTGTCATGTATCTTTTCATTAAGTAAAGTAAATTTACTTTGGTAAATTACTTTTCCAAATTTTAGCTATCTACCTGAATTGTCCCGAACAAAGAACCTGACCTAGTCTGAGAACTATATCATTGATTATATCACCAACCTAGTCACATTTAAAATGTGTCATGACCAATGGAGGAGAGGGACTAGAAAATGAAACAGTGACCTCTCCAGCCCCAGTCTGAACGGGAATGAGGAAAATTTCAAAAAGGGCTGTTTGAGTGGGAATGGTCTTCCCCAGACATTTGTGGTGCCTGTGTGTTTGCATTTATTGAAAGCCATGCTACTTCGATATAGGATGGTAAAGGACAATGAACTACAGAAAGGAAACCACAACCTGATCAGCCTCAATCTTATTGCCTGGTGGAAAAGGCTCCAATTGTCTAATGACCAGCCCTTCTCCACAGTCCCTCGTTCCGATGTTCGACTGAACCTCTCAAACCTGCTGGGCAGGAACAGTCGGAAACCATTTACCCCAGTAACCTGGTGCACAGAAGCAGCGGAAACCATTTAGCAGTTGAAGACTGTCACACACTTTTTGACATGGCGTTGGAAAATATTCTTGGGAAAAGAAAGGGTAGATGACGGTGTGAAACATCTCACTCCTTTGTCTTTACAGAATTGTCTTCATTTCTTGGTCATGTTGCCGATTCAGATTCACTGTAAATACAGCGCCCGTACCTCACTCAGAGATGGCCCACAAAATCCTCCGTTCTCCCTGACTGTAACATCCAATAACAGAATTTTCAGGAAAATAACTTCCCAATAACAAAATGAGAGAACGTCAGATACATGAATAGGTCGTTCAGCCCTTCTGACCTGCCTTTCCCTTCAATATGATCAAAGCTAATCTGCAAAATCCTCAACTCTTCTTTTATGCTCTGTCACTGCAGCCCTCAACATTCTGATGCCTCATGTATCCATTGTGCCCCCTTCTAAACATCTTAGTGATCTACCTCCCCTACCTCTCTGGAATACAAAAGTCCCGATAGTCACTACTCCCTGTGAGAAGGAAACGCTGCTCACAAAGGTACCGTGACCTATTCACATGAATACAAATACGTACACATGGTAAGAGTGACTGGCCCGGATATCAAGGCAGGATTTCAAGGAACCCAAACAAAATTGAATGCAATAGGATTGAGACGTGGTTAGATGCATTCAAAGGACAAGGGAAGGTATTCGTGGTTTGTGAGGATCAATCATCTCTGTCACAGGATATCTCAGGGCGCATCCTTAAGGTAGCTTTCTTCAGCTGCTTCAATGTCTTTCCCACATCATACAGTCAGAAGTGGGAGATGTTCAATGAAGATTGTTAAGAATAATTTGTCACCTGTCCACTGCTGAAGCAATCCGTGTCCATGTGCAACAAGACCTGGATAGCATCTAAACTGTGTTGCTAAATTGAAGATAACATTCTTGTAACAGTCCAACTAGAAATTTCTCTTTCCCACAGTCAAATAAGAGGAGCTAATTCAGCACCTCAAGCTGGTTGCAGCGGAATGTATTCAACCCACTGAAACTATTTGGCAAGAACAGGCATAGCCAATTCAGTCCCTCCTTCCTACTACACAAGGAGGGAAGGAGTGTAGTCAGCACATCGAGGTGTTAAACAGGAACCGGATTCGCCAAGTCAGTTCTTTGAGTCTCTTCCGTGTGACCAGGAAGTGGTCACTCAGCCTGTCAAGTCAATGATACAGAAATAAGATGATGTCATTGACGCCCAACATGACACACAGTGAAGCAGAGACTACACAGATAAACAGCTCTATGTTGTTCCTCCTGGATCCATTGCGAGTGGTACATGCGTTACTTTAACTTGGTTTACAGAATGTGAGAAGAGAAAGTGGATGGTTCGTGCCAAGTCTCAATGAAATAGCTTCTGTCTCTAAGAAGGCAGACTGGTGTTTCGATGAAGATTAGAAACTGGTGGGAATGCCTTACTCTTTCAGGAGTAAGGTATTGTGGCTGCTGACAGATTTGTGAACAATGTAGGTTCATACACGAACTGTATATTGAGACAGTGCGAGTTCATTCAGAGCCTGGAGCTGCTTCTCAACCAACATGGGGGCTCCGGGCAGGTATGTGAACTATTGGGAATCAAATATCATAGAAAAATGTAATGTTTCACCTGACCACTGCCTTTTTCTTGACAATATGAGTGTCAGTACATAACTTAATCTTCAAGTTTAAATGTAAAAGCCTGTTATTCGCTCTCAGCGCCACGAATTAAACACGGATTTTCTTCACACGTTCCTCACGGTTCTATAATCCCAGGGATAAGTCTGTTGAAACTACTTTGCACTATCTCAGTCGCAATGAAATAATTCCTTATAAGGGAGAGAGAATCTGTACTCAGTGGCCTAACCACTATCCAATCAACACGCTACAACTGCAGGAAGATGAATTTACTTCAACACTTGAATCATTTTGTAATGAAGGACAACATACCATTTACTGTCCTGATAACTTGCTGGCTCATATGAATTGTATAAGTGATAACTGCAGTTCCCAATCTTTCAGTTTCTAATAAATTCAAAATGAAAGGACTGTATTTGTTGCTCACATTCAATTCATTTCTTTGCCTTGTGAGCAGCTGTGCTCCAAGCACTGATACATGGGCTACCCCATGATCAATGACCTTTAGTCCAGAGCAGAATCTTACTCTCTGTATTCCCCCCATTATCCAATTCTCAATCCATGTTGTATATTCACCCCTTACACAAGGACTTCAACGTTCTTCACTTACCTGTCAAAAGCCTCTTGAAAATTCAAATACACTGTTCCCATTGGTTCTCATTTTTCGCTGTCACAATCAATATCCTCCACAAACTTCAAGTGATTTATCAAAAACGATTTCCCTTTCTAAAATCTAGGCTGACACCACAAATCATATCATTATTATCCGAAGATCTTGTTCTTACGAATTCCTAAAAAAAAACTAATATTTTCCCTCACATCTGAGATCGATTTATTCATCATTGGTATTCTGATTTCCCTCTCTCTCCTGTTTTAAATATTTTTGGTCGCAGTAGCTACTTCCAAGTCCGCAGTATCCTTTCCATAACACAAAAAGCTTTGGAAAATTTTGCCCTCCCTCAAGAGTTAAGGAATTAACTGGACAGAATCAGACCATTCTGTATCTGCTCCCGAAAGAGCTACCCGGCAAGCACAACTCTCCATCCCTAACTCTGTAACCCTCTCAATGCATAACGCTTTTTAATCCAGCAACGTACCAACATTCAATACAATGAGCTTTGTCTTTTTCCCAGAACTTCCTCTTCCATAATTCTAACTTCTTGCCGTTCCACATTTTCGCCAGTCACCATGTTCCCTAACATTTGGAGAAGATTTTCTCTTCCTTCCTCTGTGGAGACAGAACCAATATATTCACCTCACCGGACGGAGATGGCTTCTGTCACCTTGTGAGTACAAGAGAGGATCGCACTCTGGCAAAATAGATGCTTCGCCCACTCCTGCCTGGGAAGTTCCAGAATCAAAACAGTTGGTGGGCATTTTGAGTACAGTCCTCTCCCTGGTGTGAGAATATAGGTTATGCTGGAGGAGGTTTCACAGCTCTGTTACCTCCTCATTGTTGAAATTAACTGGCTTCACACTTTGCATATGGAAACCATTCAACATTGGGAAATAATTGTGGACATCTCAGAAAGTATAGTCTAGTGTCCTGCTCCTTCCTATGCAGTCTCTGCATGCCCAGACTCTCTCCAAAATGCAGTGCCCAAACATTGTCCAGAGTGGGGCCATGTTTATTGATCTGATGAGCTTGTTGCGGCCTTTGAAGTAGTGTGATGCAATTGCAGAAACCATTGCATGAATACATTGAAATAAAAGGTCAACTGACATCCCAGGTCACGAAGAATACAAGTTAATGCAGTATTTAATCAGCAGTTGAATGAGCACAAATGCCAGAGCAGACTGGGCCATGCACCTTGAGGTAACTTCCATTAATATAGTTTGGTGCTTTCTGTTTGGTGTAGACATGTTGCGCTGAATAGCCTGTTTGTGTGCCATAAGACTCTATCACTTTAATTCTTGAAAACAGAAAATAGTCTCACCATTTCCATAGCTTGTGAGCATCAATTGGTGAAGAATATAATCTCCAAGGTCACATTGCATCCTGACTTGGATCGAAACCATCGTCCCTTCACTGTCACTTGTTCAGAATCCTGTAACTCTCTCTGAAACAAAAATGTTACTGTTCCTGCACCACGAGGACCACTGTGTGTATCTTCTCTGGACTGTTTTGCATATCCTTATTGCCATAGCTGTTTCGATGTGGTCTCACCAGTACCCTGTAAAACTGTAGAAAATCTTTCCTACTTCCGAATGAATTCTGTTTCAAAAACGTTTCAACATTTGTCTTGCCTCTCTAAAACTTTGATGTACGCAATTTCTTTATGTGATCCAGGTGCCTGATTCCTCTGTGCCTCAAACCAATCTCTCCATTTAAATTACTCCTGCGTTTCCATTAAATTGCCAACATATTTGAACACAGACACATGTTCTATTCTGTGCTCCATATACCAATATTTATGGTTCATTTGACCCACTTATATCTGTTTATAAACTCGTGTCTTCTTCATCTACAAATAAAAACAAAAACAGTAAAAATATTACATTGTCATTTCCACTAGAATTTGGCGACAGTTTGTGTCTTTGACCAATATTCTGTCTTTATTATGAAAGAATACAATCATTTGAAATTGTCTGCGTCCTCTCAAGAAGAATTCTGTTTGTATTCTTCCATAATGCAAACAGAATATTTCGTTAAAGACAGATTGTCGCCACACTTCAGTGGAATGAGCAATGTCATATTTTTACTCCATGTCTAAACTATAAATTAGCGACAATGACAAAGTGTTTTGCAGTCCCTTCACTCAGTTCCCATCACTTCTGAAATATGGACAGATGGTGAAGGATCTGTATGGGTGGAATTGAGAAACAACAAATGTTAAAAATGCAGCAGCAAACAGCGAGTGAGGATAAAAAAAAGGTCTTGTTAGCATGATAGCTAGTGACATTTGATGTTACACAAGGCTCAGTGTTGGGATCACAGCTCTTTACTTCGTAAATTAATGATCTAGAGGATTGTTCTAAGGGCTTTCTGGTTAACTTTTCAGATGATATAAAGATAGGTGGAGAGACAGGTAGCATTGCGGAAGGGGAGAGGCTGCAGAAGGGATTAGACACGATAGGAGAGTGGGCAAAGAAGTGGCAGATGGAGTACAATGGGGTCTAGTGTGCGGTCATGCACTTTGGTAAGAAGAATACAGGCATGGACTATTTTCTAAATGCGGGAAAATTCTGCAGTCTGAAGTGCAAAGAGACTTCGGAGTTCTAGACCAAGATTGTCTCAAGGTAAACTTGCAGGTGAACCAATATTTAGGAAAGTTTTGTACCACGAGACAGTATTTTATAAAATCTTATATTCACCAAAAGAACTGTGAGTCGACTTCTAAACAACAATATTTGTTTATTGAACACAAGTAATATTAGAACCATAAATTTTACTATAAAGTAATGAAACACACTACAAGCTATCTTATGCTTTAAATTGACCCTGTATGATCGTATACCACCCCTATAGAACGTTGCCAGGCTCCACGTGCTGATTTCTTCATCTTACAATGGACTTGGAGGTATCTTCTCTTTTGGTGCTTATTTTCAATTTACTGCGCTCAGTGGGGTTTTGCGGTGATTCTCATTCTTCCAATTCTTCACCTCCTTTTGGGACGGTTGGATTACTCTGAGCAAACAGACCCAAACGGGGGGTGGCACATTGATTGCCCATGGGCGATATTCCATTATCCCATTCAAGTTCAACTCCAGGTTTGTATTGCAGGATCTGTAGCTCTTAGGTTTGTTTTCAAACCGTCTGTGGGGAGCTGCAGCCTGTCTGGATTCTGCAGCATGTGGATTAGCACAGAGACTTTAGTCGAGGCTGGGATCCATTTCCCAGCATGCTTTAATCATTGTTCAATTTTGTAACTGCATGATTTTTTTTATTATCCATCATAAGTTCATTATTTCAAGTGGTCCGACTGGTCACAAAGGCAAATATCATGATGACGCTTATTTTGAGAGGACTTGAATAGCAAAGCATGGATGTACTTCTGAGATTCTTTAAGGTTCTAATCAGACCACATTTGAATTATTGTTTGATGTTTTGTGTCCCATATCTCAGGAAGGATATACCACCCCTGGAGTGTGTTCAGAGGCAGTTCACAAGTATAATGGAAAATTATCCATTTACTGTGAAGTTTGAAAGAAAATGTTTTTCTTTAAATCAATGCCGTACTGATCTTCGTGAACGATGCTTTGATGAAGGTTTGCAGTTAACTTATCTCTGTTTGAATTCTGTAAACATTCAACTCGACCTTGCAATAGTCGAACTCTGTGAAAGCTGAAGAACTGTTATGTCACGGTCCAGGGGATGAGAGGATAACAACTTGAATTACCCCAGTCTTTGCCCTTGAGAGTGTGATAAGGAACACTATAAGGCAGGTATCTGTATAATGTTTCAGTACTCTTAGTATGAGAGGCTTCTGGCTTAGTGTAATGAGTCAAAATCCTGCAGGAGTTTTTAAATAAAGACCCTTTCTTTGCTCTTGTAAATAATTGAGTCAAGTCGATTTAATTTCCAAGACAGTAAACTTGGCGGCTCGTCCAGGATCCCACGACTGGGTGAGATTCTGAAGATGTAGGTGGTGTAGGCACCAGCGTCTTGAAGGTCGTTCACTTTGCGTGGGAAGTCTGGGAATCTGTGGATCACCCCAGGGCCGGGGGTTCGAATCGAATAGGCTTGGGGTAAGAGTCGTGGCTTAAGCAATCAGACATAGAGACTCATTATGAGAGAATAAATAAATAACGCAGAAAAAGGGTTCAGTGAACTCTGGCGTGGTATTAGAGTAAAACCCCGAGGGTAGGGAATTACCGTCTCTACAGTGTTGAGGAGACAGCAAGTGTAAGGGTGGTTTTAGACTTGGAACCGTGACTGGCTGAGTTGGACTCTCCTAAGACGTAACAGGCACGTGGTTTCATGGTTTACAAAAACCAAGGCATTGAGGGAGAGAGAGAGAGGGAGAGTGAGAGAACTGAACACGTATCCAGTTACATTAAAATTGGGCTCCAGCAAGAGCAAACAAAGGGAGAGTCCACACAGGACTTGGAATGGTCAACCATGATAAATAATTACGGCCCAGAAGGTGTAAAGCAGTTAGAATTGTGGATCAAGGAATGTGGTTTTCCAGAGGGAGGAAGTTTTAGGAAAAGACAGCTGGAAATGTTGAGCTCGAGATAGGAAGAGAGAGAGAAGGTGAAAAGGAAGGGAAAAATAGAACTTATGAAATGGAGCGCTTATAACATGTGGAGGGCTGAGGCTGATATCAGAGAAGGTGTATCTGAAGTAAAGGATAGACCAAATACACGTACAAACACCAGTGCACATGCAGACGCGTGTGGCAAACAACCTAACAAAGCTATATATTATCTTCAGTCTGTTTCAATTCCTGACCTTGATGACTGCTCTCAGAGACCTGCAGACCTCTACGAGATCAGCCTGGTGGAAGTTCCACGTCAGCCGTCTCCTGGGACGAAATCTAGTTGCCGATGTCACCAAAATCAAGTATACCTGGCCACCTGCAAATGTGAATACCAGAGTAGCCAACCCGCAAGCAGAGCAGAACAGAGACGTTAATGCTTTTGTTGCAGAGCTGGCAACCTCCTGTAGGAAGGCATTCCTAGTGCGAATGGACTTGACCAAAGTAACAATGTGTAAACAATGGGAATGTGAGACAGTGTCGCAGTACCTTACGCACCTCACTGAAGTCCATAATGCCCATAGTGGATGGAGACCACCCGACGAAATAATGGCAGCAGAAATCACGCTGTATGCGGCACACCTGAGGAACAGTTTCATCAATGGAATGAAGGAAGAAATAGTGAAAAACGTAAAAGACACATGTATAACCTGGGACACAGGAAAGCTAAATTTGATAGAACAACTTGCCATACATGCTGAAAAATTGCTTACCCAAGAGGAGGAGAAGCGGAAACTAAAGATGGAACACCAAGCACATAAAGCTCAGCTTACTATGATGCAAATGGTTACCTAACTGTTGGAGGGAGGTGCTACACGAAGAGAGAGAGGCAGAGGTGGAAGTCACAGAAGACAAAGAGTTCGCGGAAGAAGTGCAGGCAGAGGTAGATCTGGTGGGTAATTTGTTTGCAGAGCAATGGACCACTGGGCGAGCCAGTGTCCACACAGACAGCCTCAATCGGCCCTGGAAGCTGGACAGCAGGGTGATTGACAGGGGAAGGCTGAGGTGGAGGTGGTCAGCCTACTAACGGGGAAACTTGCCCAATTCTCCTTCTTGTTATTGGAATTTTATCCTTTAAATCTGATAGCTCGCGATTCGTAGGGAAACTGGGGTTGGACTTAATCAGTACTCTGACAGGTTTGCAGGTAATTCAATGGAAAGATTTACCAGTGCAGGCTGTAAAATATGACCCACAACTCCTGATGTATGTCTATGAGTGGCGATTAAACCAGAGAGCAATAGGTTCGGTGAGCAGTTCACTCACCCTGGAAGAAAACAACCATGTTAATCATATTAACACCGATTTTCTTGCTGGAGATATGCTGCACTGCACAGCACACATACACCGTGTTGGCCCTGACGAACCATATGAGAGGGATTTGTTCAGGAGATTGGTTAGAGTTGTTATTTTACGATGTTTATTCGAGTGATCACAAATGTGCAGTCAGTGTAAGTAGACCCTACGTTTTTGATGTGGAAGGCTCCGCTCCTCACTGGCGAAGGCGTCTGGTGACATGTGGCAGGATTTGGCAGCATGGATGCTAAAGGCAAACATCATGAAAGGTTGGGTCTTCAGGGACGATTTGGGTGTTTGATTTAATGCAGATATGCGGACATATAAGAAGAAACTAAATTGGCTAACTCAGGCAGATAGGACAGTCCAGGTAAACCCCACTCGACCTGAAAAGCTCAGGGAGATCATCTGGCCCTACCCTCCGATGGAAATCTCTGAATCAAGATTAAAAATGTTCCCTACAGAGTTGTGGGCAAAGTGCAAACATGATGTGGGGCGAATATGGGGCTGTGAGCTCATAAGGATAACCCCGAAGTCTGAGTATCGTCCTTGCAGAGCTCAATACATGTTTAAACCTGAAGCCATAGAAGGAATTATGCCAATCTTTGAATCCCTCCTAAAGACTGGAGTGATAATCCCCTGTGAAAACTCACCAGTGAGAACCCTCATTTTTTCTGGTCAAAAAGGCAAACATTCTTGGTGAACGGGAGGAATGGAGATTTGTTCAAGACCTGCAGGCAGTCAATAACGCTGCTGTTCCACGCGACCCACATGTTCCCAAATCCGATACAATATTGGCTCAAATTCCACCAGACAGCAAATGGTTCTTGGATGTGGATTTAGCTAATGCCTTGAGCTCTGCAGGCTGATCCCTCGGGGCAAGAAGGAAGACAGCCTATGGCCCAGAACACTGCTTCAGTAAGGACCTTGGGGAGTAGTTGTGGCGTTGCTAGTTGTACTGTAAAGTTCTTTGTCTTTGTGTGTCTTGTTTTGTTTCATTGTTTACAGGTCATTGTTTACGATTCCGGGTTGAGGCGATCGGTTTGTGAATATCTATGGGACTGACTGAAGCGCCAGCCACCAGGACAGTTCAATCCTGTTCCGTTGTGGAGGCCGTACCCCGTCTTTTGCCCCCTCAGGGGCCATCGTGAAGCATCATGGTAGACAGGCAGCACACTGCCCAACCCCAAAAACCTTTTGAACATTTACAGATGGATTTTATTAAACAAACACCCAGCGATGGGAAAATGTATTGTCTGGTATTAGTTGATATGTTTTCCAAATGGGTGGAAGTATTCCCCACGTCGAAACAGGATGCCAGTGCAGTAGCCAATGCGTTGCTAACTGAGATAATTCCGAGATGGGACATCCCTGAAAGGCTTAGTAGTGACAATGGGACACTATTTGTCAATAATGTCTTACAGCAGATCAGTGATTATTTGGGAATAAACCTGGGGCAGCACTGTGCCGACCAGTCAGCGAGCGATGGGGCAGTGTAAAAAGAAAATGCTGCCTTAAAAAAATGACTAAATGTTGAGGAACTAGGAGTATTTTTTGTTCAATAGAAAACAAAATGTACATTCTTTATTTTTGAATCATAAAATGTTGACAGGCGTCAGTTCCATAAATATAACATCAAACTAATTGCTTTAAGAGAGGATGCAATTATTGTTCGGCTGAAAGATCATACTTCACATCTCACTTTTGCGCAATTCATGAAACACGGCAAATATCTGATTAGTTTTCGGATCACTGAACTCATCACCTTGCAATCATAGCCTTCGTTGAAAATAGATTAAGAAGGATTTGAATTCAGGCAGAGTGTTACTGAAATCATAGATGCCTGTGGCGCTTCGTTCGATACTGGCCTGCACCTAAATGTATCCAGAATATTACCACGTGGTTCTGAGCAGTCATTGAAGCAATATTTCACAGCAAATCATTTGGAATCCAAGTTGGGCCATGTGTAAACTAGCCAACAGGCTATCACTGGTCTCTAAGTCAGGACAAATGCTGTCCAAATTAGACATCAATAACTGTCCAGCAACCATGTTTGACAAATTCATTTTCAGTCAGACCGTGGCCCAGAGAGCAGATGTGTGGACATGGATTGTCAGAAGCACACCAGACAAATTACTTAGGGCGATGACATCTGGCCTACCTCCCAGACTCCATACATCTGCAACCTGAACAGACACTGTGTGGAGATGTTAACAAGGTGAAAGAGAAGACAGCAGATGCTGGAGGTTAGAGACGTGAGAGTAGAGCTGGAAAAGCACAGCAGCTCAGGCAGCATCCAAGGAGCAGGAAAAGCAAACTTTAGCGCAAAAAACCCTTCATCCGCAATAAGACAGGGAGCCATGAGTGTGGAGAGATAAATGGGAGGGGGTGGGGCTCAGTAAGGGTAACTGAGAGTGCGATAGTGGATGGAGGTGTGGGTAATGGTGATACATCGCAGGGGAGGGTGGAGTGGATAGGTAGGAAGGAAGATGTTCTGGTGGGCACGGTGGCTCAGTGGTTCACACTACTGCCTCACAGTGCCAGGGACCATTTACGATTCCAGCCTCAGGCGACTCTCCGTGTGGAGTTTGCACGTTCTCCCATGTGTCTGCATGGGTTTCCTTCGGGTGTTCTGGTTTTCTCCCACGGTCCAAAGATGTGCAAGCCAGGTGAATTGGCCATACCAAATTGCCCATAGTTATAGGTGCATTAGTCAGAGGGAAGTGGGTTACTCTTCGGAGGTTTGGTATTGACTTGTTGGGCCAAAGGGCCTGCTTCCACTCTGTAGGGAATATAAAAGAAGTACCCTTTCACACTTTGAATAAAACGATGGGACAGGTCGTGAGGCTAAGCTGGAAGATTGGAATTGTGATAAGGTGGTAGGAGGAGAAATGAGGAAACTAGTGAAATCCACATTGATCCCACGGGATTGGATGTGTTGGTCAGGTAGTGGCGATGGATGAAGCCCTGGACCTGCATGTCCTCAGCAGAGTGGGAGGAGAGTTGATGCGATTGGCCACAAGGCAGTGGGGCTGTTTGGTGCGGGTGTCCCAGAGATGTTTTCTGCAGTGCTCTGCGAGTAGATGTCCTATCTCACCAACGCATATAGAATACCACATTGGGAGCAACGGATACAGTAGCTCACATGTGTCGAAATGCAGTTAAAACATTGATGGCTGGGGAAGGATCTTTGAGGCTTTGGTAGGGGCGAGGGTGACGTGTGGGCACAGATCTTGCAATTCCTGTGGTGGTAGGGGAAGGTGCCTGGAGAGGAGGGTGAATTGTTGGGGGACCTGACGAGCACTACCTACCTTGTATCCTGTATTCTGCATTCAAAGTCAATCATCCAGAATAAATCGCTTCAAACTTTTCCAAGTTGCAATCCACCTTTCACTTAACAGCCCAGTTCTTCATCCTGTCAATATCCCAGTGCAAACTACTACAGCCCCCACACTATCCACAATTCCACCATTTTCTTTCCATCGACAAATGAAATAACCCACCGTTGCACTGCCTCATCCAAATCATTTATACACAACACAAACAACAGAGTTCCCAGAACCGAACCCAACAGAACACCACTTTTCACCGAACTCCAGAGTGAATAGATTAAATTGTTTGCAGTGAGGAAACAGGCCCTCAGCCCAACAAGTCCACACCGACTCGCAACCCACCCAGATCCATTCACCTCCATCTAACACAACAGGCAATTTATCAAGACCAATTCATCTAACATGCACATCTTTGGACTGTTGGAGGAAACCGGAGCAACAAGAGAAAACCAACGCAGATACGGGGAGAACGTGCAAACTCCACACAGTCAGTCGCCTGAGGCAGAAATTTGACCTGGGTCTCTGGCATTATGAGGCAGCAGTGCTAACCACCGTACCACTATGACGCCCACTTCCCACACTTCCCATTTACCACCAATTTGTGTCTCTAAGGGCCAGCCAATTCTGTATCCAGAGAGATAGGTTTCCCTCTATCCTTTGCCTCCTTACTTTCTTAATGTAACTACCATGGGGAACGTGATCAAACGCCGTGTTAGAATCCATGCACACCGCAACCACTGCTCTACCTTCTTCAACGTGTTTGATCCCATTCTCAAAGAATCCCCATAAGGTTTGTGAGGCACGACTTGCCCCTCACAAAGCCATACTAACTATTTTTGCACAAACTATGATTTTCCAAATAGTCATAAAGTCTATCTCTCAGACTCCTCTCCACTACTTTGCGCAATACTGATGCAAGACTGACTGGACTGTAATTCTCACGATTATCTTTATTCCCTTGCCTGAACAAGGGAGTAACATCTGTCACCCTCAATCATTTGGCACTACTCCAGTGGAGAGTGAAGACGTAAAGACCATCGCCAAAGAGACAGAAATCTCTTTCTTCTCTTCCTGTAGCAACCTCATAGGTTTCCCTTTTGGCACAGGGGATTTATCTCTCCTCATGTTTGTACTTCAATTAGTCTGTACTTCACCTGAAATTGGATTAGTGGTGCTGGAAGAGCACAGCAGTTCTGGCAGCATCCAATTTTCACCTGAAATTGTCTACCCCCGTCGAACCAACTGATTGACAAATTTTAAGCACATCAGCTTCCTCTATCTCTATCCATTCCAGCATGCACACCTGCTCTTCAAAGGTTTCATTCACTACAAAGTTCGTTTCTTTCGTAAACACAGAAGCAAAAAACGCATTTAGGGCTTCCCCTACCTCCTCAGACTTCACACACAAATTCACTATGCTATCCCTAATCGGCCCTACTCTTTCTTTGACCATTATCTTATTCCTCACATAAGTGTAAAATGCCTTTATGTCTCCCTAATCCGTGCTGCCAAGCCTTTCTCGTGCCCCCTCTCGGCTCTCCTCAGACCATTTTTGAGCTCCTTCCTCGCCTGCCTGTAATATTCTAGAGCTCAACTTGACCCTAGCTTCCTCCACCTTATGTAAGCTACCTTTTTCCTTTTGACGAGAAGCTCCACCGCTCTCGTCATCATGGTTCCTTTATCTTACCACTTACAGCCTGTCTCAGAGGGAAATATTTATTCATCACTTGAAACAACTGTTCCTTAAACAGTTTCCACATGTCTATAGTGCCTTTACCATGGAACAGTTGCTCCCAATCCATGCTTCCCAACTCATGTCTAATCGCATCATAGTTTCATCTTCCCCAATTAAATATCCTCCCATTTTGACTAATCCTCTCCTTCTCAATAGCTATGTAGAATGTGAGGCAGTTGTGGTCACTATCACCAAAATGCTTTCCCACCACAAGATCTGATACCTGCCCCATGGCATGAAAAATATGGGAAGGCACGGATGCGCTCCTGACGAAGGGGTGAAGCCCAAATCTTTGACTCTCCTGCTCCTCAGATGTTGCCTGACGGGCTGTTCGTTTTCAGTGCCACACGTTTCGACTCTGAACCCCAACATCTGCCGTCCTCATTTTCCCTAATACTGACGGCTATCCTATCTGCACACTTTGCAGGGAATTAGCAGAAACTCATTGTATGTGGAGCAGACTGCTCTGTTCTGGAAACTTGCATTTGATTAATGCATTTATTATAAACTAAGTTGCATTTCAACAAATACTAATTCAGTCCAAGAGTTACAGATTTGGTTCATGAATGGGGCAGCTTCTTACCGAACACTGATTGACTGAAGAACTTCGAGGTACAGCGGATTCCAGGTGCTATATTCCAGGGTGGATGTGCTTTACCTTGATGGTGAGAATATTATCGGACAGACAGGTGTGATAAGGGAACATTTTTGCTATTACAGAGATATGTTTGAGGGAGGTCAGGGCTGACAACTCAATATGCTATTGTACAAGACCTATAGGCAGGACACGAGAGGGATAAAAGAGGAGGTGGTGTTGCATTATTAGTTATGGAATCAGTTACAACAGTAAGGAGGGACAATAGCTTGGAATGATCTAATGAGGCTTTGTGGATAGATCTCAGGATCAAAACCATAACAGAGGCACTGCTGGGGATATATTATAGACCCCGAGATAAAAGAAAATACAGGAGCAAATATATAACCAATTTAAAGAGGTGTGTAAAAACAGTAATAGGATTGTTACATACAGGCATTTAATTTCCAAACATTCATTCGGGCAGTGAAAACTTTTCAAGAGGGGACAGAAGCCTTGACATTTATTCCAGAGAGCTTCTTATATCAACATGTAGCAGATACAACAACGGGTGGGTCAATGCTGGGCCTCATTGTGGGGAACGAAGCCAGTCAGGATATCGCAGGCAGGATTGGACAAGCATTACATGGCCAGTGACCGTGACATCATATATTTTAAGTTTGTTCAGGAAAAGATAAAAAAAACATCTGGAAAATAAAAGGTTAATGGATTGGGGAGACCGAATTATGAAAAAAATGACAGAATCTGATCAAAGTGCAGTGGTTTCTGTGTGAAACTGTAGCAGAACAGCGTGTGGCGGGGGCATGGGAGATAACTTGATCAAAATGGAATTAATGAGAGTGTCCGCCCAACATGTTACACGGAAGATGAAAATTTGAAAACAAGCCCAGAGAACCTCGGATTCAACAAACATTCAGAACAGAATTATAAACGAAAGAGAGACTTAAAGCAGGTACAAAGGGAGCATGTCAATGGATGCACGTAAAGAATATAGTAAGTGTAGGGCTAAACTTAAAAAGTCAGTAGAAGAGCAGAAGGGGGATCGGCATAAAACATTAGTGGGTAAGATTAACATGAATCCAAAGACATTTTATCAGCTTATTAAGAAGAAGAGGATAAGAACAGAAAGAAGGGGGAGTATTAGAGACCATTTGGGGCAGCCTGTGCACGGAGCCACAGAATATGTGAAACACGGGCTTCATATCGCTCTTCGGCTTGAAGAAGCCCCTCGTCGATTCAGGGAAGAATGACCGTGTGACCCTTAATTGAATTGATAAAGAAGCCAAGAAAGAATTGAAAGTTTAATCATGGTAAACAGGGGGCAAATCCCCAGATCCGAATAAGCTGCATCTTAGACTGATGTGGAAGATGATGGAGAAGATTACAGGCTCTGATATGATCATTTTATTTTGCCTCTGGCCACAGAGAAGTGTGATAGGACACGATGACATTTAATTTCGTCACAATTCACAAACAGTGCCAGAACTAAGACTCGGGATTGAAAACCACCAAGTCTCCCAACAGTGAGAGGAAAACAATTGTAGAAATTCATGAGGGCTGTTGAGGCTAGATCATTAAATATCTTGAAGGCTGAGTCAGACTGATTTTTAAACAAGGCTTAGTTATGGGGAAAATGCATGAAAGTAGAATGGGGCATTATCAGAATAAATATAACTGAATTGAACAGGAAAGCAAACTCAGTGAGCGGCATAATGTTGCTCCTACGTCTATTTTTTTTTCTTGCAATAGCTCGGTATTCGAACATCAACCTCCCTCCCTTTGGAGTGAGACACAGGTTGGAATGCAATCGATGGATTCAAGGAATTTATAAATGCAGTACTAATAGACAGAAAGGACCAGAGGACTGCAACAACGCAGTTTGGCTGCTGGGGTGAAGATTTGCATCAGCGGAATCACTTCCACCAGGAGGAAGACCTCAGTAGAGAGCAGGTTATCATGGGTTTGGTGTCAAGGAGTGTGTAAGCCACAAACATTACATTACTGCCGTGTTTCCCTACTTTCCTGACTAAAAGTAAATGTGGAGGAGTAGGAAAAATGCAGTTGGTTGGAGAGTAAGTAGTATTTCATTGGATTGAGAGACTTCAGTTAGCAGCACCTCATCAAAACGTCCAGGCAAGCTCAAATAAAGTCCTGTTAATTTAGTATTACAGCAGTCGAGATGGCAGTTAGTCCAGGTACACGTTCTTCCTGTGGGATGTTGGAGCTCCGGGAGATTTCCACCATCCCTGATGACGACATGTGTGGAATGCGTACCTGTCTACAGCTCCTGGGAGACCATGTTTTGGAGTTGGAGCTGGATGCACTCAGGATCATCGGAGATGCTATGAACTTCATTGATAAGTGCTTTAGTGTGGTGGTCACGCCCAAGACTCTCCCCTAACCATATTTCTGTAATGACTGTGATGGCCCAGTCCCACATGAAGCTGCACGCCCTGAGTTCATCAGCATGACCTGTCCGCCCTGTTTCGTTTAAATAAACACAATTTAATTCAACAGCCAGTCCTTGCTCCCTATCGTGTTCCAGGCAGAGAGAACGTTTGGAATGGGAAAGGGAGTAGGCAGAGAGTGCAGCAATACCATATGGCCATTCCGTTCGAAAACAAGTAAACCATTTTAGATACTGTTGGGGGGAAAGACCGTTCAAGGGAATGCAGCAGCAACCAGGTTGGTGGCAATACTACTGACTCTGGGGCGCAGCGGTAAAAGATAAATATAAACAGGGTCTTAGAGATAGGAGAGTCGATTGTTGGAGGAACGGATTGGAGATTCTGGGGCCTCAAACGGGAATCCAGCAAGGTGTGTTACCTCACAGGTGTCAGGGTCCAGGAAGTCTGATAGCGACTGCAGAACGTTGTCAAGGGGGAGGGTGAGCAGCCACAAGTCACTGTGCACATTGGTATAAATGTTACAGTTAGAAATAGGGATAAAGTCCTACAGAGTGATTACAGAGAGCGAGCAGAAAAGTTCAAAACCAAGATTTCGAAGTAGTAGTCTCCTGTTTACATCCTGTTTCATGAGCTCATGAAAGTAATTATATGAGGATATGGCAGATACATACATGACTAAAGGATTGGTGCAAGGGGTAGGGAGTCAGATGTTTAGATCATTGGGTTCTTTTCTGTGACAGAGTTGATCTTTTCAAGAGGGACAGATGGCACATACACTGGAGGGCAGACCAATAACTTGGCGACCAGGTTTGCTGATATTCCAAGGGAGGATTTAAACAAGATTGGCAGGGTGTGGGATCCTCAAGAGAAAGGAAGAAAGTGTGAGGCTGGAAAGAGATATAGTAATCAGAAACAGTAAAGTGAAGAGATGGGTCAGGCAGGAATACGATAGCGAGCGAGGAATGCCTGCTGGATTTATTTCAACGCAAGAAGGCTGACAGGTAAGGCCAATGAACTCAGGGCATGGATAGGTACGCGGGAGTGGGATGTTATAGTCATTACAGAAACATGGCTTAGGGAGGGACAGGACTAGCAGCTTAGTGTGCCAGGGTTTAACTGCTTTAGGCAGGACAGCGACGGTGAAAGGAGGGGAGGGGGAGTTGCATTTTTTATGAAGGGAAGTATCACAGCAGTAATGAGAGGTGAAATAACTGAAGGATCAAACAGCGAGGATTTATGTATGGAGCTAATAAATGGAGGTGGAAGTGGAATGGTGATGTTATAGGGGTTGTACTATATGCCCTCAAAAAATTAACAGGAATGATAGTAACCGAGAAACTTGCAGAGAGAAGGGCCTGCAGGAGCAAAAGGATTGTCATAATCGGGGATTTTAATATTTATAAATGGGACTAGCAAAGCGTTAAGTGATTTGATGGTGTCGAATCCATTAATTGTGCCAGGAAAATTTCCTGAAGCAGTATATAGAGGGGCCTACTCGTGAAGGAGCAAAATTCGACCTACTCGTAGGAAATATGATAGAACAGGTGATGGAGGTGATAGTGGGGGAGCACGTTGGAACCAGTGACCTTAGTCTTAGTAATTTGCACGTAGTTAGGGAGAGCGACAAAACTCGTCCACAGCTTCAAGTTCTAAATTGGGGCAAGATGAATTTAGCTGGAATGACATAGGAGTTGGGAGATGTATGTTGGAATAGTTTGTTTGCCGGCAAAGGGACCGCTGGCAGGTGGGAGGCCCTTGAACGTGAGATACTAGTGTTCGAGGTGTATTTGTTTCTGTGGGGATGAAACAAAAGTTGGCAGGAATGGGGAAACCTGAAAGACAAGAGATATTTAGGCTTTGACCGGAATAAAAGGCAGCTCAGTTACAGGGAGTGGGGATCAAGTGAATCCCTGGAGGTACATAATGGATACAGAAATTTACTGAAGAAGGAAATCAGTAGGGGAAAAAGGGGGCATGAAAGAACCATGACTGAGAAGATTAGGATGAATCCAAAAAGGTATTTTAAGTATATTATAGGAAAAACAATAAATAGTAAGAAAAAAGGACCCCATAAAGACCAAAGTGGACATGTATGTGTGGAACCATAAGAGATTGGAGATGTCCTCAACGAATATTTCTCTTCTGTGTTTAACATGGAGAAAGAAATGAATACTTAGGAAGTTGACGAAGTTCGTGGTGACTTCTTAGGAACAGTCCATATCACAGTAGAGGAGGTACTGGACATACCAAAATGTTTGAGTTTCGATAGATCTCACGTTCCCTTCCAGATAGATCCAAGAACACTGTCGGCGGCTAGAGAAGAATTTATGTGGACCTGGCTGATAAGTTTGATCATCATTAACCACAGTTGAGATCCAGGAAGACTGGAGGTTAGCAAATATTGTGACCTTATTTAAGAAGGACTGGGGGCAAAAGCCTTCGAACTATGGACAATTAACATCTGTGGTAGGTACGTTACTTGAGAAAATTCTGAAGGATAAGATGTACGTTAATTTCAAAAGACAAGATTTGATTAGAAATATTGAGCATGGCTTTGTGCGTGGGAGATCATGCTTGCCAAATTTCTCAAAATTATTTGATGACATGACCAGGAAGGTTGACTAGGCACTAGTTGTGAAAAAGTATGGCCCTGGAAAAGCACAGCAGGTCAGGCAGGAACAAGAGAATCGATATTTCAGGCATAGGCCCTTTGTCACGAATGTCCAAAACATCGATTTTCCTGTTCCTTGGATGTTGCTTGACCTGCTATGCTTTTGCAGTGCCACACTTGTCAACTCTGATCTCCAGAATTTGCAGTGTTCATTTTCTCCTCGAGTAGTAGATTTAGTCTATATGGATTTCAGTTACACCAGGACAAAATAAGAGGCTTTCCAGCCCTTGGAGCCTGACATATAGTTGCAGGAGGAGGCCAATGAGCCCCTCGAGCTTATAACACTGGACCCAGAGTATATCATGCAGCATCAGTATCCTGTAATGCAGCAATAGGATCAGTTTATTCAGCTACTTCAGGTCAGGAACACAGGAACTGTAACAGACCACAAACTGACTGGACTCTCGGATATACTGGAATAACAAGGCTATTTAACTCCTCAAGCCTGCCCTTCCCTTCTTTCAGGTCGGGGATGATTTGTTGTCTGCGGAAATTTCTCTTTCATGCAAATTCTTTGTCGCACTTGACTCTCCCAAAATCCATTGAGACGCTCCTCACCCTTCCCAAACATTTCAGTGATGCAGCTGTCTGGGATAGAGAGGCCCCAACAGACACTATCCTCTCAGAGAAGGAAACACTCCCCACATATATACCTTGGCCTATTGATATGAACAAAAGAAAATAGGACACCTGAAAGACCAAAGTGGACATGTATGTGTGGAACCATAAGAGATTGGAGATGTCCTCAACGAATATTCCTCTTCTATGTTTAACATGGAGAAAGGAATGATTACTTAGGAACTTGACGAAGTTCGTGGTGACTTCTTAGGGACAGCTGGAACAACAAAACACAGCGTCAGAGTGACTGGCCCTGACATTACTGAAAAATTTGACTGAGCAATGTGTCAAAGGGTTTGAACAAGGTTCGTACTTAATGGGAATCTTTGGTAATCTCGCCACAATTTGGATCATTCGGAAACAATGTGGCTGTTGGACATAAACCCTCTCAGTCTCTGGATATCTCTGTGGGCGATCAACAGGGTAGCTTCCTCTGCATTAACATTTTCAACTGATTCATGAATGTCTTACCTTCTGTCATTCGACCAGAAGTGAAGATGTTCAGTGAAGATCATATAAAGCATCAAAACCTGGACAATAGTCAAACTCATGCTGTTAACTTGCAGGTAACATTCGTGTGATCGCATTGCTGGACACTGCACATTTCCACAGTACAGAAAAAGGAGGTCGTTCTGCTAGTTTCACTGGAATGTGAGAAAGCCATTCAGCCCATCAAAACAGCCCGTTCACTCTCTGTTGCCTCTTACACAAGAAGAGATTTATTTTTTAAAATCTGCAAAGGTTGGAATTCAAAGTAGACAGGCAGGAAGCTGGAACAACAAAACAGGAGAGAGAGCTTCAGGAGATGAGAAGTCAACGCCTTGGGTAAAAACCTTCTTCCGGACTGTGGGTGAGGGATAAGGTGGTCTACATTTAAATAGGCGGGGTGGGGGAGGAGGAGGCTGGGTGGTAAAGTGGGGATAGGTGAACACAGGTAGAGGGTGTGACCAGGTTGGTCGATAGGAGGAATGAATCTAATTGGTAGTTGGTAGAAGGGCTGATCAGAGGAATAGGAGGGAGGAGGAGGGGCTGGATTTGGGGAAATCAGTGTTGAGTCCCCCGGGCTGCAGGCTGCCTAGACGAAAGATGAAGTATTGTTCGTCCACTTTGCGTTTTGCTTCATTGTGGCAATGGAGGAAGTCAAGGATGTCCACGTCGGAAAGGGCGTGAGAAGGGGAATTGAAATAGACAGTGACTGGTAGGTCGTCGCAGCCCTTACAGGCCCAACTGAGATTCTCAGCAAAACATTCTCTTAGTTTACATTTGGTCTCTCCGATGTGAAGAAGACCACATCGGGAGCACCAGATACAGTAAATTGGGTTGGAACCCACCACCTGGCACATCTTGCACAAGGACTATTCCCTCCACTAATCTTTGGTTCGTGCCACACTCTTCATCAAATTCTCCAATCTCCACTGGCACTGCCGCTTCAAACGGAAAAGGTGCATTACCCTTTTGTACACCACCTCCCTCACATCCATCCAGCGCCCCAGACAGTCCTTCCAGGAGGTTTACCTGTCTTTTCTCCAAACTAGTTTACTGCATCAGGTAATCCCAACGTGGTCTTCTCCACATTAGGGAGACCAAACTTAAACTAAGGGTACATTTCTCTGAGCATCACAGCTGGGCACAAAGGGGTCGACCTGACATACCAGTCACCATCCATTTCATTTCCCCTTCTCAATCCCTTTCCAACATGACTATCCTTGGTTTCCTCTGTTGCCACTGTGAGTCAGACCGCAAATTGGAGGGACAACACCTTATCTTCTGCCTGGGCAGCCTACTGCCTGGCGGACTCAGCATTGAGTTCTCCAATTTTTATTAAACTTCCCAGCCATGCCCCTGCTCCCTTTCCAGCCCATTTCCTGCTCTTCTACTCTGCCGAAAGACCCTGCTTTCCAAATACCAACCGGATTCATCCCTCCCATCAACCAAGCCGTTTGCATTCACTACTTGTGTCCAACAATCCCTATCTCACCATCCCACTGCTCTCCCCAGCCCAACCTCTTACACTTCTCTTTATCCGCAGCTCTCCCTACCTCCACCCACAGTCCAGAAGAACGGTTATACCTGAAATGTTGATTTCTCTACCTCCTGATGCTACTTGGTTTGCTGTGTTCTTCCAGCCTCCTGTTTGTCTATTATTACACAGCAAGATAAGGAGTCCAGTCAGCACAACACGCTGGTAAGCAGGAAACATGGGTCTCTCAATAATAACCCTCTTCCCCGAGACCATAAGGAGGACATTCAGACCCCCGAAACACTGACACATGAACAGAAGAAGCCATTCAGCGCCTCCAAACTGTTATACTGCAATAGGAGGAGGACATTAATACTGCAACACGAAAATCCAATGAAGCAGAGACTGCACAGACAGACTACTCCATGTTGTCCCTAATGGCTCCATTGCTAATGGTACACAAGTGTTACATTAACGTGGTTTACAGATGGTAAGGAGGCACAGCTGATGGTTTGTACCAAGTCTCATGGAGGCATGTTGCATCTCCAAGAAGACAGGCTAGTGTTCTGCATGGAGATCAAAAACCTTTGGGAATGGTCAATTCTATAAGAGTGTGGCTACTGGCAGGTTTGAGAGCAATGTGATGTTCAGTGCAGAGTCTCACCCTCAATGTACATTGAGATGATGAGATTTTATTCAGAATCTGGAGCTCTCTCGCAACAAATATGGGGGCTCCACACAAATATGTAAACTAGCATAGATTCATAGAATCCTTCAGTACGGGGTCAGGCCCTTCAGCCTGACTGGTCTATGCCAACCAATATGTCCATCAATGCTAAAACCATTTCGTTACACTTGGCCCTTATCCTTCTCAACGTTTCTTATCCATGTATTTGCCCAAATATGAAAACATGCATTGCGGGAATTCACGTTATATTTCATGCCATCAATGTTTTGTTTTGGTCCGTAAGGTTAAAGTTTTATCGCAGTCACTTTTTATTCTTTTGTAGCAATACAGATTAATTACACATTTTCTTCACAGCCTCCTCATGCTACCATCACTGCAGGGATTAGTCAAGTGCAAATCCTTTACGCTGTCTTATTATGACAAGGAGACCATTCCTTATAAAGGAGAGAAAATCTGTCACACCGTACCAAGTACTTTCTCAATATCACTCTACAACTGCAGGAAGGTATCAACTTTCATATGCTTTAATCAGTTTTCAATGAAGGACAGCACATATTTACTGTGCTGATTACTTACTGCTCCGTATGAATTCGGTTAATGACTCATGGCCAAGGACATCCAGGTCCTTTTCATAAAGAGCACTTCCCATCATCTCGCCTTCTCATAAATACAAAATGAGAAGGATGATATGTTTTGTCAAATCATTTCTTTGCTTTGCAAACCGCGATGCGTCAAGCACAGCCACGCCAACAGCAACACCACTATTACCATTGGGGATGGTTGGAGATGCTGAGGACGTGATGGCCGACCTGTATTATCTCTGGAATATTAATCCAGGGACCCAGGTCATGACCGAGGGCCTCGATTTGAATTCCACCATAGCAAATGTTGGAATTTGAATTCCACAAAATATCAGGAATAAAGTGTCCAATGAAACCATTGTCAATTGTCAGGAAAGACAAAACCCTACCTGGTACTCTAATGCCCTTCAGGGAAGGTAATCTATCATCTTCACCTGGTTTACATGTAACTCTAGATCCATTCCAATGTTTTTAATTCTCAGGTGCCGTTTGAAATGGCCAAGCCAGCCGCTCAGTTGTATCACTCACCATAATGGCTCAAAGAAATTAAACCGGACAGAACTAAGCACTGACTACTTACAGCCCACCGACTGAAGTGGTCATGAAGGCAGCTTCGAAATGCCTTTTCAAATTCAATGAGGAAAGAAAATTAAATGTTGTTCCAGCATCTCATTAATGAAAGAAAGAAGATGATTATACTCAGGGAAGTGACAAAGGGACATTACTCACTTTAACCCGGGGCTTTGATGTACACCTTAGATGGCATGATTTTCGTTAATATGGGGAGAGGAGAAAAATAAACAAGATTATTCTTGATTTTTACTTCCATCTCAGTTGATCATCAACGATCCCCTTGTTTGCCTTTTTAAAACCTCTCTCTTTTTCGATCTATTCAACTCAGTCCTTTTCTCCTTCAAAACAGACATCCCTGTCACCAGCAGCAATTCCACCTTTCCCCAGTCATGTTCAGTTCTGATGTATAGTCAGTGGATTCCAAATGCCAATTCCGTTTTTCTCCCTTTCCGAGGCTGACAAATCTGCTCAGTTTCTCTGGCACTTTCACGTTCTATTTCATTCAGATCCCTTGCATCATTATTTGTTGTATTTAACCTTTAACGTTTTATTAAATGGGATGTCGGCATCGCTGACAGTGGCAGCATTTGTCGACCTTACTAAATACCCTTTCCTGTGAGGTCATTCTTTCATGCAGTTTCGAGCCAAGCACATTGCTGTGAGTCTGACTTCAGTCTTAAGCCCGACTCGACAATAATGTTAGATTTCTTTACCAAAGGAGAACAATGGAATTGATAAACTTAGCGACAAAATTCTGGTGGTGTTATGGTTGATATTGGGGAAATTCACTTTTACTTTTAATTCCTGTCATTTGAATTTCATTTCTGACATCCTCTGAGGTAGGATTTAAGCAGTGTCTTTAGTGTAGTGACTTGGGCCACGGAATTACATGTCCAGCCACATTACATCTCTGAAACACTGTCCCTGTCATGAATTTACTTTAGAGACAATAACAAGGTTGTGATGGCAACATTTGTATCAGAAAGAGTGATTAGGAGAGAGCTTGAACCATGGAGTCTGAATTTTACCGAGGCATATCTAATCGTTTATTTAGCAACCACACTAATGTCAATCTGGGGACTCTGGACATGATGGAGCTGGTAGTGGGGAGGTTTGGTGATGGAGAGAATACCAAGACATAATTCAATTCAGGGTAAATTAGTACTTCGGGATTGTGATCAGGCTTGTTCTCAGATGTCTGTGAGGGCAGGGATGCAGCCCGTCCTGAAATTTGCGGTAATGAATGGATTTGCATGTGAAACTGAAGACAATAGTTTTCATTCTTGCCACATATAGATAACAGAAATAAAATGAAGTTCACCATGGCTTATGGGATTAATATATAGATAGAGATGGAGAGACTTACCAGGAACGCCAACAATAGCGAGCATGGGATAGTAGCCCACTTGAATAATCAGCAGTACACCATATATCCGATATGATAACATGTACCCCATCCAGTTAAGATAGTAATGAGCCCAGAATAAATTCTTGTCCATTGTTACCGCATTCCAGTCTACTGTTCTCAGATTCTGATCCATTGGTGTAACATTCCAGTCTATTGTTCTCAGATTCTGATACATTGCTGGAACTTGCCGCCTATTCTCAGATTTTGATCTCTCGTCTCCCTGTCTCTGTAGCCTCTGATCCCTGTTGCTTGAGGAAGTGATACATCTGCAGCTATAATGGGATAATGCATTGCAAGAAGCCCCTTACTAATAGAAGAGGGAAACCATCCACTGACACAATTAGTGTCCATGGAGACTGACATCAGTCACAGTCAGTAAACAAACAGATCCATTTAACTCCTTTCAGTATGGTACATCCAGTTCACAATAACATATGGATTGAATTAAATGTTGACATCGCTGGCTACTGATCATATCTCCCATTACCAATTGCTGTCCTGAAGTTCATTGTGAGGGACGATGATGGATGTTTTCTTACAGCAGGCTAGATGATTCTGCAGTGTTGTCCGTTCGCAAAGCTATATCCTCCTGAACCTCCCACCACGACCACCCACAAAAAACACAATCTAAAAGTTGTTATTGTGCTGCTATCTCCTCGACTAGAACAGGTACCAAACAACAAATTCTGAGTGGGCATATTTGCACTCCAGTACATAGGAAGTGTGGATCTGCCTGGGCATTCCTCTGCTCGCACTAATGAGACAGTTTGGTATTTTCAACACACAATGCGAGTCAGCACAGTTTTATGTAAACTGACAAACACCTCAATACATTTTATCGGCTTCAAATCAATAGGACTTAAATTTTTTGACTGCAGTCCAAAACCAAACGTGGCATGTAGTCACAAAGTCGGTCCTCTTACAACGTTACGTTGTTCTTTGATTTTTTCCCTTAAAGAGGACCTAAACAACCCAAGGTTCCAACGAGCCAGAATTTTGATAGATTCATTGGGATCCTTTTGTTTATACATCACAGATAATGTCTCAGCCACAAGGCTTTCAAGTTTTTAAACAGAAACTTGTATAATCAAGAGGACGTGGCCAGCTCTCTCGCTGGACAGGTCGGAGCAGTTCTGCGGTTAGTTGAGTCAAGGTAACCGTTGTAACTGGATGCTCTCCCACTCCTTCTGTCCCTTCTGACTTTATAATCTGTTAGCCTTTTTGTCAGTGTTATTCATTGTGCCAAGCTATATATTTACTGGGATTGTTGCAGGTATTTTGGAACAGCATCCTTAAAACGGGATAATCTGTCAGGTGTGGATAGGATAACATATTCAGGTATTCTCTTTTCTGTTCCTTGTGTTTCATTCTATAATTTGTTAAATAAAGTCTGTTTGTTCCCAACTCGGCATTCTGTCCAGTTAATTCACTCTGGGAATGTCCACTATATAATAACCTTCAACAGATCGCGAAGTTATGGCATGGGATACATGCTTTAAAATGTTTTCAAGGGTCGGGCCTGCTCCATAACAGATTGGTGGCCTTTTGTGGGATTTCGGCACTGAGTGGCAAGTATTAGTGTGCTTTATTTCGTGTGTTGATTTGGTGGGGAAACAGAACTTGAATAGCAATGGCTCTTGCAGTCACCAAGGCTGTTTTGGAGGTGGAAGAATTGACCTTGGGCGGGGGGGGGGGGGGGGGGGGGGGGAGGGGGGTTTACAAAATGCACATAAGTTCAAGCTGCAGGAATTAATAGACGAGCTGGAGTTGAAGCTACCTCCGAATGTAAGGAAAGATGAAATGATTGCAGAAGTAGCTCAGCATTCCAATTTGCTGGAAACTCCATCAGGATCTGTGGAGATGACTAAACGTCAATCACAAGTGAAGCAGTTTGAGTTATAAGCAGAAATGAAGCAGTTTGAGTTACGACTAGAATCAGAAGAGGAAGAAAGAGAACGAATAGGTTTAGCAGAGGAAAGAGAAAAATAAAAAAAAAAGCTTTCGCAGAAAGAAAAGAAGAGAGCGTTTGAGCTTCAGAGATGGGCACTTAGAATGGAAAGTCAGTTAAAAGGATGGAGATGAAGGCTGAAGGTGAGCTTAGTAAGGAGCAGAGTGAGGATGAGCAAAACCATGGTAGTCAAAAGCCTGTTGAGAAGCATTTTAAGTATATTCACGCCTTGCCAAAAGTGATGAATAGGATATGGAAATCTTTTTCATTTAATTTCAAAAAATGGCTAAACACTTGTAGTGGCCTGTGACCACGTGGGTATTGTTGATTCAAACCAAACTTTGTAGGTTGAGCTCGTGAGGTATTCACAACACGATCAGAGGTGAGATCTGGGCAGTACGAGCAGGTAAATAAAGTGCATATGACCTTGTGCCAGAATCCTACAGACAACGTTTCAGGAATCTAAGGAGGGATTCTGGTCAAACCCATATTGAGTTTGAAAAGATGAAACAAAGTAATTTTGATGGATGGACAAGAGCTTTAAAAAGAGAGTAAACCTTCGATGCTCTTCGAGAGACAATTAATTTGGAGAGGTTCAAATATTTGTAGCTCAGTTAAACTAATTGAGGTACAGCAGAAAGATAAAAGATTAAAGCAATTATATCAAAAAGCATATACGTTAGGAATTTTGAATGTATCCCTGAGTGTTATTACCCTTAAAATGATGTCCAAGTGAGGCAATAGAGACTATTACTTACTCAAGGAGATGATAATTGGGCAGAAGTTCATCAAATCGTATTGCCCATGGGATACAGAAAGGAGGTGATGCGAATGGTGCATGAGCTATCACCTAGAAGGCATTTAGGAGTGAGGAAAACACAGGCTTAAATACAGAGACATTTTTATTGGCCTGGACTGCAACAAAATGTAGTTGAATTTTGGCGGACGTGTCATACATGTCAGGCCATTGCAAAAACACAGGCGATAATAAAACCTGCACGTTTCATAACAATTCCTGCATTTAAGGAGTCTTTCACAAAGTCTTAATTGATTGGCCAGCTCCCCAACATCGAACCAAAAAAATAGGCACCAGCATTTGATAACAATATTGGATGCATCGACTAGATTTCCAGAGGCTATCCCAAGATGCAATATCACAGCTAAAAGAATTGCAGAAGAATTACTCTTTTTAAAAAATAGGTAAGGACTACCAATAGAGATACAGTGAGATCAAGGTTCAAACTTCACATCCAAATTATTCACTATAATGTCTTTGGAATGAAGCAATTCAAATCTACTGCGTACCATGCAAAATTGCAGGGGGCGCTAGAAAGGTGACATTAAATATTAAAGACAATGTTGAGAGCTTATGCTCAGGATTATCCAGATGATTAGCGCAAGAGAATTTCATTTGTGTTTTTTGTGATCAGGGATGCACCAAATTAACAGTGCAAATTTAATCTATTTGTATTAGTTTTGGGGCATTAAGTCAGAGGACCATTAGAATCGATGAAGGAGAAAATAGTAAATCAGCATTTAAAGGTCACACTTTAAGGAATGATTAATAGCACTGGAAAATTGGCTAGACAGCATTTAAAAGTATTGCAGCATGTCATAAAAGAGAAAGCGGGCAGGAAATCAAACAATTGCAATTTTGCTATCGGTGATAAGGCATTACTCTTCCTTGCAGTGATAGGTGAATCTTGAAAAGCAAGGTTTAGTGGACCTTATGAAATACAAATGATATTGAGTGAGGGTAATTACTTGATATGAACTCCAGACAGATACATATCTCACAGCGTTTGTAATATGAATACGCTCAAAAAGTATTTTGATCGGGAAGAAAGCAAGAGGAGAAGCTTTTAATGATTATCTCACGGAAGGTAGAAACAGGTTCAGAGGCTTCTGAATCGGACATTCCTCAAATCAAAGTGGACAATGAGATAGTTGAATAAAAATGAGACACATTATTGAGTTACCTTCCTGACAAAAATTGAAATGACCAGAAAGAGTTATTATTATCACATGGGGATATATGCAGTAATTAACTAGGAAGTACTAACCCAGCTGTGCATAATATAGCTATAGGAGTTGTTATGATTCAGCAACATCCTTACAGGTATAATCCTCTAAAGTTGGCACAGGCATAGAATGATATTGAATGCGTGCTCTGAGATGACATAATCAACACGCGTTACAGTGATTGGAACTCACCCATAGTCATGGTACCAAAACCAAATGGCACCCAACGGTTATGTGAGGACTATCATAAAGTCAATGCAGTTAAAAAGGTTGATGTATACCCCGTTCCACGTTTGGAAGACTGCATTGAAAATTTTGGACAAGCAACTTATATTTGGTGTGAAATATGTGCCAGCCACGTTTCAGGGACTAACCAATAAATTGCCAGATTATCCAACGCGTGGTGTACATTGATGATCTAGTGGTTTTTAGTCATTCATGGAAGGAACACTTACAGCATTTATCAGACTTTCTCGATCGACTTCAGAAGGCAAAATTGGTGGTAAACCTAGCGAAAAGTGAATTTGCCAAAGCAAAAGTCACCTTCCCGGGCCATGCTATTAGACATAGATAATCGGTGACATGGTATCAAAAAGTGAAGGTAATTGGGGAATTTCCCACACCGTTGACAAAATGAGCAGCACTATGCTTCCTGGAATTGCGTGGATTTTATCGAAGGGTTGTGCCTTATTTTTCTAACATGACTGCTCCACTTGTTAAAGAAAGGCAATAAAATTCAGTGGACAGAGTGCCGACAGAAGGCATTTGACAGCATAAAATATGTGTTTGCCATTGCTCCACTATCAAACACACCTGATTATGCAAAACCACTCAAGGAGGCTTTAAATGTGAGTGATCTGCGTATCGGTGCTGGACTACCTCAGCAAGACGGCAAGAAGACAGAAAGACCTATTGGATATTTCTCCAAGAAGTTGAACGTTCATTATTCAACTGTTGAGAAAGAGACTGTGAGCTTTGTGTTGGCACTACAACATTTCAGTATTTATATTACCAACAACACATCTGAGGCAACCATGTACACTGACCATAACCCATTGAAGTTTTTGCAGAAACTTATGGACAAAAATGCGTGACTGTTTAGCTGGACCCTGTAGTTACAGCCCTTAAGTTTGAAAACTGTGCAATGTAGCAGGTCTTGAAAACATGATTGCCAATAGACTTTCCAGTCTCGAATGACAGATCAAGGCACTCAGTGATGGAAGTACCACACACTTAGTCCGGATGTTGCTGTGCATATTTGCATGTTTATAGTAAATGAATGTACATGCGTATATTAGTGTGCTAACCACTATTTTTGAGGGGTTAGAAAACTGAAGCCATCTTTGGATAATGATGATTCTGTTTTATATCAAGGGAGTTGTCACAAAGCTGGCCCCTTAACAGGTTATGTTGTCTTTGAATTCTTTTCAGAGATTTTCTAAACGATCCAACGTTCCAACATGTCTCAATTTTGAATGCTTCATGAGGGTCCTTTGGTTTTTATCTCACAGATAATGCCTCGGGAAGAAGGGTTTCAAGTCTTTAAAGAAAAGTGGTGTATTCAAGGGGACGTGGCCAGCTCTCCAGCTGCATAGGTCAGTTCAGTTCGTGGGTTAGTTGAGTCAGGGTCATTGTTGAAACCGGACACCCTCTCCCTGCTTCAGCCCTCTGACTTCGTAACATGTAAGTTTATTGTGTGTAAGTTTTACTGTTTCTTCTCAGGATTTTGTTTATTGATATTTTTGCAAGTAATTTGGAACAACATCATTAAGTTGTGATAGCCTGTCAGGTCCGGATAGGATGAATTATTGAGGTACTGTATTTTCGGATCGTTGTGTTTCATTCCTTACTTTTGTAAATAAATTCTGCTTGTTTAAAAGTTGGCAGTCGGACCATCTAAATCACTCTGGGAATATTCACTATACACTTAACTTCAACAAATAGCAACATTACGGTCTGGGCTACGTGCTTAAAAATGTTTTGAGTGGTCGGGCCTGGTCCATAACAATGTCCAATAACGTTGTTCATTCAAAGTCATGAATTGAGATTCAAAATGATGGTGACTCAGCAAGTGAGAGTCTGTCTTACTCTGCCCAAGACTCAGGCAAACTTGGTACACGCCACCATCACATCCTTTAAACCATTTAAAATAACTTTTACCCAGCATATTTAGTCATTTTGCACCAAGCTTGAACAATTTGTTGCTGTGCTTAAAATGACTAAAGGAAAAAAATGACCGCAGATCGCAACAAGTGGGGAACCCTTCCCCACCCTCTCCAGCAGCAGCTGAGACGTCCTCGGCCGCCCCGGGGAACTTACCTGCAGAACCAAGCCTGGTCAACATGATTAACAACCTCCAAGAGAGGATGGACGCCTTCATTGAAGAACCCAGGAGCAGGTGGGAGTCGTTCTCAGGATGACCGAGAAATTGATAAGCTCGAACATTGTGTTGGAGGGGCAGAGCTAAAGGCAGCGACCTCGGAGACTGTGGCAATGGTTCCCTGAAGTATTAAAGCTGGAGTCTGGACCAGGCCAGACGTGGATAGAGTCGGCCCACTGGATTGATATACGCAGGCCCGGGTCGGACCAGCAAACCTCGCCCGGTCCTGTTCCATCTCCAGTGCTATAGAGAGAAGCAGATGCTCTTGGAATCCTCTAGAATCCTGGGGAAAGATCCCCGGGCCATGGTGTACAAAGGGTCTAGGATTATGCTATTTCAGGATGTTTCTCCAGCTGTGGTCCAGAAAAAGAGGGTATTTGATGAGGTAAAGAAGCTTCTGAGAGACTTTAACATCCAATATTCCTTGTGTTACACAGCAACGCTGCGCTACAGTCGTGAATGATCCGTTTATAACTTTGGATCACCGGAGAAGGGTGAAGAATTTTTGGACTCTCTTCAACAGACTTTAAGAATTAAACAAAATGGCTAATTATGTCTATTTTCCATACAACCACACACTCACCCCCCATCCCAGTTTACCTTTTCTTTCCCTTTTCATCCCTTTATTGTTTAATATCGCCTCCAGGGGCGAAGGGGGGGGGGGCTTATTTCTAATCCACTATGTGGTCTTCTTATTTTTTTACAGGCTGGGCGGCTTAGTTGATTCGTCTGTGTGTGTGTCGGGGTGGGGGGGGGGGTTGAGGGGTTGCTCTGTCCTTCCACATTTCTTTTTAGAGCAGGATTTTTTTCTCCATCTATAATATACTTAGTTATTTAGTACCTGCCGGGATTGTAACTTTATAGTTTTATATGTTTATACTTTGTATTATCTATACTACATATATTAAAATCTTGGTGGGCGTGGAGGATGGGGAACTCACTTTTAACTTGGTTTTATGGTGTACGTGAATCAATATAATCTATTATGTGGTGCCTGGGTCGAGGGTGGGGCGCTGGTTGGGAGAGGATACGGTGGGTTTCTTGACAGGTTGTGATGCACCCTGGGAACAAAGGGGAAAATCTCCTTTCAAATGTGTTTTAAATTTTCCTATTGAGAAATAGTTTTTAACTATATTGTCGTTAATGTGTTAAAGAATTTCTACTTGTGTAACTTTTCTATGGTCTGAGCACGGGGTATTTTGGGTGCGTTCTCCCTCCCGGGGGATCTCGGTCTTGCCTGGACGATCATGGTTAGTCATTCGATTAGCTGGTGCACCTGGAACGTCAAGAGGAGTAATTCACTAATCCAAAGGTAAAAATTGCTATCAAACCGTAAAAACAAAAGGGTGGATATAGCTCTTTTACAGGAGACACACTTACTAGATAAACAGCACTTAAAATTACAACAAGCAGGATTTGATCAGGCCTACTTTTTATCTTTTATTTCCAAAAGTACGGGAGTAGTCATTCTCATTCAGAAGAATCTTCCTTTCAAAATCTTAAGTCAGATAAAAGTTGAATCTGGACTGTATATACTGATTAAAGTCCTCCTAAATGTAGATGAGTATGGAATTTTGAATCTTTGTTGTTGCCTGGCACACTCGTTCAAATGTATAATGGAAGCATTCTCCAAACCGATGGCTTTGGGGCTCATCACACAATTATAGAAGGAGTTTGTATTTGTACTATGGACCCAGAGAAAGACAGGATGCCCAAGAATACTTCGGGTATATCTCTTAGATCAAGACAATTAGCAGATTTGAATAAGGAGCGAGGGTTAATAGATGTGAGGAGGTGCCTTTATCCGCAGGGCAGAGACTTTACTTTCTGCTCTAACCCACATAAGTGTCATACTCGAATTGATATGTTATTTGCTCCCTCGACCTTTCTGAACTCCATATTATCCTGCAAAATAGGTAACATAATAACCTCTGGCCATGCTGCAGTATAAATGGAAGTTAACACGAGGGATGATGAGACAAGCCCCCGGTACATGGATTCCTTCTTAATGAAGGATAGTAAATTCGGGAAAAAAACTCTGAAGAATTCAAAAACCTTTTTGGAAATTAACTCAGGCACAGCCAGCAACCCATCTATGATGTGGGAGACCATTAAGACTAATGCGTGAGGTCTCATCATTTCATACTCGGTGATCCAAAAAAAGGGAGAAAAACAGCGTCGACTCGAGGCTCGTTTGAAGGCAGCTGAGACAGCATACGTTGATAGGCCCTCAATTGCTAAATTACAAAGAATTACAGCCCTCCGGGCAGCTCTGAATACTGCACTTACCCACAAAGCAAAGAGGGTAATATTATTTGCAAAGCAATGACTATATGAATACAGCAATAAGCCTGGTAGATGACTAGCATTTGTCGCAAGGATAAAAAATGCCCCTTATGTCCATTAGGGAAAGTGCTGGTACTTTGCCTCATGACCAGAAAAGTATCAATATAGCCTTCAGAAATTTTTATTCTGATCTGTATAAATCACAGGATTGTGAAGACATAGCTAAGAAGATGGAATCCTTCTTTAAAAGCCTGGCCTTTCCGGGCTTAATCCCAAAAGAGGTGTCTGTCCTGAATGCTCCCCCGACAACCCAGCAAAGTACTTGATGAAATTAGGCAGCTTCAGAGCGGAAATGCACCTGGCCCAGATGGATTCCAGTCTGAATTCTACAAAGAGTTTGTCGGGGTACTGGCTGGTCCACTTATAGACATATATAATTATTCATATAGTCAGGGCTGCCTCCTGCCTTCGATGAGAGAAGCAAATATTTCTCTCATCCTTAAAAAATGAAAGGACCCAGAAGATTGCACATCATACAGACCAATATCTTTGCTAAATGTCGTTCTTTAAAATTATTTCTAAAGCATTAGCATTAAGGCTGGAGAGGGTTTTACCACACATCATAAAAGAGGATCAGACAGGGTTTATGAAGGGCCGTAGATCATCAAATAATATTAGAAGGGTTTTAAATGTGATCCGAGTCTATCATTAGGAAAGAATACCGGAAATAGTAGTCTCTTTCGATGGGGTGAGGCCATTCGATTGGGTTGAATGGTCATATCTGATTTACACACTGGAAAAGTTCGGTGTCGGAGAGGTATTCACCAAATGGGTCTCAATATTGTACAATGACACCAAAGCAGCCGTGATTACTAATGGTTTATGCTCGGATAGATTCAGAGTGGGTAGCAGCTGTCATCAGGGATGTCCTGTCTCACCGTTATTATTCACGCTAATAATTGAACCACTAGCAGAAGATATACGGTCTGATTTTAATATAATGGCTCTGAGGGTTGGTTCGGGTAAACATAAAATTACCATGTTCTCCTTTTTCGTAGTAATCCTTTGATATCCGTGCCCCGCTTGATCCAAGTAATTAATTTATTCAGTGTGTTCTCAGGTGACAAAATCAATTTCGTAAAATTGGAGGCCATGCCAATGGGTGATTTGGCTCGTATGCCCAATTTATCGGACGGATCTCGCTTTCCCTTTCAGTGGTCTCTGGAGAGTTTTTTATATTTAGGGATTTTTAACACCACAGTATTTGGTCAGCTGTACAAAGCCAATTTTGTGCACCTATTGGAGAGGATAAGGCAGGACCTTCAGCGCTGGGGGGATCTCCTGATATTTTGGTTTGGGAGAATAGCTCTCATTAAAATGAATATTTTGCCTCGTCTCTTATACCCTATGCAAATGCTCCCTGTGGTGTTGCCGAGGCATTGTGTAAACTATACGATTGGAATACTTCTTTCATTTGGAATCATAGACGGCCCCTTCTTAAATTAAAGAAACTGCAGCTTCCACAAGCAAGGGGAGAACTGGATTTTCCAGACTTTAGGAAGTATCAGTTGAGTTCCCTGTTAAGCTACATAGCCGAATGGGTCTCATGTGACCCGCAATGAATCTGGCTGGGCATTGAGGCTTCTCAAGCAAAATGTCCCCTCATTAATCTCTTATTTTTAGATAAAATGAAAGTCGTTATCGACCATTATAAAAACCCTAAATACAATTAACGCTTGGAAGATAATGCGGCATGATGAAAGTAATTCACAAAAATCCTCACCTGAAAGTCCTATAGTCGGAGCATGTGATTTTCAACCGGGATACACAGACGCGACATTTAAAACCTGGAGGTCCAGGGGCATCTCTTGCTTAGGGGATCTGTTCGATGGGGAGGTTGTGATGTCATTTGAACAGCGGCACCAGAAATTTGGACTGCCTAATGGTGACCTTTTCCGAGATTTCCAAATTCGAGATTATACAGAGAAGAAAACCACATTATTAGATAGCTCTTATAAATCTGTTAGGGAAAGAAGATTGTTATGGCCAATGGGTCCACCCTCGGTCAGCACTTTTTATCACTCATTACAGAACGAAGTATCAAAAGATGGAAAAATTGTTTAAAACATGGAATCAGGAATTCGGGTTGGAAATCCCTTTAGAAGTGTGGGACGACATCTGAGAAAATGCCAGAACGCTCTCCATTTGTAATAGAACCCAAGTTATTCAACTAAGGGTATGCCATAGGACTCATATGGCACCAGAAAGACTGAGAAAATTTAGGGCAGCAACATCTCCAATGTCTCCTCATTGTCAAATAGAAGTGGGCACTCTCACACACTGCTTATGGACATATCATAGGTTCCGTAAATACTGGACCAAAGTAGCAAATGCGCTGACAGAAATCTTGGGAGCGGAAATTGGAGTGGATCTAGTATCGCTTTTCCTGGGCTTTTCGAACCTGTACTCCCTGGATGTGCATAGGAGGAAATTATTTTCCATTCTCTCCTTTTGTGCAAGGAAAGATATCTTAGTACATTGGGTAGCTGAAAGGCCTCTAGGACTTTGGAATTAGAATGAGTTAATCATGGAATGCATTCCCCTTGACTTCCTTACGAATATGGTGTACCAAATAAAACTGAATTATTCTATAAAATATGGCAGCCCTTCCTGAACAAATAGATACAGATATTTGGGCCATATTATCAAGGGCTTTTATCTAGATGAGGTATGGTTCTGGCTGGTCCGGGGGCCCCCAAGGAGAGGAATCCCGTATGAATACCAGTTTTATTGTGACTTGATGTTAATTCATTCTGAGCACGTACTTCATTATTTAATTACTATGTCATCTTTTTTTTTGGAGTAATCTACGACATTCCATGATATGCTTTGTTTATTTGTCGGTTAGATTAGTTCTTAGTTTAGTTCTTAGTTGAGTGTTTTTATTCCTTCTGCTTTTTTATGTGTTTGTTCTGTTTTGGTAATTATGTATTTAATATTTAACGGTATATTAGTATTTATATTTGTTGCTGGTCATTTGTAAGTTTGTAAAAATGTTTTAAAATTTCTTTTGTCTTCAATAAAACTATCTATAAAAAAGTCATGGATTTATGCGTCAGTGACGGAATGAATATGATAATGGCTATGAAACAGAAAAGACTGGGGCCAGTGACTGAGGAGACCTGAGGGAAGTACAGTAATATCCGCAGTCACGAGTGTTCAACCATCACTCTTTCTGACAAATGGAGTGAAATGCAATGCAGAACAAGAGAACAGATGCCCTTTTGTACATGTAATGCTGAACGACAATGTGAATAGAACAGGACAATTTTAAATGTGATAAGCAGAATATTTTTATTTATAGACTGTTTAATCACATGTTCTACAGGTGGTTAATATTGTTTATAACTGGACGGGCTATTCAGAAATAAAAAACACAGACACAGATAACAAAGTGTGTGGAGTTATAGGGAGTTACAGTAGAGTAAGAGTGAGGATACAGCTCATACTCAGCTGACACAGAGATGATGGGCTGCATGGCCACCATCTTTGCTGAAAATATTCAGAGAAACGTATTGAAAATGTTCAGAGACTGAGGAGACAGTTTTGGCTATAAAACGCACAGACAATGTCATAATTAATAAACTATTCCTATTTTTTCTTCAAGTGTAGCTGTTTTTCAGAGGTCTTTTAAATCAAAATAACTTTGACGAGATCCAAGCATTTTTTTATTCAGAACTTAAAGAAGGAACCGAATACAGTGTAATACATGTGTCACTGGCACAAGTAATGGGAAGAGGAATGGAGCATATTGTCCAAATATAACTGGGGTCAACATCTAGACCAATCAAATAATAAAGCAAAATATTAGAGATAGTGGAAATCTGAAATGCAAATGCAAAATGATGGAGAATCGCAACAGATGACGCAGGGTCTAGGCAAAGACAGAGAGTTAACATGTCGAATCTGATATGAACCTGTTCTGAACATGTCATATTAGACTCAAAAAAAGTTAATTCAATTTTTCTCTTGCCCCAATACTGCCAGAACTGTGGGGTTTCTGTTCAGAACTTTCAACTGGTGCAATGTCAGGAAACAGAGAGTAATAGTGGGCGGTTGCTTTTGGGACTGGAGCCTTATGCCCAGCAGTATTCCACAGAGGTTGGTTCTTGGTTTTCATTGTTTGTCATTTATGTAAATGTTTTGCATGACGATATGGAAGGCACAGTGAGTAAGTTTGCCGATGACACCGAAAAAGGTGGCACAGTGGACAGTGAAGAAGGTTTTCTAGATTTACAAAAGGATCTTGATCAAATGGGCAGTAGGCTGAAAAATAGCAGAGAGAGTTCAATCTGGCTGAATGCGAAATGCAGACAATAGTGTGTGCTTGCTGCTGTCTGATGCACCAAGAATAGAATGATTTTATTCCCCATCTCCTGTGTTCAACACATCGATATCATTCACGATATTTGAACGGCTTTACCCCCTCCGTGGTTACCCTCTTGCTCTTAATGTAGTTGCACAATTTCTTTGGATTACCCTGAAACTTTTTGGCCCATGCTATCTCATATCTCCCTTTTGCTTTCCTGATTTCTCTCGAAATAATGCCCCACACTCTTTATATCGATTAACTTTATTCAATTGAATGAAGTGTCTATATCTAAAGTAAGATTTTCTTTGATTCTTGAATGAAACCTCAATAACTGTAGTTGTCCACTGTTTCTTCACCTTACCAGCCTTCCCCTTCACTCTAAGAGGAACGTAATGTCTCTCAACTCTTGTCCTCACACTGTTGAACGCCTCCCACTTGTCAGACGTCGTTTTCCCTGTCAATACTCTACTCCAATAAAACTTGGAAAGTCCTTGTCCCATGCCATTAAAATTTATGATACACCAATTTTTAAAAAGAATCATGAAAGGCTTTTTTTTTTCCATAACCATGATGGAACTAATAGAGTTATGATTGAAATATCCAAAATATTCCCTGAATTTACTTCAGTCACTTGCCCTGCCTCTTGCACAAAAGTTGTTCTGGGTTTTCCTCCTTCTCTATTCGGATCGTGTACATATTGATGAAGAAATTTTTCGTGAACACATTGGACAAATTCTTCACCATCCAACCGTTTAACAGTGTGGTAGTCACAGTCATTTTTTAAAAAAATTAAAATCCCCAGTTTTTAAAACCTTATTAAGCTTCCATATATCCGAGATTTCCCTGCAAATTCTTTATTACTGTTGTTGAGCATATGGTACAATACCATCAACGTGCTCTTTCCTTTCTTATTTTTAATTTTTACGAATATATTTACACTGGACAATTTGTCACATATGAGAATTTTGTGCAATCTCTTCAGTGATATTTAATTTATTATGTTTAATACTACCCACATATTTTAACTGGATGGGTTTTCAGAAATATCTTCCCCAGTTGCAGCAATAATTTATTCTTTAATCAAAAATGTTAGTCCTCCTCCTTCCCACCCACTGCATGACTTTTTCTATCTTTTCTATGATAATTACATCTGGAACGTTGAATTGCCAGTTTTGATCATCTCTCAGGCGAACGTGAGGACAGTAGATGCTGAAGATTAGAGTCGAGAGTGTCGTGCTGGAAAAGCATCGCAGGTCAAGCAGCATCCGAGGAACACGAAAATCGACGTTTCAGGCAAAAGTCCTTCATCAGCCCATTCCTGATGAGGTGTTTTTGCCCGAAACGTTGATTTTCCTGCTTCTCACATACTCTCTGACCTGTTGTGCTTTCCCGGCGCTACACTCTTGACTTGAACATCTCTTAACAAACTTTCTGTAATAAATATGATGTTGCAGTCCCATGTTCTTAAATATGCCCTGAGTTCGTCAACCTTCCCTGTGAGACCCCTTACATTGGAGTAAATGAAATTGAGCGCTTCAGAATTACTATTTACTTTTGAATCTCTCCCCTTTCTTTTCTAATTGGCATGCTCTCCTCACATTCATAAACATCCCCATCCATCCTAACATTTGTAACGCTACTGGGAATATCTCATTTGCCATCTCTATCAATTTAAAGTCTCCATACATAGAAGGAGCAAACCTCCCTGCTAAGATATTGGTTGCTTTCCAGTTTAGATTAGACCAATCCTTTCTGAATAGGTCTTTTCTATTTTAAATAGATAGCAATCTCCCAAAAATCTAAATCCTTCAAAAACACAGTAGCTCTTCGACTATCGATTTTTCTCCTTTAACCTTTTGCTCCCTCTCGGTTCAGTTTGGCATTGGGAATAAACCAGAAGTTACTACTTTCAAGATTTTATTTCTAATCTTCGACCTCACCTCTTAAATTTACTCTGTACTGCTTTAATCTTTCCCTAAAATTATCATTCCTACCAATATGTACTATAACTTTTGACTGCTTAATCTCTCCTTTATCAATGTTCTTGAAATGTTTCGAGACGTTCTTTTCCGAGCACAGGGAAAGGTATAAACCATCCTAAATCTATGGTCACTGCCACAGAATCTCCTGTTAATGCCCCTGAAAGAAGAGTCCACTGTAGCGATAATTCTGCTAAATCTTCTCAAACGCTGCTGAACATGAGAATCATTCCAAGTGTCCAAAAATTGATTGCTCTGCCATTTTCCTCAGCAGGACAATCCCCTTCAGCAGTTCGAAAAACTGAAAATCATTTTGATAGAGGAATAGCCACCGGAGAGGTTGCAGAGAAGGTTTAAGTGGATGTCGCCCGGTATGGAAGTTGTTAGCTGTGAAGAGAGGTTGAGTAGGTTAGGTTTGTTTTCATTAGAAAAAAAAGAGATTGAGGGGGAACCTGATTGAGGTTTACAAAATCATGAAGGATATCGACAGGATAGATGGAGATAAGCTTTCTCCCAGGGTGAAGGATTCAAAAACGAGAGGTCACGCTTTCAAGGTGAGAGATGAAAGGTTTAATGGGGATACACACGGCAATTGCTTCGCACAGAGGGTGGTGGGTGTCTAGTACACGTTGCCAACAGACGTGGTAGAGGCAGGCACAGGAGATTCTTTTAAGATGCGTCTAGACAGATGCATGAGAAGGTGGGGAGCAGAGGGATACAGATGCTTAGGAATTTGGCAATAGGTTTAGACAGTACGTTTGGATCGGTTGAGGCTTCAAGGGCGAAGGGCCTGTTCCTGGGTTGTAAGTTTTCTTTGTTTTTTTTCTTTCTAAATATTGGTCTTTGGATCATAGTTGGAGAAATGTATCTTTGTTTGAGCACGATGGCGAGTTGAATGGGATAACAGTGTATTATTTCAATGAACAGACTGCAATACTGGAGCATGAGAAATTGTGAACTTGGATCACAAAACAACCTCCGCATCAACATCACATTTTTGAGGAAGCAATATAAATCTTGAAATATTTGAAAACAAGATACATTTAGAAATAGGAATGTTTTTTCTACAGTTTACACATTAATGATGAGACCACTTTCAGAGTTTTTAAATTGTTATGATTCCATCCCTCAGCATGGTCATTAAACTGGCTCTGCCTGTTTGTTCGACTGACCTTTACTTTCTGCTCAGTTTCTGACCAGCTGCTTTGGTTCCCAGCCTCCTATATCTCAGTTTAAATCTGCACGATCACACCTCCCTTCCAGGATGTTGGGGCCCCTCCAGTTAAAGTGCACACTTTCCTTTTTGTACAGTTCCCACGTGCACTGGACGCGATTCGAATAATTCAAATATCAGAAACAATTCTCCCAAACTAGCACTTTGTCACATATTCAAGTGTACTATCTTCCTCTTGTTTGTCTCACATTCAGGTGGCACAGGGAGTAATCCCAAGATTACAACCGTATAGATCCTGCTTTTAAAAGTACTCCTGACTCCCTGAACTTTCAACTTATGCCCCAACATACTGAAATCAAATTGAGTTTAAAATGAATGTATTGGATGACATCAAAATCAATGAAATGATCCGATGTTTTGAGGTATAAACCGGACATTTGAATACATAGGGGGATAACTGCCAAGGACATCCACACAAATAGACTGCGAGCTGAAGAGCTTCCTGAAGGTACCTGTCTCTCAGAGTAATCCCGAGATTACAACCCTGGAGATCCTACTTTTAAACTTATTCCGAACTCCCTGAGCTTTCTTCACAGGACCTTTCAACCTTTCACTCTTCTTACCGATTTCATTGGTATCAATGTGAACCACGATGGCTGGCTGTTTCCCCTCCCACTTCAATATGCCCTGAGTATGCTGAGTATTCTTGATCCTAGCACCGACTGCCCTTTTTATCAAGAAATCATACAACCGTAGAATCATTACGGTGGGGAAACAGGTCATTTCACACAGCACGTCCACGCTGACCTTCCAACAAGTAACCCACCCTGACCCATTCCCCTACTCTATTTTTCTGACTAATGCATCTAACCGTCAACAATTGGCAAAAAAAAACCCAGACCCATTCCTCTACATTATGTTGAATCTGCTTTCTCACATCAGATGCTGCCAGAACTTCTGAACACTCCAAGCAACTTCTGATTTTGTCACCGATGATGAGTGCATATTGATAAAAACGAATTGAAAAAATAAACAACTGAATTTAAACTCTAGGGAGAAAACTAAATATTTGGTCGTTCAATAATGCCAGTAAAGTTTCATTAAATTATTGCTGTTCAGTCCATGAACATCATTTGTTCACTTTCCCAATTCATGGATAAAGGAGATTTTTACATCACTTTTGATATCAGAAAGCTTGGAATTGTTGCACGTTTACTCCTTCATATGGGAATGCGATTACATCACATTCTTTCATCTCACACACAATGCATTACTTTGTCGAAGAATACCAGTAATATTGTAAGTAAGTCGATTGATAACTGGAAAGATATATTTAGATAAAGGAAGAATGAGAGAAAATGGTTCTTCTTTTCGAACAGAAAAGACTATTATTTGAACTTACTCAGTTGATCAAATTTATGGAAAGCCATGCAGGGATGATAAAGGATATTGTTATGAACGTTTGGAGGTATATGTTACCTTTTAGAGAGACTGGAAGCTGGCACAACGTGTTCTGAAAGAAGTTAAAATGTAACATTTGACCGTGAAATCAATAATGAGGCTGAGTTGCCACGGAACTCCTATTCGACCAGTCCGTTTAACTTATGCCCCAACATACAGAACTCAAATTGAGTCTGAAACATAAGGCAGTTGATGACATCAAAATCAATGAAATGATCCGATGTTTTGAGGTATAAAACCGGACATTTGAATATTTGGGGGTACAACTGCCAAGGACATACACAAAAATCGACTGTGAGCTGAAGAGCTTCCTGAAGGTACCTGTCTGTAAGAAGTTTGCATTGCAGAACATCGAAGCTGACCGAGAGTAACATCTACAGAGTAAAATCTACAAAGGATAATCGACAAAGCTGACTGGTATTGAAACACGATTGTACTTTTTGTAAACTTTAATCGGGGTTTTTGTTTCATCAGACCAGTGTTGTAGAGTAAGCGGTAAAAGATACGTTTAACCGAAGGGATTTCTAAATAGTTGTTTGTTTTATTATTCTCTGTCGTACTTAAATAACAAAGTTGTTAAGTTTACTTTAAATCGTGACTCTATAAATTGATCTTTGTCTCTTGAAACTTATGAGATTGCAGCATGAGGTGAACGTATTCTGTCAGTCGGGTTTAAATTAGGAGAGGTTTTAACCCTGTGTTGTAACAGTTTGGGGGCTTTCATCTGCGATTTGAACAGGTTTAGACAAATCCAAACTGAGATCTGGGTAGATTTGAATAGATTTGATGTATGAAAAAAGCCCAGCATATTTAAACATTTGCACGTTAGTGTCTGAGATCTTTAAATAAAATGTTATGGAGACAAATTGTTTAATTTCGATAACTTGTGGTTGGTTAAATTAAAAGTGAGCGAAATGGCTCTTATAATTTTAACAGAGGTTTCAAGATGATCCTCAAATTTGCCAAGAAAGTTTAGAAAGAAAGGTAAAGGCCAAACCTTTAGAATCAGCCAAGAGCATAGTTTTGTGTTTAACCACGGACAAAAGTAAAGCGGAAATTGTCAGGGAATTAATCAAACACGAAGGTGTGTCAGAGAAACTGACAAATGCAGTACTGAAAAAAAAACCTTAAATGACAATTGAGGAAAATTGCGTTCAAAGATAAACAAAGGGAGAGAGAAAGAGAGAGACAAGAAACAGAAATCAAGACAGAAGAGAGAGAGAAAAAAGGGAAAGAGAAGGTTCGCAGCTGAGCAAAATGAGAGAGAATTTGAACTTGAGATGTTGCTACTTAGTCAGCAAAGTCAAGTTAATAGGATGGAGATTAAAAGGGAATATAGTGATACATACAACTATGTTAAAACTCTGGCCCATTTTGATGAAAAAATGTTGAAGCAGTAGCGATGAAGGCCGGCACAGTGGCCCAGTGGTTAGCACTGCTGCCTCACAGCACCAGACACCCAGGTTCAATTCCCGCCTAAATAGTGGAGTTTGCATGTTCGTCTGCTTGGGTTTCCTCCGGGTGCTCCGGTTTCCTCCCACAATCCAAAGATGTGCTAATCAGGTGAATTGTTCGTGCTAAATTGCCCGTCGTGTTAGGTGAAGTGATAAATGTAGGGGAATGGTTCTGGGTAGGTTGCGCTTCAGCGGGTCAGTTTGGACCTGTTGGGCTGAAGGGTCCGTTTCTGCACAGTAAGTATTCTAACCTAATCAAATCTTATTTCATTGAAAACTTGGCCAGGCAGATAGAATGGTCCGAGGATTTATGGGGAATGATAACTCGGAATAAACTGGTAGGTAGGGTGAGAGAAGTACATTCACTGTTTTCAGATGAGGAGTTAAGAGATTCTGAAGACGTCAAACAAGCTATTTGAAGTGCTCACAAATTGGTACCCGAAACATATAGACAGCAGTTCAGAAATATAAAGGAGGAACCAGGTCAGACTTACGTTGAGTTTGAAATAACTAAATATAGGCATTTTGATAGATGGATGCTTGCTTTAAAGATAGATACAACATATGAGGCTCTAATGGAGATTATTCTGCTGAAGGAGTTGAAGAACTCACTTCCAGAGATGATAAGAATTCATGTGGAGGAACAGAAAGTTCAGGAATTGAGAAGGGCAGGAGAATTAGCAGATGAATACATGTTGCTGCATAAGACAAGCTTCCAGCCAGAATTTAGTCCTGCGAGGGATAGAATTTGCGAGAAGGAGTGATGCTACAGGATAAAAGAAAGAATAGAGAATAAGAGTTTTCCACAGGTTAAAGAAGATGTCCAAGGGAGTGGAAAGGAGGTGAAAGGCCTCAGGTATTTTTACTGTCATAGATTGGGACACAGAAAATTTCAGTGACGGTGGTTTCAAAAGGGAAGTAGTAAAAGGTATTTTCATTGCCATAAGATGGGATACGTAAGGACACAGTGCTGGTCATTAAGAGAAGCATTGTGGGAGAAGATGTGGTAAAATAAGTTAATCCAGTGACATTAGTGAAAGTATTAAAGGAAACCCCAACAAGAACGGAAGAGCTGTAGGAAAGTGCACAGCCTAGGCAGGGGCTGGGTATGGAGTTAGTTTCTGACCTCTATTAAGAATTCTTCTCTGTGAGTACATTTAACTCAGAAACAACTGGAGTAGAAGGGCAAGAGTTTATAATTTTGAGAGATACAGGATCTAACCAGATTCTAGGAGTAAGAGATGAGCAAATTTGCAGTCTTTCTGATATGAGAGTGCTGTAAATTGTGTGTTAATTGGACAGAAATTTCGCTTTCCTCCACATGAGATCAGATTGGAGTCTGGGGAAGTTACCGTGGGGGTGACTGACAGAGTGTCAGTTCCAGGAATTTAGTTTGTTCTTGAGAGTGGTTTAGTTGGGTCCAAGTTGGGAGCAATATCACTAGTTGTGGAGAAGCCCAAGAGACTGAGGGGTTAAAACAGAAATATACTGGTGTTTTCCCAGACTGTACAGACCCCACTATCATAAGTCCCAGCAGGAAGCGCAATCTAAAGACAACGATGAAGGAGTTAAAGTTCAGATAGCTGACATCCTGTTTGACGTAATGATGCAAGGAAATCATGAATAAAGAGAGGGTCCGATGGAGGTGTTTAGTACTGAAAGGCTAAGGGATCTGCAACAGACAGACAAGACAACAAAAGATATATGTGTGGATGCGTAATCTGAGAGTGAGGCAGGGATGTTCCTGAGGGTTTTTACCAGAAATATAGCATCCTAAGACAGAAGTGGAGACTACAGCAGGTTAGTGCAGAGGAGTAATGTGCTGAAGTGCACCAGATTATGTTGCCAGTGGCGTAGAGATAGGAAGTGTTACAGGTAGCATGTACACTACCTGTGAGAGGTCACCGAGTGGTGCAAAAGACTCAGGTTAAGGGGAAAAAACATTTTTATTGACCTGGAATGCACACAGATGTGGTTAACTTTTGGCATACGCGTCAAACATGCCAAATAGTAGGTAGGCCACAGGCAGTAATGAAACTAGCTCCTCTGTTGCCAATTCCCACATTCGAAGATCCATCCATTTGGGTTATAACTGAGAGTTTACGTCTCCTCCTGAAAAGTAGAGGAGAGAAAGACTTGGAAAAACAGGTGTTAGTTACTGCCCCACAGAGTGAGGAAAAAGTTGTGACTTTTGACGTGCCTAAAAATATGTTAAAAAAGTAGAAGACCTTGATCAGTGGGATAGGTTAGTAAACTATCTGTCTCAGGAGCATTGAACGCAGTTGAAAGGCTTGTTATTGTAATATGAGAACATATGTAAGAAAAATATTGGGAGGACTAATGCTATTGGACATGAAGTAGACTTGGGAACACTATCCTGATAAAATAACATCCATATCATCTTAATCCTCTCAAAGCAAGACTGGTCCAGAAGAAGGTGGAGTTCATGCTCAATGAGGTGATCATCGAACCAAACCCGAGTGAGTGGAGGTCGCCGATCGCCTTAGTTCCCAAACCGGATGGTACTCAATGGTTTTGGCTGGATTACTGAAAGACCAATACTGTTACAAAATCAGACTTACATCCAACACTGACATTGGAGGACTGTATCGAGAAAGTTGGACAAGTCATATGAGAACCAGAATTCACTCTCAAATCAATCAGCCTGAGACAAAGCCTTGGAAAAATGACAATTTATTACAGTCTCGCAAAAATTGGACGCTTCTGTAATCAAACAGAAATGCGCGCGAAAATAACGCATGAAAGCATTCTTATTTAGTTTACAAGTTGCGGATTCACGCCTCCCTTTTCCCATCCTATCATAAGCCAATTACCACATTTGTTAGTTATTTTCTGATCTGGCCATCCTGCTGTCCTTGTCTGCATTCTTTGTTCCTTGTTTGTTGCAGCTTGTTCTTTATTACAGTTTCTCTTATCATACTATAAGCTTTATTGTGAAATGAAAGTTATTTGCTAGCTTAAAACTATTTTCTATAAAAGACCCTCTATATTCATTGAAGTCCTAGCCTTAAATATGCTACATGCTACAAGAATTCCGCGACCGTTTGTATAATGTTCCCTGACCCCACCTGCAAAAACAACATTTCAAATCTCCCACAATTCCCCCTTTTTCTTTTTCTCTAACTGTTGTATTTGCACTTTTTCGGATTCCTTAAAGTCATTTTCTTATGCTCTGCCTCTAACGCCTTTTGGCGATGAGGTTCACAATCTTACATGTGTGTTGTTCGTCCACAAACTCAAACAGCATTCTTTGACTTTCTCCTTGTTGCAGGTCACCTGCTGATTGTAAAAGCATCTGATGATTTATTTGGGTTCCCTCCCCAAGGGATGTCATCAGTCGGCTCATTTCCCATTCTAGGACATTGAACCCAAAACCAGACCCATTAATATCAATAATCCATAGATAGCTAGATTGACTAACTACCTTCCCCAACCAGTCAATCCCCAATTCCCCCATTCCCATCCTTTTTCATTCCAGTACCGATAACCGGCCTCCCTTATCTTGGCGATTTTGTCTCGCACATGTTTGGAGATATCAGTAATGTTAGAGGACACCTCAGGTAAGTATGTACAACATTCCTCTCCAATTAGTAAACAGGTACCACCATTCTCTGCTAGAATATAATCCAAAGCAATCCTGTTCTGAAGGGTCGTTAACCTAGTGGTAATCATTTCGGTCGTTATGGCTGCTACTTGGGATTGGGATTCGGCAAACGCATCGGCAGTATTGTTGGCCAACTCTTGCAGGGAAGCTGCCAACTTTTGTATTTCTCCTCCTGCTCGAGCGGTCCCATACATAGGTATCAAACTCCCGAGGAGGCGATCTCCTTCTCTTACTTTCTGGGTTACTCACCTTCCTCCCTGTTTATTCCAAGGTATTTTTGGGGGTCTTTTTAACATCCTCAAGTGGGGAATTAATAGGCAAGGTAGCAGCAGCCACTCCAGCCTTTCTGGCTTTGAGGCAGTGTCTGAATTGGATGGTCCCAGCACCCATTCCCGTTACATCCACCACTCCAAACGTACTTCTCGCCGGGGATAAATGGGTCGGCCTTTAAGCTGCACACCCAGTATGTCCCATTCAATACTTGGGGAATGGTTGTGGCAGTGGCTTGGCTGGTGTAGACACAAGATGATTTTCCTAATCGGAAGGGTGCGGTATCTTTCTGATTACAGAAACAAGTGGTATTTACTGCTCCTTTTGGTGGGGAAACTCTAAGGCCATCGATAGCACCCAGAGTTTTCGGGGCTGGTCAAGGGAACCATCCCGCAAAGTTATAATTACCCCTTTGAAATCTCCAAGTTGTATCATTTGTTTCCGAGTCAAATTGTTGGACATCGAACACTTCTTTTTTGGTAAGTGATATTACTATGAGAGGAATTTTGGATTCCCCATGGTGTGGGATCTCCGCGCATACTCAACAGTTGTTATGCTCCTTTAGTTGAGGATAATTCTGACATAAAGTGGTAAAATTATTTTTCCCACCCCTCTTGGCAGCTAGCGCTAATATTATCGTGACAACATAAAGCTGACCATTCATTTCAGCTCGCAACCCTATCTGTCTATTCCCTAACCTTTTAAATACCAGGGAGGAGTGAGTCCATGCAACACTTATAATTGTTTTGTGATGCAGTTTTTTCAACCAATTTTTCATAGTCTCTTATCTCAGTCCATTCTTTTTGCTCAGCTTGACTTTCAGAGGGTTGTCTGTTGGATGAGCTTGCCACTCTGCCGAAGGGGAAGGAGCATCCACCGGGCCCTTAACACGAGTGTGATAACTCCACCCGTTTTCAGCAGTTCGGACGGCTGTTTCAGTAGTCAGGAGGGTTAGGAGCAGTCCCTCCCAGCTTGGGTGCAGTTTGGTATCTTTCCAGGTCTTTATCAGGACCAAATACCCGGTCATATTCAATGTACTGCGAACTCAAGTGGAGGTGTCTGGGTCAGAAGACCCTTCTTCCTAAGGACAACGAAGAGCCAAACGCCACATAATAGTTCTTTAAAAACTTATCATTGAACTCTACAGTTGGTAATTCCCCTCTTCCACCCAAGAAAGGTAATCCAAACGTCATCTCATAAGGAGAGAGGCCTATATCATGTCTAGGCGCAGTCGTAATGCGTAGCAACGTGATAAGTAAACATTTTGTCTATGGTAATTGAGTCTCTAGGACTAGCTTAGACAATGTCTTCTTAAAGGTTTGATTCATTCGTTCCACCCGTCCAGAGGAAGGCGGATGTCAAGGAGTGTGGAATTCCCAAGAGATCTCTAATCCCGCCATTACTTCTTGTAGGATCTGAGAGGTAAAATGACTACATTGGTCTGAATCTATACTTTCCACCACTCCATATCGAGGAATTATATGTTATAAAAGAGTTTTTACTACTCCCTTGAGGTAGCTGAGGACATTGGATATTTTTCCACCCACCCAGTTAGGTGATCCATTAGGACTGATAAGAACTTTTGTTCCCTATTTGGGGTAATTCTGTGTAATCGGCCTGTATTCTTTGAAAAGTTCTTATCCCAGGGTTTCTTCCGCCTCTTTGCCCCCCTCTTGTGACTTTCTTATTAATCTTTTGGCAAGTTGGGCATCCTGCGCATACCTGCTTGGCTAATGTGTATGTCCCTTTACATCCGTACTTCCTTAACAATGTGTTGCACATGGCTTGGGAGCCCCAATGACTGCCTTGGTGCAAGATAGTTAGGATGTTTCTCATGACTGGTTTACTTAATAACTCCCTTATATCCGGGAGGATCCATCTTCCTTGGGTTGTCTTAGCCATCGTTACAGTTACTGCCCTATGTTTCACCTCAATGTTTAGGCCCAGCAATACAATCAAATCCCTACCCAATAGATTACGTCCAATGTCAGAAATATATAGTAATTGTCCTATCACTTCCTCATCATTTCTTGTAATTAAGATTTGTTGAAAAATAGGCATCAAAAGTTCTTCGCCTTTTACTCCAGAATGCTTAAGATACTCCTTAATCAATATAACACTGGTAGGTCTAAAACTTAGGGATGACCGTGCTGCTCCCGTGTCCTCCAAAAATACTGCCTCCTCCCCTTCAGGTCCCAACTTTAAATTTATCAAGGGTTCCCAGTGGGTCTCAGGAGGAAGGAACCCCTAACTCCCCTATTCATTAGGGAAACGGCTTCCATTTCTCGTGCTAATTCCGGGCATTCCCGTTTAAAATGCCCCACTTTCCCGCAATGGTAACACCCTGCCTGTTGCCTCCTTTCCTGGGTATCTGATCTTTGTCTTTCGTGTCCTCCCCTACCCTTCCTGTTAACCACTGATCCCATTCTCCTTTTTGTTATTGCTTCTGCTGGCTCCACCATCAGTTTGGCTTTCTGTTTCTACTTCTCGTCTTCCCTTTTCACATACACTTTCTGTGCCTCACATAACAGTTCTTCCATCTGTCTTTCACTCCATCCAGCTAATTTCTGTAATTTCTTTTGTACGTCCGGCCAAGATTAAGTTACAAACTGGACCTTAAAGAGTCCCTGTGCTACCTGATAATCGGGATCCATTCCTGAATACTTCCTTGTGGCCTCTTTGAGCCTTTCAAGAAATGTAAAAGGGGTTTCATCCTTCTCTTGTTGTTTTCAAAGGCCTTAACAAAGTTTTGTGATCTAGGTGCCGCTTCTTTAATTCCTAATATTACCATTTCTCGTGGATCCCAATCTTCTTTGTCATTATTTTCTCAATGAGGGTCAACATTTGGGAATTTCTGTTCTGTTGGGGCCCCTTCTTCCCCAACTTGGTGCTTCTTTTCCCATTCCTATAAAGCTGCTCTCCTAATCATATTTCATTCTTCCCCTGAAAATAACGTTCCTAAAATTGCCATCAGTTCTCCCCAGGCATATAAATTAGGCCCTAGGAATTGATCTAATTGTTCGGCTAGTAAAACCAGATCCTCTATAAAACTTTTCATTTCCTTGTTAAAGACCCTAACTTCACTGCTAGTTAAGGGAGGATTTACATATCCGATTGTACCTTCCCCAATCAGAATCTCTCGTAAGCGACATCATTTTCCATTTTCCATTATCTCTGCCCCTCCTTTAAGTGTGGTGGCTCGAGTGACTCTGCCACCTCCACCCCTCACCCCAACCCCCGCCAGGTTCTGCATCTTTTAGTTCAGAGTCCGTTCCCTTTTGTGTCTGGACTCGGTTCTACTTTGGGAGCTGTAGGGAATAGTGTATGTGGGCGGCAAACACGTTAAAGGATCCCATTGTGGCTTCCATTTTTCATTTTTTTTTCTGATTCCTCCGTATTCATGGGACATAATTTTACTCCCGCGCTCCTTATCCAACAAGCTGCATATTCTGACTCTTCTTGACAGTATGCTTCTTTTCGATTGACATATATATTAAGATCTTGACACAGCCATATTTGGGCCAAAAAAATACCAGGCGCCTTAATACTTTCTCTGGTCTAGTCCAAACGAAACAAGAATATTTTATCATTGTAGTCTTTTCTTTCTCCCGCGTCTGGGAGTTGTGTTCCCAATTACCCAACATTTTCCCCAAAGGACTGTCGGGTGGAATATCTTCCCCTTTAACGTTATTTACAGATCGAACATTACACGGGCAGCTCCCCGTGCCTCCCATTGTTGCTAATTTAATTAATCTTAACGAGGTCCAGTGTCACCTTCTTCGACACCCCCTTCAGGGGCCTAACTAGACACCATACTCGTCTGATAAATCTGACAAATTATATGCTTTTTGAGACTTCAACTGTTCTCCATAAATCACTTTTATGTGAGGAAACAAAAAGAGATTAGTTAGAAACTGATAGTAAGGCAGTCATGACCTGTAAAAAGAAGAGGACTTAACATTTTATTTCATAATCTGTAAAATCATTAACATTAAAAGAAATCATGTTTAAATTTCCATAGCAGAAATCAGATTCAAAACAGTCCCGGATCTCAAGCTCCAGGGAACAAAGCACTAACATTCAATCACCAACAAACAAATGTGTATTGAAACCGAATCACAAAGGGTTAAACTTTCCACTTGCTGTCCAGCTCTCTCTCTCTCTCTGACACACACACACAGACACAATGTCTCACAGACACTTTGAGCTTCCCACACCGACTCCTCGAGATTTTGAATATTTTTCTGGACGTCGGGCCATAAGTTAGTTACGAAGTGCACCCTCAATACCGTTCAGCTACTAGCCCTTATGACACAGGCTGTTCTCCATTGACATATGCTTAATTTTATATATCGCCAATTCCCTGTAATTTCGTACGCCCGACCACCAAGGCAATACTTAAAGGTCTCTTTTCTTACCTTGGTCTGTGCACCGATTTACCTGGTCATTTCGGTGTACCCAATCACGCGGCAATTCCTGCAGCAAATACTGATGCCCCCCCGGTCACCTATATATATCCTTTAAGACCTTTCCCTAACCGGGTCTTGTGCACAAGAATTCTTTGACCGAATCCACCTCGTCTGCCCGCCTTGTTTCCAGGGTCTCCCAGTCCGGATCGTACTCGCCCAAACCGCGAACAACAAGCAAGGGAGGAGGAGATCACCGAAATCGGCGAGGTGCACCTCCCCCATTATCCCAAGAACGTCAATCGGTCGGAGTTTTGGATCCTGGACGAGCCCCAAATTGTGAGAAACAGAACTCACTCACAAATTAATCAGCCTGAGACAAAGCCTTGGAAACAAGAACAATTTATTACAGTCTTGCAATAACTGGACGCTTCTGAAATCAAGCAGAAATGCGTGCGAAAACAGAACATGTGAGCAATCTTATTCATTTACAAGTTGCGGAATAACACCTCCATTTTACATCCTATCATAAGCCGATTACCTCACTGTTTCTCACAAGGCCATCCTGCTGTCCTTGTCTGCATTCTTTGTTCCTTGTTTGTTGCAGCTTGTTCTTCTATCCAGTTTCTCTTATCATACTATAAGCTTTATTGTGAAATGTCCTTGCTGCTTCTTTTTCAAGTCAGCTCTAACCCTTTAAAGTTATTTCCTAGCTTAAAACTATTTTCTTTAAAATACCCTCTATATACATTAAAGTCTTAGCCTTAAGTATGCTCCATGCTAAAAGACTTGACACCCCACCCCTCCACCTGCACAAACAACATTTCTAATCTCCCACAGCGGTAAGGGTCAGGCTGGGGGCGGTGTGTGGACGGTGTTGAGGGTCAGGCCTGGGGCAGTGCACGGATGGCAGTGAGTGTCAGGCTGGGGTCGGCGGGCGGATGGCAGTGAGTGTCAGGCGGGGGGGTGGGGTTGAGGGTCAGGCTGGGGGCGGGGTTGAGGGACAGGCCAGGGACGGATGTGATGGTCAGACCGGGTCGGGGTTTAAGGTCAGGCCAGGGCAGTGTTGAGGGTCAGGCGGGGGTGGGGTTGACGGTCAGGCTGGGGGTGGTGTGGATCAGGCTGGGGGCGGTGTGTGGTCAGCGGTGAGGGTCAGGCTGGGGGTTGGTGTGTAGACGGAGGTTAGGGTCAGGCTGTGGGTGGAGTGTGGACGGCGTTGAGGGTCAGGCTGGGAACGGTGTATGTGTGACGATGAGAGTCAGGTTGTGGGCGGTGTTTGGCTGGCGGTCAGGGTCAGGCTGGGCACGGTGTGTGGGTGACGGTGGTGATCAGGCTGGGGGCAGTGAGGAATAAATGTACAGAGGAATCTCAGTGAAATGGCAAAATAATAAGGTTGCAACCGTAGGGAAATTAGTTTTCCGAACATTGACTTGGACTACTGTAGTGTGAAAATTTTAGTTGGCGACGGATTTGTTAAATGCATTCAAGAACATTTTCTTTGTCGATATGTAAATGTTCCTATCAGAGAAGGAGCAAAACCTGACTTTTTCTCTGTTAATAAGACAGGGCAATTTACTGAAGTGATAGCAGGGGAACACATTGTGTGGGACGAAATTGTCGGCTCCTTGTGGAAATAGTTGTATAATCAAAAACGGTGGGTGAGGTGTCTGATGTCTGGAGAGTGGCTAATTTTGTACCTTTGTCTGTGAAGAGATATAAGGAGAAGTCTGGGAATGACAGGCCTGTGAGTCTGATTTCAGTGATGGGTAAGTTGCTGCAGGTAATTCTGAAGGGTGGGATTTACATGTATTTGGAGAGATATGGAATGATTTGTGATAGTCAGCATTGAAACAGTAGGCAAGAGAGTTATAGTGGAGGTTGTTTTTCAGACTGAAGGCCTGTGACCAGCGGTGATCCCCAGGGATCAGTGCTGGGTCCACTTTTGTTTGCCATTCAGATGAATGATTTCGATGAGAATATGAAAAGTTTGGTTTGTAAGTTTGTGGGTGACAAGAAAAATGGTGTTAAAGTGGAAAATAACAAAGGTCATGTACGATTCCAAAGAGATCTTGATCAAGTGGAGCAATGGCTAAAGAGTGGCAGGTGGAGTTTAATCTGAATAAATCCAAGATATTACATTTTCGTAAAGCAAACAAGGGCAGGACTCACACTCATTAAAAGTCAGGCCTTGAGAAGCGATAGATAACAAACAGACCTAGGGGTTCAGGTCTTTGCAGTTTGTGTCACATGTAGACAGGTTGGGTAAGAAGGTGTTTAGCACATTTGCCTTCATTGCTCAGACCTGTGAGTATCGGAATTGGGACGTTGTGCTGAGGCTGTACAGGATGTCGGGGAGGCCTCTTCTGGAACAGTGTGCCTAGTTCTGGTTGTGCTGTTATAGGAAGGATATTGTTAAATTGGAGTGGGTTCAGAAGAGATTTACCAGGATGGTGATGGGAATGGATGGTTTCAGTTTTAAGGAGAGGCTGGATCTTTTTTCACTGGAGTGTACTAGGTTGAAGGGTGACCGTATTAGAGGTTTATAAAATCATTAGACATATACGTTATGTGAACAGCAGCTGCCATTTCCAAGAGGAGGTGTGATTCAATAGTGGGCTGCATAATTTTACAGGTGAGGGGAGAAAAGGCTTTAAACAGACATTGGAGATTTTTTATAAATTTTTACACCGAGTTGGTTAATGTATTGAATTAACTTTCAGAGGAGTGGTAACTGTCAATACAATTATAACTGCTCAGGAAGCATGGTGGCTGAGTGCTTAGCACTGCCACTTCATAACACCAGGGACATGGGATCAATTCCAGCCTCCAGCGATTTTGCACATTCTCACCGTATCTGTGTGGGTTTCCTCCCACTAAGTTGGCCATGCTAAATTGCCCATACTGTTCAGAGATTTGTATGTTGGGTGCAGTCGTGTGGGGTAAATGTAGGGGAATGGGTCTGGGTGGAATTGTTGGGCAAATGGCCTGTTCCCACACCGTGGGGATTCTACGAGAAAATCATTTGGACACGTACCTAATAGGAAATATTTGGATGCATATGAACCAAGGGGAGGCAGGTGAGATTTACTCAGTTTGGAGTCATGGTTGACATGGATTGGTTGGACCACTGGGTGTGTTTCCGTGCTATATAACATTACGACTCTAATTCTTGCTATCTCTACATTCTTCCGTCTTCTCAACTCTCCCTGCCACTGTCACCTCATCCTGCCTCACAACTCTTCCTTATCTCTAATAATTCCTCTCTAGCCTCAGAACCCTCCTTAACACTAATCCCCTCCAGTCTCTCAAAGCTCTGCTACATGTGCCTTTTTTTAATTCCAGCCTTGAAGATTCCCCATTTTTATTTCTCACTTGATGACGACCCTTTCAGATTCCTGCGCCAAGCTCCAAAATTCCTCCTAAACATCTCCATCTCACTTACCTCCCAAACACATTGACCAATCACGTGTCATCTATTCTAATATCAACTCTTCTGACCTGGTTTCAAAGGTGGCCTGTCATATCACTATATTAAGTGTCTCGAGGTTTACAGCACAGAAAAAGGCTCTGAGGTCCATTGAGTCTGTGACAGTAAAGAAAACTACCACCGAACTATCCTAATCCAGTTTCCAAAATTTGGTCCATCGCGTTATCTGTCTTGGCATCGCAAGCGTGCACCTAAATATGTCTTAAATGCTATTGGAAATTCTGTGTCTCCCACCCTTACAGAGAGTGAGGTATAGTGCAACTGTTGCTCGATGATGATATCCACAGGAACGCAGAGCAGCTGGATGTGTGCAAACCAGAAATCGCCCACACATTGGGAAGGATGGCAGGGTCCCTGAGAGGGGGCACAGGAGATTTACCACGATATTCAAGACATGGGGGATTTTAGTAGCGTGTTTTGGATATTCTTTTACAGTATTCATTGCTATGATGTAGGTGTTGCTGATACATACAGAATATCGATCTACAATAGATGGACTCTCTCCTTCCCAACCTTTCCCCTTGCCTGAGCTGTGGTAACCTTCAAGTTAAACTACCACCAGACATCTCTCCCAAATGAGAGAGCAGCCCTATGGTCTAGTAGGACAATGCTGACTTTACCTTTTACACAGCTATGCCACTGTGCCTCGGGGGTGGAGAGCTGGAATGCTGAAGGTGGTGGATGGGACACCGCTGAGGCACAGTGCTTTGTCCTGGAGGATGTTCACTTTCATTAATATTGTCGAGAGCTGCAAACTGATTCAGGCAAGTGGAGAATGTTCGAACACAATCCTGATGTGTACCTTATAGACAGAAATCAGACACTGGGGAATCAGCGGTTTGGAGAAACTGAGATTGTTCTCCTTGTAGCGAAGGAAATTGAGGGGAGCTGTGACAGAGGGGTTTACAAAAGTTACCCGTTGTAATAATAAACCTTAGACCCATCAGCTCATTTAACAAGGATTACAGGACACATCGAAGGTTTGGGGAGATCTATTGAGAGAATGGGGTGATTCAAACGAGAACTTTTATGCAGCAAATGGGATTGAGCTGGAACACAATGCTCACACACAATGTGAATAACCAAGTTCTGGTGAATTGAGTAATTCAGTCAGAGTTTGGCTTTACAGTTACTGAGATTACCATCTGAATGCCCACCTATAATATCCTGTAATACAAGTTTATAAAATCTGTCACTGTCTGTTCAGGTTAGAAACTCACACCATCCCCTCCTCCTGGCCCAGGATGACTGCACACATTACCCCTTGTGGAGGTCAGCAGTCAGTTCAGGGGGAAATCTATGAGTTTCTATGAGTTTTCACCATGGGACTTAATGTGACGAAACAGGGAAGATCTTTGACACATGGGACAGAATGTTCCAAGAGTCAGTGAGATGTGGAGAGCAGGATTTGCTTCCTTTTCTTTCTTTCTGTGCTGCCGTTGTGCCTCATCAATAAGACATGGGGGGGGGGGTGAAAGGCTCATGCAGCTTGATGGGTAAGTTGTCTCCACTCTGACCAACGGGCAGCAAGCTCCTCCCAGACATCCCATAGAATATCCCTAAAAGGATAGTAACCATGCATGCTTCCCACTGCCCTTGACTCCCAGTAAACGGTGAGAAGAATTGGGGGGTGGGGGGGGGGGTGAAGTGTGGGGTGTGGAATCTGTCAGAAAAGGCATAACTGTAAAGTTCTAAGAGGATTGTGAAGAGAGAGACTGATGCACAGGAGAAGGGGGCAACAGGTTGCCAGATGGAGTATAATTGGGGAAAATAGGATGTTGTTCATTTTGGAGGGGATAATAAAAGAAGAATGCTATTTACATAGTGGAAACTGTAGAAGGCTGCACCACAAAGGGACCAGGGGTTAACTGTGCAGGGAACACAGAAATCTAGCAGATTCTAGGTCAGTTAAAGAATCATAGGTTCTATTTCAGATTCGTCAAGTTTAAGGCAACACCAACACGGGTGAGGGGTTTCAGTAGCAATGGAGCTGGGGTGAGGGGGAGAGAAGCAAAGTTTTAGAGACTGGAATTCCTGGTGTTTGTGATTGTGTAGATGTCTGATCAGAAGGTCACCTTTGGTTCACATATAACAGCAATATTGTGAAGAATGTGGTTCTGCCTCAGATAGTTTCCAATAGGAGGGAGGGGCTCAGCAGTCAGGGAAAGGTATTTGTAATAGCAACAGGCCCTTCGGCCCAACAGATCCACACTGACCCTCCGAAGATGAACCCACCCAGACCAATTCCCCTACATTTACCCCTGATTAATGCACCTAACACTACCGGCAATTTAGCCTGGCCATTTCACCTAACCTGCACATCTTTGGACTGTGGGAAGAAACCGGAGCACCCGGAGGAAACCCACCCAGACAGTCGCCCAAAGCTGGAATCGAACCTGGGACCCTGGTGCTGTGAGGCAGCAGTGCTCAACACTGAGCCCACCATGCTGCCCAATCCTTGAGGGACACGGCATACAAGGAATTCAGAAAGGAAATCAGAGAGGGTATCATAGCTGCAGAAGTTCCCATTGTCGAGGAGTGTCTGCCTACTGGGTCAGCATGTGTGGAAATTAGGATCAGTAAGGGAGCAGTTACCTCTTTAGGGGTTTGCTAGAGGCGCCGCAATAGCAGCAGAGAGATTGAAGAAAGCATAGGTCGGCAGATTTTGGAAAAGTGTGAATGAAGTACGGTAGTTGTAATGGGTGACTTCAACTTTTCCAATATTGATTGGAACCTCCTTCGAGCAGATGGTATGGAAGGAGCGGTTTTTGTAAGGTGTGTTCAGGCGGTTTTTCTAACTCAGTACCTTGACAGACCAATAAGGGGAGATGTCATTTTGACTTTGGTGCTCGGCAATGAGCCGGGGCATGTGTCAGATCTTGCAGTGGGAGACAATTTTGGTGATAGTGACCACAACTGCCTCACATTCTACATAGCTATGGAGAAGGATAGAAGCAGGCACAATGGGAGGATATTTAATTGGGGTAAAGGAAACTAATAATGCTATCAGACGTGAGTTGGGAAGCATGGACTGGGAGTAATTGTTCCATGGAAAGGGCACTATCGACATGTGGAGACTGTTTAAGGAACAGTTATTGCGAGTGATGCATAAATGTGTTCCGCTGAGGCAGGCAAGAAGGGGTAAGATAAAGGAACCTAAGATGACGAGAGCCGAGAAGCTTCTCTTCAAAAGAAAGAAGACAGCTTACATAAGGTGGGGGAAGCAAGATTCTTGCTCAGCTCTCGACGATGACAGGCAGGCGGGGAAGGAGCTCGGAAATGGTCTGAGGAGATCCAGGAGAGGGCACGAAAAAGGCTTGGCAGGAAGGGTTAGGGAGAATCCAAAGGCATTTTACACGTATGTGAGGAGTAAGAGAATGATCAAGAAAGAGTAGGGCCGGTCAGGGATAGCATAGGGAACTTGTGTATAGAGTCTGAGGAGGTAGGGGAAGCCCTAAATGAGTTTTTTCTTCTTTCTTTACTAATTAAAAGGACCTTGTTGTGAATGAAATCATTGAGGAGCAGGTAAGCATGCTGGAACAGATAGAGATTGAGGAAGATGATGTGCTGAAAATTTTGACAAACATTAAGATTGACAAGTCGCCAGGGCCAGACCAGATTTGTCCTCGGCTGCTTGGGAAGCGAGAAATGTGATTGCTTCGCCGCTTGCGAAGATCTTTGGATCCAAGCTCTCCACCGGAGTCGTACCTGAGGACTGGAGGGAGGCAAATGTAATTCCTCTCTTCAAGAAAGGAAATAGTGAAATCCACAGCAATTACAGACCAGTCGATCTCATGTCTGTCGTCTGTAAGGTGTGAGAAAGGATTCTGTGGGATCGGATTTATGACCATCTGGAAGAGCATGGCTTGATTTACTGCAGTCAACACAGCTTTGTGAGGGGCAGGTCATGCCTCACAAATCTTATTGAGTACTTTGAAGATGTTACTAGACAAATTAATGAGGATCGAGCGGTGGATGTGGTGTATGTCGACTTCAGCAAGGCACTTGATAAGGTTTCCCATGGTAGGCTCGTTCAGGACCTCAGGAGGAAAGGGATACAGTGAAATTTAGCTTTCTGGGTACATAATTGGCTGATCGACAGAAGACAGCGAGTGATATTGGAAGAAAAGTATTCTGTCTGGAAGTCAGTGGTGAGTGATGTTCCACACAGGTCTGGTCTTGGGACTCTACTCTATTTAATTTTTATTAATGACGTGGATGAGGAGATTGAATGATGGGTGAGCAAATTTGCAGACGACACAAAGATTGGAGGTGTCGTTGACAGTATAGAGGGGTGTTGTAGGCTGCAGCGTGACATTGACAGGATGCAGAGATGGGCTGAGAGGTGGCAGATGGAGTTCAACCTGGATAAATGCGATGTGATGCATTTTGGAAGTTCAACCTTGAAAGTTGATTACAGGAGTAAGGATAGGATTCTTGGCAGTGTGGAGGAACAGAGGGATCTTGGTGTGCAGGTGCATAGATCCCTTAGAATGGTCATCCAAGTTGACAGGGTTGTAAAGAAAGCATCTGGTGTTTTGGCTTTCATTAACAGGGGGATTGAGTTTAAGAGTCGTGAGATCTTGTTGCAGCTCTATAAAACTTTGGTTAGACCGAACGTGGAATACTGTGTCCAGTTGTGGTCGCCATATTATAGGAAAGATGTGGATGTTTTAGAGAGTGTTCAGAGGAGGTTTACCAGCATTCTGCCTTGAATGGACGGCTTATCTTACGAAGAGAGGTTGACTGAGCTTGGACTTTTTTCAATGGAAAAATGAAGGAAGAGAGGGGACCTAATTGAGGTGTACAAGATAATGAGAGGCATAGATAGAGTTGACAGCCGGAGACTTTTTCCCAGGGCAGAAATTGTTAACGAGAGGTCATAGTTTTAAGCTGTTTGACGGAAAGTACAGAGGGGATGTCAGAGAAGGTTTTTTTACGCAAAGACTTGCGAGAGCATGGAATGCATTGCCAGCAGCAGCTGTGGAAGCGAGGTCATTAGGGACATTTAAGAGACTGATGGACATGCATATGGTCATAGAAATATGAGGGTTCATACATTAGGCTTACCTTACATGAGGATCAATGGTTGGCACAATATCGTGGGCTGAAGGGCCTGTTCTGTGCTGGACTGTTCTATGTTCTATGGTTGGAGTGATTCAACACAATTAAGATGGCTGTGGTTCTTGGACATCCACCACCTCAATCCCGGAACATCTCTGCGGGAGATCCACAGCACAAGCATCCTCAGTTGCTCCTCAATGTCTTTCACAGCATCATAAGCTCAGAAGTGGGGAAGGTCTAAGAAGATCACACAATGTTCAGAATAACGTGTCCTCCCTCAGCTCCTGTAGCAGTCTGTTCCCATGTGCAGCAAGACCGGGGCAGCATTCAGGCTTGTGCTATTAAAATTTCGGTAACATTCATGAAACAGTACTGCTGGGCACAATGCATTACTACAGTAAAGGGAAGAGTTCATTCAGCACCTCAAGCTCACTTCACAGGAATGTGAGGAGCTCATTCAGCCCATCAACACTATTGGATAAGAATAGGGATAGCCGATTCAATCCCTCCTGCCTATTACACAGGAAGAGAAGCAGCCCAGTCAAACACATTGAACTGTTAAACAGGAACCAGGTATTGCCCAATCAGGCCCTTGAGCTTCTCCCCTGACACCAGGAGGCGGCCATTGAGCCTCTCAAGCCCCTTGTACAGAAATAGGATGTTATCGACGCCCCAACATGACAAACCAATGGAGCAGAGACATCACGGATAGACTGCTCCATGTTGTTCCTCCTGGCTCCATTGCTAATGGTACACAATTGATACATCAACGTGGTTTGCTGACAGTGAAGAGGGAAGACAAATGTTTCATGTGAAGTCTCAAAGAAGCATCTTCCATCTCTAAGAAGGTAGACTTGCGTTCTCTATGGAGGGCAGAAGCTATTGCGAATAGTTAACTCTTTCAGAAGTAAGGCATTGTAACTGCTGACAGATTTGTGAACAATGTGACGCTCATTGCAAGGTCATACACCAACTGCACATTGAGGTGGTGAGAGTGCAGTCAAAGCCTGAAGCTCTCTCTCAACCAAGGTGGGAGCTCCACAGAGCTACATAAACTACCAAGAAGCACGTATCATGGGAAAATGCAATTTTTCATGCCACCAGTGTCTTTCAATTGAAAGAATGTGTGTTCGTCCATGATCTTCAGGTTTCAATGCAGTGAACTCTTATTCTGTCACCATGCAACAAATTAAGCATCCATTATTTCACATCCTCTTCATGTTACAATCATCCCAGAGATAATTGTGATAAAATAGCTTTGCACTGCTTCTATGACAAGGATTTATAAAGGAGAGAGAGTCTGTCCACAATAGCCCAAATGCTGCCTCAACAACACTCCACAGCTCCTACAAATGATTCATTTTGTAATGAAAGTTGGCATTTCATTTCCTGTACTGGATGCCTTGCATGAATTCTGTTCATGACTTATGACCAAGGGCATCCAGGTCCTTTCTTGCAAAAAGCACTTCCCAACCTCTCACCTTCTAATAAAGACAACATGTAAAGGACTGTATGTGTTGCTCACATTCAAATCACTTCTTTGTGTTACAAATAGCGGTGTTCCAAGCGCCCCGAGTCTCTGCGTTCTCTCCGTCATCTAATTCTCAATCCATGTAGGATATCTTCCACCTACCCAAGGACTGTAACTTTTTCACTCACCTGTGTGCAACCGTGTCAACCTTCTTCTGAAAATTCAAATACACTGTTCTCCCTTGTTCCCACTTGTCGATGTCACAACCAAGACCCTCCATAAACTCCAGTATGTGTTTCAAAGATAGTTTTCCTGCCCTGAATCTAGGTTGGCGCTGCTCAATCATTACATTGTTCTCCAATGATCTATTTGTGATTAATTACAACAATTGTTCATAGTTTCCTCACTAATGACATAATCTTATCCTCCAGTTGGTTTTCTCTTTGCACCCTCCGTTCTGTTGTATATATGTATGGTCGTAATAGCCGCTTTCCAGTCTGCAGGATCTTTTACAGAATCTAAAGAGCTTTTACCACCCTCATATAATTAAGGAAAAGGCAGAAGAGAAGGACGCTATTGACCCATTCTGTCTGCACAAGCTCCGAAAAGAGTTATCCAGCAAGTTCAATTCTCCAACCCTCTCGTTGTCGCCCTCTAAATCCATCACTCCTCTGTTCTAGCAGCTTACCAACCTTCAACTCAATGAGTTTTTCCAGGACTTCAGCTTTACTAATTCTAAACTTCCTGAAGTTCCTCACTTTCGCAGTCACTCTGTTCTCTAGTATTTCCAAAAAGATTTTCTGTTGCTTCTTCTGTTTGGACAGAACAAATGTATTCACCTCACCGGACAGAGATGGCCTCTGTCACCTCGTGAATACGTGAGAGGATGGGGCTCAGACATAATGGATATGTCCCCATTCCTGCCTGTAAAGTTCCAGGATCAAAATGGTTGATCGACATTTTGAGTGCAGCGCTCTCCCTGGTGTGAGAATGCACAGCTCTGTGACCTCCTCGTTGTTCAAATAAACTGGCTTCGCTCTTTGTACCTGGGAAAGGTATACCATTGGGAAATAGTTGTGGAAATCAAGATAGGATAGTGCAGTGCCCTGCTCCTCCCTACGCAGTCTCCGCAGACCCAGATACACTGTAAAATATATCCCCATACCTTGCACAGAGTAGGCATACCAGGCCCTCTTGTCTCCCTCAATGAATGCAGCAGCTGACAACACAAATCCAAGAAAACCATCCAGAGAACCTACACTGACGTTCCAATGTCTGCAGCAAGTCAATACGTACATATATGGCATACCAACTCAGCGTTGAAGATGCCTACCTCTCCTCTGTTTCTATTCCTGCCTGATAAACTGTTACATTTCAGTGCAGTCCCTGGAATATGAATAGTTCTGCACTCCATGGAAATAGTTGACAAGGTAACTGCACAACTTTCTGTACCTCAGTCACGATAACAGCAACACCGCTATTGATGGTGGAGATGCTAGCAAAGGTGATGGTCTAACAGCATTTTCTCCTGAATATAAATTCTGAGAGCTCCACAAATATTTACAAATGGTATACCTTTCCAAGCTGATGACCCAAACCCGGACTTCAAGCCCACCACAGCAGATGGTGAAAGTTGAATTCAATAAAATATTTAGAATTAACAAGCTAATGAAGTAGTGATGGTTGTCATAACTAAGAACATCTGGCACACTAGTGTCCTTTAGGGAAGGGAATTTGCTGTGTTCACTGGTCTGGCATACATGTGATTCCAGATGTCAGCACTGGTAGACTCTCAAGTGCTCTTTGCAATGGACAAGTCTGATGTTCAGTTATACACTACAAGGTCTCAAAGAAGTGAAACCAGACAGACTTGAGCACGGGCTGTCTACAGCACGTAGAAGTGCAGTGGTTCAGAGATGCAGTTCTCCAGCACTTTCTGAAATCAACACGGAAAGAGAAATAAATGCTGGCCCAGCCAACAACACCTATGTCCCATTAATAAAGAAAAGAAGATGACCACACCCAGCATGGAAATATAGAGGGGACAGAACTCCCTTGAAACAGGGATTTGGATACATATATCTACATGGGCATGATGCTAGGGATAATGGAAAAGGTGAAAATTAAGTGAAAATGATCTCTCAATTTATTTCCATACCAGCTGAATATCCATAGTTGCTTTGTTTTTTTTTTCTGTCTCTATTTCTCCATATATTCAACTCAATCCACCAATACATATTACAATATTTCCCAGCTGCTTTCATGTCCGATGCATGGCGAGTGGACACAAAATGCTAACTCTGTTTTTCTCTCGACAGAGGCTGCCAAACCTACTCCATTTCTCCAGCACTCTGTTTCCTTTTGGTTCAGAACCCTAGCATCTTTCTTTGTTGGATTTAACCTTTATTTTTGTTATTGTATGGGACATTGGTCGATCACTGACACTTTGCAGAGCATTGCACCCAGACGCACCTCATAGCCCATTCTTGCATTTCCCATGGCTTACCCGACTCCTAACCTGTCCCTGCATCTCCCAGAGCTAACACACCTAGCTGCACATGATGGGAAATTTAGCATGGTCTATCTACTGAACCTGTGTGCACTGTGGGAGGAAGCTGAATCTAACAGAGGTGTATAAGAGCTTCAGAGGTATGAGCAGAGTGAACAGACAGCAGCTGTTCCCTTTAGTCAAAGGGTCAAAAATAAGGAGGATCACGTTTAAAATGAAAGACAAGACATGAAGAGAGGAATTTCTTTTGAAACCAGGCGATGGTTTGTGTCTAGAATGCATTGCCTGAGAGGGCGGATAAGAAAGGAAACCTCACAAACTTTATAAAGCACTTGTATGGGCATTGGATGGTGCAGACTCGATGGGCCTTGTCTTTAATGCAAGATTTCATGTGGTAGCAGCCATAAAAGCTCTGATATATCCTGAAGCAGCAACCAATTAGACTTGTTGGTTTGTTCCATCGAACTGTGCTCAGTAAGTGGTGCGATTCCAAACCAGCATCATCCCATGGAGTATCAGCACTTACTCAACCTAGGACAGCCCCTACATCTCTTAAAATATCCATGTTAGTCCACATTTTCACTAACAGAATCGTCCAACGACAGCATCAGCATTATTTCAGCTGTTTGACACCATTATTTTAAGGACAACAATAACATAGAAACAGACTTTGCTTCATTATTATACAGACTTCTCGTGTAAGGTTGTTATTTCTCTGAAGAATAATAAATTCCTAAACATACACTCGCAATGACAAAGAGTTGGTTTTCCTGCGAGCGGCTTGTGTAACACTCCATCCATCAGCAGTAATATTTACTCCTAGTTAAACCATTACATAAGATGCACAGCTGGTACTCCCTCTCAACAGCCACTTGAATGGACCGACACCAACTGGACTGGAACGTCTCAACGGCAATTAATGCTGGTCAAGATCAATAAAATCCCAAATGAACTGAAAAGACAATTCGATTTCCTAATAATTATTAAACAATGAGGACATCTTATTGATCCAATGAGTTTGTTGCTGTTGTTGAAGTTGTGTGATCTATTTCTGTGAAACCATTTCGTGCATAAATTGAAAGAATAAAAGCTCAGGTAGCAGATATACGGTAACTCGGTATTTAAACGCAAAATACCAAGGAAAAGATCTTCAGGTAACTGGGGAAATGTAGTTTGGTTGTTTCTGGTTGATGCAGTTGCATTGGGCTGAAGGGCCGGTTTGTATGCTGTATGACTGTCACTTTAATTGTTGGAAACAGAGTATGTGGTCTCACTATTTACATAGCTTGCGAGCATCAAATAATGAGGAATACAATCTCCAAGGACACACAGGATTTGAAGCTATATCATTCTCCCTTCACTATCAAATTGTTAAGAACCCCGTTTCACTCTTTGTAACATTCCTGTTAGTGTTCCTGCAGCACAAGAACCCCTGTGGTCTTTCACCATATTCTGAATAGAAATTAAACACAGGCAACAGAATCCTGGCCTTGGTAATGAAACGCACCTCACAAGAACAACTGAAAGGAATTTGCATTGTTAAAGTTATCCATTCGACCCAATCTGATTTTTAAAGCAGTTTCAAGAGAGGCTTTCCCTTTGTCCTATGCTTCTGACCTCTCTACAACATCATGAATCTTTACTAAGCGCTTTGGAGTGCCATTTAAAAGACACGTATGGAAAGCTGTGCCCAATAATCTGAAAGGAAAAGTCTTCATGTTCATGAGAAACGTGTCACAATTCTTTCAGTATCTAAAGACAACAGAAATGTAGAAAATAGCATCAGGAGTAAGGAATCAAAACAGCTCCGTTATGCGATAAAGTCGTGGATGATCTGATTGTGACCTCAATCACACATTCCTCCTTTGACCTTACAATGTTAGTGCGTCATTCTTAGTCAATAATCTGACTGCCTCTGCTGTAGGAATATTCAATGTCTTATTCTCCAACGCTATTTGGGAAGAGAATTCCACAAAGGCACAACACAATGAGATGATTACACCAAATCACCAACTTCTTAACAGAGACATTCTTCAGTTTTATAATCCATCCACTCATGGTAATCTCTCACACAAGCTGAAACATTGTTTCAGAATTCAACTTGAAAGCTACTTGGAATATTCTGGGATTAAACAAGATCATATGTTGTTCGCCTAAACCCCAGCAGATCCAGGGCCAGTTAATTCAAAATTTCCTCCATAAATATACGCTCCTCCCAGGAGTCAGCTGAGTGAATCTTCTCTGGATTGTATTTCATATCATTGTGGCCATCGCTCTCTCGATGTGCTAACGCCACTACCTTGTACATCTGTAGAAAATCGGCCCTACTTTTAAATGTAGTCTTTCAGAATGTTTCAACATTTATCTTAGCTCCCTAAAAGTTTGATGTACACGTAAAGTTTTTATTTTGTAACCCAGGTGCCTGGTTCCTCTGTGCCTAAATCCAATCGCTCCACTGAACTAATACATTAAGTTTCCATTCAACCCGCCAATATCTTTGATCACAGACACATTTTTCCTACTATGCTCCATATACCAATACTTGCCTGTTCACTTGGCCCACCTATATTTCTTCATGGACTCATGTCCTCTTCATATCTTCCTTCTCCAACAGTTTCAACAATTTGTTTTCTTCCCTAATAGAGACAGAATATTTGGCCAAAGAAACACTGTGGCGAGATTTCAAAGTAATTTAAAATGAAATATTTTTGCTTCATGTCTAAACTATAAATTTAGAACAAAGCTAAAGTGTGCTGCAGTCCTATCACTCAGTTCCCATGACTCAGTGTAGGGTCAGATGGTGTGGAATGGTGTGGGTAGAATTGAGGAACCACAAATGTGTAAAACCATAATTGGAGTAATGTACAGGCCTTTGAATCATAGTCAGGAGCTGGAGCGCATGATAGACCAGGAGATAGAAAACATATGTAGGAAAGGTAAAGTTACAATGAGTGGGGGATTGCAATATGCAGGTGGATTGGGAAAATCAGACTGGTATGGTTTCCAAGGAAAGGAAGTTGTGGAATGTCTACAAGATGGCTTTTTGGAGCAGCTTATGGTGCAAGCAACACGGTACCGGCAATACGGGGTTTAGTGTTGTGCAGTGAGCCAGACGTGAGAAGGAAGCTTAAGGTGAAGGAACCCTTCGGAAGTAGTGATCGTAATATGATTGAACCTAAACTTCAATTTGAGAGGGAGAAAATAGAATCGGAGTTAATATTACAGCTGAATAAAGGCACCTACAAAGACATGAGGGAGGAGATGGGGAGAAATGACTGGGAGACGAGCCGAGCAGGAAAAACAGTGGAAGAGTATGGCGGGAGTTTCTAGAAGCAATTTAGGAGTCACAGCAGAGATTTATCCAGAGGTAAAAGAAGCATTGTACAGGGAGGATAAGGCATCCATGGATGACTGGGGAATGCTTGGCTCGGGTAAAAGAAAAAGAGAAAGCAGATAACATGGCAAATTGCAGTGAGAAACCAGAGGATTGGGAAGCTTACAAAAATAAGAGGGCAACAAAATAAGAAATAACGAGGGGGAAGATTAAATATGAAGTTAAGCTATCCAGTGATAGAAAGGATGAATGTAAGATTCTCTTTAGTTGTATTAAGGGCAAAAACGGGAAGCAGAAGTGGATATTGGAGCACTGGAAAATGATGCTGGAGTGATAGTAGCGTGGCACAAATAATAGATGAGAAATTGAATAATTATTTCACGTCAGATTCCAGGGCGGAAGACATGAATAATATCCAAAAAATGTAAGAGAGTGAGGAGGCAGAGCTGATTAGGAGAAGTTGCTCGAAAAACTAAATAGATAAATAAGCTGGATGGAGACATTAATGGTGATCTTCCAGAAATCTTTGGAATCAGGGAGGGTCGAAGAAGAAGAGAAAATTATGAACGTGACACCCTGTTTGCTTTTAATAAAAAGAAGATTTTTGAATTTTTTTACAAATTACAAAAATAGTACAAACTAGTGTATTCTGCTTTACAATATAATAACAACCCCAATGTAGAATTTAAAAACAAACTACTAATCTATTCTCCAAACTAGCAAATCATAAAATAGGATATCCTACATTACTAAAACTAAACAAAAGGAGAGAAGAAAATAAAGAAGTAAACAAATAACTCGATACATATGTTTTAAAATATATATTAAGTCATAACAGAACCCGTATTGATACAGGATCCCTCCTCCCAGGAGCCCCTGAAACAGCCAGAACTATCCCCACGGGAAGCAAAGGCCCTGAACAATGTGGCTGATATATCTGTGTCAATGTAGTTTAAAAAGGTCTGCCATGTTCTATAAAATAATTCCGAAGGTTGGTGCACCATATTCATAGGGAAGTCAAGGGGCATATATTCCATGACTATCCTGTGCCAATTTGAAAGTCCTAGGGGACCTTCGGATATCCAATTCACTAAAATGTTTTTCCCCGGACAAAAGGAAAGGATAATGAATAATTTCCTCCCGTATACATCCAAAGAAGGGAAATTTGGGGAGCCTAAAAGTAGAGGCACTGGGACCTACCCAATCTCCATACGCAAAATCTTTGCCAAGGCATTTGCTACCCTGTCCCAATACATGCGGGTCTTGCGGGATGTCCACAGGCAATGCGTGAGAGTACTAACTTCTGTTTTGCATATGGGACACATTGAAGATGCTCCTGCCTTGAACTTTGCAAGTCACTCAGTTGCTATCTGAGCCCAATGAAGTATCTTGAATTGGATAGCCTGAGTTCTGTTACAGACAGAGATCTTCCTGATGTTGTTCCAGATGTCTTCTCACATCTCAGGAAATTTCCATCCCCAGTTCTTGACTCTAGGTTTTATATAACTGTTCCAAGTCCTTCGATACCTTATTAAATAGTTTATGTTAGAGAGTACTGACCACGGGTGGACCCCTCGGCCGAAGCACACTCCTTTCCCTATCCGATTCATAAGGATCAATTCTCGACCTGGTCTTCTTTTGTATGAAGTCTCCTATTTGAAAATATCGAAAAAGATCTTTGCTATGCCGCCCAAACGTCTGACACAGCTGTTTGAATGACATCATGACCTCCCCATCGAACAGGTCTCCCAAACAGGCGATACCTCTGGACTCCCAGGTTCTGAATACAGCATCAGTCAGCCCTGGCTGGAATCCCAACATTCCCACTATAGGGGTATGGGGGAGGATTTTTGTAGGTTACCCTCATCCTGTCGCATTATCGTCCAGGCTTTGATTATATTTAATACAATAGGATTTTTACAATGATACGTAATAACTCTCATCTTGTCCATAAATAGTAGATTGATGAGGGGATATTTTGCTTGGGATGCCTCAATATCGAACCAGATTTATTGTGGATCACAAGAGACCCAATTAGCTACGTAGGTAATAGAGAGTTCAATTGGTACCTCCTCAAATCCGGAAAATCCAGCCCACTCTTACCTGTGGAAGCTGTAGCTTTTCTAATTTAATAAGGGGCCGTCTGTGACTCCAAATAAAGGAGCCGAGCCAACCATAAAGCTTACACAGCGCCTGTCTCGGCAGCTTCAAGGGGAGCATTCTCAAAGGGAAGAATAGGCGAGGTAGGATGTTCATGATAAACAAAGCTATTCTACCTAGACAGGATATCAGGAGATCTTCCCAGCATTGAAGGTCCTATCATAATTTCTCCAATAAATGTGTATAATTGACTTTATATCGCTGACCAAACGCTGGAGTATTAAAAATACCTAAGTAAAGAAAATCTCCTAGTGACCACAAGGCAAAACGGGATTCATCCGGAAAATTGGATATACTGGCAAGACCTCCCAGCGACATGGCCTCTGATTTCACAAATTGATTTTATAACCTGAGAACATGCCAAATAATTTAACCACTTGAATTAAGCGGAGCACAGATGTGAATAGATCATTTAAGAAAAGGAGCACATCATCGCAGAGACAGTAATTTTGTGCTAATCCGATCCAACCTCCGTAGCCATTATATTAAAGTCAGCTCGTACAGATTCCGCCAAAGGCTCAATCACTTGCGTAAGTAATAATGGTGAGAGAGGGCATTCCTGACGACAATCTCTGCCAACGTGAAAGCTATGTGAACTTAAAATTTTGGTGATCACCGCTGCTTTGGGATCATTATATAATCCTGTAATCCATTTAGTAAAGACCTCTCCAACACCAAACCGTTCCAGTATATAAACGAGATATGGCCATTCTACCCTATCGAATGCCTTCTCTGCCACGAGGGAGACAACTAATCCTGGCATCGCTCCCGCTGGCAGGCTTGTACCATATTTAAGACTCTACTAATGTTATTAGTTGATCTCCAACCCTTTATAAACCCCAGCTGGTCTTCTTTAATAATGAATGGCAAAACCCACTCCAGTCTTCATGACAACACATTTGAGAGAATTTTAAAGTCCACATTCAACACGGATATAGCTCGATATGAAGAGCAGTCATTTGGAACCTTTTCCTTGTTGAGAATGAGACAAATATTTGCTTCTCTCAGAGAAGGCAAGAGGCAGCCCTGACTATGCGAGTAATTATACATATTTATAAGTGGCCCGACCAATTCCCCAATCAATTCGTTATGGAACTGTCTGGAATCCATCTGGTCTGGGCGCTTTGCCACTCTGGAGCTGCCTCACTGCCTCCTGTATTTCCTGGGTTGCTAGGGGGGCATTGATGAACAACACCTGCTTCCAGGTTAGGCCCGGGAGGGCAAGGCTTTTTTAAAATAAAGACTTTATCTTCCTTGTTCTATCCTCACAGCCCTTTGGCCTTTAAAATTCGAAATAGAATCTTCTTAAGACTGCATTGATCTTTTTTACGATCACAGGTCAAGGTACCAGCACTCTTTCTAAAGATGTAATGGCTTGGGCAGCCTTTCTCTTTCTGGCAAGGTATGCGAGATACCTGCCAGGCTTGTCAACGTAGTCAAGTAATCTCTGCTTCGCCAGTATTATCTCCGTCTTTGCTGTTTGATTAAGTGTGGTATTCAAGGTTACCCTCAGTACTGTGACCCGCTGTAGCTTAGTAATGGAGGGTATATCCACATACGCTGTCTCAGCCGACTTCATGCAAGCCTCGAGCAGACACTGTTGTTCTCCCTTTTGTTTTTTTCTGGGACACAGAATATGAGATAACCAAGCCTCATGCGTGTGCCTTAGCAGTCTCCCACATCAGTGACGGGTTACTGGCCGTGCCTGATATCCCAGAAGGTTTTAAATTCTTCAAGAAATATTTTATGAACTTACTATCCTTCAATAGGAAAGGGTCCATACCCCAATGTCGGGAAGCTATCTCATCACCACTAGTCTTAACCTCCATTTATACTGTGGCATGGTCGGAAATATACATATTACCTACTTCACAAAACAATATTGAGTTCAAAAGTATCGAGGGGACAGAAACAAATGTATTCTGGTATGGCACATGTGTGGATTAGAATAAAAAGTAAAGTCTCTAGCCTCTGGGTGAAGAGGCCTCCACACATCTACCAGCCCGAACTCCCTACTCAGATCCGCCAACTGCCTAAATCTCAAAGATATGCCCGCAGAGCTCTAAGGTATTCTGGCCACTCCTGGGTCGATGATACAATTATAACTCCGACCCCCCCCCCCCCCCCCCCCCATAATTGTATGGTGCACCCCGAGAGCCATCAACTCAGAGAACGTTTCCATCACAAATTTAAAAGTGTGCACCCGGGGGCAATAAAGATTCAAAATCCCATATTCCTCTCCATATATTAGTGCATTAATTAATACATACCATCCAGAGTCATCTTTTATCTGGCTTACCATTTGGAAGGGAAGATTCTTCCGAATAAGAATGGCTACTCTCCTACGTTTTGAGCTGAAAGATGAAAAGAACACCTGGCGAAAACCACCCTATTGCAGCTTCGAATGCTCGTTAGCAAGTAGATGTGTCTCCTGTAGAAGGGTTACATCCACCCTTTCTTTTTTAAGACTTGATAATACCTTTTTCCTTTTGATTGGTGTGTGGCTTCCCTTGACATTACAGGTGCACCATCGAAACGAATGACTAGACATGATCGTCCAAGCAAGCCCGAGACCACCCTGGAGGGAGATCCCCACCCAAAGACATTGAATAAAATCAAAAATGATTCACACATAAAACACTCTTTAAAACAGCTAAGAACTACTCCTACAACAAATAACATAAAACATACTTAAAAGAGACTTTGCCCCTTATTCACAGGAGGTACTACTACCTTCCAATAATCTCACCATAACATCTCCCAGCCAGAGACATGCCCTCAGCCCAGCATTACAAATTAGAACAAATAATTTCCAATGTCTTATAAGATAGTAGTTAAAGATGGGTGACCCACCCACTCCCCCCCCCCCCACACCATCACCTAGATACACTTAGCAAAACAACACAAGATGAAAATACATAAACTTACAAAATTACAATCCCAGCAAGTAATAAGCAAACAAATAAAAAAAAACACTCATAACCGTTCCCAACCCGCACGAGAGATAGATAAAAGTACATAGAAAGGATAAGGAATGATCCACATCCTACCCCTATCCTCACCCATCAAGGAAAGATGGAGAAGAGAAAAAGGAAGAAAGGAGGAGGGAAAGAAACAAAAGGGGGAGGCAAGATAAAGTCATTATCCATGAAGTTTAAGTCCCGCAGTCTACTTGAGAGCATCCAGGAATTAGAATTTTTGCCACCCAGGTAAATAGTGCTGTGAAGAAGGCATATGGTGTACTGGGCTTTATTGGTAGAAGAATTGAGTTCCGGAGTCCTGAGGTCATGTTGCAGTTGCATAAGACTGATGCGGCCTCATCTGGAGTATTGTGTGCTGTTTTGGTCGCCAAACTATAGGAAGGATGTGGAGGCATTGGAACGAGTGCAGAGGAGGTTTACCAGGATGTTGCCTGGCATGGTAGGAAGATCGTATGAGGAAAGGCTGAGGCACTTGGGGCTTTTCTCATTGGAGAAAAGAAGGTTTCGGGGAGATTTGATAGAGGTGTACAAGATGATTAGGGGTTTAGATAGGGTTGACAGTGAGAACCTTTTTCCGCTAATGAAGTCATTTGTTACTAGGGGTCACAGCTTTAAATTAAGGGGTGGTAGATATAGGACAGATGTTAGGGGTAGATTTTTTACTCAGCTGGTTGTGAGTTCATGGAATGCCCTGCCAGCAGCAGTGGTGGACTCTCCCCCTTTATGGTCATTTAAGCGGGCATGAGACAAGCATATGGAGGTTATTGGGCTAGTGTAGGTTAAGTAGGCTTCGGTCGGCGCAACATCGAGGGCCGAAGGGCCTGTACTGCCCTGTATTTTTCTATGTTCTATGTTCTAGATTACTTCTTCTGGTGATCCGAAGTTATGCACAGATCTTCCATGATTGCAGCACAGCGTTGTCGGATATTGCACAGAATATTGAATATTTAAATCCCTCAGACGCTTTTTCGCCTCATCAAATGCCTTTGTCTTGCGGTCCACCGATGGAGAAAATCCTGGAATTGCATTATCCTGGAGCTCTTGTATATCATGGCATGACAATCCTTCCCCGAGACTATGGAGGCCTCTAACAGCATCTGTTTTTCCATGTACTGCTGTCGTTGAACTAGGCCTGGGCGGGGTCGCTGGTCCGACCTGTGCCGGCGCACGGCAACTCGGTGGGCCCATTCAGCCCACACCTGGCCCAGTTCTGACTCCAGTAACAGCACCTGTGGGTGCCATTGCTCCAGGAAATCAAAACGCAGACCTTCCTCCTCCTGTTCAGGAAGGATTAGCAACCGAATATTTTTCCGACGACCTGGATTTCCGATGTCATCAATATGTTCCTCTAAGTTCGGGACTCGATTTTCCAGAGCTCAGACCTGACCCATAGATGACTCAGGAGTGGACATGGAGGCCATGGCCTGTTACTCCGCTCTCCTCGACAAGCTGCCCGATTTTCTCGATCTATTTTTCATATTTCTGAAGCATGACCGAGACTGACTTCCACCTGGACTGGGTCTCTTCAATGGATGCATCAATCTTCTCACGGAGTTTAACAAGCTCCGAGAACAGGCTTGCCCCTGCAGGTGAGTCCCCCGGGTGGCCGCAGACGTCTGTCGCTGCGGAGTGGGGGGAGGGGTCCCTCTCCGTTGTGAACTGCGAGAACCTTTGCCTTTGGTTATTTTAAAAAGCATCAAATTCTAAAGTTTGATGTAGAATGGCCAAGGTTGCTGAGCAAAAACTGGTTTAAACAATTTAACAGGTGCGGTGAGGATACCCCACTTTGCTAGAGTCTTGGGCAGAGCTATGCAGTCTCATACCTACTGGGTCACCGCCTTTTTGCACCTCCCTGACACCTTGTTTTTAAAAAAGGAATAAAGCAAAAGACAGAAAATTACAAAATGATTAGCCTAACCTCGGTCGTGGGTGCATTCCTGGAATCCATTGTGAAGGATGAGATTTCTGATAACTTGCCAGTGCGTGGTAAAGTAGGGCGAAGTCAGCATGGTTTTGTCAAGGAGTGGTCATGCTAATGAATCTGTTAGAATTCTTTGAGGATGTTACAAGCAGATTAGATCAAGCAGAGCTAATGGATACTATCTATCTGGACTTCAAGAAGGACGTTGACAATGTGCTTCACAGGAGGCTGCTGAGTGTCAGAAGGCCCATCGTGTCAGAGACAAGGTACTAGCGTGTGCAGAAGCTCAGCTGTCTGGCAGAAAGTAGAGAGTGGGAATATAAGGGTCCTTCTCTGGATAGCAGACGATGGCAACTGGTGTTCCACAAGGAAACCACAACTTTTTACTTTTAACATTAAGGATCTAGATGAAGGAACTGAGGGCATTCTGGCGATGCTTTTAGATGACGCAAAGGTAGGTTGAGGGACAGGTATCATTGAGGAGGCAGAAGGATTTAGATATGGTAGGAGAATGGACAACGAATTGGTAGATTGAGTTCAAACTGAGAAAGTGCGTGGTGATGCACTTTAGAGGATAGAAGAGAGCCATGGACTATTTTATAACTGGGGAGAAAATTCAGAAGTCTGAAGTACAAATAGATTGTCAAGATCCAGTCCGGGATTGTCTCAAGGTAAATGTGCAAGTTGAGTCAATATTTAGGAAGGTGTTATATCTGCCACACAGTGTGCTGGAAATCTTACATTAAGAAAAAGAACAGAGTCAACTCTTAGAAACAATAATATTTGTTTATTGAACACATTTAATATTAGAACAATAAAATGCATTATAATGTAACGACAAACACTACAAACTAACTTAAGTTTGGATGATCCCATCCCACCCCACTAGAAGTTGACCGGATTCCATGTGGTGAAGTCTTTTTGTTCTTCTGATAGACTTGGAGGTGTCTTCTCTTCAAGTGGTTATTATCGAGGGGTTTTGCAGTAATTCTTATTCTTCCAAGTCTTCACGTCTTTTTGGGAGGGTGTGGAGGATCTGCCAATGGAATGATTAGATTCATTTACCCTGATCAATCAGACTCAGCCTGGGGTTGTCACATTGATGGCACAAGGACGGCATTGCATTATCCCATTCAGGTCCAACTTCATGTAGGTGTTACAGGGTCTTTAGCTGTCATGTTTGTTGGCATTTGTAGGGAGATGCAGTCTGTCTGGATTCTGTAATATATGCATTTTCACAGAGACTTTAATCAAGGCTGGGTTCGACTTCCCAGCATGCTTTAATCATTGTTCATTTTTGTAACTCCATGGTAAATTCATTATTGTCCATCGTAAGATTATTATTTCATCTGGTCAGAAAGGCAAATACAGTGATGGCATTTATTTTCAGAGGGCTTGAATATTAAAGCAGCATGGAGTATTGTGTACCGTTTTGGGCCCCATAACTCAGGAAGGATGTAACGCCTCAGACAGTGTTCGTTGGAGCTTCATAAAAATGGTCTTAGGAATGAAAAGCTTAACATATGAGGTCTCTATGTCTATACTCGCTGGAGTTTAGAAGGATGAAGGTGGATCTAATTGAAACATACAGAATATTGGTTGCCTGGTCAGAGTAGATGTTGGGAAGATGCTTCAACTGTAAGGAGAGAAGGGACTCAATGACATAGCCCGAGAGTCAAGAGAAGATCTTTTAGAACGGAGATAAGGAGAAATACCTTCAGCGTGAGAGTGGTGAATCTATGGTAGAATGGCAGTTTCATTCCCTAAAGGACATTAGTGAACCAATGAGTTTTTCTTGACAATCGATTCATAACCACCATCAGTCTCTTAATTCCAAATTTGAAGTCAAGCTCCACGACTTGCTGTGGCAGGATTTGAACCCCGGTCACTCGAACATTATCTGGGTTTAGCACACACGAATTCAGTGATAACACCACGAGGCCATTAACTTGCCCAGTCCGCCATAGTGTGACTAACGTGTGCAGTATGACATGCACTGGGATTTGCCTTCATGTCAACTTTGACTTCCTTATCAAGATATGGATGATTTTTCCCCATTATGCAATCCCTCTTCGGTCTTTAGTATCTCCCTAGTTATTTGTCAAATGTCTTCATCTGCTCTGCCTTTGACTGTTCTTTTCTTCCCCCAGTCCACCCAGGTCAAATCCTTCCTTAGCCTCGTGTAATTATCATTGCCTAACACTAAAACTCATATGTATGAGTCAGTCTTCACTCTTTCAATCTGAATGTGAAACTCCAGCACGTTGTGATTACTCTTTCCAAGGCAAAGCTCATCCAGCAATCCTTCCTTGTAACATAATATCAAATCTAAATTAACCCATTCTCTGGATGGTTCCATGACGTCCTGCTCTTAGAAATAATCTCTCATACACTCTATGAATCTTTATTCGAGGCTATCACTGTTAAGTTGATTAATTGAGTCAATTTGCATGTTCAAACCACCCATAGTTACTGTTGGGCCCTTGGTGCAACCCCTCACTCTTTTCAACCTCAGAAGTACTTTGGGGGCAGAGTGGCTGAAAGTTATCCTTCCCAAGAAGTTTCTTCCCATGCGTTTTATTTGCACTGAGACGGATTTCAAACATGTTTTGACACAAAACACTTTGAAAAGGTCTGAGTTCCCACTTGCACAAACAAATGTTTATTTTCTTTACACTAACCACATTTCACAGTAAATATTGAGGAATTAACAGAGCTAAAAGTGGTCACGAGATATCTTTCGCAAACAGGGTAAAGGAAAATCCCAAAGCCTTTGAATTCATATATAAGGAGCAAAAGTGTAACTAGAGAATTATTTGGCCAACACAAGGACAAAGGAAGAAAGTTATGCATTGTGTCAGAGAAAATGGGTGAGATTCTTAACGAGTACTTTGCATCTGTATTCACCAAGGAGAGGGACATGACGGATGTTGAGGGTAGGAATAGATCTCTGATCGCTGGTCAAGTCGACATAAAGAGGGAGGAGGTTTTGGATTTTCAAAAAGGTAGTAATGTAGACAAGCCCCCAGATCTGGATGGGATCTACCACTCGTTACTAAGGGAATTGAGAGAAGAAATAAGTGTGGCTTTAACTTATAACTTTACAGGATCCTTGAACATTGGTGATGTCCTGGAGGACTGGAGAATTGATAATGACACCCCCTTGTTTAAGAAGGTTAGCGAGGATAATCCAGGTAATTATAGACCGGCGAGCCTAACATTTGTGGTAGGGAAGCTGCTGGAGAAGCTACTGAGGGACTTGAGTAAGTTGTTTTATTCGGTTCCCCATAGTAGGCTGATGGAGTAAGTGAAGTCGCATGGGCCTCAGGGTGTTCTATCTAGATGGAAAGAGAACTGGCTGGGCAACATAAGACAGAGAGTAGTAATAGAAGATGATTTCTCAAAATGGTATGCAACAGCGATTTGTGCTGGAACCACTGTTGGTTGTGATATATATTAATGATTTGGAAGAAGGTATCGTTTGCAGATGATAAAAAAAGTGTTGCTGGAAAAGCGAAGCAAGTCAGGCAGCATCAAAGGAGCAGGAGAATCGACGTTACGGGCATAAGCCCTTCTTCAGGATTCCTGAAGAAGGGCTTATGCCCGAAACGTCGATTCTCCTGCTCCTTTGATGCTGCCTGACCTGCTGCGCTTTTCCAGCAACATACTTTTAAGCTCTGATCCCCAGCATCTGCAGTCCTCACTTTCTCCTAGTTTGCAGATGGAGTTCAAAATTGTTGGAGTAGCAGATAATGAAGAGGACTGCCAGAGAATGCTGCAAATATAGATAGATTGGAGAAATGGGCACAGATATGGCAGATGGAGTTCAATCTGTGCAAATGTGAGGGGATGCATTTTGGAGGATCCAATTCTAGAGCGAACTGTGCATTAACTGGAGAGGTCCTGGGGAAAGTTGACGTTCAGAGAGATTTAGATGTTCAGGTTCATTGTTTCCTGAATCTGGCAATGCAAGTCAGGAAAGTGGTCAATAAGGCATTTGGCATGCTTTCCTTGATTGGATCAGTTGTTGAGTACAAGCGCTGACAGGTCATCTTACGGTTGCTTAGGACCTTGGTTTGGCCGCATCTAGAATACTGCATATAGTTCTGGTCACTTCATTACCAAAAGGATGTGGATGATTAAATAGAGTGCAGAGTAGGTTCACCAGGGTGTTGCCTGGGATGGAGGGTGCTGGTTATGGAAAGAGGTTGGGTATATTAGGATTATTTTAATTATAAGGACAAAGGTTGAGGGGGGACCTGATTGAGGTATACAAAATCAAGAGAGAGATAGACAGGGTAGATACCAAGAAGCTTTACCACAAATTGTGAACGCATGACCCCTAGTAATTGAGTTCCAAATTGACAGGGAAAGGTTTAGGGCCTGAGGGCTATATGTGGGAAGCTCGGAGGTGGTAGGGGCAGGAACGATAGTGTCATCTAAGATGTATCTGCCAGATACATAAATGGGCGTGGAGCAGACTGATACAGGCCCTTAGAAAATAGGTGGCAGGTTTAGAAAATAGAGGATCTGGATCAGTGCAGGCTTGGAGGGCCGAAGGTACTGTTCCTGTGTTGGAATGATCTTTGTTCTTTATCATTCATTCTAAAAATTGCAAGTTTGCAACTTATTGTATGCTACAATTTAATAATATAAACAATTTATTTATTTGGCAGTGCATGTCAAATTATTGTCATTGCTAAATTTCAGACACAGAGTCAAAGAGATGTACAGCATGGAAACAGACCCTTCAGTCCAACCCGTCCATGCCAATTAGGTATCCCAACCCAATCTAGTCCCACCTGCCAGCACTCAGCCCATATCCCTCGAAACACTTTCTATTCATATACCCATCCAGACGCCATCTAATTGTTGCAATTTTACCAACCTTTACCACTTCCCTGTTAATGAAAGCCAACACACCATATACCTTCTGAACTACCCTGCCAACTTGGGTGGCAACTTTGTGGGATCTATGGACATGGAGCCAAAGATCCCTCTGTCACTCCACGCTGCCAAGAATTTTGCCTTTAACTCTGTGTGGTGTATGCAAATACAACCTTCCAAAATAAATGTCTTCAAATTTTTTAAGGTTCAACTGTATCTGCCACTTATCGACCCAGCTCTGCATCCTGTCAATATCCTATTGTAACCTATACCAACCCTCCACACTACCCACAACACCACCAAACTTCATGTTATCGGCAAACGTATTAACCCACCATTCCACTTACTCATCAAAGTCATCTATTAAAATCACAAAGAGCACAGGTCTCAGAGCGGATCCCTGTGGTACACCATTGGTCACTGATGTCCAGGCTGAATACTTTCCATCTGCTACTATCCTCTGTCTTCTAAGGGCCAGCCAAATCCATATCCGGACATCCAAATTCCCCTTTGCCCCATGCCTCCTTACGTTCTGAATGCGCCTACAATGGGGAACCTTATCAAACGCCTTGCTAAAATTGTTGTTCACCACAGCTACTAGTGTACCTTCATCAGTGTGTTTTCTCACATCTTCAAAGAATTCAATAAGGTTTCTGAGGGATGACCTACTCCTCACAAAGCCATGCTAACTATCTCTGATCAAACTATGGTTTTCTAAGTAATTGTAAATCCTGCCTCTCAGAAGCATCTTCAATACTTTGCCCACCACAGATATAAGACTGACAGTTCTGTCATTCCCAGGGTTATCCCTATTCCCTTTCCTGAACAAGGGAATAACATTTGCCATCCTCCAATCATCTGGCACTACTCCAGTGGACAATGACGATGCAAAGGTTATCGCCAAAGGCACACAAATCTCTCCCATCATTTCCTGGAGAAACCTCGGGTATACCCCATCTGACCCAGGAAATTTATCTATCCTTATGTTTGTACTTCAGTCAGTCTGTGCTTCTTATCAACTTTTCTACACACTGTCCAACCAACTGATTCACTGTTTCCATTTCAATGCTATATGGAGTGCTGCCTGCCTGAGTAAGTACGGTTCCCAATGTCCTCTGAATCTCAGAATGAGAAAAAGGAATACACCAATGCCTTCCTGATGAAGGGCTTATGCCCGAATCATCAACTCTCCTACTCCTCGGATGCTTCCTGACCTGCTGTGCTTTTCCAGCACCACACTTTTCGACTCTCATCTCTGTCAACTGCAGTCCTCCCTTTCTCCATTACTGAGGACTGTCCCCTCTGCACACTGAGCGGGGAATTAATCATCAGAACTTCATTGTATGTGGAATGACTGCTCAGTTCTGCAAAGTTGCACTTGATGAATGTATTTTTTTTCAAAAAAGAAATTACAGTTCAACAAATGTTCATTCAGTGCCAGAGTTATAATTTTGGTTCATGGTTTGAGCAGCCTGATAAGAAGTAGTGAATGCCTGAAGAACTCTGAGGTACAGAGTATTCCAGGTGTTATATTCCAGTCTACGTTAATGCTGGGAATATTGTCAGACAGACTGATGTGGTCAGGGAATGAATTGATATGTGGAGGTGTGACATTTTTGCCATCACAGAGACGTGTTTGAGGGAGGTCAGGGCCAACAACTCAATATTCTGTTATACTGTAAAATGTGTGCAGGACAGGAGAGGGTGTTGAATAGAAGGTGGTGTTGTATTATTAATTAAGGAGTCAGTTACAGCAGTAAGGAGGGACAATATCTTGGAAGTGTCTTCAAATGAGGGTTTATGGGCCGAGGTTAGGATCAAAAATATGACAGAACACGCTGCTGGGTATATTTTATAGAGCCCCAGTAAGATGAAAATACAGGAGAAGATATATAACTAATTCACTGAGGTGTGTAGGAAAGCAAGCCCGGTGATGTTACAGAGATAGGAAAGCAAGGCTGGTGATGTTACTGAGATAGGAAAGCAATTTTGCAGATGTTACAGAGAGAGGAAAGCAAGGCTAGAGATGTTACAGAGATAAGAAAGCAAGGCTGTAGATTTTACAAAGAGAGGAAAGCAAGGCGAGAGATGTTACAGCGATAGGAAAGCAAGGCCAGAGATTTAACAGAGATAGGAAAGCAAGGTTGGAGATGTTATAGATATAGGAAAACAAGGCTGGAAATGTTACAGTGATAGGAAAGCAAGCTGCACATGTTTCAGAGATAGGAAAACATGACTGGAGATGGTCGAGAGATAGAGTGGCCTGCGCATGCTAGAACAGGTTAGTGAGGTATTTTTAAATTCAATCACAGGATATAGGGAGAGGCGTAGCAGCTGGAAGTTCTAGAGATAGGGAGACATGTAGGGGCTGGCAGAATTTGCAGCGATAGATCGGTCTGGAGTTTGAGATAAAGATTGTGGAGATATGGAGGGTTAGTGAGATACAGATGGATGCAGCGGCTGGAGGAGATGACAGGGAAAAATACAGACATACACGTAGATAGTTTAAAAATGGAATTGAGCGATGTCTTAATAGAGAAAAATATTACAGAATCTTTTGATACAGACAAGCACTGGGAGGAACTGAAGGAGTGAGACCTTGGATTGTCCAATCACGAGAGAAATAGAGTCAGTGTCATACAGCACAGGACAGGCCCTTCGGTTGATAGCGACACAAATAAAAAGCCCTGCAGACCCTGAAAACCCCTCATTCCTAACGTCTGGGGGCAAGGCCTAGATTTGGGAGAGGTGTCCTATCGACTGCTCAATCAACAATGTGACATAACAACATCTCATGGTGTCAGATCAAACACTGACAAGGAAACCTTCTTCTGACACCCCTCCGTCAGCTGATGGATCAGTGTCCCTCCACATTGAACAACACGCGGAGGACGCACTGAGAGGGTGACAGAGCTGGAGAATGTATACTGGGTGGGCCATTTCAAACACCACCAAGAGGGGATCAGCAGCAGCACTGCTGATCGAGATGGTCGTGTCCAAAAGGACTTAGCTTCGAGACTGAGTCTGCACCGTGTTAGGGGGGAACGACTGAGAGGGAGAAACACACTTGACCTCATCTTCACCAATCTACTGCTGCAGACACATTGATGATGACCATATTGGGAACGGTGACTACCACACACAGTATTCCGGGAGACAAGGTCACACATACATGCACGCACATGTGAGAGATACTATCACCATGCTAAACGGCACAGATTTCGAATAGGTCTAGAACGTAGCACTTGCTTTTATGAGGTGATTCGAGTCATTACCAACATCAGCATCATTGTATTCCAGAACATTTTCCACTGTCACTACATGGCATATGCTCCACTTTACCCTGCCCATCAGGCCAGGGGATAAATCCATGTTCAATGGAGAATACAGGTGGGCCTGCCAAGAGCAGCACCAGCTACACCTCACAATGAGGTGACATTGCCAATCAAGAAAGCTTATTGACCAAATAACATAAACAGCCAGTGACAGTCAGATCTAACCAACAAATCAGATCTAATCTCTGCAATCCTGTCACATGCAATCAGGGTGAATTGTGTGGTCAATAAAACAACTCACTGGAAGAGGAGGATCCACAAATATCACCTTCCTCCCTCAGCTCCATGGGGAAGATACTGTAATATTATCCCATTCAGATATGTTGTTACACACCTCTGGAGCAGGTGGAACTAGAAGCAAACTTCCTAAATCAGAGAGACGGATAGTATCAGTTAGCAATAAGAGTGATCTCTGCCCTAGGCCCAATCATAAATGACCATCCCAACAGTGTAAATGGGGATGTTTGCCATTGATGTTTGCCAATGTTCAATGCCATTCGCGATTTACTCAGATACTGAAGCAGACCTTGTCTAAATGCAACAAGGACCTGGAAATATACAGGTATGTGCTTCAAAGTGACAAGTACCATTTCCATTACAAATATGACACACAACGATTTCCTCTAACAATAGAAAATTGAACCTTATGCTCTCATGTTCAATGCCACCACCATCACTGATCACCCAACTAGCAATATCCTGGGATTACCGTTAATCAGGACTGGACTGACCATATGATTTCATTACCCATTCCTCTAAAGGGCTTATGCCAAAACATCGACACTCCTGTACGTCAGATGTTGCCTGACCTGTTATGCTTTACCAGCGCCACACTTTGACGTATGTAAATTAATTGGCCACAAGAATATGTCAGGGGCTAGGAATCCTGCAGAAATAACTCACTTCATGGTCTCCGAAAGCCTGTCCCCCATCAATAAGACACATCTTGAGTATGGGTGTGATGAAATACCCCCCATTTCCTTGGGTGAGTGCAGCTTCACCCTTCATCCACTGATATTCAGTAGTAGCAATATCTGCCATCTACACGGTGCTCTGCAGAAATTTACCAAGGCTCTTTACAACGTACCTCTGAAGCCCGACCATCAAGAAGGACAAGGGAAGCAGATACACGGGACCCCCACCATGTTCGCATTCTGTTCCAAGCCATTCACCATTATGAGTGGGAAGTATATTGCTGTTCCTTCAGTGTCACTGTTTCAATGTCCCTCCTGAATGGTAATGGAAGTCTAACTACGACACATGGACTCCAGTGGTTCAGTGCGGCATCTCACCACCACATTCTCAAGGGCAACAAGAGATGGACAATAAATACTGGCCCAATCATATTCTAAGAATAAATTAAAATGAAAAATATTGTCCAAACATGCCCAATGCTGGACACTATGCTTTGGGTTTTGTGAGCTCAGGCTGGTTGGGTTCAGTCCGTAACTTTCTTGTTGTGAACAGCTAAAGGGGTAATCTGTCAGTCTCTCAGAGGCATGGCCTACATACCGAGCATTGCACAGACATTGACACTCACACACAACATTATCTGAGCTCTGAGATAGACATAAGCAATTCAAAATGTATTCTTATCTGACTAACATGCTTAAACACACAGTGAAATTGTTACCACAAAAATGTTTATGATTGAATATTACCAGGGAGAAAGTGAGGATTGCAGATGCTGAAGATCAGAGTAAACAAATGTGATTCTGAAAAAGCACAGCCGTTCAGGCAGCATCTGAGGAGCAGTAGATTAGATTACAGTGTGGAATTAGGCCCTTCGGCCCAACAAGTCCACACCGACCCGCTGAAGCATAACCCACTCATACCACTACATTTACCCCTTACCTCACACTATGGGCAATTTAACATGGCCAATTCACCCGACCTGCACATCTTTGGATTCTGGGAGGAAACCCACGCAGACAAAGGGAGAACGTGCAAATTCCAGACAGTAATACGCCTGAGGTGGGAATTGAACCCTGGTCTCTGGCGCTGTGAGGCAGCAGTGCTAGCTGCTGTGCCACCGTGCCGCCCATAGCTATTAGTCCACAACATTAATACAAAGGAAAATAATTGCACATTTTCAAAGTCCTTGCACTTAAAAATAATGTGGTCTTGGGTGTGGGAATGATATTCATCATTTCAATGTTCCTTACTGTGAGTTGGGCACTGTTTTCATCATACTGTTGTTATAAAAGTGAACGGAATAAATGGGTTGATTTTGTGCATATTGGACAATCTAAAAGTAGGTATTATGAAAGAATGTCGGAACTTCACTAAAGAGTTTTTGCTGTTAATGGTTAGAACAATGCTGTAAACATTTACACAGAGATTTCCAGCTCATGTCACACACAAGATCGTTGGGCTGGGATGCTGCTGGCCATCAATGGAGCTGCACAATTCTGTTTGGATACTGACATTGTGGGGCTAAGATACACTGGATATGGTTTATGATTGATTCAATGTAAGATGCCATGTGCTGCGGGAGACCATCACCTGTATAACACCGTCATTCAGGATCGGGTCCAGGGTTCAGAATTACAGAGTTCAGGGACACAGCAGAAGAAATGAATTGCAAGACATTGCTGTTTGCAGGTCATTGTTATAAATATTGAACTGCGTCTGGACCAGCGCCATGTGCGAGTCCATTGACCAGTCTGCCCCACACACCTCTCCCCGTTGTCTCTAACCAGTCTATTGCGTGAGTAACTGCCCAGCTCCAGTTTGGAAGCACTTTGGACAGATTTTGGAGATGGCCAGTGTTTTGGAGGTCATGGTGAGGGCCAGTAACACTGTGTCTGAATTCAGGCTTTTCCTCAAAATCATTTCCAACAGCTTTGCTGCCTTCAAGATGGTGTGTTCACTGATCTGAAAATGAATCGGCTGTTTACTACAGTCACTGAATTGTGTAATATTTAGGTGTGCGCTCTGGTATTTCAATTATTGTTCACTTCAATTGTTTTCAACTGAAAAATATTGATGTTTGGTTTATTTTAACATATGTAAGAAATAAAGTGATATTAACTCTTCACTATACAAAATGTAAAATTGACCTGTTACATATTTCCCACAGACGAATCAAGCAACAATCAATATTGTCTGTAAAGCAGGATTCTGTGAACAGAACTATGTCCCAGGCAACATCACCATCCTCTCTGGTAGGTTCTGTCCCACTGAAAGGACACAACCAGGCAGAAGAGGGCAGGGCCTTGGCGTATGGGGCAGCATGGTGGCTCAGTGGTTAGCACTGCTGCCTCACAGCACCAGGGATCCAGTTTCGATTCCAGTCTTGGGCAACTGCCTGTTGGAGTTTACACATTCTCCCCGTGTCTGCGTGGGTTTCCTCCCACAGTCCAAATATGCGCAGCTCAGGTGAATTGGCTATGGTGGTGGGTTGCTCTCTGGAGGGTTAGTGCGGACTGGTTGGGCCGAAGGGTCTGTTCCCACACTATAGGGAATCTATTCTAATCATAGTGCTCAGCATTGATGCTGGATCCTGTGACTGCTCTGCAGCAGGTTTTGCGGGAATCAATAAAAGGGAAACCTATAATCGACCAGATTGTCACCTTTCTGCCTGCTGCAGATACCCCTCTTCATTTCATATATATGTAAGAATGGCCACTACACAGTCCTTATCAGGAGCAAAGGCTATCTTCACATTTTGCAGACCGCCAACGCAATGATATGTACTGAATGGTACAGACTTTAAACAGGTGAAGCAATGAATGACGATGCATTCATGAGGTGCAATGGCCCTTCGGCGGCGGCAGCAGCATCATTATCTGTACAACTCATACAGTCTGCAACTTCCTGGACCGACATACCTCCCACTGTACAGTAACTATCATGGCCCGACATGCATCCCACTGTACAGTAACCATCACGGCCCGACATACCTCCCACTGTACAGTAACCATCATGGCCCGACATACCTCCCACTGTACAGTAACCGTCAAACCCCGGCATACCTCCCACTGTACAGTAACCACCATGGCCCGACATACCTCCCACTGTACAGTAACCGTCAAACTCCGATATACCTCCCACTGTACAGTAATCGTCTCAGCCCGACAGACCTTCCACTATATAGTAACCATCACGGCCCAATATACCTCCCACTGTACAGTAACCGTCACGGCCTGACACACCTCCCTCTGTACAGTAACCTTCATGGCCCGACATACCTCCCACTGTACAGTAACCATCACGGCCCGACATACCTCCCACTGTACAGTAACCTTCATGGCCCGACATACCTCCCACTGTACGATAACCATCACGGCCCGGCATACCTCCCACTGTACAGTAACCTTCATGGCCCGACATACCTCCCACTGTACAGTAACCTTCATGGCCCGACATACCTCCCACTGTACAGTAACCATCACGGCCCGGCATACCTCCCACTGTACAGTAACCTTCATGGCCCGACATACCTCCCACTGTACAGTAACCATCACGGCCCGACATACTTCCCACTGTACAGTAACCGTCACGGCTCAATATACCTCCCAGTCTAGTGGTGCCATCACGAGCTGTATGGTGGCTCAGTGTTTAGCACTGCTCCCTCACAGCGCCAAGGTCCTGGGTTCAATTCTGGCTTTGGGCAACTAACTGTGAGGAGTGTGCATATGCCCCCCGTGTCTGCATGGGTTTCCTACCACAGTCCACCGATGTGCAGGTCAGGTGAATTGGCCACATTAAATTGCGAAGTGTATTAGTCAAAGGGAAATGGGTGTGGGTGGGTTACTCTCCGGAGGGTTGACGTGGACTGGTTTGGCCGAAGGACCTGTTTCCACACTGTAGGAATCTAATCTACTCATCTCCATGTAGGAATGTGATGGAATAATCACTTGTCTGAATGAGTGCAGCTCCAACAGCATTCTAGTATGGACTTAGTCGCAACAGGCAACACAGTTGTGTGGGGAAGATCCTGTCTCACAAACTTGATTAATTATTTTGAGGAAGTGACAAAATTGATTGGTGAGGGCTCGGGGCTGGATGTTGGCCGTTAGGACATTAGCAAGGCCTTTGATATAGTTCCTTATGGTTGGCTCATACAGAAGGTGCAATGAAATTGTATCAATGGTCAGTTAGGAAGATGGATAGAGAACTGTTTGGCCATTGAAGAGAGAGGAGTGATGGAACAGTGTTTTTGTGACTGCAGATCTGTAAATTGTTTGGCGGAGTTGCAGATTGTGAGGATGATTGCCAGAGAATACAGCAGGATATAGGTCAGCTGCAGACTTGAACTGAGAAAACACAGATGTAACTTTATTTGGACAATTGTGACGTGATGCATTTTGGAAGGTCTAATGCAGGAGAGAAGTATACAGTGGATGGAAAAATACTGATTGCAAAAAACATCTGAAGGGATCAAGGTGTACAGCTCGACAGTTCCCTGAAAGTGGTAACACAGATGGATAAGGTGATCAAGAAGACTGATGGCAAACTTTCAGACAGGCATCGGAACATGCAGTATGAAAATTAATAGATCATATTGCAGCTGTCGGGAAACTTAGTTCAAGGTGCGTTTAGAATATCGTGTACAGTACTGGTTGCCACAAGATGTTGAAGTGTTGGAGAGGGTATGGAAAAGTTTTACCAGCGTGTTTTCTGGTTTGGAGGGTATTAGCCAGAAGGAGTAATTGAACAGACATGGTTTGTGTGCACCTGGGCATCATTGGCTATGGGGCTACCTGATAGATATTTACAAAATTATCAGAGGCATAGATAGAAGGACAGTTAGACGCTTTTTCCAGAGTAGAAATATCAATTACACCAGACCGTAGGTTTTAGGTAAAAGGGAGAAAGTTCAGGAGATATGATAGGTAAACTTTTTTTGTGCTTTTGGACAGAAGTTGAAAGTGCCTGGAATGCACTGATAGAGGGGAAAAACCCAATATAGCAAGGTTTAAGAGGGATTTTGGCACAAATATGAGGAAGTAGGGAATAGAATGACATAGAGGGTGTCGGAGCAAAAACTTTTGTTTTAACTTTAGAAAGACATCATGTGTCAGTGCGGGCGTGCTGGGAGGAAGGGCCTGTTCCTGTACTGGATTGTACTTTCAGTCAAGATTTGAGCGCGGGAGAGGCGAGCTGCTCACTGAATGATTACTGATGATCAACAGCTACAGTATTGTGGATTCCCTCCCCCCCCCCCCACCCATCAACTTGCAGCTTCAGATCCGCCCCCAATGTGGGGAAACTCAACATAGAGAATTTCACATGAAAGTCAGCCCTGGTACCTGGTGATTCCATCTCGTCGCTCGCTCCTGCAGACTTCTATCCTGGACATCAACGTCTCGGGGGAAACTGCATGAACAGAAGCTTCATATACTCCACAACCACCAATGCTGACATCATACACATGCCAACCTCACCATGCCATCCCAGCACATCTCCGACCCACTGACAGTACGCTTCTGTACTTCAATGCTGCATCTCAGGGTGCACTGACAACTCTCATTGCAATGCTGCTGCAAGGACACTGTGCGCAGGGACACACACCCAGCTCAAGGACTGTCCCTCTTGGCTGCTCACTCCGTGTTTGTGCACAGTCAATGCTGCTGCAAGGACACTGTGCTCAGGGACACACACCCAGCACATGGACTGTCCCTCTGGGTTGCTTACTCCGTGTTTGTACACACTCAATGCTGCTGCAAGGACACTATGCTCATGGACACCCATCCAACTTATGGACTGTCCGTCTGGGTTGCTCACTCCGTGTTTGTACACACTCACTTTGAGCTGACTTGAATGCTCACAGAATTATTGCCATGTCTTACCCTGCCTTTAGCAGCGCTTCCCCTCAGCCAGAGCTACCAGACACACCCTCCTGCTGTATTGTCTTGGTGTTTAGCACAGACACAAACCCAGGAAGCTTGATATCATTGTCCACAGTCAGTCACGATGCCCAGCACAGTGAGTCAGGGGGAGTCTCAGATCCCAGTCCGGGAGCTTGGACACAGTCACTCAGCCTCTTGTGGTTCTTAGGGTCAGGAACCTTCCCTGTGAGTGGGTGACGAGTAGAATGTTGGGAGCTCCTATCCCTCTTGGCTCTTTCTCCTCTCGTGTGGGGTGGTTCCTTCCGAAATGTGACAACCACCAAGCGGTATTAAGGTAGGTAGTATTGTTTGTTTCAGCCCGTACAGACCGAAATAAGGTGCTGCATTCAGTGAGAGTGGGAAAACATGAGCCTTTGTGGGAGGTGGGTGCAATAACAGAGAGACAGTGAGGGCGAGCTCAGAAAGTGCAGATGGTGGTACATATCATGGTGGAGTGGAGAACATCACTGACCTCCTTCCAACACTGCTGGGCATTCACCAAGCAGACTGGCACCTCACTGACACAGGGGTCAACCACCAACCAAGCTGGCAGGGTAGAGCATCATGGCCTCCCCTGCCAGTCCTGGAGGAAGATAATGTCACTCTCGTGCATCATGCCATCCACCAGAACCTCAGCAGCTTGGTCTCAAAGTGAAGCCCCAGTTTTACCCCCTCTGCCATGTCTTGGGCAGTTTCGGATTGACAATCTAAGAGTGTAATGACGTTTTACTCATGGTAACTGGAACAGGGAGCAGGTGCATTCTAGGATATCCAGGCAGTGGGCAGTTGTTATGACGAAGGGGAAAATCATCGTGTTAGTTTCAGTTGAGAAGATAACCACGTGTGCACGGAGGGTAGTTAATGAGGCAGATTGGGGATGGTATCATGAGAAAATGCACTTCACCTTGTGGAGAGAAACCCTCCATAAAACCTGACTAAAATGAGATTTGACCAATTCATAAGATGGGTTAGGCCTCTGTTTGTCTGAATCAAAGTCGGGATGCAATGTGAAACATTGGCAGCAACAAACTTGGAGCGGAGAATTACAAAGGAGATTCAAATCCTTAAAAAGAGGTAACACAATGTTCCAGACTGTTAAAAGGAACGGCGAAAATCCCCTGCCTTATAGTTACCTACATTATCCAATCCTCACTGGATGCAGGAATGGTGCTGGAGGCCTGGAGAATGGCTAATACCGCAAATTTGTTTCATGTGGAGCAAGGGACTGACTGAATAGGTCGAGGCTGGAATTCTGAGAGAGTGGAGAAACGGTCACTGAGGAAGTCCCAGGGACTCCAGGACAGTCAGTCTGGATTTGTGCAAGGAATATCGTGTGTAAGTAATCTGACTGTATCGGTCTGAGGCAGTAACTTGGAACTGCATGTGACTTATTTGGATTTGACGAGAGATCCCATGGCTGATTGTTTCAAAACAGAAACTATGGGGTCCAGATGTACGGAGCAAACAACCCAGAGAAGTGCAAGGCAAGGCATTTGGGGACATCAACAATAGAGAGGAATGGATAATAAATGAGAGCATAGTCAGTGTGGGCAGATAAATGAATTTAGCTGGAAAAATCAATAATCTCGTTAATGTAGCAAATGGCATAATTTCCTCTATCTGCCAAAGAGCAGAATTTCACAGCAGGAAGCTTATGCTGGAACTGCATAAATAATGAGTTCATTCACAGCTTGGGGATGGTGTGCAGTTCTGGTAACCCCATCACATGGAAGGCTCGAATTGGACTGGAGAGGGTACAGAGGAGATTCTTCACCCTGTGAAAGTGGAAGCGCAGTTCTGAGGAAAGATAGGAATGGAGGATAATGAGAGGAGATTTGATTGGGGTGCACGTGTTGTCAGGAGCCTGGGTACAGAGGGAAATACCATCTTGTTCCTGTTGGTAAACTGCTTTACCAGCGGTGAATATTTAATATAATTGACTGAAATATCAGAAAAGTGGTGAGGAAAGTTGTTATTTCACCCAGAGTATGGTCGGGATCTGGGTGGCACACATGGAAGCGGCATAGAGGCAGAAACTCGAAAACCGTTTTAAAAAGGTGCCGGGATCTCCAGCTGTAGTCCTCTCGTATCCCGGGAGACAGGACTAGGACTTTAAAAAACAACGTTACATCTTGTCCAATGCAGACAGTGTACAGAGTGATCTTCTCTACACTGCTATTTTCTGAAGTTTTCAAAGGATACCAATATCTGACCGGATCAATACGCAGGGATGAGGGGTGAGGGCAGGGAGGAGCAGTGCGTAAATTGATTAGCATCACGATAATATTGATCCCATCCTTTATACACAATGCTAGTTCACTATGTTGGCCTATTTATCCTTCCTGTAGAAATGGGGAAAACCTTTGATTATTCAGATCTCAGTCATGGTCACCCTGCAGCCCCATCTCAATCTGACCTGGTTCACACTATTTAAAGCTACCATTTCATTGGCCTTGTTGAAAAGTTCCCTGCTTCATTCTTGCCCCATTGAAGGCTGCTATCAGTCAACCAATGTTTCTCACTCTCAATTATTGCACATCATTCTCCATCATCATCCTGAATATTACAATAAAATGAACGCTGCACCCCAAAACCATCCCCTACTGACACTGGATCCACTTGCACCACCTCTTTCCCAAGCACGAGGTCCAACAGTACATGCTCTCTTGGGCTGGACACATACTCCTGAAGTGAGCTCAACTCCAAATATTCCAGGGATACTGGCCCCTCATGACCCTACAACACCAGTAACCCAGTCAATATCTGGATAAATTAAGTTTCTCAGTATAACCAATCTGTAGTATTGTCATCACTCACAAATTATCCTGCATATTTATTCTCCATCATTTCATTCGTTGCTTGCTGATAGACTGTACCTCACAGTGTAATTGTATACTTTTTGTTCTGTAGCTGCAGCCAAATTCATTCTGTCATTGGACGGATCCTGTTTCTCTTGGACTCCGTAACTAACGCTAATCCAAACCAAGACTTCTACCTTCATCCTTTCCCTTCCCTTCTATTATTTTGGAATCTTTTATACCCAGTAATATTTAACACCAGTCCTGCCACTCCTTGAGCCAGCTTTCGGTGATCAATACATCAGATTTCCACACACCAATCTGCATCTGGAACTCCGCACACTCCGAGTATTCATGCCCATGCAGAGTACCTCAGATTAAGGCTTCCTTTCTTAATCCATCTTCCACTGTTAAACTTGTTGTTGTAAATTAGTACCAACTACATGTCCCCTTATTTTGAGAATCCTGGTAGTCTCCTCTAATATTCCTTTTTTGGATCCTAAGCACACACCAAGTTATTTTCAACCCCTCCCAAACACCCCGAAGATATTCAGTCCCAGCTCTGTCACGTTAGCCCATTCAGCTTGTACAGTTGCTGCCTTCCCCAGAGCCAGTCCCAATGTCCGAGGAAGCCGAAGCCCTTCCTACTGCACCATCGTTCCAGTCATACTTTCATCTACCTAAAACTCTGAGTTCTGGTCTCACTTGTACATGGCACGGGGAGTATTCCAGGGATTGCTACATTTGAGGCCCTGCATGCTAACCATCCACCTAGCTCCCTAAATTCTGACTCCCAGACCACTTCACCCTTCCTACTCATGTCATCCCTACCAACCTGGACATGACCTTTGACTGCTCACTGCCCCACAGACGAATGTCCTGCAGGCACCGTGACATTCTTAGCCACACTATCCTGGAATTACAGACACGTTGACATCTTCTTCACTTTGCTGACTCCCCTGTGAATATTGCTCCTTCTTCCTTCTCCTTCCCTTCCTGTAGAGTCAGGCTGCTTGTGGTACCACAGACATGGCTCCAACTGCACTCCCCTGAGCAGCCAGCACCTACATCAGCTTCCAAATCGGAACAATGAATTGGGAGAGAGACACCAGGATATTATTTTTTTCCCTGACTGTTTCTCGTTGGCACAGTGGTTAGCACTGCTGCCTCACAGCACCAGAGACCATAGACAGTTGTCCGAGACTGGAATTGAACCAAGTGGAGTTTGTACATTCTCCCCGTGTCTGCGTTGGTTTCATCCCACAGTCCAAAGATGTGCAGGTTAGGTGAATTGGCCATGCTAAATTGCCCGTAGTGTTAGGTGAAGGGGTAAATCTAGGGGAATGGTTCTGGGTGGGATGCTCTTCAGAGGGTCAGTGTGGACTTGTTAGGCATATTTCCACACTGTAAGTAATCTAATAAAATAAAAAGGACCCTCAGGACATAAGGAGGTGCAGAGAATGGGAGCTTTGCAAATTAGTGGGATTGCAGGGGCTGGAAGAGCTAAGATGGATACGAAGGATGAAAAGTACCAATTTAGCACAACCAGCCGCTGTAATTCACAGAGATTTAAGGAAGGGAACCTGTGCTGTCATTGAATACAGTTACATGGAGAGACACAAATACTGAGGGGTTACAAATTTAGAAAGGAAGAGGTTAAAGGTGATCATAAGTGTAAAGAAGAATAAAGCAATTTGAGAGATCACTAGCACATATGGGAATGGAGATGGTGAGACATTCTGATGAACCATAAGAGTTGTCGGCAGAGGAGGATGTCACATATACAGGAAGAGCTGCATTATCTGTATGCAGTTACAGACGTGAGGAGTATTGCAGCGCCTGCTGGAGGGTACACAGATAACAACAGTTCCAACGACTGGTGCAGTGGTTCAGGAAGGCAGCTCACCACCACCTTCTCAAGGACAACTCCAAATCAACAATACATCCAAAAATGTTCATGACCACGAGTGAATAAATAAAAAAAAATCTACAAGCAGCACTGAGGTCACTCAGTAAGGCTCTTTCACGAGCCCTTCACAAACCCGGAACAACTATGCCCTGAAAGGACAGGAGTTCCAGATGCACGGCAACACCAGCATTTCCAATGTGCCCGCCAAGCCACGCTCCATCCTCCCAGCACTCTGTCCCTACACCTAAAATATTGCAGTGGCTGAGGAAGGCAGCTTACCACCACCTTCTCCAGGGAATTACAAATGGAAAGATAATGACGGCTGAGCAAGTGATGGCCACATCCCATCAATGAATTTATACACGGGAAGCTCATGGACTGTTCATGTCCCCTTTGCTTCCTCCACACAATCCACATTCCCATCTCGTTCTGTGTCAGCAACAAACATGGAAGCAGTAGATTTTGTCCATCCATCAAATGCATCGAATCCTTTGTGAATAGTTAGGAGTCAAGCACTAATCCATTTATTCATGCTTAGTTTTCGCTTAAAGAATTATCAATGCCAGTACATTCCTGAAGAAGGGCTTATGCCCGAAACGTCGATTCTCCTGTTCCTTGGATACTGCCTGAACTGCTGCGCTTTTCCAGCAACACATTTTCAGCTCATTCCCTCCAATCCTACATTTGCCAATTTTGCTTATCCACCTCTTCAGTGGGACCTTGTTGAAAGGTTTCTGAAAATTCTAACAAACCATTCCTCCCTTTTATCTACTCTGCTTGTTCACAGCCAGAGAGGAAAACAAATCCAGCTGGGTTTGTGAAATGAAATTTCAGTTTCAGAACAACATGCTTGGCATAGGTAGAGGATTGGCTGATTAGCAGAAGACAGAGCAGGTATAAAGGGGTCGTTTTCACGATGGGAGCTGGTGATGAGGGGAATTCAGCAGGGGTCAGTGTTGGGACCACGCTGTACATGTTATACATTAACAGTCTGGACAAAGGATGTGAAGGGGTACAAGAACTAGTTTTACAAGAAAGAGCCCACGATGAAATGTTTGTCATATGAGAAGCAGGTGAAGTCTCTGGGTCTGTACTTGATGAAGTTTCAGAGGTGGCGGTGGCAGGATCTCATTCAAACGTACAGAATACTGAGTGGCCTGGATGGAGTGGACGGGGATGGGGAGACGTTTTCACTAGGCAGAGAGACTAGGGGTCAAGGGCACAGCTTCGGAGTGAAGGAACAACCCTTTAGAATGGAGATGTCAAGGAATTTATTCAGCCAGAGGGTGATGAATCTGTGGAACGGTTCCTGCTGTGGGGATGGTTATAGATGAGGGTGGCATTTACTCAGATAAGGCTACAAGAGCTGGACAAAGTTATGGAGATGATTAGATGGATGGAGATATTCGAGGAGCCTACATTGATAGGGTATCTGATAGTGACTGCAGAATGTTACTCAGTCAGTGATTCTTGTAGGAACTGGATTGGGAGAGTAACAGATATTGGACTGGGTTCTACAGATTGGGAGTAATGCAGGGACCTGAAAGGATTACACAGATAGGGAGGATTGTGGGCTTCAGGTTACACGAATAAGGAGGGATGTTGGAACTGTCGGAGTTTACAGAGACTGGAATGTTTAATTGTTAGAGGGATATTTTTAGGGTGAGTAATATGGAACGCAGAGGGAGAGTTTAGATTTTATTAGATTCCCGACATTATGGAAACGGCACTTAGGCCTAACAAGTCCACACCAATTATCCAAAGAGTAATCCACCCAGACCCACTTTCCTCTGAATGATGTACCTAACGTTCTGGGCAGTTGAGAATGGCCAATTCACCTGACCTGCACATCTTCTGACTGTGGGAAGAAAATGGGGCACTTCTGTGACTCACGCAGTCACAGAGCGAATGTGCTAACCCCATGCAGACAGTCCCCCAAGACTGGAATCGAACGTAGGTCTCTGGAGCTGTGAGGCAGCAGCGCTCACCACTGAACCGCTATGCCACCCCAAACTGCAGAGCTGCACAAAGAGAGGGTGTTTCAGGTGCAGGGAGGAGCGCACAGTGATGGGGAGTGTTGTTTCCACTGGAAAAGGGTCTGGAGATGTTTACACAGATAAGAAGGTCGGTAGGCATGGGAGATAGTTAGAAGATGTCGTGTGGTGCTGTCGGCCAGGAGACAGGAATGTGATCAGGCCTGCAGAAGGTTACAGTGATATCATGTTCTCTTGCGGCTTGAGGAAGGTACATAGGTGGGTATTTTGTTCCGGGCTGGAGGATTTTACAGAGACAGTATGGACTGCAGTTATTGTGGAAAACTACAGAAATATAGATTATTGTACTGAATGCAGGATGAGATTATTGAGATGGGCATGTTATCGAGACTGGAGCAATTTTCAAATAGGGAGTGCAGTCAGCATTGGAGTAGGTTTCAAATATACAGCAAGGTAATGGGAGGGGTGGAGGTTTCAGAAATAGGAACTTTTCTGGCAATTACAACCATTCAAGACATTGGTGCAGGACAATAACATTAGCAAATTTGCTGATGATACAAAGCTGGGTGGTAGGGTGAAATGTGATGAGGATGTTAGGAGATTACAGGGTGACCTGGACAAGTTAGGTGAGTGGGCAGATGCATGGCAGGTGCAGTTTAATGTGGATAAATGTCTGGTTATCCACTTTGGTGGCAAGAACAGGAAGGCGGATTACTACCTCAATGGTATCAAATTAGGTAAAGGGGCTGTTCAGAGAGATCTGGGTGTTCTTGTCCACCAGTCAATGAAGGCAAGCATGCAGGTACAGCAGGTCGTGAAGAAGGCTAATAGCATGCTGGCCTTCATAACAAGAGGAATTGAGTATAGAAGTAAAGAGGTGCTTCTGCAGCTGTACAGGACCCTGTTGAGACCACACCTGGAGTACTGTGTACAGTTCTGGTCTCCAAATTTGAGGAAAGACATTCTGGCTATTGAGGGAGTGCAGCGTAGGTTCACGAGGTCAATTCCTGGAATGGCAGGATTGCCTTACACGGAAAGACTGAAGCGACTGTGCTTGTATACCCTTGCGTTTAGAAGACTGAGAGCAGATCTGAGTGAAACGTATAGGATTATGAAAGGATTGGACACTCTGGCAGGAGGAAACATATTTCCGCTGATGGGGGAGTGCCAAACCAGAGGACACAACTTAAAAATACGGGGTAGACGATTTAGGACCGAGATGAGGAGAAACTACTTCACCCAGAGAGTGGTGGCTGTGTGGAATGCTCTGCCCCAGAGGGCAGTGGAGGCCCAGTCTCTGGATTCATTTAAGAAAGAATTGGATAGAGCTCTTAAAGATAGCGGAGTCAAGGGTTATGGAGTTAAGGCTGGAACAGGATACTGATTGGGAATGATCAGCCATGATCATATTGAATGGCGGTGCAGGCTCGAAGGGCTGAATGGCCTACTCCTGCATCTATTGTCTATTGTCTATTGTCTATTGGTGCAGATGATTTGAATCAAAAGGTGTGCTTGCTTGTTGTATGAATCTATCACATGATAAGAGACCGTGTGAGAGGGGGAATAGGGAACAGAAATATCCCAGGTTTGAATACCACCTTCTTAAGGGAGGCCTCCTTTCCCCTATGTTGTCCTGATGCTCACTAAGACAGCACAGGCCTTGATTGATAACTGTAGACTTCCTATATTGTCATAGGAAGGCTCAGAACTGCAGTGATGAAAGTTAACAAGAGAGTGGAGATTGAGCCTGGTACCTTCATGCTCAATGTTTACCCTTCAGCACTGTATCTGGGTCAGGTCTTCCGGACCAAACTTCGATCCGTTAACTTCGCTCTGCTCTGTTCACTGTGAGTGATCTTACCTCGCTGCAGGATTTATTGAAGACTCCAGATCTCCCTGCCCTCCGGCTGACCAACTGTGTTCACTGAGATGATGGATGAAACACCCAGCAGTTGGGAAATCTATTGAGTCAGGAACGTCCTGAGTATATGCAGGAAAAAGAGAAATGGACAGAATGGGAAATTAGACTGATACAGTGAGGGTTACGCATGGAGAATGGCATTGAGTCCCACAGAGATCTGGAAAATCCCAGTCTCCATCCCTGGCCTGTGTTGCCTCGTCTACCTGGAGTGCAGAAGTCTGTTGACTCAGGATCTGGAGTAAATACTAAAGGTGCAGTCACCGGCAGCAATTAGACCCTCACAGTGACAGCTATCACATGGAGAGATACTGAGTGATATCACCAGAGTGCTGGAAGTTGTCAGGGTCAAACCACGGTCAAGAAGAAGGGGTTTGACTCATGGTGCACTGAGATCAGTGCTCAGGGATGAGGGAGCTATCAGTGGGCCTAACATTACTCTCACTAGCCTGTTCATCCAGAATTTAATGCCAGTGACAGGGAAAAGCATCTGAATGCTCAATATCCGTTCAGGAAGGAAATCAGTGGTAGGCAGCTGGTCTGACCTACACATGACTCCAGACCCAGAGTAATGGAGTTGACTTTCAACTGCCCTCTGTATTAGTCTAGCAAGGCACTCAGCTCAAGGGCAGCTCGGGGGTTGGCATGAAATGCTTGTCAGCCAGAGACAGCAATATCCCACGAGTGAATTAAAAGCAACCCTGCTGGGAGCAGTGTCCTGGCCGATCATGTCGGTAGGTTTATGGACAGAGCTTTAAGCTAACAAGGAGGATGCAGTAACAGGGTTCAGATGAAAGGAGCTTTTCAAAAGCAAATAGAAAAGGTGAAGCAAAGGAACAGCATGGGGATGTGACTGAAGATAAGCAGAAAAGAACAGGAAGGGACAGAGTTTCACTAAAACTGTACGTCAGTGAATCGATTTGTGACAGGAAATTGTGGGAAAGAATAAATTATATATTTTTTGGAATTGCCAAAGAATCTGCAATAAGATAATAGACTTGTGACACAGAGATAAATAGGATTTAGTCAGCATAGAGATGTGGATACAGGGTGAACAAAAGGTGGAACATAAATAGTCAACGGTACACAACCTTGTGGGATCTTGGGCAGAATAGGAGTGCAGGATGGATAACCCTGACAGTAATCAATACCAAAGGCATGACAGAGAAAGCATGTGGTCTCACATGATGTGGCTGAATCAGCCTGAATGTGAATCCTGGGTCCCATGTGTCACAAACACAAGCAGAAGAACTTTTTTTTAGGCTGCCTCGCAGCATTTCATTGTTCCTCTCTTCATTAAACAGGAATTCATTGGAATTTGTAAAAAAGGCATTCTGATAGTTTTGGGAGACTTCAATCTGGGACCGTCACACTGGCAAGAGTGATTTTATCAGAGCTCCTCTTTGAATGTGTTTTGTCAGTGTTCCTTTGACTAAGATATTGTGCAGATGGCTCGGGATATCATGATCTCAAATCAACCATTGAGTGATGAAGCTGAGTGAAGGAGTGTTGTAGTACAGAGATCCTCCAGGATATTGCAATATAGTGGAATTCAAAGAGATTATTAAGTTTTCAAGTGGCCATAAAGCATACCCGAGTATCAGAAACAAAGCCAATTCCATGAGTTTGAGAGGAGAACTGACCTGGGAAAACAGGGGAAATAGACTGAAATGTCAGGCTGTAAATGGACAGTGGAAAACAATTAGAGTGATAGAGTGATAGAGATGTACAGCAGAGAAACAGACCCCTCGGTCCAATTCATCCACGCCAACCAGATATCATAACCATTCTCTTTCCATTTACTGGCACTTATCCCACTAAACCCTTCCTATTCATATACCCACCCAGATGCTTTTTAAATGCAGTAATTTTACTAGCCTCCACCATTCCTATGGCAGTTGATTCCGTATACACAGTACCCTTGGCGTGAAAATGTTGCCCCTTAGGTCTCTTTCAAATCTTTCACCTCTCCGCCCTGAGCTTAAGCCCTCTAGTTCTGGACTCCCCCATCCCAGGGAAACGACCTGACTTTATAAATCTCTATAAGGTCACCCCTCAGCCTCTGACACTCCAGGGAAAACAACCCCAGCCAATTCAGCCTCTCCTTGTAGCTCAAATCCTCCAACCCTGCCAACATCCTTGTAAATCGTTTCTGAACCCTTTGGAGTTTCACACCATCCTTCCGATAGGGATGAGACCAGAGTTGCACGCAATATTCCAACAGTGGCCTCACCAATGTCCTGTACAGCCGCAAGATGACCTCCAAACTCTTATACTCGATACTCTGACCAATAAAGGAAAGCATACCAAACGCTTTCTTCACTATCCTATCTACTTGCGACTTCACTATCAAGGACCTATGAGCCTGCAGTCTAAGGTCTCTTTGTTCAGCAACACTCTCTAAGACCTTACCATAAAGTGTATAAGTCCTGTGAGGATTTGCTTTTCCAATATGAAGCACCTCACATTTATCTAAATTAAACTCCATCTGCCATTCCTCACTCCATTGACTCATCTGATAAAGAGGAGACAGTGAGGTCTGCAGATGCTGGATATCAGAGTGGAGAGTGCGTTTGCTGGAAAAGCACAGCAGGTCATGCAGCATCCAAGGAGCAGGAAAATCGACGTTTCGGGCTGGAGCCCTTCACAAGGAATGAAGCTGGGAGCGTCTGGGGTGGAGAGATAAGTGTGTTGGGGGAGGGGTTGGGGTGAAGGTGGCTGAGAGTGCAATAGGTGGTTGGAGATGGGTGTAATAGTGTTAGCTCAGAGAGGAGGTTGGAACGGATAGGTGGGAAGGAAGATTGACAGGTGGGTCAGGTCATAGGGCGGTGCTGAGCTGGAAGGTTAGAACTGGGGGAGGGTGGGGAAGGGGAAATGAGGAAACTGGTGAAGTCCACATTGATGCCATGAGGTTGAGGGGTCCCAAGTCAGAAGACAAGGCATTCTTCCTCCAAGTGTCGGGTGATGAGGGAGTAGGAGGCCGTGGACCTTCATGCTCTCGGCTGAGAGGGAGGGGGAGTTGAAGTGTTTGGCAACAGGGCGGTGGGTTGATTTTCAGGTGTCCTGGAGTTGTTTTGTAAAGCACACATTAAGAATGCGATCTGTCTCCTCATCGCCTCTACACTGGGGACACGGGACACCTTCTCGCAGAGCGCTTTAGAGAACATCTCCAGACACCTGGACCAATCAACCCCACCACCCTGTTGCTCAGGATTCGAAACTGTATGGGTAAGCGCCCAATGGATTTCTAACTATCGCCTAAACTACTCGACTATAACTACATGCTTACAGACGTTACAGAGCTAAGGTGGATTGTAGGGACTGGAAGAGGTTTCACAGTTTATGAGTGTAATGGGGGCTGGAGGAAAATACCAAATTAGGGAGAGTTTAAGATTGAAGGATTCTGCAGAAAAGTTTTACAGTGTTAATGCAGGATTCTTGACAGTGAGGAGTAACAGAAAAATCTTGGGGTCAACGTCCAGAGATACTTCAAATTTGCCACCCAAACTGTTAGGGCTGTTAAGAAAGACAATCATGTGTCGGCTTTCGTTTGCAGGCGGCTTGAATTTAAGAGATGCGAGGTTATGCTGCTACTCGATACAGTCTGTGGTTAGACCACAATTGGAATATTGTGTTCTGTTCTGGTTGCCTGATTACAGGAAAAACGTGTAAGTTTTGGAGAGGGTGCAGATGAGATTTATCAGGATTCTGCCTGGATTGGAGGGCAGGTCTAACGAAGAAAGGTTCAGGGAGCCAGGGCTTTTCTGTTTGGAATAAAAAAGGAGGAGAAGTGATTTGGTAGAGGTGTACGAGAAGATGAGAGGCATACATAGGATGGGTGGCCCGAGATTTTTCCCATTGCCAAAATGGCTATAACTAGGAGGCAAAATTGTAAAGTAATTCGATGAAGGTTGAGGGGAGATGTCAGAGGTAGCTTCTTTACACAGAGTGTGCTGGATGAGTGGAGTGTACTGCTCGTGTGGTTGGTAGAGTCAGATACATTAGGGACAGTTAAGTAACTTTAGGATAGACACATGAATTATAGCAAAATTAATTTCTCTAAATGGAGACCTGCGACCAATGGTGTTCCACAGAGATCCGTGCAGGGACCACTGTTGCTTGTGATGCATATCAATGATTTGGAGGAAAGTAACAGTTCCTTGATTAGCAGGTTTGCAGATGACACTAAGATTGGTGGAGTAGCAGACAGTGAAGGGGAATGTCAGATAATGCAGCCAAATATAGATAGATTGGAGAGGCGGGCAGAAAAATGGCAGATGGAGTTCAATCCGGGCAAATGCAAGGTGATGCATTTCGGAAGATCCAATTCAAAAGTGAACTATACAGTAAATGGGAAGGTCCTGGGGAAAATTGAGATATCGGTATTCAGGTCCATTGTTCCTTGAAGGTGGCACCCAGGTCAGTAAAGTGGTCAAGGCGGCATATGGCATGCTTTCCTTAATTGAGTACAAGAGTTGGCAGGGCATGTTACAGTTGCATAGGACTTTGGTTTAGAATATTATGTACGGTTCTGGTCTCCACATTACCAAAAGGATGTGCATGCTTTGGAGAGGGTGCAGAGGACGTTCACCAGGATGTTGCTTGGTATAGAAGGCGTTAGCAATAAGGAGATATTGAATAGTTTTGGATTATTTTCATTAGAAAGATGAAGGTTGATTGGGAACCTGATTGAGGTCTGCAAAATCATGAGATGTATAGACAAGGTGGATAGCAAGAAGCTTTTTTTCCCCAGAGTGCGAAACTCAATTACTAGGGGTCACGAGTTCACAGTGAGAGGGGAAATGTTTAGGACAAATATGCGTGGCCGACCCCCATACGCAGAGAGTGATGGGGGCCTGGAACACTTTGCCAGCGGAGGAGGTACAGGCAGGAATAATAATGTCAGTTAAGATGTATCCAGACAGATGCATGAATGGGCAGGGAGCAGATCCTCACAAAATAGGCGACGGGTTTAGACAGAGAATCTGGATTAGCGGAGTCTTAGCGGGCTGAAGAGTCTGTTCCTGTGCTGTGATTTTCTTTGTTCTTTCAATGGTCTGCAGGTTTGATTCATCTTATTGTAGGATAAATGATTGACACAACATTGAGGGCTAAAGGATCTGTACTGTGCTGTACTCTTCAGTGTTCTAAATAGGGAGGGTTACAATGGCAGGAAGAGGTTTCAGGAGGCTGGAGAGGATGGGATCTAAATGGATAGATACATTAGGAAGGGTTTACTAGGATTGTTGGAGTTAACAGAGACAGCAATGGTCTGATCTGGAGAGGTCGACCCAGACTGGGAGAGTTGTGGGGACTGGAGATGGTTTCACAGGGAGCACATAGAGCCACAGGATGTCACAGCAATGTTGAGAGCTGTACGGTACACATGTGTTCATGAAGATGGAGAGGTTGGGAGGGAGGGACCAGCTTAATGGGAGAACGGTGTTAGTAGGATGGAGCGGTTTACACAGACAGGGAGGAATTTGGGTGAATGGAGCAGATGACAGAGATAAAGTGGGTTGTATAAACTGGGGGAAAAAACAGAGATATGGAGGGTAGTCGTGACTGAAGATGTTTATAGATATAGGAAGTTTTACTTGTGTAGATTATTTAGATATGAAGGGTGTGGAATCTGACAGACTTTCCAGAAGGGCAGTAATTTTGGTTGAAGACAGTTTCACAGATAAAGGAGCATGAGTAACCTCCTCCAGTTTGGTCAAAGTGGAAACGGTTTTAGGGGAGGGTGACATTTACACAGGTAGGGGCGTGAGATCTGGAGAAGATTATGGAGATGAGTAAATGGATGGAGATACAGGAGGGGCTTACATTGAAAGGGTGGGTGTTAGCGATGGAATGATGTTACATAGAAAGTGAGTCTTGTCAGAACTGGATTGGGAGAGTCACAGGCTTTCAGTGGGTTCAACAGATCGGGAGTGCTGCAGGGACTTGAGAGGGTTGTTTTGTATCCACAGAGTGATCATGTCTTTAGGACCGGAAAAGGTTACGTGCATACGGAAACATTGAAGATGAGGTGTGCCGCCTTCTTTTTCTTGAACAGAGTCTCAATATCCCCCATCAGCCAGGGATCCCTAACCCTGCCAGCTTTTCCTTCACCCTAATAGGGACATATTGGATTCTTGAGATCACACGTATAAAAGCCTGCCATTTGCCAGTCATTCCTTTTCCTTCAAACAGACTCACCCAGTGAATGGGTGCATCATGTGGAGGAGCCGCTGCTGGATTGGGATAGACAACGTTAAAAATCACACAACACCAGTTTACAGTCCAGCAGGTTTATTTGGAGGCACTGGGTTTCAGAGCGCTTCTTCATCAGGTGGTTGTGGAGCACAATAATCAGGCACAGAATGTATAGCAACAGGAAAGCAGTGTCATGGAATGTAATATCAAACACATTTAGTTGAAGTTTTCATCTTTCAGAATGATCACCTGGACTTTGAAAGCTGGTGCTTTGAATTAAATCTGTTGGACTATAACCTGGTGTTGTATGATTTTTAATTGACCCAATCGACCTCTGCTCGATTCTGCCAAATAGCCCCAAACGTGGCCCTGCTCCAGTTTCACAACTTAATCTGTGGACCTGTCTGATCTTTTTCCATAACTATGTTAAAACGAGGACAGTTGTGGTCATTGGACCCAAAGTGCTCTCAGACTGACGCTTCAGTCACTTGCCCGACCTCCTTTTCTAAGGGGAGGTAGTAGGTGAGGTCTTCAATGATTACTTCCCATTTGTATTCACACAGGAGAAAGACATTGCAGCCAGGGATTTCGGTTGGGATTGTGAAGTTCTCGAACATGTGAAAATCAATATGGAGGAAGTTTTTTTTTTCACATGCATAAAGGTAGAGAAATCCCCGGTGCCCAATGAAATGTATCCCAGGCTGTTATGGGAGGTTAGGGAGGAGATTTATGGGGCCCTGATGGATATATTTAATACTTTACTAGCCGCAGGTGAAGTGCTGAATGACTGAAGGATCGTTAATGTGGTTCCTTTGTTCAGGCAGGACAGCAGGGATAGGCCATGTAATTACAGTACAGATAACCTGACAACAGTGAGAGGAAATTATTGAACACAATTCTGAGGGACAGAACAAATCAACATTTGAAAAGTCAGAGATCGATTAGGGATACTCATCAAGGATTTGATAGAGTAAGATCCTCTCCCAAATTCTGATGAGATTTTTCGTTGAAATAACGATTGAGGATTTTGATGAGGGCAATGTAGAAGATGTGGGTTACATGAAGTTCAGTAAGGCGTTTGACAAGGTCCCTCATGGAACGTTAGTCCAACAGACCAATGGGATCCAAGGCAATTTGGCAAGCTGGATCCACAATGGTGGAGGGTTGGTTTTGTGTTTGAAATTCTTTCACCAGCGGGTGTACCACAGGGGTCTGTGCAGCAAACATTGCTGTTTATTATAGAACATAGAAACATACAGCACTGAACAAGCCCTTAGGCCCACGATGTTGTGCCGAGACTTAATCTTTATGTAAAATTTAGTAACTTAACCTACGCAACCCTCAACTCACTGCTATCCATGTGCATGTCCAGCAGTCGCTTAAATGTCCACAATGACTTCGCTTCCACCAGCTCAACTGGCAACGCATTCCATGCATTTACAATTCTCTACCTAAACAACCTATCTCTGGTGTCTCCTCTGTACCTTCCGCCTAATATCTTCAAACTACAACTTCTCGTACCAGTCCATCCTGCCCTTGGGAAAATTCTCTAGCTATTGACTGTATGTATTCCTCTCATTATTTTGTACAGTATTATGTGCATTAATGAGTTCGAGGTGAAAGCAGAAGGTATCATTATCAGGTTTGCAGATGACATGAAAGGTGAGGATGTCATCCACAGTGAGGTGGATGGTCTCAGGCTACAGTCTGAAGGTTGAGGCTGGGACAGAATTTCAAGACAGAAATTTACATAGACAAGACAGGCAAAAGCACAGCAGACAATGAGGAAAAACTGATGAATTAAAGTGAATTTATTTCAAAGTAAAAGGCCCATAAGTTAAGGCAGATGAACTTAGTGCGTGGATGGGAACATGGGCTTGGGGTAACATAGTTTTACAAAAATACAGCTGATGGAGGGACAGGATTGGGAGCTCAATTTTCCAGGGTACAGATCATACAGGAAGGATAGAACAGGAGGTGAGAGAGGAGGGGGAGTGGCGGTTTTGATCACTGAAAACATTACAGCAGCACTTAGAGAGGATATTCCTGGGTATCGCACTGCGAAGCTATAATAGTGCAACTGAGAAATGAGAATGGGTCATCAGTTTGATATGACTGTACTACAGGCCCCCAACAGTCAGCGGGAATTTGAGCAGTAAATATGTCGGGAGATCTCTGAGATCTGTAAGAATAATAGGGTTGTAATGGTCGTGGATTTTAAATTTCCAAACCGAGACTCAGACTGCGAGAGTGTTCAGAGATTGATGCGAGGAATTTGTTAGTCATGCTTAAGAAAACTGTCTCAGTTAGAATGTAAATGGTCGGACTGCAGAAAGGGGTAAAACCTGACCTCCCATTGGGAAACAAGGAATGGAAAGGGACTGAGTTATTAGTGGGGCAACACTTCCGCAAAGTCATCACAATTCTATTAGTTTGAAAATAGCGACGGAAAAGGACAAGCCTGGTCCACAAGTTAAAGATCAAAACCGGCCTTGCTTCAATTCAGAAGGTATTCGTCAAGAGCTTTTACGAATTGATTGAGGCTAGTTGCAGGTAAAGGAACGTCAGGCAGATGGGAAAATTTTAAAAGAGCAATAAAATGAGAGTTCAGGGCCAGCATATTCCTGTTAGTGTGAATGACAATGCTGACACAAGTAGGAAACATTGTATAACGGGGGATATTGAGGCTCTGGTCAACAAAAAGGGGGCATATGTCACATATAGCCAGCTGGATTAAGAAAATCCATTGAAGAATATTGCACGTGGAGTAATACATTTAAGAGGGAAATCAGGAGGGCCGAAAGGGGAACAAAGAAATCTTAGGCAGATCAGACTGAGGAAAATCGAAAGAGATTCTACATGAATATTAACAACAGAAGATTAACAAGGGGCAGAATATGGCTCCTTGAAGATGAATGGGGCCATCCAATTGTGGAACCACAAGAGATGGGTGAGAGCCTGAACGAAAATTTCATGTTTGAACTTACTGAGGAGAAAGACCGGGGAACTTAAGGAAATAAACAGGGGTATCATCAAAAGACTCCACATAACAGAACAGGAGGTACTTAAGATTCTAAAATGCAGAGAAGATGGGCAAATCCATGGGAACTTATCAGTTATATTCCAGGATATTGTGGGAAGCTCAGGAAGAAATTGTGGGGTCCCATAAAGAGATATTTCTATCACTGACAGCCACGGGTGATGAGCTGGAAGCCTGGGGGGGGGGGGGGTGGATAACATTGTGCCAGTGTTTAGGAGAGTCTGCGAGGGAAAACCAGAAACATAAACACCAAGTAGCTTGATGTCAGTGGTGCAAACGCTGTTGGAAGCGTTTCCGCGGGACAGGAGTTACATGCATTTGCAACAGCATGGATTGATTAGGGACAGACAACACAGAGTACTGCATAGAATTCTGGACATCCTGATTTAGGAAGCATTTCCTGAAACTGTAAATGGAGCAAAGATTGACAAAGATGTCACTAATACTGGAGGGTTTGAAAGATTTGGAGAGGCTGGATAACCTGGAAATCAACATGGGGGCGATGAGACAGCTTTGGCAGATAAGGTTAAGGAGAATGCCAATAATTTTGTACAGCACACAAGTACAAAAAAGCAACTGGAGAGACACTAGGGATCCTCAAAGATCAGTGAGGCCATCCAAGTGTGGATCCACAGGAGATGCGTGAGGGCCTAAATGAGCATTTCATGTCAGAACGTACTGTGGACAAAGACCAGGAAACAAAGAGAAAGAAGCAGTGATGTCTTGTAAAGAGTCCCTATTACAGAAGAGGTGGTACTGGAAGTCTTAGAACACAGAAAGCCCTAGGTACTGAACAAGTGTATCCCAGAACATTGTGACAAAGTTGTGGCAGGGATACGAGCAGAGATATTTATATTATTGTCCTTCGCATTTCCATGGGCATAGGTGGCTCAGGGGTGACCTTATAAAGGTTTAGAAAACCATGAGGGGTACTGGTAAGGTGATTAGCCAATGTCTTTACCCCAGGGTAGTGGAGTCAATAACTATTTGGGATTGAACTGCAGAAACAGAAGGTGTTACCAATTCTGGAAAGTGTCAAAAAAATATAAGTTTCCTGGGCCAGATGGGATTTATCCTTGGTTTGTCTGGGAGGCTAGGAAGGAGACTGCCAAGCATTTGACTTTGATCTTTATGTCGTTATTGTCTACAGGAATAGTGTCAGAAGGCTGGAGGTTGGCAAATGTGGTCCCCTTGACAAAGAAGGGGAATAGAGACAGCCCTGGTAATTATCGAGCTGTGAGCCTTCCTTTGAGTGTGGGTGAAGTGTTGGAAAGGCTTGTAAAAGCTAGCACTTATATTTATCTGGAGATGAATACTTTGGTGAGGGATAGTCAGCACGGTTTTGTGTAGGGTAGGTCATGTCAAACAAACCTTACTGACTTCGTTGAGGTGACCAAACAGGTGGATGTGGGTAAAGCAGATCTTGGTAGTGCAGATGAGCAGAGAGATCACTTTGTCCATGGACGTAGATCCTTGAACGTTGCCACTCAGTTTGATAGGGTTGTTAAGAAGGCAGTGTTGAAAAATGTGGTGCTGGAGAAACACAGCAGTCCAGGCAGCATCCGAGAAGCAGGAGAATCGACGTTTCTGGCATAAGCCCTTCTTCAGGAATCCTGAAACGTCGATTCTCCTGCTCCTCGGATTCTGCATGGCCTACGGTGTTTTTCCAGCACCACATTTTTCAACTCTGGTCTTCAGCATCTGCAGTCCTCATTTTCTCCTTGTTAAGAAGGCATTCAGCATGTGAGCTTTTATTGGTACAGGGTTTGAGTTTCAGAACCATGAGACAATGCTGCAGTTGTACATTTGGAGTGTTGCCTATGGTTCAGATTACCACATTAGAGGAAAGATGTGAAAGATTTGTAAAGGGTTCCAAGGAGATTTACCATGATGTTACCTGGTACGGAGGGAAGGTGTTATGTGGAAAGCAGAGGGACTTGAATCTAGTTTTGTTTGAGAGAAGATGTTTGAGGCCAATTAATTGAGTCAGATAAGATAATCAGAGTGTGAGATGGGTTGGACAGTGAGAGACCTTTCCTTCAGGTGGCGATGCCTAGCACCCTGGGCAGATAGCTTTAAATTGAGGTAGTAATTAATATTAATATTAATTATTGATATGTGACTGAAGCCAGAAGTAGGCTCCTTACTCAGAATAGTCAGGGCATGGAATTCATGGCCTGCAACAGTAGAGGACTCGCCAACATTAAGGGCATTTAAACGGTCATTGGACAGGCATATGGATGACAATGGATTAGGGAAGGTTAGATGGGCTTCAGATTGGTTCCACGGGTCAGTGCAATTTTGAGGGTCGAAGGGCCATGTTCCATGTTCTGTGTTCTCGAGGGCATAAGTATGAGATGGGAGAGAAAAACAACTTAAAGTAATTGGAGGAGAACATTTTCCACACAGAGGATGGTGCATCTATGGAATGAGCTTCCAGAGGAAGTGCTGGATTAGTGGTGCTGGAAGAGCACAGCAGTTCAGGCAGCATCCAACAAGCAGCGAAATCGACGTTTCGGGCAAAAGCCCTTTATTCCTGATGAAGGGCTTTTGCCCGAAACGTCGATTTCGCTGCTCGTTGGATGCTGCCTGAACTGCTGTGCTCTTCCAGCACCACTAATCCAGTATTTGGTTTTCAGCATCTGCAGTCATTGTTTTTACCTTCCAGAAGAAGTGGTCGAGAAAAGTACAATGGCAACATGTGAAAGACATTTGGGCAGGTACGTGGAGAGGAGAAGGTTTGAAGGGACATGGGTAAAATACAGGGAAATACGACTCGTTCAGGGACTCTGTTCAGTATGGGCCAGTTGGAGTGAAGGAACTGTTTCCGTTCTGCATGGCTCTGTCTCCAGCCATTGGAGCACGAGACTACCGAGATAAGGCATATTGTACACCCTGAAGAAAGTTACAGATATAGGGATTTTAGTCTGGAATACAGTACATTTCAAATGTGTGGAGGGACTATCGGAAAGGGAGGAGTTTACAAGGACAGGAAATATTATTGGACTTAAAAAGTATTGAAGACGCTAGTCCACAAGACATGCGATAGATAGAGTGTTGCAAAGTAGTGAGTCTGAGTACAACAGAACTTACAGTAGGGGTTTTGATTGAGCCTGGGGCGTCTCTATACTGTACTCCCCCTCCAGCACTGTATCTAAGTAATGTTTTGTTAGCCGATGTTTGGAGCCCTCTCATTGCTCTCTGCTCTATGCACAGTGAGTGATCTTACCTCACTGCAGTATTTATTGAAGACTCCAGATCTCCCTTCCCTTTGTCTCTCTGGCTGACCAACCACCTTTAATGTGGTGATGGATGAGACACCCATCAGCTGGGAAGTCTATTGAGTCAGCAAATTCCTTAGTAACTACAGGACACAGAGAAATAGACAGAATGGGAAATTAGACTGATCCAGTGAGGGATGCACATGGAGAATGGCACTGAGTCCCACAGAGATCTGGAAAATCCCAGTCTCCATCACTGGCCTGTACTGTTGTGTCTCTCTGGAGTGGGAACTTTAATTGGCTCAGGGTCTGGAGTAGCTGCAAGAGCTAGAGACACTGAAAGAGTAAGTAACTAGATCCTCACAGTGAGGGATATCACATGGAGAGGGACTGAGTGATATCACCAGATTGCAGGGAAATTTCAGACTGAAACAATCATGTAGGAAGAACAGGTATAGGATCCTAATGCACTGGTATCAGTGCACAGGAATGAGCAACCTTTGAGCAGATGAAGTGATTGCCGAATGGAACTGTTGCTAGAGCATGTATCCAAAACCTCATTCAATGTTCAGTGGAGATAGGTTTCAATCCCACTATCAGAAATGATGGAATTTGCATTTTTTTAAAATTGCAATTAACAATCCATGAATAAATACGAAATCATTGCTGATGTCCACAACAATGTTTGTTCATCGAAAATGCACTTGGGAACATCTGCCATCCTCACATGATCTGCGTGACATCCCTACTGCAAAGTGTCTACCTCTCAATTACCCTCTGAAATGCCCGAGCAAGTTACTCAGCTCAAGGGCAGCTAGAGCTGGGCAGGAAAGGCTGGTTAGCCAGAGACACCCACATTCCATACCTGATTTTAAAAATAAACCATTCGGATGGTCCCACAAAAACTGTCCTGGGACCAGTGTCCTGGCCAAGCACATCGGTCGGATTAGGGACAGGGCTTTCAACTGACAGAGAGAATGCAGGGACAGGGTTTAGATGAAAGGAGCTTTCCAAATCCAAATAGATAAGATGAAACATTGGAACAGCATGGGAGTGTGGCTGAAGACAAGCAGGAAGGAACAGGATGGGACAGAGTTTAACTAAAACTGTATGTCAGCGAATCAATTTGTGACAGGAAATTGTAGGAAACAGTAAATTATGGTTTCTTGTGGAATGGACAAAGTCTCTGCAATATAGTGGATGGATTTGTGTCACAGAGATAAAAGAGAGTTAGACACAAGGGTGACGTGGTTACAGGGTGAACAAAAGGTGGACATAAATATTCAATGGTTCACAACCTTGCGGAAACTCAGGCAAAATGGACAACGCTATCAATAATGGATAACAAAGGCATTACAGAGAAAACATTTGACCTCAGATCATGAAGTAGAGTCAGTCTAAATGTAAATCCTGGCTACTACTTGCCAAGGACACAAGGAGCAAAACAGTTTTAGCCACTGAACAGCACTTCATTTCTCTTCACTGCATTAAACAGGAACTCATTGAAATTTTTAATAAACGCATAATAACAATTCAGCGAAAATTCAAAATTTGTATAATCTTGACAATCGCACTGACACAACAGTGATATTGGAAGGGAAGTTCGGAGAATCTTTTTCAGTGTTTCTTTAAGTAACACATTGTGCAACTGGCTAGGGACGTCACGATCACAGAGCGATCGTTGTGTGATTAAACTTAGTGAATGAGTAATGTCACCTGGAGAGATCTTCTGCGAAATTGTGATAAAGTGCAGTTTAAAGAAATATAAAAGTTTAAAGTGAATCACAGAAAGGACAAGCTACAGTGAGAAACAAAAACAGCCAACGATAGAAGTTTGAGAGGAGAACTGACCAAGGTAAATACCTAAACAAACAGAAATATGTGTCTGTAAATGAACAGTGTAAAACACTTGAAGGACCGGTATAAATCACTCAACAAAAGCATATTCCATTGAAACAGACAAAACGTCAACAAGAAACTCACACCTGTCCCTCACTCAGGACAAAATAGATCATATTAGATTATGAGGCTGAGAAGATCACCAAAAAGTACTTAAAATCCTGAAGTGCGAGTGTGTTTTAGAAGTAAGTTTTAAAGGGGTTGCAAAGGGTCTGCTTGCAGGAGGAGGGCAGTTGACAGAGGAATGTGAGGGTATAATGTCACAATAGGAACAGGAAGAGGTGAAGGTGCTGGAGGTGGTGAGAGTATTACAGAGAGTGGTCAGGGTCTGAACAGTGTTTCAAACCAAGTACGGATTGCTGCAGAGGGAGGGATTTGCTGAGGTAGGGAGGGACATATGTATTTTTATTTATTCATTCATGGGATGTGGGTGTCACTGCCTGGACTAGCATTATTTGGACCCACTTTTAATTACTCAGAGGGCAGCTCAGAGTCAGCCATATTGCTGTGGGTCTGGAGTCAAATGTCGGCCAGACCAGGTGAGAATATTTGTTGTCCTTTCCTAAAGCAGGTAAGTGAACCTGATGAGTTCTTCCTGCTGATCAGTAATGCTTTTATCGTGGCCTCACCAATGTCCTGAACAGATACAACATGGCATCCCAACTCCTACTCTCAATGCTCTGCCCAATGAAGGTAACCATCCCAAACGGCTGCTTCACCAGCCTGTCTACCTGTGAAACCACTTTAAAAGAACTGTGTACCTGCATACCTGATTACTGACTGAGGGCCCGAACATTAACTGTACAGGTCCCACCCTGGTTTGTTTCACCAAAACGGAACACGTCACATTTATCTAATTAAATTCTATCTGCTATTCTTCAGCCCACTATCCCAGCAGTACTGTTCATCCTGTTGTATCATCGATAAACTTCTTTGCTCTCCACTTTACCACCAATGTCAGTGACACCCAAGAAGCTTACTTACCAGGAAACCAATATTCCCATCCAAACCATTTTTCCAAATGACAAACAACAGTGGGCTCACTACACCGCTGGTCACATGCCTCCATTCAGAAAAACAACATGCCTCTCATCACCCTCTGTCTCCTACCGTCAAGCCAATTTTGTATCCAGTTGACTAGCTCCTCCTGAATGCCATATCCTTTTACATTGATCTGAGCTTATTACCCAGTTTACCACACAGAACGTTGCACACAGAACAGTACAGCATAAGACACTTCGGCCATGATTACATGCCAACCTCTTATCCGATTGTAAGATCAAACTAACTTCCATAGCCTTCATTTTACTATCATCCATGTGCCTATCCAAGAGTCTATTGAATATCCCGAAAGTATCTAACTTTACTACCACCATTAACAGTGCATTCCAACCACCTACCATTCTCTATCCTTTTATGCATCCTCCATTCACCTTATAATTACACCCCCTTGTAATAGCCATTTATGCCATAGGAGAAAAAGTCTCTCACTATTCCCTCTCTCTGTGCCTCTCATCATCTTGTTCACCTCTACCAAGTTGGCCCACACCTTTCTTCACTCCAATGAGAAAAGCCTTAGCTCCCTCAGCATTTCTCAATAAGAAATGCCCTCCATTCCAGGCAGCATCCTGGCAAATCTCCTGTGTATGCCCTCTAAAACTTGCAAATCCTTCCTGTAAAGAGGGGACCAGAACTGAACACAATATTCTAAGTGTTGTTGCACAAGGATGCTATAAAGATGCAGTAAAACCTCGCGGCTCTTAAAATCAATCCCCTTGCTAAGGAAGGCCAACACAACATATGCCGTTTTAACAACCCAATCAACGTGAGTAGCAACTTTTGGGGATCTATGGACATGGACCCCATGACCTCTCTGTTCCTCCAACTGCCAAGTATTCGGCCTTTTATTCTGTATACTGTATTCAAGTTCGACCATCCAGAATGAATCACTTCACACTTTTTCAGATTGAACTCCATCTGCCACTTCCAGCCCAGCTCTGCATCCTGTCAATGTCCCATTGCAACCTACAACAACCCTCCACATTCCCCACCACTCCATCAAACTTCATGTGATTGGCAAACTTACTAACCCACTCTCCAACATCCACATCCAAGTCATTTGTAAAAATCACAGAGAGCAGAGTCCCAAAGCCAACTGTTACAGAACACCACTGGTCACTGAGCTCCAGGCTCAATACTGTCCGTCTGCTGCCATACTCTGTCTTCCCTGGGCCTTCCAATCCTGTATCCAGACAGACAGATTGCCCTGTATCCCATGCCTCCTTATTTTCTGAATGAGCCATCAACGTATTCTGTCATATCCTCAAAGAATTCAATAAGGTTTGTGAGGCATGACCTGTCCCTCAAAAACCCATGCTGACTATCTAAAATTTAACTATGGTTTTCCAAGTAGTAATAAATCCTGTCTCTCTGAGTCTTCTCCAATTATCTACACTTCACAGACATAAGACTCAATCTGTAATTCCCAGGATTCTACCTCCATGACATGGCCCGGACCCTACAAATCTTCCCATCTCTGCCACGTTCACCAAAAGGGCACTGGAGGGTGGTGGGGTTACAGAGATAGAGAGAGGAATCAGGAGAGGAGGATTTTAGGTGGGTTGCATTACCAAAAGGAATATGCAGTAATGGTGAGTTTACATGGTAATGAACGCATTTGAGGAGGGAGTGAGGGAGGGAGGATTGTAGCGAAATGAGGTGTTTCACAGTTTAGGTGTTTTGTTAGGACTGCAGAGGTAACTGAGTTGGGGAGGTTGAAGCACTGGTAGATATTACATAAGCATGTGGTTTTGGTCGCAATGGCAGGAAGGGGATTCAGGAAGCTGGAGAGTATGGGGTCTGAACGAAGTTACACAAATGGGAAGAGTTGTCAGAGGTGGAGGTGTATACAGAGACAACAATGGTCTGATCTGGAGCAGAGGACTCAGACTGGGAGGGCTGTGGGGACTGGGGGTGGTTTCACAGGGATAGGACCATCGAGCCATAGGACGTTACAGATATGTGGACATCTGTAGGCCCTGCAGGAGTTCTGGCGATGGGGAGGTTGGGACGGATGGAGCAATTTACAGGGATAAGGAGTTGATAGGACAGGCATGGTTTATACGGACAGGGACTATTTAGTGAATGGAGCAGATAAGAGAGATAATGTAGGTTGTGTAGACTGGAAGAAAAAACACACATTTAGAGGGTAGTCGGAGCTGAACAGGTTTAGAGATATCGAAATTCTTAAGTTTCGGGGTTATTTAGACTTGGAGGATGTGGAATCGGACAGATTTTCTTGGAGATGAGAACAACAAGTTTGGTTGGAGACAGTTTCACAGATAAAGGAGCATTAGTAACCTCCTCCAGTTTGGCCTAAGTGGGGAAGGGTTGTAGGAGAGGTTGTTGTCAACACAGAGAGGGGAGCAAGAGCTGGGGAAGTTTATGCAGATGAGTAGCTGGATGGAAATACTGGAAGAGCTTACAGGGTGGGTGGTAGTGATGAGAGCATGTTACAAAGATCACATGTCCTTTAGGAACTGGATTGGGACAGTCACAGGGACTGGAGTGGGCTCTACAGATCGGAGTGTGGCAGAGACCTGAGAAGAGTATAGTGTCTCCACAGATTGATTGTGTCTTTAGGGCTGGAAGACGTTAGGGAGATACGGAAACGTTAAACCCAATGTATACCATCTTCATTTGCCAGACCAGAGCATAAATTTCCCTCATCAGCCAGGGATCCCTAAATCTGCCACTTTTCCCTTCACCCTAACAGGTAAATACTGACCCTGGATTTTCAGTATCACACTTTTAAAATCTTCCCATTTCCCTGTTGTTTCTTTTCCGTCAAACCGACTTACCCACTCCACCTCTGCTAGATCCTGTTTCATGGCACTAAAACCGGCTGTGTTCCAGCACAGTTCATTAACCTGTGGACCTCTCCTATCGTTTTCTGTAGTTATGTTAAAACTAAGACCGTTGTGGCCACCGACTGACACTTCAGTCACTTGCTTGACCTCATTTTCTCGGGGGGGGGGGGGGTGTCCAATATTGCACCCACCTGAGTAGAGTAGGACCATCTGCATATTGATCAAGGAAACTTTCTTGGACACATTTGACAAATTGCAACCCATACGGGCCATTTATTCTCTGAGTGGCCCAGTCAATCCAGGGGAAATTAAAATCTCCAATCAATACTACTCTCTTATTACTACAGCTATCTACAATCTCTCTACACATCTGTTCTTCACATACCCGCTGGCTATTTGCGAGTCTGTAATACAGTCCCAACAAAGTGACCACTCCCTTCTTCTTGCGAACGTCTAACCCGATGACCTAATTTGATGGCTCTTTAGGGGAATCCTCTCTAAGCACTGTTGTTCTGACCTTCCCTATGAAAAGGACAACTCCCTCTCCTCACATACTTGTCCTTCTGTCACGCCTGTACCTTTTGCATCCTGGAACACTGAACTGCCAGTCCTGTCCTTCTCTCAGCCATGTTTCTATTATGGCTATAATATCCCAGTCCCCAGAATCAATCCATGCTCTGAGCTCATCTGCCTTCCCAGTCAGGCCTTGTGCATTGAAATAATTGTCCTTTAAACCAGAATTCTTTCCCTTCCTTGACTGTGCCCCTGGATATCCAAAATCGGAACCTTGCTCTCGGTGGCTGATGTTTTTCCTCTGACTGGCCGATGGTCCGTCTCTTATTCAGAATCCCAATCCCTTGGCAAATTAGATTAAGCCCTCCCAGGTTACCCAATCCGTCCCCTTTGTCCAGGTCACCTCCACTTCAGAAGAGATTCCAATGATCCAAGGCGTGAAAACCCTTTCCCCTCCACCAGCTGCTCAGCAACATATCCATCTGGCCTATCTTTCTATTTCCATATTCTCTGGCTTGCGGCACTGCGAGAATCTGGAGCTCGCTACCCTTGTCGTCCTGCTTTTCACCTTCTCACCTAACTCCCGATACTCACTTGACCAGAACCCATCCAAATGTATCTATATCATGTGCACAATTACCACTGGTTGTTCAACCTCCCCCTGGAGAAAGGGGCAAAACCTGACCTCCCCTTGGGGAACAAGGTAGGGAATGGGACTGGGGTGTTAGTTGGGGAGCACTTTGACAAAGTGACACCATGGTATTAGTTTGAAAACAGTTATGGTAAAGGACAGGCCTGGCCCTTCAGTGAAACATCAAAATTGGCCTGCCCCAATCCAGATGGTATTGGTCAAGAGCTTTTAACAGTTGATTGTGGAGACGATTTGCAGGTAAATGGACCTCAGGCAAGTGGGAAACTTTCAAAAGAGCGATAAAATGAGAGTTCAGGGTGAGGATATTTCTGTTAGTGTGAAGGACAATACTGATTACAAGTAGAAAATTCTGGATGACTGGGGATATTGAGGTTCTGGTCAAGACAAAGGTGGTCCAAGGTCAAATATGGCCAGCTGGATTCCTCGAAGGACATTGTGAGTACAGTAATATCCTGAAGAGGGAAAGCAGTAGGGCAAACAGGAGACCTGAGAAAACTTTGGCTGACAATGCTGAGGAAAATCCAAAATGATTCTACATGAATACTAACGACAGAAGATTAACTAGGGACAGAATGTGTCCCCTTGAAAATCAAGGGGCAATCCATGTGTGGAACTAGAGGAGATGGGTGATATCCTTAACGAAAATTTCACATCAGTACTTAAAGAATGGGGAAGTCAAGGAAATAAATATTCAACAGACTCCGAATAACAAAACAAGAGATGATGGAGTTTTTAAAATGTATAAAAAATAGTCAAATCCCTGGAGCTAATCATATATATCCGAGGGAATTGGGGGAAACTCAGGAAGAAGTGCCCCTTAAAGAAGTACTTATATCAGTGACAGATACGGGTGATGAGCAGGAAGCCTGCAGGGTGTTTAACGTTGGGCCAGTATTTAAAACTGCTGCGAGGGAAAGCCAGGCTCCGAAAGACCAATTAGCTTGATGTTAATGATGCGTACGGTGTTGGAAGTGGCGGTGAGGGTCAGGAGTTACATGCATTTCGAAAGGCAAGGGTTGATTAGGGACAGTTGACGCAAAGTACACAAGTAGTGTCTCACAAACTTGACTGAGTTTGTTGATGATGTGACTCAGAAGATAGAAGACAGAACAGGAGACTTGTTCTATACTGACCACAGAAAGGCCATGGACAAGGTTTAGCGTGGAACACAGGTTAGTAAGGTAAGATCACATGGGATCAGACAGAGCTAGCCAACTGGATACAAAATTGGCTTGACAGTAGGAGACAGAGAGTGGTGGGAGAGGGCTGTTGTGTAGACTGGAGACCTATGACCAGCGGTGTCCCATAAAGAACAGTGCTAGGTCCACTGTTATGCATCACTTACCGAAAGTATTTCAGGAAGAGCATAGGAGTCATTGTTAGTAAGTTTGTTAATAAAAGTCCGGGTAGAACACGGGTCATAGTGGACAGGGAATACAGTTATTGAAGGGGGCCAAGAAATGAAAGATGGCGTTGAATTCAGCTGATGGGCCAAGGAATGAAAGATGGAGTTGAATTCAGGAGATTGATTTTCTTAAGACAAAACATGAGGACTAACACAGTTAATATTCGGCACCTGGACAGTGCTGTCAAAACAGAGAGAGACCAAGGGGTGCAGTCACATCCTTAGAAGTGGCATCGCAGGTGCACAGGGTGGGTAAAGCGGATTTGACACACTTGCCCTCATGGGTCAGAGCATTGAGGACATGAGTTGGATCATCATGATACTGCTGTAACAAGGCATTGCTGGGTCTCCAGTTGGTGTACTGTGTACAATACTGATCCTCCTGCTTTAGGAAGCCCTTTCTGAAACTGCAAATGGAGAAAAGATTGACAAACATGTTACTGATTTTGGAGTGTTTGACAGAAACGGAGAGGCAGGATAAGCTGGAAAGCAAAACAGGGAAATGAGATAGATTTGGCAGATAAGTTTAAAGAGAATGCAAAGAGATCCTACTGCATCCAAGTACCAAGTACCAACAGGCGATACAACAGGGCCGCTCAAAGCTCAATAAGGCCATCCAAGTGTGGAACCACAGGAGATGGGTGAGACCCTAAATGAACATTTTATGTCAGAAATTACTGTGGACAAGTCAGTGAAAGAAAAAGTGATGGTTTGTCAAGAGTCCCCACTACTGAAGAGATGGTGCTGGAGGTCTTCGAACACAAAGGTAGAGAAAGCCCTAGGTCCTGAACAAGTGTATCCCAGAACATTGTGGCAGGGAGGCTAGCAGATATTTCTATCATTCTCCTTCCATTAGGCGGAGCTGACTGAGTGGTGATTTATAAAGGTATAAAACCACGAGGCGTATACTTAAGGTGACGAGTGAAGGTCTCTAACCCAGGGCAGGGGTGTCCATAACTTGAGGGCAGAAACGTTGAGGTGGGAGAGGAAAGACTTAAAAAGGATCGGAGGAGAACACTTTCCACACAGAGGATGGTGCACGTATTGAATGAGCTGCCAGGGGATGTGATGGGGAGAAGCAAAATGACGACGTGTAAAAGACATTTGGGCAGAAGCATGGGGAGAAGGTTGGAAGGGATATGGGTCACACACAGAAAAATGTGACTAGTTCAGGAACCGTGGTGAGCATGGGCTAGTTGAACAGAAGGTTCTGTTTCTGAGCTTCATGATCGTCATTCGAGGATGAGACTACTGAGTTAAGGCATGTTGTCGACACTGAAGCAAGTTATGTGATGGGGGTGGTAGGCTGGAATGCAGTACATTTCAAATTTGTGGAAGGCCTATAGGGAAGAGAGGAGGTTACAGGGACTGAAGCTGATACAGGAGTTATAAATTAGTAAAGACACTGGTCAATGAGACATGACACAGATATAGTGTTGGAGAAGGAACGCAGAAGAGAAAGATCCCAGGCAGCTTCCCCTCCCTCTCCTGAGAGGTCTGCTTTGTCCACTGTTGTGCTGATGCTCACTAAGACAGCACAGGACTGGATTGACAACTGTGACACTCCCGATGCTGTCTTAGTTCAACATTTTATGTGTACTGTACTCCCCTTCCAGCAATGTAATGTCTTGTTAGCCGATGTTTGGAGCTGTCTCATTGCTCTCTGCTCTGTGCACTGTGAGTGGTCTTACCTCACTGCAGGATATATTGAAAGCTCCAGACCTCCCTGCCCTTTGTCTCTGTGGCTGACCAAATATCTTCAATGTGGTGATGGAGGAGACACCCAGCAGTTGGCGAGTTTATTGAGTCAGGACCTTCCCTAGTATAGACAGGAGACAGAAATAGACAAACAGGGAAATTATTGTTAACATTGTCCATTTTGCCTGAGTTTGCACAAGGCTGTGAACCATTGAATATTTATGTCCATCTTTTGTTCACCCTGTAACCACATCTCCCTGGTGTCTAAATGTCTTTTATCTCTGTGTCACAAATCCATCTACCTTACTGACGAGTCTTTGTCCACTCCAAAAAATATAATTTACTCTTTCCCACAATTTCCTGCCCCATATCTATTGGCTGATGCACAGTGAGAGTTACACACGGAGAATGGCACTGAGTACCACAGAGATATGGAAAATCCCCGTGTCCATCCCTGGCCTGTTCTGCTGCATCTCTGCAAATTGGAGGATTCTGTTGGCTCAGGATCTGGAGCAGTTGCAAGAGGGAGAGGCGCTGACAGAGGCAGCAATTAGACCCACATAGTGAGGGATACCACATGGAGAGAGACTGGGTGATATCAGCAGCGTGCTGGAAGATTTCAGCATCAAACAGTAGGAAGAATGGATTTAGCTTCATGATGTACTGGTATCAGTGTTCAGGGATAAACAGGTGAAGTGATGACCGTTTGGTATTATTGCTCCAGCATGTATCCAAAACCTCAGTAAATGTTCAGGGGAGTCAGGTTTGAATCCCACCATCAGAAATGGTGGAATTTGAAACCAATAATTTTAAATATTGCAAATAACATTCATAAATAAGTATGAAACCATTGCTGATGTACAAAAAAAGCCCAAACACTGGTCCTTTCGCGAAGGACATCTGCCCATCCTCATGTGGTCTGCACGACATCCCCACAGCAAAGCGTTTGCCTCTCAATGAGGGTCTGAAATGTCCGAGCAAGTTACTCCGTTCCAGGGCGGCTAAGGCTGGGCAAGAAAGGCTGGTCAGCCAGAGACACCCACATCCCATACCTGTCGATAAGTTTATGGACAGGGCTTTAAACTGACAGAGAGGATGCAGGGACAGGGTTCAGGTGAAAGGAGATTTCCAAATCCAAGGAGAAAAGGTGAAGCATCGGAACACCATGGGAATGTGACTGAAGACAAGCAGAAAGGAACAGGAAGGGACAGAGTTTAACTAAAACTGTACATCAGCCAGTAGATATGGGGCAGGAAATTGTGGGCAAGAGTAAATTATATTTTTTGGAGTGGACAAAGTCTCATCAATAAGGTAGATGGATTTGAGACACAGAGATAAAAGAGATTTAGACACCAGGGAGATGTGGTTACAGGGTGAACAAAAGATGGACATAAATATTTAATGGTTCACAGCCTTGTGCAAACTCAGGCAAAATGGACAATGTGAACAATAATGGATTACAAAGGCATGACGGAGAAAGCATTGGGCCTCAGATCATGAAGTAGAGTCAGTCTGAATGTAAATTATGGCGACTACTTGCCAAGGTCACAAGCAGCAGAACAGTTTTAGCCACCTCGATGCTCATCACTGCATTAAACAGGAATTCACTGGAATGTTTAATAAATGCATCACGATAATTTAGTGAAACTTTAATACTCGTATAATCGGGACAATTAGACTGACAACAGTGATATTGGAAGGGGAGGTCCGAGAACTTATTTCTGTGTTTCTTTGAATAACACATTGTGCAACTGGCTAGGCACGTCACTACCTCAGAGTGACCGTTGTGTGATGAAACTTAGTGAAAGAGTCATGTCTCCTGGAGAGATCCTCTGGGAAATTGTGATAAAGTGCAGTTTAAAGAAATATAAAGTTTTAAAATGAATCACAGAAAGGACAAGCTACAGTGAGAAAAAAAACAGCCAATTACATGAGATTGAGAGGAGAACTGACCAAGGTAAACAGGCTAAACAAACTGAAACGTGTCTGTGAATGAACAGTGGAAAAAATTTGAAGGAACAGTGTAAATCACTCAACAAAATGACATTCCGTTGAAAGAGGCAAAATCTCAGAAAGAAATTTCCACCCGTCCCTCAATCAGGACAAAATATATCATTTAGATTATCAGACTGAGAAGAGCACCAAAAAGTACTTAAAATCCTGACGTGAGAGAGTGATTTAGGAGTAAGTGTTAAAGGAATTGCAAAGGATATGCTAGTAGGAGGGGTGCAGTGGGAATGGGAATCATGATCAGGGTTTAATGCCATTATAGGAACAGGGAGAGGTAAAGGTGCTGGAGTTGGTGAGAGTGCGACAGAGAGTGACCAGGGCCTGAACATTGTTACTAAACCAGCACGGATTGCTGCAGCTGGAGGGGTTTGCAGAGGTAAGGAGGGACATATGTATTTTTTTATTTATTCATTCATGGGATGGACGAGATGAGATCTTCCTACCGATCAACAATACCTTTATGGTGGGCCCACCAATATCTTGTACAGCCTCAAACTGACATCCCAACTCCTACTCTCAATGGTCTGCCCAATGAAGGTAACCATCCCAAACGCATGATTCACCAGCCTGTCTACCTGTGACACCACTTTTAAAGAACAGTGTACCTGCATCCCTGGTCACTGACTGAGGGCCCGAATATTAACTGTACAAGTCCCACCCTGGTTTGTTTCACCAAAATGGAACACTTCACATTTATCAAATTGAACTCCATCTGCTATTCTTCAGTCCACTATCCCAGGAGTACTGTTCATCGTGTTGTATCGTAGATAACCTCCTTCGCTGCCCAATTTATCATCAATTTCAGTGTGAACCAAAAAACTTACTTACCACAAAACCAATATTCTTATCCAAGTCATTTATCCAAATAACAAACAACAGTGGACCCACCACATCGCTGGTCACATGCCTCCAGTCGGAAAAATAACATGCCTCCCATCATCTACTGTCTCCTACCATCAAGCCAATTTTGTATCAATTTTCATAGCTCCTCCTGAATGCCATATCCTTTTACATTGATATTATTACCTAGTTTACCATACGGAATGTAGAACATGGAACAGTACAGCACAAAACCATTCGGGCATGATGACATGTCAAACATTTATCCGACTGTAAGATCAAACTAACTTACATACCATTCAATTTACTATCATCCATATGCCTATTAAATGTCCCAAATGTATCTAATTTTACTACCACTGCTGGCAGTGCATTCTATCTATACACCACTCTCTGCATAAAGAATTTACCTCTGAAATTGCCCCTTCACCATCTTCCAATCACCTGAAAATTATGCCCCCGCATAATAGCCATTTATACCATGGGATAAAGAAGTCTCACTATTCACTCTATCTATTACTGTCATCATCTTGTTCACCTCTACCAAGTCGCCCCTCACCCTTCTTCACTCCAATGAGAAAAGCCTTACCTCCCTCAAGATTTCTTCATAAGACATGCTCTCCAGTACAGGCAGCATCCTGGTAAATCTCCTCTTTACCCTCTCTAAAGCTTCCACATCCTTTCTGTAATGAAGGCACCAGACTGACCACAATATCCCAAGTGTGGTCTAACCAGGGCTCTATAGAGCTGCAGCATAACCTCACGGCTTTAAACCTCAATTCCCTAGCTCATGATATCCAGCACAACATATTCCTTCTTAACATACCTATCGGGCTTGCATTGCAATTTTGAGGAATCTATCGACATGGAACCCAAGATTCCTCTGTTGCTCGAGACTACCAAGTATTCTGCCTTTAACCCTGCATTCTGCATTCAAATTCGACCTTCTAAAACAAAAAACTTCACACTTTTCCAGATTGAAGTCCATCTGCCACTTCCCAGCCCAGCTTAATGTCCGGTTGCAACCTACAACAGCCATCCACACTGTCAACCACTCCACCAACCTTCATGTCATTGGCAAACTTATTAACCCACTCTTCCGCTCCCACATCCAAGTCATTTTTTAAAAAAAAAATCACAATCAGTAGAGGTCCTGGAACCGATCCCTGCAGAACACCACTGGTCACTGAGCTCCAGGCTGAGTGTTTTCTATCTATCATCACCATCTGTCTTCTATGGGCCAGGAAGTTTGTATCCAGACAGACAGGTTTCCCTGGATCCCATGCCTCTGTACTTTCTGAATGAGTCATCATGCTCTTTTGTCACATTCTCAAAGGATTCAATAAGATTTGTGAGGCATGACCTGCCCCTTACAATGCCATGCTGACTATCTCAAATTAAACTATGGTTTTGCAAGGAATCAGAAATCCCGTCTCTCATGAATCATCTCCAATAATCTGCATACCACAGACATAAGACTGACAGGTCTGTAATTCCAAGGATTATCCCTATTCCGTTTATGAACAAGGAATAACATTTGCCACCCTCCAGTAATCCGATTCGAAACCAGGGGACAGTGAGGACGCAAAGGCCATCGCCAAAGGCGCAACAATCCCTTCCCTCGCTTCCTGTAGTAACTTTGGGCACATCCAGTCTGGTCCAATAGACTTATCTATCCTTATGGTTTACACAATCCTCAGAACATCCTCCTTCTTAACATCAACCTGTGCACATATATCAGCCTGTTTCACGCTGTCCTAATAAATGACAAAAGTACCTCTCAGTAGTGAATACTGAAGCATAATATTCATTAAGGAAATCCCCTACCTCCTCCTACTCCAGGCCCAAGTTGCCCCCACTATCAATGACCGGCCCTACCTTCACTCTGCCCATGCTCTTGTTCCTTACATAAGTGCAGAATGTCTTATGGTTTTCCTTAATCCTTCCCAACAATGCTTTGCCATGCCCCCTTCGGGCTGTCCTAAGTCCTTTCTTCCTGGCTACCTTCAGAGAATCCCCACAGTCTGGAAACAGGTCATTATGCCCAAAAACTCCATTCCAACTCTCCAAAGAGTATCCCACCCAGAACCATCCTCCCACCCTATCACTCTACGCTTGCCCTGACTAATGCACGAAACCTACACATCCCTGAACACTATGGGTAATTTAGCATGACTGAGTCACCTAACCTGCACACGTTTGGACTGTGGGGGGAAAATGGAGCACCTGGAGGAAACCCATGCAGACATGGGGAAAATGTGCATTCACCAGACAGACAGCCGCCCGGGGCTGGAATCTAAATCATGTCCATGGTGCTGATGCAGCAGTGGTAACTACTGAGTCACCTTGCCACCCCATATAACTCTCCAGAGGTTTATCTTATCCTTACTTCCTCATCCTTAAGTAAGCTTCCTTCTTCCTCTTGACTGGATGTTCTAGATCTCTTAGATCCTTGTCAAATGCTTCACTAAAGTCCATGTGGACAATGCTGACCGCTCTGGCTTCATCTATCTCTTCGCCACCTCCTCGAAGAGTCAGTCCGGATTGTAAAACACGGTTTTCCTCTTACAAAGCCATGCTGACTATCTCTAATCAGCCATTGCCTTTCCAAATATACGTAGCTCCTTTCCCTCATAATCTCCTTCAACAACTTCCCCATCACTGGGATCACGGGGCTGTAATTTCCTGGCTTTTCCCTGCAGCCCTGCAGTGATGGAACAGCATTAGCCGCCCTTCAGTCTTCCTGAACCACATTGTGTCTGTTGATAATGTAAATATCTCTGTTAGGGACACTGCAATCTCTTCCACAGATTCCCACGATATTCTAATATCGACCTAATAAGCGACTGAGAATTGATATATCTTTATTTGTTTTAAGATTCCAGAACTTTCTCTTCTCTGTTGAGGATTCTTTCCAAGATATCACTATTTATTTCCCCATGTTCCCAATCTTCCGTGTCTTTCTCCACAGTAAACACTGAGAAGACTGTCTTGTCTAATATCTCACCCATCTCCTCTGGTTCCACACATTGGAAATTGATAATGGGTACACGGAAACAGTAGATAAAAAAACAGAGGTGCAGCAGTGGTTAGCACTACTGCCTCACAGTGCCAGGGACCGGGTTCGATTCCCGGCTCGGTTAACTGTCTGTGTGGAGTTTGAACGTTCTCCCCGTGTCTGCGTGAGTTTCCTCTGGGTGCTCCAGTTACCTCCCACAATCCAAAGATGTGCAGGTCAGATGAATTGGCCATGCTAAATTGCCCGTAGTGTTAGGTGGATTAGTCATGGATAAATGTAGGGGAATGGGTGGGTTGCTCTTCGGAGGATCGGCGTGGACTTGTTGGGTCGAAGGGCATGTCCCGACACTATAGGGAATCTAAACTAATAAGCGGCCTTATTGATATTTAAGGGGCCATATTCTCTACACTTTAGCCCTTTTGTGTAAAGCTTCTGAAAATTCAAAACCACCATATCCCCGTAAAACCACACCCCTCCTACACCATTTATATTCACACCAACAAATAAAATCCAACAGGCTCAAAAACACATTCTCTTTTATAAAATGTGTTTCTAAAGGTAATTGTTTATTGATAAATCCTTTCTGACATATTTCAGTGTGCTCCTGAATTACTGTCAGGTTGACACTATTTGGTTTCAGGCTGGGAGCAGAAAGGGTTGTGGGGATTCTTGCACATCAATCTGAAAAAGGTAATTTACAGGGTCAGCAGGTAATAGAGAAGGCAAATCAAATGCTGCCATTTCTGACAAAGGGAATGGAGTATATAAAAAAGGGATTTTTAACCTTAAACTAATGCGTTCTAGTATTTGAAACTTACACATTGGAGAAGAGAATCTGACTATCGATATTATCTGTCCCTGTCCGAATGTTATATTCCTGTACCTGGTCGCCTGTCGGCCTCTGAAACTCTCGCAAAACAATCCAACTTTTCTTTAATTTCCTCTCATCCCGAACACACCCTTAAAAACCTAACACAGGCAACGTGCTGATAAACCCCTTTTGTACCCTCTCCAAAACCTCCACATCCTTCGTATTGTGTGGTGATGAGAACTGCAGAAAGTACTCCAAATGTGGCCAAACAGAAGTTTTGTACAATTACAACATCAGATGCAAACCACCATATCCAACGTTGTGACCGATGAAGGTCAGTGTTCCCTTTGCTTTCTTTCCCATCTGAAACACGTCTGTTGCCATTTTCATGGAGTTACTGGCTTGCACCAAGATCCTTCTGTTTATGAACGTCCCTTAGTATCCTAACTTTTTTCTTGACTTTGACATCATCTCACACTTTTCCAGATTAAACTCTATTTATCATTTCTCTCCACTTCTTTCCAACTGATCAGTAACCTCATGCAAACTTGGATCACCTTGCTCATTGACCCCAACTCCATCAATTTTCATGTCATCTGTAACAATTATCTTTGTTACTTCCTTTCGTTTCATAGGTGTCGGAATCTGTAACCAGAAGGCATAAAATCCCTGGAAAGGCTCACCCATTGAAGATGGAGATGAGGAGGAATGTCTTCATTCAGAGGGTAGTGACTCTGTGGGAATTCCGGACTGCAGAGGCTGCTGAGGCTGCATTTTTAAGAATAGTTACAGCAGAGATGGTGCGATTTTAATGAATCAGAGAAACAAGGGTTTTGTGGAATGGGCAGGAAAGTAGAGTTGAAGAGTATCAGATCAGCCATGATCTGTTTGAAGGGCAGAATATACTCAATGGGCCTAATGGCCTAATTCCGATCCTATATCTCATGGTCTTACTTCAAACACTATCTACATTATAACATTATGTGTCTCTGCTCACAAAACTCCTTTATAACGGTATTATTAGATATTTATTATCACACAGCATTTGATCTGCAATAGACAATTTTGTTGATGGCTCCTTGATATGAAGTTATAGAAAACCATCTCGTATACAATCCAGGATTCCATCAATTACAGCTCTGATACTCATTAGTTATCCAGTCGGGATGAGATTACTGTCACACACAGTTACTGTACCGCCCTTGCTACAACTACATTCAGTGTCCTGACTGTAACCATATTGACATTACCGTCTTTGTCTGGTGCCTATAAAAGAATTTCTGCTAATGGTTTCTGCTGCTTGCGGTTTCTCAGGTACACTCAAATAAGACTCCAAAATTTGATCTTCAGATCCACCTGACTGTCTCATTAATGCATTAACCTCATTTTTCTTCTCAACTTGTTGGCTTGTTGTCTATCCTACGTGGAGCCCAGCAACCCTTTAATATTCTCTTCCCAGTGATGGTCAATCTGTAGCTACATCTCCGGAATGACGGTTCCATCATATCTGTTCACTGTCATTCCATCTGCCTTATGGCGAATGCAGGGAGTCATTCCTCAGTAGGTGGGTGTTGACTAGATGGGTAGAGGTTACAGAGACAGCGAGGCTTACAGGGGCTTGAGGATGTTAGAGATAAACAGAGTTACATCTGGGCAAAAAATTTCATGGGACAAAGAGGTTTGGGGATTGGATGAATTTACAGAGATAGAGGGAGCTGGATTAGATTCTGGAGATCGAGATAGGGATGGATGTCGGGAGTGGCAGGCAGATGGAGAGGCGTACGCACGGGGTGTTTCCGGGAGAAGAATATTGTAAATGCTGAGAGAGAAATGGAAGGTTGTAGTGACTGAAGATGTTTACAGATATCAGGTTGGTTCTAGGTTCTGAAGGCTACAGAGATAGGAAGGCAATGGAGAATGCCAGATTGTTGGGTTGGAGATTTTTACACAGGTGAGGAGGATTGCACAAACTGAACATGGTTCCTGTGGTCGGGCAGGATGACTGTAGGCTGGAGTGGGGGGGGGGAGTGTGGGGGAGAGAAGGGTGAAGTTTAAATAGATTAGGAATGAAGAATTGGAGAATGATAAGGAGGTTACATTTTTTTCACAGATAAGGAAGGGTTGTAGGAGCTGGAGAAGTTTACCTAGATCGGGACGGATGTCGAGGTTAAAGGCAAAACACAGTGACATGGAGGTTGGTATTGGTAGGAGGAGCTTACAGGGATAAACGGGACTTCCAGCTTTTACAGGGATGAGGGACTATAGTAGCTACTGGAGAACATGACGGGGACAGAGAGCATTGTGTGGACAGGAGGAGATTCCAAACAGAGGAAGGATTATTGGGAGTCGAGAATATTACAGAGATCATGAATACAGCATGGGCCACGTGTGATGCTTGGGCCCTCCTGTGCTGTCTCAGTGGGGACCTGTACAGCAGAGGTGAGAGCAGGACCCTCACAAGATGGTGGGAATGAAGTCTAAAATGTTGCTTTTCCTTACCCAGCAGTGTATTTGTGTCCTGTCTTCCGGGTCTTAATATAGAAGACCACTAATCCCGTCTGTGCTGTTTACTGTGAGTGATTGTACCGGCTGCAGGATTTACTGAGGGCTCCAGATCTCCGTCTCCATCTCTCTCTGGCTGACTAACCAGCTTCAATGAGGTGATGGAGGAGACAGGAGTCAGGAACATCTCGATTACCTGTATGAGACAGAAATAGACAGATTGGGAAATTAGACTGAGGTAGTGAGGGTACCTCATGTATCGTGTCCAGCAGGGATTATGAAAATCCGAGCCTCTGTCCCTGACCTGTGCTGTTGCACCTCTCCGTATTTCAGGGTTCTGTTGGTTCAGGATTTGGAGAGCGAGAGTCACTGACAGAGGCAGTAATTAGACCAACACAATGAGGGATACCACATGGAGGGACACTGAGTGATAGCACCAGAGTGCTGGAAGATTTCAGGATGAAACCATGGTGACAGAAGACGTGGTTCTGATGTAATGGGCACTGCTACCAGTACTCAGGAAGGAGTCAGCTATTGTAATGTGATGGTACGTTGCTGGGGCCAATGCCCTGGTCAATCATATGACCAGGATTATGCAGAGTGCTTTCAAGTGACACAGATGAGGAGGGAGAGGGCTCAGCTGAAAGGAAATTCCCAATTCAATGGAGAAAGTATGGAATATTGAAACATAGGGCTGTGGCTGAGGATAAACAGAAAGAAACAGGAAGAGACTGAGTTTCACTAATATTGTACATCAGCAGATAGGTTTGTGACAGGAAATTGTGGTAAAAAAAGTAAATTACTGGTTCTTAATTTGAATGCATGAAGCATTTACAACAAGGGATAGGCACGTGTGACTGTGATCTCTGTGTAATCGCCAACACGGAACCATGGTCACAGGGTGAACAAAAAGGTGGGGCATGAATATTTACGGAATATTGTGGAAATCCAGGCAGAATGGGAAGCTGGATGGGGAGCTCTCATTGTTCGGGATAACATTGGGATTACCATGAAAATATGTGGCCTCAGATTATGAGGAAGTTTGAATCCAAATTCTGGGTAATAATGGTCAGAACACAGAAGTGGAAGGGCAGTGCAAAGACCCCTTCACATCATCACATTATTAGACCCTGCATTAACTAGGAATTGTTGGAATTTGTAGCAAAGACACTGGGATATTTGTGAGGTAATTCAATCTTCCTATCTCATTATCTCATTGGCGGTGGGTAACAGACGAGGCTGACTCTCTCCCATTCTCAGCGGGGAGTCTGTAGGTGGCTGTACAGACCGATGACTCCTTCCACAGACTCTATTACGCTTGGGGTAGAAGGTGGCCGTGGGTGGGTGATTGTGTGACAGTGTGCACCTTGTGCTGTTTTCTCCTGGATTCCCCTTTAAGCCCCACAGCAAGTCTCGAGGAGCTCGACATCTTCCCAATGCTCCTCCCCCAGTTTGGACGGTCTTGGCCCAGTAATTCCAAGGATTTAGCACACTTCATTAAGCGATGTTAAGCTTTCTTTTGTCTTCTTAGTAATGCTTTAGAAATATGGATGTATTTGTTAAAGGGATCACTAGGGGTCTATTAGCAGGAGGAGTGGACTAGGAAGAGGAAACATTGTCAGGGTTTAATGCGATTATAGGAACAGGGAGAATTGACGGTGACAGTGGTGAGAGTGATACAGAGAGGGGCAAAGGCCTGAAAAATGCTACAAAGCCAGTACGAATTGCTGTAGCAGGAGATTTATGCAGCGGTAAGGATGGAAGTATGTATTTTTATTTATTCATTCGTAGTCTGAGGATGTCACCGGTTGGACGGGCGAACATTACCCCACTGCTAAATGCCCAGAGGGTAGCTCAGAGTCAGCCATATTGTCGGTCTGGAGTCACATGTGAGCCATACCAGGTTAGAATATCAGATGTCCCACCCTAAGGGACATAAGTGAACCAGTTAATATTTTCCATATGATCAGCAATGTTTTTATGGTGGCCATACTAGTGTCTTGTACAGACACACCGTGACATCCCAAGTCCTAATCTCAATGATCTGCCTAACGAAGGTAACCATCCAAATGCCTGATTCACCAGCCTGTCCACCTGTGATGTCACTTTCAAAGAACTGTGTTCCTGCATCCCTGACAACACGACCTAGGGCCCAAATATTAACTGTACAAATCTAGTCCTGGTTTTGACTTCGCAAATTTCAACAGCATGCTTTTTTCCACCTGCTATTCCTAACCTCACTGGCCCAGCAATACTGTTGATCACGCTGTACTCTTAGATAACCCTCTTCACTGTCCACTTTCCCATCAATTTCAGTGTCACTCACAAACGTGCTAACCATGACTCCTTTATTATCACCCAAACCGGTTATATAAATGATGCACAACAGTGAGCCAGCACTGAACCCCATGGCACACCGTTGTTCCCAGGCCTGCAGTTTGAGCAGTAACCCTCTATGAACATGATCTGTCTATCCCCACCCCTTTACTCAAAGCTGCTACTCAAGTTGATAGCCTTGTTCAGAAGCTGTTTGGTGTGTTGGATTTCATTAGCAGGGGATTGAGTTTAAGAGCTACAATGTTATGCTGCAGCTCGATCGAGCTCTGGTTTGAAAATCCTTGTCATATTGAAGTCAGTCCTGGTTGCTTCATTATCAGAAAGATGTGGAAGCTTTACGGAGGGTTCAGAGGAGATTTATCAGGATGCTGCCTGAACTTGAGCGGAGGCCATGTGAAGAAAGGTTAACGGAGTTAGGGATTTTCTCATTGAAATGAAAAAGAATGAGATGTGACTTGATAGAGGCAAACGAGATCATTTGAGGCCTAAATAGAGAGAGCAACCAGAGAATTTTCCCATGGCAGAAGTGGAAGTAACGACAGGCCATAAATTGAAGATGTTTGGAGGAGGGTTTACAGGAGATGTCAGAGGTGTGGGAGGTGCGTAGAATGCACTGCCAACAATGGTAGTAGAGTCCGATACATTAGGGACATTGAAGCAACTCTTAGATAGGCACATTGCTGGTGTGCCTATCACAGTAAAATGTAGGGAAGATGGGGTTGTTTACACAGACAGCAGTGTTTTAGGTGAAAGGAGCAGGTTATGGAAATCAAAACGGTTTTATAGATTAGAAAAACAAACAGATATATGGAGGGAAGTCGTGACTGAGGATGCTTATAGTGATTGAAAGGTTTAGGTTCTGCAGGTTATTTAGATATAGAGGGTGTGGAATCTGACATTTTTAACCGGGGATAAGGACAGTAAATTTATTTGGAGACATTTTCACAGATAAGGGAACATGAGTAACGTCCTGCTGTTTGGTAAAAGTGGGAAGGTTTGGAGGGGAGGGTGACGTTTACACAGATAGGGGTGTAAGTGTTGGGGATGGTTATGGAGATGAGTAGATGGATGGAGAGACCGGAGGAGCTTGCATTGACAGGGTGGGAGATAGCCACGGGAGGAGCTTACACAGATAGTGAGTCTTTTCGAAATTGGATCAGGAGAGTAACAGTCATTGCAGTGAGTACTGCAGGGACCTTAGAGGTTTATCGGGTCCCCACAGATTGATCAGGTCTTTTGGACTCGAAAGAAAGATACGGATAGCTTCAACCCAATGTATGCTGTTTTCTTTTTCCTGAACAGACCCTCAATATCCCTCATCAGCCAGAGATCCCTGAACCCGACAGCTCTTCTCTTCACTCTCATACGGCCTTGTAGGCCCTGGATTCTGGAGCTCACAATTGTAAAGGCCTCCCATTTGCCAGTAATTCCCTTTCCTTCATCTCACCCAGTTGATGGTAACATCATGTGGAGGAGCCTGTGTTGGACTAAGTTGGACAAAGTTAAAAATCACACAACACCAGCTTACAGTCCAAGAGGTTTATTAGGAGGCACTAGGTTTCGGAGAACTACTACTTCACCAGGTGGTTATGGAGCACAACCATAAGGCACAGAATTTACATCGACAGGATAGCAGTGTCATGGAATTTAATATCAAACAAATTTAATTTAAGCCTTTCATCCTTTAGGCTTTTCACAACGCTTCAAAAGCTGGTGCTTTGAAATAAATCTGTTGCACTATAACCTGATGCTGTCTGATCTTTAATTCACCCAATTGACCTCTGCTCGATTCCGTCTAATGGGCATGGTCCAGTTTCATACCTTAATCTTTGGGCCTGTCTGATTTTTTTCCATTACAATGTTAAAATGAAGACAGTTGTGCTCACTGGACCCAAAGTGCTCTCTGACTGACACTTCAAGTCACTTGCACAACCTCGATTTCTGAGGGGAGATCCAGTGTTGCACCGGCCTGAGTAGAGTTAGGCCTTGTTAGAGTTACATCTTGATTTAGGAAACTTTCTTGGATACATTTGACAAATTGCACTCTGAGCCAAGCCTTTTTAAACCCTTCCCAAGTAACAGGAACAAATCTCGCCCCCAGAATACAGGCGCACCTCTGGTTCAAGTCAAGTCCTCTTGTATATGTCACCTCTACCCCAAAAGAGATCTCAATGATCTAAACATTACCTCCCCTCCCCAGCTCCTCAGCTACACATCTATCTGGCCCATCTTTATCTGTCTATCCTCAATGGGGCAGGTGGCACTGGGAATAATCTGGAGATCACTTCCCTTGAGGTCATCCTTTTTAACCTATTACCTAACGTCCGATACTCATTTCACAGGACCCCATCCCTTGGTCTTCTTCTGTCATGTGGGCCGATGTGCACAATAACCTCTGGCTGTTCACCCTCCCATTCAGGATGTTCTGTAACTGCTCAGAGACATCCTTGACACTGGTACCCGGGGGGCAGCACACCATCCTGGGGTCTCTTCTGCAGCCACACAGTCTCCTGTCTGTCCCCCTCACAACTGAGGTTCCTATCAGTATCACTATCATTACAGAGGATCTGGCAAACATATACTGGGAAGACTATCTGCAGTTGGGTCTATATTTGGAAAGTGGGAGTATGTTAAATTGATACAGTGAGCATTCAGGGTCAGTGTGTTCCTGATGAGGGAAGAGTGAAGGCAGAAAATCCACCGATTACTGATCAAGCGACATCGTGAGTTTGATAAAGAAAACACAGTGCAATAAAAACAGGCGAAGTCATTCAAAGTTTAGGGACTGTAAGGGGGTTCTTAGAAATGAGGGACACACAATGACCATAAAATATCTTTGTCAGATACTATTAAGGAAAAACCAGAAGGTATTTTATCAGTATGTTTAGAATAAGAGGATTACTGAGGAAATAGTGAGGCCTGGTAGAAACCAAAGATACAATGTGTGCATGGAGCCAGAGGAAGTAGGTGAGGTCTTCAATGAATAATCTGTATTCACACAGTAGAAAGACATTGTAGCCAGGGATTTTAGTTGGGATGGTGAGGTTTCAGAACATGTTAAGATCAATACGGAGGAGGAATTATATGTTTTCACAGGCATAAAGCTGGAGAAGTCCCCAGTGCCCAATAAAATATATCCCAGGCTGCTAGTAGAGGTAAGTTCGGAGATTGATGGGGCCCTGGAGGATATATTTACTAGTTTGCTGGCCACATGTGAAGTGCCGAATGACTGGAGGATAGATAATGTGGTTCCTTTGTTTAAGAAGGACAGCAGGGATAGGCCAGGAAATTACACAGCAGATAGTCTGATAGCAGAGAGAGGGAACGTTTTGGGAACAATTCTGAGGATGAATCGACATTTAGAAAGGTAAGGAGCACCTCGGTTCAATCATCACGGATTTTGGAGAGGAAGATACTGTCTGAGAAATTCAGTGGAGATTTTGAAATATGTCTAAAAATATTGATGAGGGCAGTGCAGATGATGTGATTTACATGGAATTGAATAAGTCCTTTGACAAGTTCACACACGGAAGGCTGGTCCAAAAGTAAAGAGCCATTGGGTTCCAAGGCAAGTTAGTAAATTGGATTCACAAATGATGGACAGACTGCTTCGTGTTTGAAATTCCTTAACCAGTGGGTGTACCACAGGGATCTGTGCAGGAACCATTGCTCTTTATGATGTGCATTAACAACTCGGATGTGAAAGCAGAATGAACTATTAGTAGGCTCACAAATGACATAAAAGGTGAGGTTTTGTTCACAGTGAGGCGGATGTTCTCAGTCTACATTCCGATGTCGTTCAGATGACAATTTGAGCAGGGTTTAGTAGTGATCGAAGTGAGATAATACCCAGTGGGAGGAATGATAAGCGACGGACAGACAAAATGAACGGTTAGTCCTTGTGGAGTACTGAGGAACACAGGGACCTTGGTGGACAAGTCCATAGATCCCTGAAGGTATTAGCACAGGGAGACAAGGTGGGGAATGGACATGACCTCGGGGTGGGATGAGGATCAACATTCTGGTGGGCAAATTACTGGAGCAGCTTGAGAGTATGTAAACTACTCTGGCAGGGTGTTGGACTTTAAACGGTCATAAAGACAGATAGAAATTTGAGGCTGGTACACAATTTAAAGAGAGCAATTTTAACGGACAAGGCAGACAAGGACATAGCAGGGAATAGGAACAATGGATGATTAAACTGCATTTATTTCAATGCAAGGGGCCTGACAGCTAAGGAAGATGAACACAGGGCATGGATCGGAATATGGGACTGGGATATGATAGTTATCATCTGTGCTACTGTCTGGGGTGGCGTTTTCACATTCTCCCCATATCTGCGTGGGTTTCCTCCGGGTACTTTGGTTTCCTCCCACAGTCCGAAGATGTACAGGTTAGGTGAATTGGCCATGCTAAGTTGCCCGTAGTGTTAGGTAAGGTGTAAATGTAGGGGAATGGGTCTGGGTGGGTTATATTCGGAGGGTCAGTGTGGACGTTTTGGACCAAAGGGCCTGTTTCCACACTGTAAGTCATCTAATCTAATCTAATCATTACAGAAAACCTGCTGAGGGACGGACAGGACCAACAACTCATTTTTTCAAAGTAGAGAGACCACAGGAAGCATAGAAGGGTTGGCAAGAGAGGAAGGACGTGTTGTGGTGGGTTTGGATTGCATGAAACATCACAGCAGTACTTAGCGAGGACATTCCTATGGGATTGGCCACTGTGTTAGTGGAACTGTGAAATAAGAATGGGTCATCACTTTGAGACAAGTGTACTGACCCTGAATAATCTGTGGCCGACTGAGGAACAAATATGTCGGGAGATCTCCTTTCTGTACCTGTTTTCTAATCATCCAGCACTCCCTACACCTTACCAACCTTTCTTTTCACCCTAACAGGAATACTGTATACTGTCTCTGTACTGCCGTTATCTCATTTTGGAAGGCTTCCCAATTTCCAATGGTAAAGGCTTCATTCTCTCAAGATGGAAACTCCCCAGTTACTGCATCTCGTGGAATTGCCACTTGAAAATAATGAAAAAGTAAAGAACATTCCAAACAAAGGCATTGATGTGGTGAGCTCTGGTCAGTCACATAGATCTGGAAGTCACCATATACATGGAGAGTGCTTCTACCTGAGCAGCACCAGGTCAGTGTCAGGCACACAGACAGTTTGGGCAAATAGATTCACATCGGAGCTCACATCTCCCATCCTGGGAATCTGAAACTGTGCACAACCATTATGATAAATATCTGCATAAATAGGACAGCAAGATCAGCCCAATATTCCGATCAAAAAGAGTCAGTCATTCAAACTGTAATATCCTTCAGGTTCCACAACCCATTCTCAGTCCCATTCTGCAGGTTCTATGAATCCTGCTCCCTCTAGCCTCCTGCAGAATACATGTCCCTTCCTAGATTTGTACCACCCTGAAGGTTCTGCAGCCCTTCCTACCTCCGTAACATGACCCGGACTCTACAACCCTTCCTTCCTCTGCAATGTTGCCGAGAGGGGACTGGAAGGTGATGGGGGTTACAGAGACAGGGAATGATATCAGGATGCGAGGGTGTTGTAGATATTAGGAATACTGCTGTGGTAAAGAAAAAGAGGCTTCAGGACTTTAGAGGGTTGATGCTAATAAAGGAGGTTACAGAGCAAAAGAGGATTGTCGGGATTTGAAGAGGTTTCACTGTTGATGAGAGTTGTAGGGATCAGAGGAAGTTACCAAGATAGGGAGGGTTGAAGATTGCAGGGTTCCATAGACAACCTTTACAGAGTGAAAGGCAGGATTCTTGACTGTGTGGAGGAACAGAAGAATCTTGAAGTCCATGTCCAAGATCTCTCAATGCTTTCATTCAAGTTGATTGCGTTTTTCAGAAGGTGTATGGCGTGTTGGCTTTCAATACCAAGGAGATTGAGTTTAAGTTCCACCAAGATATGCTGCAGCTCTATCGAGCCCTGGTTAGAGAACATTTGGTATATTGTGTTCAGTTCTGGTTGCCTCATTATCAGAAGGGCGTGGAAGCTTTAGAGAGGGTGTAGAGGAGGTTTATCAGGAGTGGAGGTCTAATGAAAAAGATTTAGAGAATTAGGGCTTTTCTCATTGGAATGAAAAAGGATGAGAAGTGACTTGATAGAAATGAACGAGATGACTTGAGGCCTCGATAGAGAGAATAACCAGATACTTTTCCCATTGATCAAATGGCTATAACGAGGAGAAATAAATGGAAGGTGATTGGAGAAAGTTTTAAGGGAAATGTGAGAGGGTTTTTTTTTATGCAGAGCGGCAGATGCATGGAATGCACCGCCAACATCTGTAGTGGAGTCCAATGCATTAGGGACATTTAAGCAACACTTAGATAGGCACATGGATGCAGTAAAATGTAGAGTCTGTAGTTTAGTTTAATCTGAGAGTAGGATAAAAAGTGAGTGCAACGTCGAAGGCCGAAGGGCCTGCACTGTGCTGTATTGCTCTATATTCTAAATAAGGAGGCTCACAATGGCACAAAGAGGTTTCAAAAAGCTGGAGAGATTGGATATGAATGAAGACACACAAATAGGAAGGGTTGCTAGGATTATCAAGAGGTAACAGAGACAGCAATGATCTGACCTGGAGCAGACGATCCAGACTGGGAGTGGTGTGAGGACTGGAGGTGGTTTCACAGGGAGGGAGGACCATAGACCCACAGGGTGTTACAGAAATTTGGAGAGCTGTAGGGTCTACAGGAGTTCATGGAGATGGGGAGGTGGGGAGGGATGCAGCAGTTACAGGCATAAAGATGTTGGTAGGATGGGGTGGTTTGCACAGACAGGAGTGTTTTAGGTGAATGGAGCAGATTACAGAAATTGAGACGGTTTTATAGATTAGAAGAACAAACAGATATGTGGAGGCTAGTCGTGATTGAAGATGTTTATATTTATTTAAAGGCTTAGGTTCTGAAGGTTATTTAGGAATAGAGGGGGTGGTGTCTGACAATTTTACCAGGAGACAAGGACATCCATTTTGTTTGGAGACAGTTTCACAGATAAGGAAGCATGAGTAACGTCCTGCAGTTTGGTCAAAGTGGGAAAGATGTAAGGGAAGGTGACACACAGATAGGGGTGTAAGAGATGGAGAAGGTTATAGAGATGAGTAGATGATGGACAGACTGGAAGACCTGACGTTGACAGGATGGGTGATAGGCAACAGAGGATGTTACATAGATAGTGAGTCTTTTCGGAACTGGATCAGATAGTCACAGGCATTGCAGTGAGTTCTACAGATCAGGAGTGCTGCAGGGACCTGAGAGGATCGTACCGTCTCCACAGATTCATCATGTCTTAGGACTGGAAGAAAATACGAATAGTTTAAACTCTATGTATGCTACTTTCTTTTTCCCGAACAGAGCTTCAATATCCCTCATCAGCCAGGGATCCCTGAACCTGCCAGATTTTCCGTTCACTCTAACAGGGACATACTGGCCTTGGATTCTTGAGATCACACTTTTAAAAGCATCCCGTTTGCCAGTCATTCATTTTCCTTCAACAACACTCGCCCAATCGATGGTAGTCATAATGTAGAGGAGACAGTGTTGGACTGGGGTGTACAAAGTTAAACATCACACAACACCAGCTTACAGTCCAGCAGGTTTATCTGGAGGCACTAGGTTTCTGAGCGTTACTTCATCAGGTGGTTGTGGAGCACAAACATAAGGCTCAGAATTTATAGCAACATGATAGCAGTGTCATGGAATGTAATATCAAGCACATTTAGTTAAAGCCTTTCATCTTTTAGGATGATCACCTGCGGTTCGAAAGCTACTGCTTCAAAATAAGCCAATTGGACTATAACCTGGTGTTGTTTGATTTTTAATTCACCCAATCCACCTCTGCTCGATCCTGCTTAATGGCCCCAAATCTGGCCCTGCTCCAATTTCACACCTTAATCTGTGGACCTGTCTGATCTTTTTCCATAACAATGTTAAAACGAAGACAGTTGTTATCACTGGACCGAAAGGATATGCCTGGTAATTACAGAGCAGATAGTCTGACAGCAGCGGGAGGGAAATTATTGGGAACAATTCTGAGGGACAGTTTGAATCAATAACTGGAAAGGCAGGAAACAATTAGGGATAGTCAGCACGGATTTGGTAAAGGAAGATCCTGTCTGATGAATTGAGCTGAGTTTTCTTTGAAATTATGATTGAAAATGTTGATGAGGGCAGTGCAGATGATGTGGGTTCCAGGGAGTTCATTAAGGCCTTTGACAAGGTCCCACGTGGAAGGCTGGTCCAAAAGGGAAGAGCCACTGGGATCCAAGGCAAGTTGGCAAATTCGATCCAAAACTGGTGGAGGGTTGTTTCTGTGATAAGAAGCCTTTCCCCAGCGGATGTACCACAGAGATCTGCGCAGGAACCATCGCTATTTATTATGTACATTAATGAGTTGGATGTGATAGCAGAAGGTATACAGATGACATGAAAGGTGAGGGTGTTGTCCATAGTGAGGGGGATGGTCTCAGGTTACAGTCTGAAGGTTGAGGTTGGGACAGAATTTCAAAGAGTCATTTCAATCGATGAGGCAGGTAAGAGCACAGCAGGCAATGAGGGAAAACCGATCAATAAAACTGCACTTACTTTGACGTAAAAGGCCTGACAGATAAGGCAGATGAGCGCATGGCATGGATGGGAACATGGAATTGAAATATCACAGGTATTACAGAACAGCAGTTGAGGGAGGTACAGGACCGGCAGCTCAATGTTCCAGGGACAGATGCTAGAGGAAGGACAGAACAGGAGACAAAAGTGGAGGGAGAGTGGAGTTCTTGATTAGTGAAAAAAAATCACTGCAGCACATAGAGAGGGTATGCCTCGGGATCGTCCAGTGAAATTCTCTTATTGGAACTGAGAAATAAGAATGAGTCAACACTTTGATATGACTGTATTACATGCCACCAATAGTCAACGGGGAATAGAGCAGAAAATGTATCAGGCGATCTCAGATAGCTAAGAATGATAGGGTTGTAATGGTCGGGGATTTTAACTTTCCATAACTAGACTGGGACTGCCGTAATGTACACAGTTTGGATGGGAGGAATTGGTTCAGTATGTTCAAGAAAACTGTCTCAGGCAATATGGAAATGGCCTGACTGCAGAAAGGGATAAAACCTAACCTCCCCTTGGAAAAAAATAGAGAAAGGGACTGAAGTGTCTGTAGGGGAGCACTTTGGCAGAATCAGCACACTTCTGTTAGTTTGAACATAAATGTTACGTCAGAACTTACTGTGGAGAAACTCCGGGGAAGTCAAGGAAATAAACAGTGCTGTCTTCAAAAGAGTCCACATTGGCGAACAGGAGGTTCTGAAGGTTTTAAATCGCATAAAATGTAGACAACTCTCTTGGAACTAATCAGGTGTATCCCATGACATGGGGGGGGGGGGTCTAGAGAAGAAATTGCGGGGTATCTTGGAGAGATGTTTCTATTAAAGACAGCTACAGGTAATGATCTGGGAGTGTGGAGGGTGACTCATGTTGTGCCAGTATTTACGAAAGGCTGCGAGAGAAAGCCAGGGACCTAAAGAACAATTAGCTTGATGTCAGTGGTGCGAATGTTGTTGGAAGTGATCCTGCGGAACAGGAGTTACAGGCATTTGGAAAGGCAAGCATTGATTAGAGATCATCAGCACAGCTTTGTGCGTACAAAGTATTGTCTCGCAAACTTGACTGAGTTTGTCGAAGAGGTGATTAAGAAGATAGATGAAGACAGAGCAGTAGACATTGTCTATCCTGACTTCGTCAAGGCCTTAGACAGGGTTGAGCAGGGTACACTGGTTAGCAAGGTTAGATCACATGGGATCAGGGAGAGTGAGACAAATAAACACAAAACGCGCTTGACAGTAGCAGACAGAGGGCAGTGGGAGAGGTTTGTTGTGTGGATTGGGGCCTTTGACCAGCGGTGGGCCATAAGGATTGGTGCTGGGGCCACATGTGAATTATTTACATAAATGAGATCATAGGAATCATTGTTAGTAAGCAAAGTAAGTGTTACAGTGGGGAGTGAACACCGTTATCGAAGTAACTTTTGATCAACTGGACAAGTGGGTCAAGGAATGAAAGATGGATTTTAATTAATGGATTTAGTTAAGACAAAATCGTGAACATGCAGGATGGGACCAAATTCGAATGGGTTGTGGAACCTGAAGGATGTTTCAGTTTGATGATGGATTTTAGTTTTGATTGGACCACTGTCCAATTTAAAGACCTAATTTTGTAGACGTTTAGCAGAATGGCTGAACACAGCTTCAGGTTCCCAGACTGGGAGATGTGAGCTCAGATGTGAATCTATTTGCCCATTCTGTCTGTGTGCCTGTCACTGATCTGGTGCTGCTCATGTGCCCTCCAGATCTGCATGACTGACGAGAGCTCACCTCAACAAAGCCTTCGATTGAAATTATCCTTTTTTTTCATTATATTTCAGCAGTATGCAGGAGACGCAGGAATTGGAGAGTTTCACGATTAAAAATATTGCTGAGAGCTGTGCAGATGATGTGGATTCCTTGGAGTTCACTATGGCCTCTGACAAGGTCCCACATGGAAAGCTCGTCCAGAAGGGAAGAGCCCATGGCATCCAAGGCAAGTTGGCATATTGGATCCACAATTGGTGGAGGGTCGGTTTTGTGTTTGAAATTGTTTCACCAATGGGTGTACCACAGTGATCTGTGCAGGATCCATTGCTATTTTTTATACACATTAATACCTTGGATGTGTAAGCAGAAGGTAACTTTAGCAAGTTTGCAGATGACATGAAAGGTAAGGGTTTGTCCTCATTGAGGGGGATGGTCTTAGGCTACAGTCTGAAGATTGGGGATAGAATTTCAAGAGAGTCATTTAAATAGACAAGGCAGGCAAGAGCACAGCAGCCAATAAGGGAAAACTGATTAATTAAACTACTTTATTTCAACTAAACAGGCCTAACAGGTAAGGCAGATCAACTTGGTGCTTGGACATGGGACTGGGACACCATAGGTATGACAGAAACACAGCTCCAGGACTGGCAGCTCAATGTTCCAGGTACACATTCTACAGGATGGAGAGAAGAGGAGGTGAGAGAGGAGGGGGATTGGCGTTTTTGATCAGTGATACATCACTGCAACACTTAGAGAGGATATTCTTGGGGAATGCCCAGTGATGCTGTAATGGTGGAAATGAGAAATGAGAATTGGTCATCACTTTGATATGACTGCACTACAGGCCCTTAACAGTCAGCGGGAAATTGAGCAGCAAATATGTCAGGAGATCTCTGACATCTGTAAGAATGATAGAGTTGTAATGGTCGGGGACTTTAACTTTCCAAACTTAAAGTGGGACTGCCGGAGTGTTTGGAGCTTGGTCGGGAGGGATTTGTTAGGCATGCTCAAGAAAACTGTCCCAGTCAGAATGCCAATGGTCAGACTACAGGAAGGGGTATAACCTGACCTTCGCTTGGGAAGCAAGGTAGGGAAATGGACTGAGGTGTTCGTGGGGCAACACTTTGGCAAAGTCACAACAATCATATTAGTTTGACAATAACAATGGAAAACAGCATGGCTGGTTCACAAGTTAATGATCAAAACTGGCCTTGCCTCAATCCAGAAGGTACGAGTCAAGAGCATTTAACAATTGATTGTGAAGGATATTTACAGGTAAAGGGACGTCAGGCAGATGGGAAGGTTTCAAAAATGTGATAAAATGAGAGAGTTCATGGCCAGCATATTCCTGTTCGTGTGAAGGATAATGCAAGTAAGAAACGCTGGAGACTGGAGATATTGAGGTTCTAATCAAGAGAAACGGAGTACGTGTCACATATAGCCAGCTAAATAAAAGGAATCCATTCAACGACATTGCTGTGGAGTAATACACTTAAGCGAGAAATCAGGAGGGCCCAAAGGGGACCACAGAAAGCTCTTGCAGATCAAACCGAGGAAAATACAAGTATATTAACAAAAGAAGATTAAGTACGGATGGAATATGGTTCCTTAATGATCAATGGAACCGACAAAGTGTGGAACCAGAGGAGATGGTTGAGATCCTAAACGAAAATTTCACATTTCAACTTACTGTGGAGAAGGACTGGGAAAGTCAGGGAAATAAACAGTAATGTCTTCAAAAGAGTCCACATTACAGACCAGGAGGTACTGGAGATTTTAAAATGCATAAAGGGTAGACAAATCCCTGGGAACTCATCAAGTATATCACTGGATATTGTGGGAAGAAATTGCGGGGTCCCATAAAGTGATTTTTCTATCACTGACAGGCACGGGTGATGAGCTGGACGCCTGGAGGGTGGCTAATGTTGTGCTAGTGTTTAGGAAAGGCTGCGAGGGTAGGCGGGGACATCAACACCAATTAGCTTGATGTCAGTGATGCATATGTTGTTGGAAGCGATCCCGCTGGACAGGAGTTACATGCATTTGCAAAGGCAAGGATTGATTAGGGATAGTCAGCACAGCTTTCGAACGCTGCGTAGAATTCCGATCATCCTGATTTAGGAAGCATTTCCTGAAACTGTGAATGGAACAAAGATTGACGAAGATATTACTGTTACTGGAGGGTTTGACAGAATCAGAGTTGCTGGATAAGCTGGAAAGCAACATGGGGAGATGAGATAGATTTGGCAGATAAGGTTAAGGAAAACGCAAAGAATTTTCTACAGCACACATGTACAGAAAACCAACTGGCGAGACACTAGGGCTCCTCAAAGATTAGTGATGCCATCCAAGTGTCGAACCACAGGAGATGGGCGAGACCCTAAATGAGTGTTTCATGTCAGAACGTAGTTTAGACAAAGACTAGGAAACAAAGGGAAAGAAACAGTGATGGCTTGTAAAGAGTCCCTCTTACAGAAAAGGTGGTGCTGGAGGTCTTAGAACACAAAGATAGAGAAAGCCCGAGGTCCGGAACAAGTGTATCCCAGAACATTGTGACAAAGTAGTGGCAGGGACAAGAGCAGAAATATTTCTATCATTGTCTTTCGAATTGTATTGGACGTAGGTGGCTGATGGGTGACCTTATAAAGGTTTAGAAAACCATGCGGGGTACAGGTAAGTTGATTAGCCAACGCCCTTACCTCAGGGTAATGGAGTCCACAACTAGATGGGATTGAACTGCAGAAGGAGAAAGCTTTAGCAATTCTGGCAAGTGTGAAAATAGTTAAGTCCCTGGGCTGCATAGGATTTATCCTCGTATTCTCTGGTAAGCCAGGAAGGAGATTGCTGAGCCTTTGGCTTTGATCTTTGTGTCGTCATTGTTTACAGGAATAGTGTCAGAAGGCTGGAGGGTAGCAAATGTGGTCCCCTTGACCAAGAAGAGAAATAGAGACAGCCCTGGTAATTATAGAGCTGTGAGCCTCACTTCGATCCTGGGTAAAGTGTTGGAAAGGCTTGTAAAAGCTAGCTTTATAATCATTTGGAGATGAGGGATAGTCAGCACGGTTTTGTGAAGGGTGGGCCATGCCTCACAAACCTTATTAACTTATTTGAGAAGGTGACCAAACCATGTGTCAGATACAGACCACCAGTCAACAATCCACAAGCCAGGGACACAGCCAGGCAGAACGGATTCAGGATGATCCTGGTAATGATCACAGACGCTCACAACAGACTACACAAATGCAGACAAGAAATCGCGCGCCAAAAATCGTTAAGTTCAAAAACCACCAATCAGGAATGGACCCGGACCATAGAACGGGCCGTCACCATAGGACAGAACAGGACAACACACCGCAAAAAAACGGCACTAAAAGAAAAAAATGGCCAAACTAACACACAACGAAGAGGACACCACAACACACACCAGGGTTAAAAACCTCTCCCACAGACAGCTCACAGACACGGAAAGAACAATACTGGCCAAGGGACTCAACTCCAACCACAGGGACGCCAAGACAACAGACTTCCTCGCAGCACGAGAATGCACACTCAGGAACAATGGACTGACAGAAGAGACACAACAAAAAGTGAGACAAAGTATCGTACCGCTGATAACAAGAAAAAGACAAACACATTACCTCAACACCAAGGAGAGGGAAGCACTAAAATCACTAAGAAACGATAAGAACATAATCATACTACCAGCAGACAAAGGCAGAATGACGGTCATCCTGGACAAAGCAGACGACATCCAAAAAGCACAACAACCTCTTGCAGATACCAACCCCTACCAAAAGAGGGAGTTTGCCCCCAACCCACAGCTCACCATTAGAAAAAACAACACACTGAGGAATCTACAAAAAAAACAGATAACCAGGTCTGACCTACAAAGAATGAAAGCTGAAAGCAACAACACCCCAGATTCTATGGACTACCCAAAGTGCACAAAACAGACATTCCACTCAGACCCATAGTATCAGTACCAGGGACACCATCACACAAACTGGCTAAAGAACTACAGCAGAAACTGAAACACCTGATCAGCGGATCCAGACAATCTATACACTGGACACAGAAATTCTTGGACATCATCAGAATTATACACATAGACAAAGAAGAAACTATAGTCTCATTCGATGTAACGGCTCTGTTCACCTCTACTGACAAAACCCTAGTCAGAGAAACAATAGCCAACCTGCTGGACAGACATAACAGACAACAGGACGTTGAACTTATCAACAAAGATGGCATACTTAAACTACTGGACTCACAACACACTTCACATTCAACAACCAGATATACGAACAAATCAACGGAACACCCTTGGGCTCACCGATCTCTGGACTCATTGCAGAAGCAGTAATCCAAAAGTTAGAACAAACAGCCTTACCGCAAATTCAACCCAAACTCTGGGTCAGATATGTGGATGACACCTTTGTCATAATCAAAAACACAGAAATAGAGAACACACACCAGATCATCAACGCCACACTCACAGGAATCCGATTCACTAGAGAGGAAGAAAAGGACAACCAACTCCCATTCCTAGACGTGATGGTACAGAGAACACCGAACGGAGATTTCACCACAAACGTTTGCAGGAAGTCCACACACACAGACCAAGTCCCGAACTATGAAAGCAACCACCCCAACACACACAAACGAAGTTGCATCAAGACAATATTCAAAAGGGCCACAACACACTGCAGCACACCAGAACTGCAAAAAGAGGAAGAGGAACACCTATACAAGATATTCGCCAAAAACGGATACCCTCGCAATTTCATCAACAGATGCCTAAGGGAAAGACAACGGAACGAGGACATGCTGCAACCCAAAGGACTATCCACACTACCATACACCAGGAGCATTTCCGAACTGTCAGCCAGACTACTGATACCACTAGGACTCATAACAGCACACAAACCAACAGCCACTCTCAGACAATAACTCACCAGAATGAAGGACCCGATACCCAACATGAGCAAAACCAATGTAGTGTTCAAAATCCCATGCATGGACTGCACAAAACACTACATAGGACAAACAGGAAGACAGCTAACGATCCGTATCCATGAAAACCAACTAGCCACGAAACGACACGACCAGCTATCCTTAGTAGCCTCACACACAGATGACAAGCAATATGAATTCGACTGGGACAACACTACCATTATAGGTCAACCAAACAGAGAGCAGCCAGGGAATTCCTACAGGCATGGCACTCATCCACAGACTCTATCAACAAATACATCGACCTCGACCCAATATCCCGGCCACTACAGCGGACAGCTGGAACTGACAACCGGAAGCGGCAGAGACAGGCCACTATAAATGCCGGAGGAAACAGCACAGAGGCGCTTCACTGGAGGGTCCCAAGCACTGAGGATGTCACCTAGACAGGGGACAAAACGTTTGCAAGACACATTCCCAGCTCGGCGAACAGAGCCACAACAACTGCCAAGAATCCTACTTTTAACCCAGTGTATTCTGAATTCAAGTTCGACCATACAAAATGAATGACTTCACACTTTTCCAGATTGAACTCTATTGGCCACTTCTCAGCCCAGCTCCGCATCATGCCAATGCCCCATTGCAACCAGCAACAGATCTCGACAGTATCCATCACTCCACCAACCTTTGTGTCATTGGCAAACTTACTAAACCACTCTTTCACTACCACATCCTAGTCATTTATAAAAATCACAAAGAGCATGGATCCTGGAACCGATCCCTGCAGAAAACCACTGGTCACCGAACTCCATGCTGAATGTTTTCCATCTATTATCACCCTCTGTCTTCTATGGGCCAGGAATTCTGTATCTAGAAAGATAGGTTTTTCCCTGTATCCCATGCCTCCATACTTTCTGAATGCTTAGAGTTAATGAGGGGCTGTAGACAGGATGGAGGAGTGCTGTGGGGAATGCAGAAGGTTACAGTGATATCATGTGATGGAGAAGCGGGAGGGAAGGCCAGTAAGGACTGGATGTTACAGACAGAGTGGGCAGGAGGTGCCGGACAAGATGACAGATATACGGAGGTTTGTGGCGTTTTGGAGATCGTGGACATAACACTAAGTTTCAAAGTCATTTTGGAAAGACATGAGGAAGGTGCAGAAGTGAAGGTGTCAAACTTGGGGAAGCCCCCAAATCATTAGAATGTTACTGTCACTGGGCATTATCACTATCACGAGACAGGATCTGGCAAAATAAGTCACGGGGGAGCTATTTGCAGTTGGGTTCATATTCAGAAAGAGGAAGTATGTTAAAGTGATACAGTGAGAATTCAGGGCCAGTGTGTTCCCTGAACACTGAATTACTCCAGCGAATACTGGCAAAGCGATATCCTGAGCTTGATAAAGGAAGTACATTGCGATGAAATCAGGCGAAGCCCTTCAATAGTAAAGAGAGTGCAAGGGGTCCTTAAAAACGAAAGTTAAAGAATGGGCATGAAATTATTCTTGGCAGATATTGTTAAGGAAAGGCCACAAGGTATTTTATCAATACAGTTAGAGCAAGAAGATTACCATTTGAAGAGTGGGGCCTGTGAGACACATAAGGGATAATCTGTGCATGGAGCCAGAGGAAGCAGGTGAGGTCTTCAATGAATTCTTCCCATACTTCACACTGGAGAAGGGCATTCTAGCCGGGGGTTTGAACTGGGATGCTGAGTTTCTAGAACATGTTAAGATCAATAAGGAGGAGGTATTAATTTTTTTACCGGCATAAAGCTGGAGAAGTCCCCAGAGCCCAATGAAAGGTATCCCAGGCTGCTATGGGAGGTAATGGAGGAGATTGCTGGGGCCCTGGTGGATATATTTAATACTTTGCTGTCTACAGGTGAAGTGCCGAATGACTGAAGGATCGCTAATGTGGTTCCTTTATTCAAGAAGAGCAGCAGGGATAGGCCACATAATCACATGGATTACATAGATAGTCTGACAGCAGTGGGAGGGAAATTTCTGGAACAATTCTGAGGATGAATAAACACTTGAAAAGGCAAGGAGAAACTCGGATGAGTCATCACGGATTTGGCAGAGGAAGGTACAGTCTGAGGAATTCAGTTGCGTTTTTTTAAAATGGTCTCTCAAAATGTTGATGAGGGCAGTGCAGGTGATGAGGTTTACATGGAATTCATTAAGGTCTTTGACAAGGTCCCACATGGAATGCTTGTCCAAAAGGGAAGAGCCAATGGGATTCAAGATTAGTTGGTAAATTGGATACAAAATTGGTGGATAAGCCTCTTAGTGTTTGATTTCCTTTCACCAGCGGATGTACCATAGGGATCTGTGCAGAAACCATTGCTAGTTATTCTGTCGAATAATAACTTCGATTTGCAAGTAGAAGGAATCAGGAGTAGGTTTGCAGATGACATGAAAGGTGAGGGTGTTGTCCACAGTGAGGACGATGATCTCTAGCTCCAGTCTGATGACGATCAGATGATAATCTGAGCAGACTTTAGTTCTAATCAATGTGAGGTCATATCCTGTGGGAGGTATGATAAGCGATAAGACATTATGAATGGTTGGTCCTTGCGGAGTACTGAGGAACACAGAGACCTTAGTGGACAAGTCCCGAGACCTTTCAAAGGTGATTTGAGTGTCTATTTGCAGGGAAAGAGAAGTTTTACAAGTGAGAATATTTTAAAAGTAAGATAGATTGAGCGTTCAATGCTCGCATGTTCCTGTTTGTGTGCAGCTCAATGCTGACAGCATTAGGAAACACTGGTTGCATACTGAAGGTCTGGTCAAGCAAAAGGGGGCACATGTCAGGTATAGATAGCTGGATCAAGGGAATCCCTGAGGATCACAGGGGATGTAGGAATAAACTTTGAATCGAAATCAGGAATGCATAAAGTGTACATGAAATAGCGTCGGCAGAGAAGGATAAGATGAATCCAAAAGTTATCGTATAAAATATTATAAGTAAACGAGTATCTCAGGACAAAATAAGGGCCCTTAAATATCAATGAGGTCATCGATGTGTGGAACAGCAGAATATTTACTAAACAAATTTTTCACTCCAGATCTTACTGTGGACAAAGACTGGGGAACTCAGGGAACAATAGTAATATGTTGAACCACAATTGCAGTTCTCTGTTATTCCAGTCTCCCTGCTATAGGAATGATGTTGTGAAACTTGAAAGGGCTCAGAAACGATTCACAAGATGTTGCCACGGTTGTTGCTGAATAAGCTGCGGTTACTTTCTCTGGAGCATCGGAGACTGAGGGGCGACCTGACAGAGATTTATATAAAGATGAGGAGTATGGATTGGGTAAACATTCAAGGTATTTTCTCAGGAGTTGGGGAGTCAAAAACTAGAGGGCATAGGTTTAAGGTTAGAGTCGAAAGGTTTAAAAAGGCTTGACGGGACAGCTTTTTCATGCACATGGTGATGCGTGTGTATGGAATGAGCTGGGAGAGAGTAACAGAGACTGATACAATTACAACATTAAAAAGGTATCTGGATGGGAATATGAATAACAAGAGTTTTGAGGTACATGGGCCAAATGCTGGTAAATGGGATGGATGTATTTAGATCTTCTGGTCAGCATGGATGAGTTATCCGAAGGCTCTGTATCCATGCTGTTCATATCTATGACTTGAAAAGAGTGCATGATATAGAAGAGGTGTTGCTAGAGGTTTTAAAACGCAAAGGTATGGAAAACCCTAGGACCTCATCAAGTGTGATGCTAGGCAAGAAATTGTGGAGCCCTAAGCATAGGTATTTGTACATTTGACAGCCATGTGTGATTGCTGGAAGACTGGAGGTTGGAATCGTGGACAGTGAAGGCGGTTTGCTACGATTACAAAGAGATCTTGATAATATGGGTGAATGGGCTGAAAAACTGTAGATGGAATTCAATCTGAATAAATGCGAGGTAATGCATTTGGTAAATCAAATAAGGGTAGAGCTTATACAATTAATGTTCGGGCCTCAGTTAGTGTTTTAGTGCAGAGGGACATCCGGGTTCAGGTACATAATTCTGGAAGTTTGCATCACAGGATTGATAAGACAGTGCTTAACATGCCTGACTAGTGCTCACTATGTTGAGTGTAGCATTTGGGACGTCATGTTGAGATTGCACGGACATTGATGAGACCTCGTCTGCAATACTTTATCCAGTTCTGGTCGCCCAGTCATAGGGAGGATATTATTAAGCTGCAGGGGGTTCAGAAGAGATTTACCAAGATGTTGCTGGGTATGGAAGGCTTGAGTTCTGGTAAAAAAAAGCATATCCAGCCAGAGTATTGTTTTTCACTGGATCCTGGAGGAAGATAGATGACCCGATGGAAGTTTATGAAAAAGATGAGGGATATAGATAGATTTGCCTTCTCCCCCAGATGTGAGAGTCTCAAGAGGAGGGGCCACATTTTTAAGGTGAGAGGACGGATATGTTAAAAAAAAAGACATGGGGGCAAATTGTTAAACAGAGGATGTTGTGGTTCTGTTCGCTGAGCTGGGAGTTTGTGTTGCAGACGTCTCGTCCCCTGTCTCTGTGACATCCTCAGTGCTTGGGAGTCTCCTGTGAAGCGCTTCTGTGATGTTTCCTCTGGTATTTATAGTGATTTGTATCTGCCGCTTCCAGTTGTCAGTTCCAGCTGTCCTCTGCAGTGGCCAGTATATTGGGTCCAGGTTGATGAGCTTATTAATGAATCTGTGGAGGGGTGCCATGCCTCTAGGAATTCCCTGGCTGCTCTCTGTTTGGCTTGTCCTATAATAATAGTGTTGCCCCAGTTGAACTCATGATGCTTGTCATCTGAGTGCGTGGCTACTAAGGATAGCTGGTCGTGTCGTTTCATGGCTAGTTGGTGTTCATGGATGTGGATTGTTAGCTGTCTTCGTGTTTGTCCTATATAGTGTTTTGTGCAGTCCTTGCATGGGATTTTGTACACTACATTGGTTTTGCTCATGCTGGGTATTGGTCCTTCGTCCTGGTGAGTTGTCGTCTGAGAGTGGCTGTTGGTTTGTGTGCTGTTATGAGTCTGGCTGCCAGTTCAGAAATGTTTTTGATGCATGGGTAGTCCTTTGCGTTGTGGCATGTCCTCATTCCGTTTTCTTTTCCTTAGGCATCTGTTGATAAAATTGCGGGCTATCCGTTTTTGGCGAATACATTGTATAGGTGTTCTTCTTCCTCTTTTTGCAGTTTCAGTCAATAAGCACATCGACCTGCACCCAATATACCGGCCTCTGCAGCGGACAGCTGGAACTGACAACTGGAAGCGGCAGATACAAATCACTATAAATACCAGAGGAAACATCACAGAAGCGCTTCACAGGAGGCTCCCAAGCACTGAGAATGTCAAAGAGACAGGGGATGAGACATCTGCAACATAAATTCCCAGCTCGGCGAACAGAACCACAACAACGAGCACCCGAGCTACAAATCCTCTCCTAAATCTTGAACACGAGGGTGGTTTGAGTGTGGAAAGAACTTCCTGAGGAAGGGGTGGAAGTGGGTACAATTACAACGTTTAAAGGACATTTGGTTAAGCACGGGAATATGGATGGTTAGAGAGATATGGGACAGCAACAGGCAGCTGGGATGTGTTTAGTTTGAGATCATGTTTGTTACCAACTGAAGGTTCCATTTCCATGCTGTTCTACAACGACAAGAATATGGTTTTGTTCCATTAGTTAAGAAAGGCTGCGATGGAAAGCCATGGAAGTAAACACCAATTAGCCAGTTATCGGTGGTGGAAGGGATTCTGCCAGACAGGAGTTACATGCATCTGGAAAAGAAAGGATTGATGAAAGTTAGTCAGCACAGCTTTGTGCATACAAAGTCACGTCTCACTAACTTGATTGCTATCGTTGAAGTTGTGACCATACATTGTCTATACCAACGTCAGCAGGGCCTTTGCCAGGGTTTAGCATGATTTACTGGTTCATAACGTTGGATTACATGGGATCGGGGAGCTCACCAACTGGATACAAAATTGGCTTGACAGTAGGAGACAGAGGGAGGTGGGAGAGGATTGTTGTTCAGACTGGAAGCCTGTGACCAGCGGTGTGCAATAAGGATCGGGGCTGGGTCCACTGATGTGCATCATCTACATAAACGATTTGATTGAGACTATAGGAGTCATTGTTTGTAATTTTATGGATGATCAAACTAATGGTGAATAAGGTTATCAAAGGGGGTTTTCGACCAACTGAGGCAGAGGACCAAGGAATGAAAGGTGAAGTTGAATTCAGTTGTTGGATTTTGTCAAGACAAACCAGGGATGACTAACACAGATAATGGCAGGGCCCTGGGCAATGTTGCTGCACAGACAGACACCGGGGGTGTAGTTACACTGTTCCTTGGAAGTGGCACCACAGGTGGACTGTATGGTGAAAGCAGCATTTGGTACACTTGCCGTCATTGGCCAGCACTTTGATATACGAGTTGGAGATATCTGTAACATTGTACAAAATATTTCCCTTGGGCAGAGGAGGGCATATGGAGTGAACTTTTCAAGGTTTACAAAATCTCGCGGGCCTGAGTAAGGTGAACAGCCACGGGTAGGTGTTTCCAAAGCTCGACGGTACCAACGGGAGGTGAGAGAGCAAGTATTTAAAGAGGGAGCTGAGGGGCATCATTATCCACAGAGTGTGGTGTATAGACGGAATGAACTGCCAGGGCCACATGGAGAAACAAGAACAATTACAACATGGAAAAGACATTTGGGCAGGTACATGGAGAGGCGAACGTTTGAACGAATATGGGCCAAACATAGGCAAAAGTGGATCATTCAGTTTGTGAAACCCGGTCAGCACGGACTAGTCAGACCGAATGTTCTGTTTCCGTGCTGCATGCCTCTGTCTCCAGTTATTGGAGGAGGAGACTACCGAGATAAAGCATGTTGTAGACACTGAAGCAAGTTACAGTGATAGGGATGGTAAGCTGGAATGCAGTACGTTTTAAATATGTGGAGGGACGAAAGTGAAGGGAGGAGGTTACAGGGACCGGAACTGATGTAGGAGTTACACATTTTTTAAGACACTGGTAAATGAGACATGACATAGATACAGTTTTGGAGAGGGAGCGCAGAATAGAAAGATCCCAGGCAGTTGTCCCACACTCTCGTGGGATGTCTGCTTTCCCCTTTGTTATACTGATGCTCACTAAGACAGCACATGATTTGGAGATGCCGGTGTTGGACTGGGGTGTACAAAGTTAAAAATCACACAACACCAGCTTATAGTCCACCAGGTTTAATTGGAAGCACACTAGCTTTCGGAGCGACGCTCCTTCATCAGTTGATAGTGGAGGACGCAGTCCTAACACAGAATGTAAAGCAAAAATTTTACAGTGTGATGTAACTGAAATTATACATTGAAAAATTGATTGTCTGTTCAGCCTTTCATCTGTTAGAATACAGTGATAGTTTCACTTCTTTCATGTGTAAATCACAAAACCGTTTTTTTTAAAAGTTGCATTCTCGGATTAGCTGTTAACAATGGTGATAGCTAGACAATATGTTGAAGGTGTTGGCCCCTGTGTTCTCTGTCTATGCCATGATGTTTAGATTGATTCTAATCTAAAAAGTGAGATAATGGAGTTTTACATCAATTCATGCAGATTTTGAGCTCAGAGTTCTGCAGGAATGCATGCGGTTTTTGAGTAAAGTACAATGTAACACTGCAAGTACAAATTCACCCCACAAAATATATGTGTGCATGTCGGTCCTTGTCTGTCTGTGTGTGCCTGTCTGTCTGGATTCGGGGTTGTGAGTGTGAGAAAGTGTAGGTGTGTGTGTAGTGAGTGCAGAGTGTCTTAAGTCTGTGAGGGGGTGCATGTATGAGTGTGGGAGTGTGTGTGTCTGTAAGGGTGTGTGTGGGTGTCTATGTGTATGTGTGTCCGTGTGAATGTGTGTATAGGAGTACCTATGTGTGTGTGTAGGAATATCTGTGTGTGTGTGTGTACAGTGCAATGGTGGTCACCTTTTTTAAAAAAAGGTTTAGTGATTTACACATGAAAGAAGTGAAACTATCATTGTATTCTAACAAATGAAAGGTTTAACAGACAATCAATTTTCAATGTATAATTTCAGTTACATCACACTGTAAATTTTTGCTATACATTCTGTGTTAGGACTGACCCCTCCACTATCACCTAATGAAGGAGCGTCGCTCCGAAAGCTAGTGTGCTTCCAATTAAATCTGTTGGACTAGAACCTAGTGTTGTGAGATTTTTAACTTAAGACAGCTCAGGTCTGGACTGCTAACTGTAAACTCCCGATGCAAAGTTAAAGTAGGTGTGGTAATTGAGCCTGGGGTGTGTCTGTAGTGTGCTCCTCCTCCAGCACTGTATCTGTGTCATGTCTTGTTAGACGATGTTTGGAGTCCTCTCATTGCACTCTGCTCTGTGCACTGGGAGTGATCTTACCTCGCTGCAGGATTTATTGAAGACTCCAGATGGCCTTTGTCTCTCTGACTGGCCAACCACCTTCAATGTGGTGATTGACGAGACACCCAGCAGTTGGGAAGTCTATTGAGTCAGGAACTTCCTGAATGCCTACAGGAGATAGAGAAATGTATAGAATAGGAAATTAGACCGATGTAGTGAGGGTCACACAGGGAGAATGATACCGTGTCCCACAGAGATCTGGAAAATCCCAGTCTCCATCCCTGGCTTGTGCTGCTGTGTGCGTCTGGACTGGAAGATTATGTTGGCTCAGGATCTGAGTGGCTGCAAGAGTGAGAGACATTGGCAGATACAGTAATTAGACCCACACAGTGAGGGATACCACATGGAGAGATACTGAGTTATATCACCAGAGTTCAGGATGATTTCAGGATCAAACAAGTGTGTAGAAAGAACGGGTTTAGCTTCACGATGTACTTCATGATGTATCAGTGCTCAGGGATGAGCGTCCGCTGAGCAGGTGAAGTGCTGGCCTAGTGGTATTATTGCTAGAGCATGTATCCAAAACATTAGCTAATGTTCAGTGGAGGCAGGCTTAAATCCCACCACCTGAAATGGAGAAATTTGAAATCAATATTTTTTTAAAATGGTAATTAGCAATCGATAAATACATATGAGAACATTGCTGATGTACACAAAAAGCCCAAACACTTGTCCTTTCGAGAAGGACATCTGTCCATCCTGACGCGGTCTGCATGGCATACCCACAGCAAAGTGTTTGCCTCTCAGTTACGCTCTGAAAAGGCCAAGCAAGTTACCCAGCTCAAGGACAGTTAGGGCTGGGCAAGAAAGGCTGGTCAGCCAGAGACACCCGCATCCCATACCTGATTTTTAAAAAAAATAACACATTGGGATGGTCCCACTGGAACTGTGCTGGACCAGTGTTCTGGCAATCATGTCGGTAGGTTTATGGACAGGACTTTAAACTGACAGAGGATGCAGGGACAGGGTCCAGGTGAAAGGAGCTTTCCAAATCCAAAGAGAAAAGGTGAAGCATCAGAACACAATGGGAATGTGGTTGAAGACCAGCAGAAAGGAATAGGAAGTGATAGAGTTTAACTAAAACTGCACATCAGCGAATAGAGTTGTGACAGGAAATTGTGGTAAAGACTAAATTATGTGCTTTTTTCGAATAGACAATGTCTCATCAATAAGGTAGGTTGAATTGTGACATATTGATAAAAGAGATTTAGACACCATAAACACCAGAGAGACGTGGTTACAGAGCAAACAAAAGGTGGAACATACATATTCAATGGTTCGCAACCTTGTGTAAACTCAGGCAAAATGAGCAATGCCATAAATAATGGGTAACAAAGGCATTACAGAGAAAGCATTGGGTCTCAGATCATGAAGTAGAGTGAGTCTGAATGTAAATTCTGGCTACTACTTGCCAAGGACACAAGCAGTAGAACAGTTTTCGACCACCGAACAGCATTCCATTGCTCATCACTGTAATACACAGTAACTCATTAGCATTTTTAATGAAGGCATTGTGATAATTTTGGGAAACTTCAATATTCGTACAGTCTGGGACAATCACCCTGACAAGATTAATACTGGAAGAGGAGTTCGGAGAATTTTCTTTCCAGTGTTTCTTTGAATAACACATTGTGCAACTGGCTAGGGATGTAACTAGCTCAGATCAAACAATGTGTGATGAAACTTAGTGAATGTGTAATGTCACGTGGAGAGATCCTCTGGGAAATTTTGATAAAATGCAGTTTAAAGAAATATGAAGTTTTAAAGTGAATGACAGAAAGAACAAGTTACAACTAAAATGAAAATAACCAGTTACATGAGTTTAAGAAGAGAACTGACCAAGCTAAACAGACAGAACCATGTGTCTGTAAATGAACAGTGGAAAACATTTGAAGGAACAGTGTGAATCACTCAACAAAAAGGACATTTCATTGAAATAGACAAAATCTCAACAAGAAATTCCCTCCCATCCGTCACACAGGACACAATGGATCATATTAGATTATCAGGCTGAGAAGATAACCAAATATTACTTAAAATCCTGAAGTAAGAGAGTGCTTTAGGAGTAAGTTTTAAAGGGATTGCAAAGGGTCTGCTAGCAGGGGGAGGGAAGTACCATTGTCAGGGTTTAATGTCACAAAACCAACAAGGAGAGGTGAAGGTTCTGGACGCGGTGAAACTGTCACAGAGAGTGGTCAGGGCCAGAATGGTGCTACAAAGCCATTATAAATTGCTGCAGCTGGAGTGGTTTGCAGAGGTAGGGAAGGACATATGTATTGTTATTTATTCATTCATTGGATGTGGGTATCACTGCTTGGACCAGCATTCATTCCCCCACTGCTAATTACTCAGAGGGCAACTTAGAGTCAGCCATATTGCTGTGGGCCTGGAGTCATATGTCATCCAGACCAGGTTAGAATGTTAAATGTCCTTCCTTGCAAGACGGAAGTGAACCAGTTGGGTTCTTCCTGCTGATCAACAATGGCATAATAATGGCCTCACCAATGTCTTGCACAGATTCAACATGACATCCCAATTCTTACTTTCAGTGCTCTGACCAATGAAGTTAACTATCCCAAAAGCATGCTTCACCAGCCTGTCTGCACTTGACACCACTTTCAAAGAACTGTGTATCTGCATCCCTGGGTCTCAGACTGTCAATACTACCCAGGGCCCAAACATTAACTGCACAAGTCCCACCCTGGTTTTTTCATCAAAATGGAACACTTCACATTTATCTCATTAAACTCCATCTGGTATTTTTCAGTCCACTATCCCAGCAGTACTGTTCATCCCGTTGTATCATAAATAACCTTCGTCACTGTCCTCTTTACCACCAATTTCAGTATCACCTAAAAAACTTACTTGCCAGGAAACTGATATTCCCATCCAAATCATTTATCCAAATGACAAACAACTGTGGGCCCACTGCACCGCTGGTCCCATGCCTCCAGTCAGAAAAACAACATGTCTCCCATCACCCTCTGTCTCCTACCTTAAAGCTAATTTTGTACCCAGTTGACTAACTCATCCTGAATGCCATATCCTTTTACACTGATCTGAGCTTATTACCCAGTTTACTGTACAGAACGTAGAACAAAGAATAGTACAGCACAAGACCCTTTGGCCATGATGCCATGCCAATCTTTTATCTGACTGCATAGTCAAACTAACATCCATACCATTCATTTTATTATCATCCATGTGCCTATCCAGAAGTATACTTAATATCCCTAATGCATCTAATTTTACTGCCACCGCTGGCAGTACATTCCACTCAGCCACCACTTTATATGTAACGAACCTACCTCTGAAAACTCCCTTTAACCAACGCTTTGTAATAGCTATTTATATTAGGTGAAAACAGCTCACTCATCATTCACTTTCTATGCCTCTCATCATCTTGTTCGCCTCTGCCAAGTCACCCCTCAGCCTTCTTCACTCCAATGAGAAAAGTCTTAGCTCTGTCCAACTTTCTTCATAAGACATGTTCTTCAGTCCAGGCAGCATCCTGTTAAATCTCCTCTTTACCCTCTCTAAAGCTTCCACATTCTTCCTGTAACGAGGGGACCAGAACTGAACACAATATTCTAAGTAGGGTCTAAGCAGCGCTCTATAGAGCTGCCACGTATCCTCATGGCTTTAAAACTCAATCCCCCAGCAATTGAAAGTCAACACAATATGTTCCTTCTTAGCAACCCTGTCAGCTTGAGTGGCAACTTTGAGGGATCAATGGATGTGGAACCCTAAATCCCCCTTATCCACAACACTACCAAGTATTTTGCCTTGAACCCTGTATTCTGCATTCAAGTTTGACCTTCCAAAATGAAATCATTTCACACTTTTCTAGACGGAACTCCACCTGCCACTTCTCAGCCTCGATCCGCATCCTATTAATATCCTGTGCAACCTACAACAGCCCTCCACACTATCCACCACTCCACCAACCTCCATGTCATCGGCAAATTTACTGACCGAATCTTCTACTAAAACGTCCAAGTCATTTATTAAAGGAAAATCATATTGAGCAGAGATACTGGAACCGATCCCTGCAGAACACCACTTTTCCAGGCTGAAGGTTCCCCATCTATCATCACCCTCTGTCTTCTATGAGCGAGGAATTCTGTATCCAGACAGACAGGTTTCCTGTATCCCATGCCTCTGCACTTTCTGAATGAGCCATAAATTTGATTTATCACATTCGCAAAGGATTCAATAAGATTCGTGAAGCATGACCTATTCATTACAAAGCCACGCTGACTATCTTTAATCAAACTATGGTTTTCCAAGTAATCATAAATCCTGTCTCTCAGAGTCCTTTCAATCATTTGTACACCCCAGCCATAAGAATGTGAGGTCTATAATTCGCAGGATTATTCCTATTCACTTTCTTGAACAATTGAGGGAACGTTTGCCATCCCGCAATCATCTGGTACGACTCTGGTAGACAGTGAGGGTGCAAAGGTCATCGCCAAAGGTAAAGCAATCCATTCCCTCGCATCGTGCATTAACTTTCGGCATATCCTGTCTGGTCTAATAGACTTATCTATCTATATGTTTTACACAATTCTCAGCACATCCTCCTTCTTAACATCAACCTGTTCACATATTTCAGTCCTTTACATGCTGTACTCACAAATGACAAGGTCCCTCTCAGTAGTGAATATTGAAGCACAATATGCAGTAAGGACCTTCCCTACCTCCTGTGACTCCAGGGACATGTTCCCTCCACTATGCCTGACAGGCCCTACCCTCACGCTCACTATCCTCTTGTTCCTCACATAAGTGGAGAATGCCTTACGTTTTTCCTTAATCCTTCCCAAAAAAGCTTTTTCATGTCCCCTTCTAGCTGTCCTTAGTCCATTCTTCAGTACCTTCCGTGAATCCCCATAGTGTGGAAACAGGCCGTTTGGCCTAACAACTCCATAAGGACCCTTTGAATTAGACATGGGGACAATGTGAAAACTCCACACAAACAGTAGCCCGGGACTGGAATCGAAATAGGGTCCCTGGTGTTATAAGGCAGCCGTCTAATCACTGAGCCATCGTGCCAACCCCACATAACGCTTTAGAGGTCTAATGATCCTTGCGTCATCAACCTTATGTAAGCATTGTTCTTGCTCTTGACTAGATGTTCCACATCCCTTTGAACCTTGCCAATTGCTTTGCTGAACTCCATGTAGACAACATTAACTACTCTGCCTTCATCTTTCTCTTGGCCACTTCTTCGAAGAGTCAATCCGGTTTGTGAAACACGGTTTTCCACTCACAAAGCCATGTTGGCTATCTCTAATCAGCCCTTACAATTCCAAATATACTGAAGTCCTTTCTCTCAGAATCTCCTTCAACAACTTCCCCATCACTGGGCTCACTGGGCTGTAATCTCCTGGCTTTTCCCTGCAACCCTTAAGTGATGGAACAACATTAGCCGCCCTCCAGCCTTCCGACACCTCCCTGAGTCTGTTGGTAATATATATATCTCCTCCCGAGCTTCCCACAATATTCTCAGATTGACCTAATGAGCTACTGAGGATTGATCTGCCTTTACTTGTTTTAATATTCAAGCACTTTCCCTTCTCTGTTGACGATTCTTTCCAAGACATGGCAATTTATTTCCCAACGTTCCAGAGCTTCCATGTCTTTCTCTGGACTAAATACTGGCAAGAATTTTTTTTTTGTTTAAGATCTCACCATCTCCTCTGGTTCCATACATTGGTAACCTTATTGATCTTTCAGGGGCCCAATTCTCTACCCAGTTATTCTTTAGCCCTTATTGATACTTGCACAAAGGCTTCTGAAAATTCAAATAAACCATATCCTCCATACCAACACCCCACCCCCCACCACATCCTTATCTATTCTGCTATTTATATTCACACCAACAAATAAAATCCAACAGGCTCAAAACCAAATTTTCTTTTATAAAATGTGATTCTAAGGGTCCAGTTACTTTTTATTGATATGTCGTTTCTCACTTATTTCAGCATGCTCCTGACTTACTGTCAGGCTAACAGTATTTGTTTTTAGACTGGAAACATAAAGGGCTGTGTGGTTCTTGTTTATCAACCAGAAAAAAGTAGCTTACACCTTCATAAAGTAATAGAGAAGGCAAATCAAATGCTGTCATTTATTACAAAAGGAATGGAGGCTAAATAAAGGGAGGTCTTACTAAAACGATGCAAGGCACAAGTCAGACTACACCGGGAATATTATGAACAGTGAGAGTGCCCGAAAGAAAGATATTCTTGTATCAGAGGCAGGCCAGAGAAGGTCCACTCAGCTGATGTTGGGAATGGATGGATTTCATAATAAGAAGAGGTAGAGTAGATTGAAAATGAACCGATTGAAGTTAAGAAAAAATGAGAGAGAAACTGAATGAAACGTGCAAGATTCTGAAGTGCTTGGATCGGTTAAATGCTGGGAAATTAGAAAATAGAACAGTGCAGCACAGCAATAGGCCCTTCGGCCCACCATGATGCTATCCTCAACTCATCCCATCTGTATGTACATGATCAATATCCCTCTATTCTCTTTCTAAATGCCACTTCAAAACATTACTCACATTTCTGTTTCTACGACCTCGCTTGGTAACTTCCACTCTCTGTAAAAAAAACTTGCCTCACACACCTCATTTAAACTTTCTCTTTCTCACCTTAAACCTCTGCGCACTAGTATTTGAAACTTACACATTGGAAAAGAGATTCTGTCTATCGACATTATCTATCCCTGTCCAAACGTTATATTCACGTACCTAATCTCCTGTCAGCCTCTGATACTCTTACAAAGCAATCCAACTTTGTTTAATTTCTTCTTACACCTAACACACCTTTAAAAACATAATACAGGTAATGTGCTGATAAAGCCCTTTTGTACCCTCTTCAAAGCTTCCACATCCTTCCTATTTTGAGGAGATGAGAAATGCACACAGTACTCCAAATGTGGCCAAACAGAAGTTTTGTACAATTACAACATCAGATGTAAATCACGATACCCAACGTTGTGATCAATGAAGGCCAGTGCTCCATTTGCTTTCTTTCCCATCTGATACACTTCTGTTGCCATTTTCAGGGAGTTACTGACTTGCACTAAGATCCTTGTGTATATCAATGCCACTCAGTAGCCTAACTTTCTTCTTGACTTTGACATCATCTCACACTTGACCAGATTAAACTCAATTTGCCATTTCCCTGCACATCTTTCCAACTGATCTTTAACCTTGGATATCCTTGCTCATTAAACCCAATTCAACCAATTTTCATGTCATCTGCAATAACTACTTGTCACTACCTTTCATTTCAACTGTGTGAGAATCTGTAACCAGGGGGCAGAAAATCCCAGCAAGGGCTCATCCATTTAAGATGGAGATGAGGAGGAATGCATTCACTCTGTGGGAATTCCTGACGGCAGGGGGCTGTCGAGGCTGTGTCATTAAGAATATTTACAGCACAGATGTTCAGATTTGAATGAATCAGGGAAACAAGGGTTTTCTGGAAAACGCGGGAAAGTAGAGTTGAAGATCATCAGGTCAGCCATGATCTCATTGAAGTACAGAGCATCCTCAATGGGCCAAATGGCCTCATTCAATTCTTACATCTCAACTCAGTATCTCCATTATAAAATTATGAGTCTCTGCTCACCAAACTTCTTTATAATGGGATTATTAGATATTTATTATTACACAGCATTTGATCTACAAGAGACAATTTTGTTGATGGCTCCTTGATATGATGCTGTGGAAAACCATCTCACATACAATCCAGGATTCCATCTATTACAGCCCTGGTACTCATAAGTTATCCAGTCGGAATGGAGACCATTGTCACACACAGTTACTGTCCTGCCCTTGCTGCATGTCTATTCAGTGTCCTGAGCTTAACCATATTGACATTACCATCACTGCCTTCTGCCTACAAAAGAATTCCTGCTAACGGTTGCTGCTGCATGCGTATTCTCAGCTCCACTCAAATAGACTCCAAATTGTGACCTTCAGTCTCATTAATGCATTAAACTCATCATTTCTTCACAATTTGGTGGCTTTTTACCTGTCCTGCCTTGATCCCAATAATCCTTCAATATTCCCTTCCCAGCAATGGTTTTTCCGCAGCTTCATCTCCGGAATTACAGTTCCATCATTTCCGTTCACTGTCCTTCCACCTGCCTTATGGCGAATGCAGTGAGTCATTCCTCAACTGTGGGGGGAGTGGGGGGGAATAGGGAGGTTTACATGGGCTCGAAAATGTTAACGTTAAACAGAGTTACATCTGGTCAAAAATGTCAGTGGGACAAACGTGTTTGGGGATTGGAGGAATTTACAGAGATCGAGGGAGCTGGATTAGATTCTGGAGATAGGGATAGGAATGGATGTAGGGAGAGGCAGGCAGACTGAGAGGCACAGATAGGGGGTGTTTCAGGGAGAAGTTTATTGTATATACTAACAGAGATATGGAACGTTATAGTGACGGAAGACAGTTACAGTTATAAGGCGGCTTCCAGGTTCTGAAGGCTACACAGATAGGAAGGCAATGGAGAATGGCAGGTTACTGGGTTGGAGAGAGTTACACAAATGGGGAGGATTGCACAAACAGAAAAAGTTTCCTGTGGTCAGGAGGGTTGGGGGGGAGGGGTTGGATGGTAAGGTTTAAATAAATTAAGATCGAAGAATTTGAGAAGGATAAGAAGTTTACAGATGGATGTAGGGATTGGATGAGGTGACATTGAACGTGAGTCTTATGAGAACTGGAGAATCACAAAGATTGGTGTTGGTGCTAAGATAGGGAAATCGTCAGGGACTTTCAAGGGATTACCCAACAAGCGAAGATTCAATGGATTCTATAGATTGGGGTTATGTCAGGACTGGAAGAGGTTACACAGAAAGAGAGGGCTTTAGGGGCTGTAGATGTTTGTGGAGACAATGGCGGGGCTGAAGCAGTTAGGAGAGACATGAAAACTTTTAGAACAGTACTAATATACACAGGCTTTTGTTCGTGCAAGATTGGGAGCTTAATGGGACTGGAGGAGCGAAGAACGGTACAGACAGTAGTGGTGGCTGCAGATGTTAACGGATTATAGAGAGATTTCCAGGTTAGAGTATGTGTGGGCTTCGGAGTCTGACAGCCATTGTACGAAGTGGAGTAGCCTTGGAAACCGGCGAGTTTGCAGCTATAGAAGGTGCTGACGGGACTGGAAGTAGTAAAGGATGTAGCGAGGGTCGTGGAGGCAGTTGGTGGTTAGAGATAGGGAGCACAGCAGAGACTGCAGGGGATCATACAGACAGGGGGATTTCTAAGAGCAGGGGAAAGTAACAGAAATAGAGAAAGTGCAGTGCCTGAAGAGGGTTCAGCAACCAGGAGGTTTCACGGTGCAGGACAACGTTACAAAGACAGGGACAGTTCTAGGGATTGGAGGCGCATACAAAGATAGGGAGGGCATTCAACACTGGAGGATAGTTTGTTACACAGATGGGGAGAGTTTCATAATTAACGGGAGTTAGAAAGATCACGAGGATTTAAGGTTATTGGAGCAGCTTTAACCGTATAGTTTCTCCATAGATAGAGTTGTGGAGACTGGAACAGGTGACATAGAGAGGGAGGGTTTTAAAAATAAGGAGGACTTTTCAGAGAAACGGAAGAATGTAGGGATGGAACATGGTGAGAGTCACAATGACAATTACGGCAGCTCATGAAGGTAACAGAAATAAATAGTGTAGTGACAAGGGGAGCAATTTAAAGCTATAAAGATTTGTCGTGACGGAAGGAGATTACATGCACAAGGAGAGTAGGGACTACTAAAGTTAACGGAGATTGAGTCTGGTTGAGAGAGGAAGAGTTTATTTGCATCATTAGGATGATAGAGACTAAATCCCATGATAGGGACTGTAGAACTTGATGGTATCCACAGCCATGGAGGATGTTAACATGTGGAGGAGGTTCCTAAGGTCAGGATTACAAATAGTGAGATTCTCAGGTAGGGGCCTGACATAGTTACAAAGACAGGGAGGTTTTTCAGGTCTGGAAGGGATTACACAGATCTGGACAGCTCAATGGACTGAATAGTTTTTCACAGATAAGGAAGGGTTGGAGGAGCTGGAGAAGTTTACCCCGATAGGGATGGAGAGTTTAAAGGCAAATACATTGACATGGAGGGTGATATTGATAGGAGGAGCTTACAGGAATAGACAGGACTGTCGGGGTTTACAGGGATGAAGGAATTGAGTATCTACTGGAGAAGATTACCAATTAGCGTGTTAGGGGTTAGAGAACCTGACAGAGACAGAGAGCATTGTGTGGACAAGAGGAGATTTCAAACCACGGAAGGATTATCGGGACTGGAGGATATTACAAAGATCACTAATACAGCACGGGACAGGATTGATGCTTGGGACCTCCTGCGCTGTCTCAGCGAGGACAGGGGTCATTAAAAATGAGGGGTAAGCAATGACCAAAAAACCTCCTTGACAGACACTATTAAAGAAAAGCGACAAGATATTTTATGACTATAGTCAAATTAAGAGGATTCCCAGCTAAAGAGTGCAGCCTGTTTGAAACCAGTGCATGGAGCCAGAGAAGGTAGGTGAGGTCTTCAATGAATACTTCCCATCTGTGTTCACACAGGAGAAAGACAATGTAGCCGGGGATTTCCGTTGAGATGGCGAGGTTCGAGAATATGTTAAGATCAATAAGGAGGAGGTATTAAATGTTTTCACAGGCAAAAAGGTGGAGAAATCTCCAGTGCCCAATAAAATGTATCCGAGGCTGCTATGGGAGATAAGACAGGAGATTGTTGGGGCCCTCGTGGATATATTTAATACTTTGTTGGCCACAGATGAGAAACTGAATGATTGGAGGATAGCTAATGTGGTTCCTTTGTTTAAGAAGGGCAGCAGGGATAGGCCAGGTGATGACAGAGCAGATCGTCTGACAGCAGGGGGAGGGAAATCATTGGAAATAAATCTGAGGCACAGAATGAATCAATAATTGGAAAGACAGGAAGCAATTAGGGATAGTCAGCACTGGTTTGGTACAGGAAGATCCTGCCTGATGAATTCAGCTGAGTTTTCTTTGAAATCATGATTAAAAATATTGATCAGGGCAGAGCAGATGATATGGGTTCCTTGGAGTTCATTACGGCCTTTGACAAGATCCCACATGGAAGGCTGGTCCAACAGACGAATGGGTTCCAAGACAAGTTGGAATATTGGATACACAATTGGTGGAGGGTTGGTTTTGTGTTTGAAATTCTTTCACCAGTGGGTGTACCACAGCGATCTGTGCAGGAACAATTGCTGATTGTATGTACATGAATACCTTGGGTGTGAAAGCAGAAGGTGTCATTATTAGGTTTGCAGATGACATGAAAGAGGAGGGTATTTTCCACAGTGAGGTGGATGGTCTCAGGATACAGTCTGAAGGTTGAGGCTGGGATAGAATTTCAAGAGAGTCATTTAAATAGACAAGGCAGGCAAGAGCACAACAGGCAATGAGGGAAAACTGATCAATTAAACTACTTTATTTCAACGTAACAGGCCTAACAGGAAAGGCAGATGAACTTTGTGCATGGGCGGGTACATGGGACTGAGACACCATAGATATTACAGAAACATAGCTGATGGAGGGACAGGACTGACAGCTCAATGTCCCAGGGTACAGATTCTACAGGAAGGAGAGAATAGGAGGTGAGAGAGGAGGGGGATTGGAGTTTTCGATCAGGGAAACATCACTGCAGCACTTAGAGAGGATGTTCCTGGGGATCACCCAGTGATGCTGTAATGGTGGAAATGAGAAATGAGAATTGGTCATCACTTTGATATGACTGCACTACAGGCCCGCAACAGTCAGTGGGAAAAGGAGCAGCAAATATGACGGGAGATCTCAGGTATCTGTAAGAGTGATAGGGTTGTAATGGTCGGGGATTTTAACTTTCTAACCCTGGACTGGGACTGCCAGGGTGTTCAGAGCTTGGATGGGAGGGATGTATTCGGCATGTTGAATTAAACTGTCCCAGTCAGAATGTAAATGATTGGACTGCAGAAAGCGGTAAAACCTGACCTCCCATTGGGAAACAAGGTAGGGAAAGGGACTGACGTGTTCGTGGGAAAACTCTTTGGCAAAGTCACCACAATTCTGGTATTTTGAAAAGAGCAATAGAAAAGAACATGGCTGGGCCACAAGTTAATGATCTAAACTGGCCTTGCTTGAATCCAGAAGTTGAGTCAAGAGCTTTTAACAATTGTTTGTGGAGGCTATTTGCAGGTAAAGGGACGTCAGGCAGGTGGGAAGCTTTCAAAAGAGTGATAAGATGAATGTTCAGGGCCAGCATATTCCTGTTAGTGTGAAGGATAATGCTGACACAAGTAGGAAACACTAGATGTCTGGGGATATGGAGGTTCTGGTCAACAGAAAAGAAGGCACTTGTCACATATAGCCAGCTGGATTAAGGGAATCTCTTTCGGAACATTGTGGCTGGAGTAATACACTTAAGAGTGAAATCAGGTGGGCACAAAGGGAAGCACAAAAAGCTCTAATACGGCTGGAATAAGGCTCCTTAAAGATCAGTGGGGCCATCGAAGTGTGGAGCAAGAGGAGATGGCTGAGATCATAAACGAAAATTTCATGTTTGAACTTACTGTGTTGAAATACTGGGCAACTCAGGGAAATAAACAGTAATGTCTTCAAAAGACTCCACATAACACAACAGGAGGTACTGGAAGTTTTAAAATGCATAAAAAGGAGACAAATCCCTGGGAAAAAATCAAGTATATCCCTGGATATTGTGGGAAGCTAAGGAAGAAATTGTAGTGTCCTGTAAAGAGATTTTTCTATCACTGACAGCCACGCGTAATGAGCTGGAAGGCTGGAGGGTGGCTAATGTTGTGCCAGCATTTAGGAATGACTGCGAGGAAAAGCCAGGGACACCAACACCAAGTAGCTTGATTTCAGTGATGTATATGTTGTTGGAAGCGATTCTGCTGGACATGAGTAACATGTATTTGCAAAGGCAAGGACTGATTAGGGATAGTCAGCACAGCTTTGGAACGCTGTGTAGAATTCTGATCATCCTGATTTAGGAAACAGTTTCTGAAACTGTGAATGGAGCAGAGATTGACAAAGATGTTACTGATACTGGAGGGTTTGACAGAATCGGAGGGGCTGGATAAGCTGGAAAGCAACATGGAGGGATGAGATAGATTTGGCAGATAAGGTTAACGAGAATTTCCGATAGCACACACGTACAAAAAAGAAACTGAAGAGACAACAGGACCCCTCAAAGGTCAGCGAGCCATCCAAGTGTGGAACCACAGGAGATGGACGAGACCCTAAATGAGCATTTCATGTCAGGACGTACTTTGGACAAAGACTAGTACGCAAAGGGAAAGAAACAATGATGTCTTGTAAAGAGTCCCCATCACACAAGAGGTGGTGCTGCAGGTCTCAAAACACAAAGGTAGAGAAAGACTCAGGTCCTGAACAAGTGTAACCCTGAACATTGTGGCAAATTATTGGCGGGAACACGAACAGAGATATTTGTATCATCGTCCTTCGTATTTCTATTGGGTGTAGGTGGCTGAGGGCTGACCTTATAAAGGTTTATAAAACCATAAGAGATACACATAAGATGATTTACGCACGCCTGAACCCCAGGGCAGGGGAGTCCTGTATTATGGATGGGATTGAAGTGCAGGAGGAGGAGATGTTTGCAATTCTGGAAAGTGTGAAATTAGGTATGTCCCTGGGCTGGATGGATTTCTCCTCGGATTCTCTGGGAAGCCAGGAAGGAGATTGCCGAGCCTTTGGCTTAGATCTTTATGCCGTCATTGTCTACAGAGATAGTGCCAGAAGGCTGGAGGACAACAAATGTTGTCTCCTTATCCAAGAAGCGACGTCGAGAAAAGCTGATAATTATAGAGCAGTGAGCCTTACCTCAACTCTGTGTAAAGCGTTGGAAACGCTTGTAAGGGATAGGATTTATAATGATCTGGAGATGAATAACTTAATTAGGGATAGCCAACACGGTTTTGAGAAGGGTAGGCCGTGCCTCACAAACCTTATTGAGTTATTTAAGAAGGTGGATGAAGGTAAAGTTGTTGATGTGCTTTATATGGATTACAGTAAGGCATGTGTTAAGGTTCCCCATGGTAGACTATTGCATACAATACGGAAGCATGGGATTGAGGGTGATTTCGCAGTTTGGATCAGAAATTAGCTCGCTGAAAGAAGTCCTTTGTAGTGTTTCATGTGATATACTCATCCTGGAGTTCAATTACTAGATGATTACGCCAGAATCAGTTTTAGGTCTAATGTTGCTTGTCATTGATACAAATGACCTGGATGAGGGCATTGAATGATCGGTTAGTAAATTTGCGGATGACACGAAGGTCGGTAAAGTTGTAGACAGTGACGAAGGATGTTGTTGGTTACAGAGAGTCATAGATAAGCTGCAGAGCTGCACTGAAAGTTCACAAATGGAGCTTAATGTGGAAAAGTGTGACGTCATTCATTTTGGAAAGAGTAACAGGAACACAGAGTACTAGACTAGTGGTACGATTCTTGGTAGTGTAGATAAACAGAGAGATCTCTGTGTACATGTACATAGATCGTTGAAAGTTACCACCCAGGTGGATCGGATTAAGAAGGCATTCAATGTGTCATCTTTTATTGGTAGAGGGATTGAGTTTCGGAACCACGAGATCATGCTGCAGCTGGACAAAACTCTGGTGTGGCCACATTTGGAGTGCTGTGAACAGTTTAGGTCACCACATTACAGGAAGGATGTGTGAACTTTGTAAAGGCTTCAGAGAAGATATACTAGGATGTCATCTGGTACGGAGGGAGTGTCTTATGGGAAAGGCTGAGGAACTTGAAGCTGTTTTCGTTCAAGACAAGACGTTTGCAGGCCTACTAACTGAGACAAATAAGATAATAAGAGGGTTAGATGGGTTGGACAATGATAACTTTTCCCGCGGATGGCGATGGAAGATAGCTTTAATTTGACGGGTGATAGATATAGTACAGATGCCAGAGGTAGTTTCTTTACTCAGAGTAGTAGTGGCGGGAAATGCATTGCCTGCAACAGCAGTGGACTCGTCAACTTTAAGGTCATTTAAATTGTCATTGGACAGAATTGTAATAGTGTTGGTTAGATGAGCTTTAGATTGGTTCCAAAGGATGGCGCATCATCGGGGGCCGAAGTGACTTACTGCACCGTCATGTTCTGGAGGACATAAATATGAGTTGATAGAGGAAAGATATAAAAGGTATTGGAGGAGAATATATTTCATACAGAGGATGATGCAGGTACGGAATGAGCTTCCAGGAGAAATGGTAGAGAAAAGCACAATGACAACATGTAAGAGACATTTGGGCAAATACATGGAGAGGAGAAGGTTTGAAGGGATAAGGGTCAAATGCAGAGAAACGTGACTCTTTCAGGGACTCCGATCAACATGGACCAGTTGGATCGAATGAACCGTTTCCGTGTTGCATGACTCTGTCTCCTATTATTGGAGGAGGAGATTAATGAGATAAGGCATGTTGTAGACACTGAAGCAAGTTACAGACATAGGGATGGCAGTCTGGAAAGCAGTAAATTTTAAATATGTGGAGGGACTATAAGGAAGGGAGGAGGTTCCAGAGATAAGGCTTATTATAACAATTAAAAATTATTGAAGAAACTGGCCCACAAGACATACCGTAGATGCAGTGTTGCAGAGTAGTAAGCCTTAGTACTGGGTTGTAAACCTGCACCCACTCCAGCACTGTATCTATGTCATGTCTTGTTAGCGATATTTGGAACCCTCTCATTGCTCTCTGCTCTGTGTACTGTGAGTGATCTTACCTCGCTTCAGGATTTATTGAAGGCTCCAGATCTCCCTGCCCTTTGTCTCTCTGACTTATCAACCATCTTCAATGTGGTGATGGACGAGACATCTAGCAGCTGGGAAACCTATTGAGTCGGGACCTTCCTGAGTACCTACAGGAGACAGAGAAATAGACACAATTGTGTCGGTAGAATGGATTGAACTTCATGATGCACCGGCATAACTGGTCAGGGATGAGCACCCAGTGATCAGGTAAAGTGATGGCCTAGTGGTATTATTGCTAGACCATGTATCCAAAACCTCAGCTAGCGTTCAGCGGAGGTAGGTTTAAATCCACTGGAATTTGAAATCAGTAGTTTTAAAAATAGTAATTAACATTTTATAAATACGTATGAAACCATTGTTGATGTACAAAAACCCAAACACTTGCCCTTTAGAGAAAGACATCTGCCTATCCTCACGTGGCCTCCACGAAATACCCACAGCAAAGTGTTTGCCTCTCAATTACCCTCTGAAATGGCCGAGCAAGTTACTCAGCTCAAGGGCAGCTAGGGCTGGGCAAGAAAGGGTGGTTAGCCAGAGACACACTCATCTCACACCACGTTTTTAAAAAAATCCATTAGGATGTTCCCACTGGAACCGTGCTGGGCCCAGTGCCCTGGACAATCATGTCGGTAGGTTTATGGACAGGGCTTTAAACTGACTGAGAGGATGCAGGGACAGCGTTCAGCTTTACTATTCCAAAGGAAAAAGGTGAAGCATTGGAACAGCACAGGGGACAAAGTTCAACTAAAACTGTATATCAGCCAATCGGCTTGTGATAGGGAATTGTGGGAAAGAGTAATTTATGCTTTTTTTTAGAATCGACAAAGTTTCTACCTTTTTGTCATTTATGTATGTATAAATCCCTTTGGATTGTTCTTCACCCTAATTTCCAAAGCTATCCCCTGTCCGCTTTTCGCTCTTATGTATACTCTTACTGCGTTTTTTACTCTTCTAAGAATTCACTTGATTTCTCATATAGATACGTGACATATGTTTCCTTCTTTTTCTTAACCAAACTATCAATTTCCCTAGTCATCCAACATTCTCTGGACCTATAAGCCTTTCCTTCACCCTAACAGGAATACTGTATACTGTCTCTGGACTCTCGTTATCTCATTGTTGAAGGCTTCCTATTTTGCAATGATAAAGGTTTCATTCTCTCAAAATCAAAAATCTCTAATTCCTGCATCTTTTGAAACTGCCGCTTAAATATACTGAAAATAAATCATTCCAATCGAAGGCTTTGTTGAGCTGAGCTCTGGTCAGTCATGCAGACCTGTAGGGCACATGAGCAGCACCAGGTCAGTGTCAGGCACACAAACAGAATGGGCAAATAGATTCACATCTGAACTCACATCTCCTAACCTGGGAACCAGAAGCTGTGTCAGAATCAGTCTGATAAACTTCTCCAATATTAGGTCCTGAAGATTGGACAGTGATCCAATCAAAAATAAAATTCATCATTCAAACTGGAACATCCTTCAGGTTGCACAACCCATTCTAACTTAGTCCCATCCTGCAGGTTCTATAAATCCTACTAACTCTAACCTCCTGCAGGATCCATATCCCTTCCTACATTTGTACCACCCTCCAGGTTCGGCAGCCCCTCCTACCTCCATAACATGGCCCAGACTCTACAACTCTTCCTTCCTCTGCAATGTTCCCCAACAGGTCATTGGAGGATGGTGGAGGGTTACGTCGACAGAGAGGGACATCATGACTTGAGGGTAATGCAAATTTTAGGAATATTGTAGTGGCCAAAGGAGGCTTCATGAATTTTGAGTGTTGATGCTAATAAAGTAGGTTACAGAGCTAAGGAAGATTGTAGGACGTGAAGAGATTTCACAATTTAGGAGTGTTGTATGGACTGGAGGAAGTTACCAAGATTGGGAGGGTTTAAGATTGGAAGGATTTCACAGAAAACCTTGACAAGGTTAAAAACAGGATTCTTGGTAAGTATGGAGGAACAGTGGGATCTTGGGGTTCAATCCATAGATCCCTCGAAGTTGTCAACCAAGTTGATAGGGGTGTTGAGAAGGTGTATGGTGTGTTGGCTTTCATTCACAGGAGGATTGAGTTTAAAAGCCACAAAGTTATGCTGCAGCACTATAGACGCCTGGTCAGCCCACACTTGGAATATCATGTTCAGTTCTGGTTGCCTTATTATCAGAAAGATGTGGAACCTTCAGAGAGGGTCCGAAGGAGATTTATCAGGATGCTACCTGGACTGGAGAGCAGGCGTTATAAAGAAAGGCTGAGGGAGCTAGGTCTTCTCTCATTGAGAATGATAATTCGCTTGATAGAGGTTCACGAATGATTCGAGTCTCAGATAGAGTGGATAGCCGGAGAATTATCCCATTGTGAAGGTGGTTATCAGAAGGGGGCATAATTTAAACGTGATTGGAGAAAGGTTCGGGGTGTTGTCAGAGGTAGGTTCGTTATACAGAGTTCGGTGGGTGCGTGGAATGCACTGCCAACGGTGGTAGTTACATTAGGGATATTAATTAACTCTTCGATAGGCACATCGATGATCGGAAAATGTAGCGTCTGTCGATTATATTTTGATTACAGAGTAGGATAAAAGGTCGGCACACCATTGAGGGCCAAAGGGCCTGTCGTGTGCTCTATTTTCAGTGTTCTATATAGGAAGGGCTACAATGGCTCACAGATGTTTCAGAAAGCTGGAGAGGATGCGATCTGGAGCAACAGACACAGATATGAGGGGTTGCTCGGAATGTCAGAGGTAATAGAGGCAACAATGGTCTGATCAGGAGCAGAAAATGCAGGCTCCGAGGGTTCTGGGGTTTGGACGTGGTTTCACCAGGAAGGAGGAACGTAGAGCCACAGGAGGTTACAGAAATGTGAAGAGCTGTAGGGACTACAGGAGTTCATGGAGATGGGGAGGTTCGGAGGGAAGGAGCAGTTTACAGGCATAAGGATGTCGGGAGGATGGAGTGGTTTACACAGACAAGGAGTGCTTTAGGAACAGATCACAGAGATAAAGTGGGTTGTGCAAATTGAAAGAACAAACAGACATATGCAGAGTAGTCAGACCAAAAATATTTGTAGATATAGGAAGCCTAAGCTTCAGGAGTTTATTTGGATATGGAGGGTGCGGAGTGTGACAGATTTTCTGAGAGATCAAAGACAGCAATTTTGGTTGGAGATAGTTTTACAGTAAAAAAGGACCATTAGTAAGCTCCCACAGTTTGGCCAAGGGAAGGGTTGTTGGGGAAGGAGACATTTACACAGATTGGGATGTCAGAGCTGGAAGAAATTATGGAGATGAGGAGATGGATGAAGAGACTGGAGGAGCTTACATTGACAGGTTGTGTGCGAGCGACAGGAGGATGTTACACAGATGTTGGTCTTGTAGGAACTGGATCGGGAGAGCCACAGGCATTGGAGTGAGTTCGACAGATCGGGAGTGCGGCAGGGACCTGAGAGGATTGTGGCTTCTCCAAAGTTTGATTGTGTCTCTCGGACTGGAAGCGCTTATGTAGATACAGAAACCTTAAAGCCAATGTATGCTATCTTCTCCTCCTGATTAGAGCCTCAATATCCCTCATCAGACAGGGATCCCTGAATCTGCCAGCTTTTCCCTTCACCCTAACAGAGACATACTGACGCTGGATTCTTGAGATCACACTTTTCAAAGCTTCCCATTTGCCAGTCGTTCCTTTTTATTCAAACAGATACACCCACTCGATGATAGTCATGATTTGGAGATGCTGGTGTTGAACTGCGGTGTGGCAACGTTAAAAGTTACACAACACCACAACCAGCAGGTTTATTTGGAAGTGCTAGTTTTCGGACCACTGCTTCTTCATCAGTGGTTGTGGAGCACAGTCATAAGGCACAGAATTTATAGCAACAGGATTGCAGTGTCATGGAATGTAATATTAAAAAAAATTAGATTAAGTCTTTCATCTTTTGGAATGATCAATAGCGCTTCCAAATCTAGTTGGACAATAAGGAGGTGTTGTGTGATTTTTAGCTTCACCCAATCGGCCTCTGGTAGATCCTGCTTAATGGCCCCAAAACTGGCCCTGCTCCAGTTTAGCATCTTAATCTGTGGACCTGTTCGGTGTTTTTCCATAACTATGTCAATCTCAGACAATTGCGGTCACTGGACCCAAAGTGCTCTCCGACTGAGACTTTAGTCACTTGCCTGACCTCGTTTTCTGATGGGAGGTCCAGTGTTGCATCGCCTGAGTAGAGTTAAGCCGTCTACATCTTGATTTATGAAATGTTATTGGGCACATGTGTCAAATTCCACTCCGTACAGGCTTTTTACTCTCTGTCTGGCCCATCAATCCAGGGGAAATTAAAATCTCCCAACAATACTACTCTATTATTCCTACTGTTATCATCAACCACTCAACACATCTCCTCTAGTATCAGTTGGATGTTTGAGGGTCATAACACAGTCCCAACAGTTTGACAGTCACCTTCTTGTTTATAACTTCCAAACATATGGTCTTATTTGATGATCCTGAAAGAGTATCCACTATAAGCACAGTTGTTATGTCCTCCCTTATCAAAACGGCAGCCCCCCCTCCTCACTTACTTGTCCTTCTGTAACGCCTGTAGCTTCTGTATCCTGGAACACTGAGCTGCCAGTCCTGTTTGTGTTATGGCTATAATATCCCACTCCCCAGAGCCAATCCATGCTCTGAGCTCCTCTACCTTACCAGTCAGGTCTCGTGTGTTGAAATTAATGCCCGTTAAAACAGAAATCTTATCCCTTTCTTGACTGTGCCCTGGATATCCTGAATAGGAAACTTGCTCTAGATGGCTGATGTATCTTGCTTGATTGGTCAATGGTCCCCCTCATTCAGAGTCCCAACCTCCTGCCAAACTAGTTTAAACCATTCCGGGGTAACACAAACAAATCCCCTCCCAGGGATACTGGTGCCCCTCTGGTTCAAGTCAAACCCGTCCCCTTGTACAGGTCTCCTCGACCCTAGAAGCGATCCCAATGATCCAAGAACTGAAAAAATGGCCCCTTCCACCAGCTCCTCAGCCACATATCCATCCGGCGGAACTTTCTATGACTATCCTCACTCGCACGTGGGACTGGGAGCAATCTACAGATCACTACCCTTGATGTCCTGCTTTTTAAATTCTTATTGAACATCCTGTTCTAGTTTCACAGGACCCCATCCCTTTGTTGTCCTTAGTCAATCGTACCAATGTGCACAATGGCCTCTGGCTTTTCACCTTCTCTGTTCCGAATGATCTGCAACTGTTCAGAGATATCCTTGACCCTGGTACCCGGAGGCAGCACACCATCCTTGGGTCTCTTCTGCAGGAACACAGTCTCCTGTCTGTCCCCCTCACAACTGAGTCTCCTATCAGTATCACGATCATTGGACAGGATGTGGCAAACATGGGCTGGGAAGAACCATCTGTGTTTGGGTCTATTTTTGCAAAATGGGAGTATTTTAAAATGATACAGTGAAAATTCAGGGCTGGTGTGTTCATGAGGATGGAATGATAAAGACAGCTAGTCCAGCAAATACTGATCAAGCGATATCGTGAGTTTGATAAAGAAAATACAGTGCAATAAAACCAGGCGACGCCCTTCACAAGTATGGAGAGTGCAAGGGGGTCCTTAAAAATAAGGGTCAAACATTGGTCCCAAAATTTCCTTGGCAGATACTGTTATTGAAAAGCCACAAGGTATTTTACCAGTACAGTTAGAGTAAGAGGATTACTGGGGAAAGAGTAGGACCTGTTAGAAACCGAAAGGACAAACTGTGCATGGAGCCAGAAGAAGAAGGTGAAGTCTTCAATGAATACTTCCCATCTGTATTCACACAAGGAAAAGACATTGTTGCCGGGCGTTTCGGATGGGATGCTGAGGTTCGAGAACATGTGAAGATCAATAAGGAGGAGGCATTAAATGCTTTCCCTGGTGTAAAGGTGGTGAAATCCGCAGTTTCCAATGAAATGTAACCCAGGCTCCTTTGGGCGGTAACGGAGGCGATTGCTTGGGCCGTGGTGGATATATTTAATACTTTGCTGGCCACAGGTGAAGTGCCGAATGACTGGAGGATAGCTAATGTGGTTCCTTTGTTCAAGAAGTGCAGCAGGGATCGGCCAGGTAATTACACAGCAGTTAGTCTGACACCAGTGGGAGAGAGATTATTGGAAACAATTCTGAGGACCAAGATATAGCAACATTTGGAAAGGCAGAAATCGATTTGGGAAAGTCATCACCAATTTGGTAGAGGAAGATACTGTCTGAGGAATTCAGTTTAGCATTTTGAAATGGTGTCTGAAAATAGTGATGAGTGCAGTGCAAATGAGGTGGTTTACATGGAGTTCATTAAGGCCTTTGACAAGGTCCCACATGGAAGGCTGGTCCAAAAGAGAAGAGCCTATGGGATCCAAGGCAAGTTGGTAAATTGGATCCAAAATTGGTGGAGGGTTGTTTTTGTGATGAGAAGCCTTTCACCAGTCTATGTACCACAGGGATTTGTGCAGGAATCATCGCTGTTTATTATGTACATTAATGAATTGGATGTGAATGCAGAAGGTATCATTATCAGGTTTGCAGATGGAAGTGAGAGTGTTGTTCACAGTGAGGGGGATGGTCCCATGCGACAGTTTGAAAGTGAAAGCTCGGATAGAATATCAAGAGAGCCATTTCAATCGACCAGTCAGGCAAGAGCACAGCAGACAATGAGGGAATACTGCTCAATTAAACTGCATTTATTTTGATGTAAAAGACCTGACAGGGAAAGTACATGAACTCAACGCATGAATGGGACTGGGTACCAGAGGTACTAAATAAACATAGCAGAGGGAGAGTCAGGAATGGCAGCTCAATATTCCAGGGTACAGATGCGACAGGGAGGATAAAAGGGGAGGCATGTGAAGAGGGGGAGTGGAGGTTTAAATTCCTGAGAACATAACCGCAGCACTAAGAGATGAATTCCTGGGGGTCGCCCAGGGAAGATATATGAGTGGAACTGAGAAATGAGAATGGGTCATCAGTTTGATATGACTGTACTCCAGGCTGCTAACAGTCAGCGGGAAATAAAGCAGCAAATTTGTAAGGACATCTCAGATATCTGTAAGAATGATAGGGCTTTTAACTTTCTAAACCGAGACTGAGACTGCCAACATATTCTGAGCTTCGAGGCGAGGGATTTGTTCATTTTGTTCAATAAAACTGTCTCCGTCAATATGTAAATTACTCGACTGGAGAAAGGGATAAAATTTGACCTCCCCTTGGGAAGCAAGGTAGGGAAACATGCTTGAGGTGTTAGTGGGGGAGTATTTTGGTAAAGTAACCACAAATGTTTTAGTTTTAAAACAGCTATAGAAAATTGATATGCCTGGTCTCCAAGTTAAAGATCAAAATTGGCCTTGCCCCAATCCAGAAGGTATTAGTCAAGCGATTTTAAAAGTTGATATTTGGAGGCTACTTGCATGTAAAGGTTCCTCAGACAAGTGGGAAGCTTTCAAAAGAGAGATGACAGTTCAGGGCCAGCATATTTCTGTTAGTGTGAAGCACAATGCCGACACAAGTAGGAAACACTGCATGACTGCGACTATTAAGGTTATGGTCAAGAAAAAAGGGGCACGTCATATATAGCCAGCTGGATTAAGGGAATCTCTTGAAGAATATTTCAGTTGGATTAATACATTTAAGAGGGAAATCAAAGGGGACCTGAGAAAGCTTTGGCAAAAAGGTTCAGGAAAATCCATAGATATTCCACAAGAATATTAATAAAAAAGATTAACTCGGGACAAAATGTGGCCCCTTAAAGATCAATGGCGCCATCAATGTGTGGAATCACAGGAGATGGGTGACATCTTAAACCAAAAACAATCACATTACAACTTACTGTGAACAAAGGCTAGGGAAGTGAGGGAAACAAACAGTGTTATCTTCAAAAGAGTCCACGTTACAAAGCAAGAGGTTGCTGGAAGTTTTAAAAACAAGACAATTTCTGGGAATTAATCAACTTTATCCCTGGATATTGGAGGTGGTTAAGAACTCAACTAAGGAGTCCCTCACAGAGATATTTCTATCACTGACAGCCAGAGGTGATGAGCTGGGTGCCTGGAGGGTGGCAAATGTGCCAGTTTTTAAGAAAGGCTGCAAGGGAAAGGCAGACACCTAAAGACCAATTTGCTCGATGTCAGTCGTGCAAATGTTGTTGGAAGCGTTGGATAGGAGTTACATGCATTTCAGAAAGTAAGGATTGATTATGGATAGTCAGCACAGTGTTGTGCATACAAAGTTGTGTCTCACAAATGAATTACATTTGCTGAAGACGTGAACAAGAAGACAGACAGAATGTAGGAGTTACTATTAGTAGGTTTGTGGATACTAACATCCGTGTTATAGTGGCAGGGAATACAGTATCAAAGGGGCTCTTGAATAACAGGGACAGTGGGACAAGGAATTAAAGATGGCGTTTAGTTCAGGTCTTGGATTTAGTTAAGACAAACAAGGGAGGACTAACACAGTTAATGGTAGGGCCCTGGGCAGTGTTGTCAAACCGAGAGAGGCCAGTGGGTACAGTTACATTGTTCCTTGGAAGTGGTATCACAGGTGGACAGGGTGGTGAATGCAGCATTAGGCTCACTTGCGCTCATGGCTCACAGCATTGAGGACATGCGTTGGGACACCATGATATGGCTGTATCTGACATTGCTGGGTCCCAAGTTGGAATAATGCGTATAATTCAGATCATCCAGATTTAGGAAGCATTTTCTGCAACTGTACACGGAGCAAAGATTGACGAAGACGTTACTGCTCCTGGAGGGTGTGACTTGCAAGGAGAGGCTGGATAAGCTGAAAAGCAAAATGCGGGGAAAGAGATAGATCTAAGAAAAGGTTAAGGAGAATCCAAAGATATCCTGTAGCACACAAGTACTAAAAACCGACGAGAGAGAGAATAGGGCGCCTCATATGTGGAATCACGGGAGATGGGTGAGTTCCAAAATAAATATTTCATATCAAACATATTGTGGATAAAGAATAGGAAACATAGAGAAAGAAATAGTGATGTCTTGAAAAGAGTTCCACATTACAGAAGAGGTGGTGGTGCTAGAGGTCTTAAAACACAAAGATAGATAAAAACCCAGGTCCTCAACAAGTTTATCCCAGCACATTGTAGCAAAGTAGTGGCGGTTACCACGGCAGAGATATTTGTATCATTTTCCTTCATATTTCCATTGGGTTTAGGTGGCTGAAGGATGACCTGATAAAGGTTTATAAAACCATGAGGGGTATACATAAGCTGAATTGCCAAGATCTTTACCCCAGGGTAGGGGAGTCACAAAACTAAAGTGCATAAATGTGGGGTGGGAGAGGAAAGAGTTAAAAGGGACCGGAGGAGAACATTTCTCACACAGAAGATGTGCACATATTGAATGAAATGGCAGGGAAAAGTACATTAAAACGCATGAAAAAGACTTGGGCACTCACATGGAGAAGAGAAGATTTGAAGGGATATGGTTCAAATGCAGGCAAAAGCAACACTTTCAGGGACACTGGTCAGCATGGATTAGTTGGATCAAACTAACGGTTCTGATTCAGTTCTGTCTGGTTCTGTCATTGGAGGAGGAGATTACTGAGATAAGGCATGTTGTAGAGACTGAAGCAAGTTACAGAGATAGGGATGTTAGTCTGGAATGCAGTACATTTCAAACATTAGGAAGGATTATAGAGACTGGAGGAGTTCACAGGGACAGGAACTTTTATAGGAGTTACAAGTTATTGAAGACATCGGACCATGAGACATGCCAGCGATACAGTGTTGGAGGGAGAACACAGAACAGAAAGTTCCCAGGCAGCACTACCACCCTCTCATGGGAGGCCTGCTTTCCCCACTGTGCTGCTGATGCTCAGTAAGACAGCACAGGCCTGGATTGATAACTGTGACACTCCCAATGTTGTCTTAGTACAACAAAACGTACAGTCGGGGCAGTGATTGTGAATGGGGTGTGTCTGTAATGTGCTCCCCCCTGCAGCACTGGGTCTATGTCATGCCTTGTTAATTAATGTTTGGAGTCCTCTCCTTGCTCTCTGTTCTGTGCACTGTGAGTGATTTTACCTCACTGCAGGATTTATTGAAGTCTCCAGATCTCCCTCCCCTTTGTCTCTCTGGCTGACCAACCATCTTCAATGTGGTGATGGACGAGACATCCAGAAGCTGAGAAGTATACTGCCTTAGGAACTTCCTGAGTAGCTACAGGAGACAGATAAATAGACAGGATGGGAAATTATACCGATGCAGTGAGGGCTACACATGTCGAAAGGCCCTGAGTCCCACAGAGATCTGGAAAATCCCAGTCACCATCACTGGCCTGTGCTGCCTCATCTCTCTGGAGTGGAGAAGTCTGTTGGCTCAGGATCTGGAGTAACTGCAAGAGTGAGAGACACTGACAGAGGCAGCAATTAGACCCATACCGTGAGGGATACCACAGGGAGAGAGACTGAGTGATATATCCTCAGACTGCTGGAAGGTATCAGGCTCAAACAATTGTGTGGGAAGAAGGCGTTATGCTTATGATGCCCTGGTATCCGTGCTCAGGTATGAGTAACCTGGGAGCATGCGAAGTGATGGCCGAGTGGTATTCTTGCTCGAGCATGTATTCAAGACCTCAGCTAATGTTCAGGAGAGGCTGGTTTGCATCCCACCATCTAAAATGGTGGAATTTGAAATAAATAATTTTAAACATAATAATTAATAATCCATAAAAAGTATGAAACTATTACTGATGTAAAAAAAATCCAAACACCTGTCCTTTTCAGAAGGACATCTGCCATTCTCACGTGGTCTGCACAACATACGCACAGCAAAGTGTTTAACTCAATGACCCTATGAAATGGCTGATCAAGTTAGTCAGTTCAAAGGCAGCTAGGTCTGGGCAAGAAAGGCTGGTAAGCCAGAGACACCTACATCTCCTGACTGAATAAAAACAATCCCATTGCACCTGGTGCCACTGGAACGCTGATGGGACCAGTGTCCCGGCCAATCAGGTCGGTAGGTTTATGGACAGGGCTTAACATTGACAGAGAGGATGCAGGGGCAGCGTTCAGGTGAAAGGAGCTTTCCAAATCCAAAGAGAAAAGGTGAAGCATTGGAACAGCATGGAAACGTGTCTGAAGACAACCAAAAAGGAACAGGAAGGGACAGAGTTAATTTAAAACTGTATATCAGTAAATTGGTTTGTGACAGGGGTTTGTGGGAAAGAATAAATCATGTTTTTTTTTGGAATGGCCAAAGTCTCTGCAATAAGGTAGATGGATTTGTGATAAAGTCGAAAGAGATTTAGGCATCAGGATGAGGTGGTTACAGGGCGAACAAAAGGTGGAATATAAATAATCAATGGTTCGCAACCTTGTGGAGATTCAGGCAAAATGGACGACGCTAACAATAATGGGTAAGAAAGCTATTACAGAGAAAGCATTTGGCCTCAGATCATGAAGTAGAATCAGTCTGAATGTAAGCAGCAGAACAGTTTTAGCCACCGAACAAGATTTCATTGCTCATCACAGCATTAAGCAGGAATTCATTGGAATTGTTAAAAAAAGGCATTATGATATTTTTGGGATATTTCAATATTCGCATAATCTAGGACAGTCACATTGACAAGAGTGATATTAGAAGAGGAGTTTGGAGAATTTTTTTGTGTTTCTTTGAATAACTCATTGTGCAACTGACTAGGGATGTAACTATCTCATTTTGACCATTGTGCGATAAAACTTAGTGAATGAGTCATGTCACCTGCAGAGATCCTCTGGGAAATTATGATAAAGTGCAGTTTAGAGGAATATAAAGTTTTCAATGAATCACAGAAAAACAAGGTACAACTGGAAACAAAAATCGTCGATTACATGAGTTTGAGAGGAGAACTGACCAAGGTGAACAGGCGAAACAGACTGAAACTTATGTGAAACACTGAAACAGTGTAAATCACTCAACAAAATGATATTGAGACAGAAAAAAACCTCAGCAAGAAATTCCCACCTGGCCCTCACTCAGGACAAAATGAATCAAATTAGATTATCAAACTTAGAAGATCACCGAAAGTTCTGAAAATCATGAAGTGTGAGTGCTATAGCAGTAAGTTTTAAAGGGATTGCAAAGTGTCTGCTAGCAGGACGTGGTCAGTGGGAAGGGGAATCAGGATAGTGACACGATAGGAACAGGGAGAGGTGAAGGTACTGGAGGTGGTGAGAGTGTTACAGAGAGTGGTCAGGGCTTGAACGGTGTTACAAAACCAGGAGGGGTTTGCAGATGTAGGGAGGGACATATATATTTTTATTTATTCATTGATGGGATGTGGGTATCACTACCTCAACCAGCATTCTTTGCCGCCACTGATAATTGCCCAGAGGATAGTTCACATTCAGCCATATTGTTGTTGGTCTGGAGTCACATGTAGGTCAGACCAGGTGTGAATGTCAGATGTCCTTCTGTAAAGAAGGTAAGTGAACCAGATCAGTTCTTCCTACTGATCAACAATGCTTTTATGGTGGCCTCACCAATGTCTTCTACAGCAACAACAAGACATCCAAACTCCAACTCTCAATGCTCTGTTCAATGAAGGTAACCATCCCAAACGCCTGATTCAATAGCCTGTCAACCTGTGACACCACTTTCAAAAAACTATGTGCCTATGTCCCTGGGTCACTAATTGACCACACGACCCAGGGCCCGAACATTGACTGTACAAGTCCCACTCTGGATTGTTTCACCAAAATGGAACACTTCACATTTATCTAATTAAACTCAATTTGCTATTCTTCAGCCCACTATCTCAGCAGTACTGTTCATCCTGTTGTACCATAGATAACCTTCTTCACTGTCCACTTTTCCACCAGTTTCAGTGTCACCCAAATAAATTACTTACCAGGAAACCAATATTCCCATCCAAACGACAACCAACAGTGGGCCCACTACACCGCTGATCACATGTCTCCAGTCAGAAAGGCAACATGTCTCCCATCACCCTCTGTCTCCTACCATCAAGTCAATTTTGTATCCAGTTGACTAGCTCCTCCTGAATTCCATATCCATTTGCATTGATCTGAGCTTATTACTCAGTTCACCATATGGAAGGTAGAAGACAGAACATTACAGCACAAGACCCTTCTGCCACGATGTCATGCCAACATTTTGTCCGACTGTAAGGTCAAACTAGTTACGTACTCTTCATTCTACGATCATCCATGTGATTATCCAAGAGCTTATTAAATGTACCTAATGTATCTAAATTTACTACCACAGCTGGCAGTGCATTCCAGCCAACCGCTACACTATGTAAAAAACCTACCTCAGACATCTACCCTTAACTATCATCCAATCACCTTAAAATTATGCCACCTCATAGTAGCCATTTCTTCCATGTGAAAAAAAGTCTCCCACTATTCAGTGTCTGCCTCTCCATCTTGTTCACCTCGACCAAGTTGACCCCACCTTTCCTCACACCAATGAGAAAAGCCTTAGCTTCCTCAAACTTCCTTCAGAAGACATGCTCTCCAGTCCAGGGAGCATTCTGGTAAATCTCCTCTTTACCCTCTCTAAAGCTTCCACATCCTTGCTGTAATGAGGGAACCTGAACTGAACACAATATTCCAAATGGTGTCTAACCAGGGCTCTATAGAGCTGCAGCATAATTTCACGGCTTTAAAACTCTATCCCCCAGGTGATGAAAGTCAACACAACATATCCCTTCTTAACAGGCCTATAAGCTTGGGTGGCAACTTTGAGGGATCTATGGACATGGAACCCAAGAACCCTCTGTTACTCCACATTGCCAAGGTTCCCGCCTTTAACCCTGTAACCTAAAATTTAGTTCTACATTCCTAAATGAATCACTTCACATTTTTCCAAACTGAACTCCATATGCCACCTCTCAGCCCAGCTCAGCATCCTGTCAATGTCCAATTGCAACTTACAACAGCATTCCACACTATCCACCACTCCACTAGCCTTCATGACAGTGGCAAACTAACTAACTCACTCTTTCACACCCACATCCAAGTCATTTATAAAAATCACAAACAGCAGAGATCCTGGAACCGATCCCTGCAGAACACCACTTGTCACAGAGGTCCATGCTGAATGCTTTCCATCTTTCATCATCCTTCTTTCTTCTGTGAGCCAGGAGTTCTGTGTCCAGACAGACACGTTTCCCTGTATCCCATGCCTCCGCAATTTCTGAATGAGCAATAAACGTGTTTTGTCACATTCTCGAAGTATTGAATAAGATTTGTGAGGTATAACCTGTCTCTTACAATGCCATGCTGACTATCTCTAATCAATCTATGAATCATAAGTCATGTCTCTCAGAGTCCTCCTCAATAATCTGCACACCAAAGGCATAAGACTGACAGGTCTGCAATTCCCAAGATTATCCCTATTAGCTTTACTGAACAACGGAATAACATTTTCCTGCCTCCAATCATCTGGTACGACTCAAGTGGACAGTGATGGTGCAAAGGTCATCGCCAAAGGCGCAAATATCTCTTCCCTCGCTTCCTATAATAAATTTGGACATATCCATTCGGGCGCAGCACATTTATCTATTCTTATCCTTGACAAAATTTTCAGCACATCCTCCTTCTTAACATCAACCTGTAAACATGTATCAGTCCTTTTCATACCGTCCTCACAAATGACAAGGTCCCTCTCAGTAGTAAATACAAGGCATAGTATTTATTAACGGCCTCTTCTACCTCCTCCGACTCCAGAGACAAGTTCCCTCCACTATCACTAATCAGCCCTATCCTCCCTCTAGCCATCCTCTTGTTCTGCATTTAAGTGGAGAATGCCTTACGGTTTTCCTTAATCCTTCCCAACAAAGCTTATTCGTGCCCCCTTCGATCTGTCTTAAGTACATTCTTCAGTTCCTTCCTGGTACCTTCAGGGAATCTCTACAGTGTGGAAACAGGCCATCTGGCCCAACAACTCCATACCAACCCTCCAAAGAGTATCACACCCAGACCCATTCCCCCACCATATTGCTCTACATTTTCCCTGACTAAAATGCCAAACCTACACCTCCTTGAACACTCTGGGTAATTGAGCATGGCTGATTCACCTCACCTGCACATCTTAGGGATGTCGGTGGAAAGTGAAGCATCGGGAGGAAACACACGCAGATGATGGGAGAACATGCAAACTCCACATGCAGTCGGGGGCTGGAATTAAAATCATGTCCCTGGTGCTATGAGACAGCAGTGTAAACCACTGAGACACCGTGCTGCCCCATGTAACCCTACAGAGGTCTATTTGATTCTTGCTTCCTCATCCTTAAGTCAGCTTCCTTCTTCCTCTTGGCTAGATGTTCTACACCCCTTGGATCCTTGTCAAATGCTTTGCTGAAGTCCATGTGGACAACATTGACTGCTCTGCCTTATATCTCTTGACGAACTTCCTCATTCCTGATGAATGGCTCCGGGCTTAAATGTTGATTTTCCTGCTCCTCGGATGCTGCCTGACCTGCTGTCCTTTTCCAGCAACAACCTCTCAAGTCTGATCTCCAGAATCTGCAGACTTTACTGTCTCCACATTCTTGAATAGTCAATCCAGTTTGAGAAACACTGTCATCTACTCGCAATGCCATGCTGACTATCTCTAATCAGCCCTTGCCCTTCCGAATATACTTAACTCCTTTCTCTCAGAAGCTCGTCCAACAACTTACCCATGACTGGTCTGTAATTTCCTGGCTTTTCCCTGCAACCTGAAGTGATGGAACAGCATTAGCCGCCCTCCAGTTTTCCGGTACCCCATTGTGTCTGTTGATAATATAAATATCTCTGTGAAGGACACTACAGTCTCTTTCCTAGTTTCCCACAATGTTCTAGGAATCACCTCATGAGCTCCTGAGGATTGATCTACCTTTATTTGTTTTAAGACTCCAGCACTTTCTCTTCTCTGGTGAGGATTCTTTCCAAGACATCACTATTTGTTTCCTCACGTTCATGAACTTTCGTGTCTTTCTCCACAGTAAATTCTGACAACACTATTTTGTCTAATATCTCACCCATCTCTTCTGGTTCCAAACATAGGTGACTTCACTTATCTTTAATGGGCCCTATCCTCGACCAAGTTACTCTTTAGCCCTTCTTGAAACTTGTGCAAAGGCTTCTGTAAACTCAAATAAACTATAACCTCCGTACCACCACACATCTCCGATACCCTTATCTACTCTGCCATTTATATTCACTCCAACAAATAAAATCCAACAGGCTCACTAACAAATTCTCTTGTATAAAATGTGTTTCTAAGGGTCCAGTTATTGTTTATTGACATTTCCTTTCTAACACATTCAGCATGTTCCCGACTTACTGTCAGGCTAACACTATTTGGTTTCTGACTGACAGCAGAAAGGGTTGTGGGAGTTCTTGCTTATCAATCTGAAAAAGGTAGCTTACAGGGTCATCATGTAATAGAGGAGGCAAAACAAATGCTGGCATTTATTACAAAGGGAATGACTTCTAAAAAAAGAGGGAGATCTAGAGTAAGGTACAATCAGACCACACCTAGAATATTATGTGCAGTCTGAGTGTCCTAAGGAACAACATTGTCACACTGGAGGCAGGCCAGAGGAGGATCACTAGGCTGATCCTGAGAATGGAGGGATTTTCTCATGAGAAGTGGTGGAGTCAATTGAGGTTAAACCCAGTGACGTTCAGAAAACATGAGAGAGAAATTGAAAGAAACATTCAAGATTCTGGGAGGTTTTGAAAGGTTAGATGCTGGGAAGTTAGAAAACAGAACAGTACAGCACAGTAATAGGCCCTTCGGCTTGCCATGGCTGTGCTGTCCATTATGCTGTTCTAAACTAGTCCCAGCTGCCTGCACATGGTCCATATCTCTCTATTCTCTGCCCTGTTTATGTTCCTGTCCAAATGCCACCTCAATGATTTCTGCTTCTCCGACCTCTCTCAGTAACTTATACTCTCGACGTAAAAAGAGTGCCTCACACATCTAGTTTAAACTTCCTCTTTCTCACCTTAAACCTCTGTGCTCCAGCATTTGAAACTTACACATTAGAAAAGAGATTCTGACTATCCACATGAACTGTCCCTGTCCTAATTTATTTTCCTGTACCTGGTCGCCTGTCAGCTTCTGATACTCTCACAAAACAATCCAACTTTGTTTAATTTCCTCTTATACCTAGCACTCTCTTCAAAAACCTAACACAGGCAATGTGCTGATAAACCCCTTGGTTACCCTCTCAAAAGCCTCCTCATCCTTCATATTGTGTGGAGATGAGAACTGCACACAGTACTCCAAATGTTGCCAAACAAACATTTTATACAATTACAACATCAGATGCAACCCACTTTACCCAACGTTGTGGCCAATGAAAGCCAGTGTTCCATTTGGTTTCTTTCCCATCTGAAATACTTCTGTTGCCATTTTCAGGGAGTTACTGACTTGCACCAAGATCCTTCTGTATATCAATGTCCCTCAGTATCCTAACTTTCTTCTTGTACTTGACACGACCTCACACTTGTCCAGATTACATTTCTCTGCACATCTTTCCTACTGATCTGTAACCTCCTGCAACCTTGGATCTCCTTGCTCATTAACCCCAACTCCACCATGTTTCATGTCATCTGCAATAATTATCTCTGTCACATCCTTTCCATTCAATGGTGTGAGAATCTCTAACCAGAGGTCGCAAAATCCCAGCAAGGGCTCACCCATTTAAGATGGCGATGAGGAGGATTGTCTTCATTCAGAGGGTAGTGACTCTGTGGGAATTACAAATTGCAGAGAGCTATCGAGGTTGGGTCATTGAGAATATTTACAACTGACTTGGTCAGATTTTAATAAATTATGGAAACAAGGGCTTTATAGAACAGGCAGGTAAATAGAGTGGAGGATCATCAGTTCAGCCATGATCTGTCTGAAGGGCACAGCATCCTCAATGGTCCAAATTCCGCTCCTCTATCTCATGGTCTGAACTCAAACTCAATATGTCCTGTATAACATTATAGGTCTCTACTCACAAAACACCTTTATAATAGGATTATTAAATATTTATTGTTACACAGAATTTGATCTGTAACAGACAATTTAGTTGATGGCTCCTTGATGCGATGTTATAGAAAACCATCTTGTATACTGTCCAGGATTCCAACCATTACAGCCCTGATACTCATTAGTTATCTCGTCGGGATGGAGACCACTGTCACACACAGTTACTGTACTGCCCTTGCAGCAAGTATATTCAGCGACCTGACCGTAACCATATTTACTTTACCATCACTGTCGGTTCCTATAAAAGAACTCCTGCTAATGGTTGCTGCTGCTTGCTTATTCTCAGCTCCACTCAAATAAGATTCCAAATTTTGATCTTCCCTTCCACATGAATGTCTCATTAATGCATTCACCTCATCCTTTCTTCACAACTTGTTGACTTTTTGCCTAGCCTGCCTCAAAACCACAAAACCCTTCAGTATTCACTTCCCTGCGATGGCCATTCTGCAGCCACATCTCCAGGATGACAGTTTGATCATACCTGTTCACTGTCATTCCATCTGCATTCTGGCGAATGCAGTGAGTCATTCCTCAGTAGTGGGGGGTTGAACAGATGGATAGAAGTTACAGAGATAGGGAGGCTTACAGGGACTCGAGGATGTTAGAGTTAAACAAAGTTACATTGGCCAAGAATGTCAGTGGGACAAAGGGGTTTGGGAATTGGAGGAATTTACAGAGATAGGGAGCTGGGTTAGAGTCTGGAGATAGAGATAGGGATAGGTATAGGTCGAGGCAGGCAGACTGATAGGCACAGACAGAGAGTCATAGAGGCATAGTCATACAGATGTACAGAATGGAAACAGACCCTTCGGTCCAACCCGTCCATGCTGAACAGATATCCCAACCCAATCTAGCCCCACCTGCCAGCACCTGGCCCATATCCATCCAAACGCCTCCAATTCATGTGCCCATTCAAATGCCTCTTAAATGTTGCAATTGTACCACCCTCCACCACGACCTTTGGCAACTCATTCCATACACTTACTACCCTCTTTGTGAAAAAGTTGCCCCTTAGATCTTTTTTATATTCTTCCCCTCTCACCCTAAACCTATAGCCTCTATTTCTGGACTCCCCGACCACAGGGAAAAGACGTTGTCTATTTCTCCTGTCCATGCCCCTCGTAATTTTGTAAACCTATATATGGTCACCCCTCAGCCTCTGATGCTCCAAGGAAAACAGTCCTATCCCGTTCATTCTCTCCCTGTAACTCAAATCCTCCAAACCTGGCAACATCCTTGCAAATTTTTTGTGAACCCTTTCAAGTTTCACAACATTTTTCCGATAGAAAGGAGATCAGAATTGCACACAATATTCCAACAGTGGCCTTACCAATGTCCTGTACAGCCGCAAAATGACCTCCCAACTCCTGTACTCAATATTCTGACCAATAAACGAAAGTATACCAATCGCCTTCTTCACTCTCCTATCTACCTGCGACTCCACTTTTAAGGAGCAATGAACCTGCACACCAAGGTCCCTTTGTTCAGCAACACTTCCTAGGACCTTATCATGAAATGTACCAGTGCTGCTAAGATTTGCTTTCCAAGAATGCAGCATCTCGCATTTATCTCAATTAAACTCCACCTGCCACTTCTCTGCCAAATGGCCGATCTGGTCAAGAACTTGTTGTAATCTAAGGTAACCTTCTTCGCTGTCCACTACACCTCCAATTTTGATATCATCTACAAACTTCCTAACTGTACTTCTGATGCTTGCATCCAAATCATTTATGTAAATGACAAAAACTAGCGGACCCAGCACCGATCCTTGTGGCACTCCACTGGTCATAGGCCTCCAGACTGAAAAACTAGCCTCCACCACCATCCTCTTCCTTCTTCCTTTGAGCCAACTCTGCATCCAGTAGCTACCTCGAACTGTATTCCATGAGATCTAACCTTGCGCATCAGTGTCCCATTGGGAACCTTGTCGAATGCGTTACTGAAATCCATATGGATCACATCTACTGCTCTGCCCTCATCAATCCTCTTTCTTACTTCCTCAAAAACTCAAGCAAGTTCGTGAGACACGATATCCCACGCACAAAGCCATGTTCACTATCCTGACTCAGTCCTTGACTTTCCAAATACATGTACAACCTGTCCTTCAGAACTCCCTCCAACAATTTGCCCACCACTGACGTCAGGCTCACAGGTCTATAGTTGTCTGGGAGTTTCAGGGTGTTGTAGGGAGAAGAGCATTGTATATATTAACAGAGATATGGAAGGTTGTAGTGACTGAAGACAGTTAAAGATGTAAGAGGGCTTCTAGGCTCTGGAGGCGAAGTAGATAGGAAAACAATGGACAATGCCAGGTTGCTGGGTTGGAGACAGTTATACAGATGGGGACGGTTGCACAAACTGAAAGAGGTTCCGTTGGTCTGGAGGGTTGGTGGGGTGGTGGGGCGGGGTTGAGGATGAAGTTTAAATAGGCTAAGATCGAAGAATTGGAGAAGGATAAGGAGATTACAATTTATTCACAGCTAAGGAAGGATTGTAGGAGCTGGAGAAGTTTGCACAGATAGGGACAAATGAACACGTTAAAGACAAAGACATTGACATGGAGGGTGGTGTTGATAGCAGGAGCTTACAGGGATAAACAGCACTGTCAGGGTTTACTGGGATGAAGGAATTTAGTATCCACTGAAAAAAATAGGGATTAGGGTGTTAGGGATTGGAAAACCTGACAGAGATAGAGAGCATTGTGTGGATTAGAGGAGATTCCAAACAAAGGAAGCAATATTGGGACTGGAGGATACTTCAGAGGTCACTAATACAGCATGGGCCAGTATTGATTCCTGAGAACCTCTGTGATGTCTCAGTGAGGACCAGTACAGCAGGGGTGAGAGCAGGACTCTCATAAGATGGTGGGAATGAAGCCTAGAATGTTGACGTTCCTTGCCCAGCACTGAGCCTATGTCCTGTCTTCCGGGTCTGAACACAGAAGGCCACTACCTCCTCCCTATGCTGTTTACTGTGAGTGATCTTACCGGCTGCAACATTTACTAAAGGCTCCAGATCTCACTCTCCATCTCTCTCTCGCTCATCAATTGTATTCAATGTCGTAATGAACGAGAGTTAGGAATTCAGCTAAGTCAGGAACATCCTGATTACCTTCAGTAGACAGAGAAATAGATAGAATGGGAAATTAGACTGAGGCAGTGAGGATGACTCATGTCGAGTAGCACTGTGTCCAACAGCGACCTGGAAAATACCAGTCTCAATCTTTGGCCTGTGCTCCTGCGTCTGTCTGGAGTGGAGAATTATGTTGGTTTAGAATCTCAGACCAGCTGCAGGTGTGTGAGGCACTGAAAGAGGCAGCAATTAGACCCACACAGTGAAGGATATCACATGGAGCGATATTAAGTGATATCACCAGAGTGCAGCAGGTTTTCAGAATCAAACAATGGTGTCAGAAGAAGTGGGTCTGATGCAGTGGGAACTGCTACAAGTTCTCAGCTATTTTATTGGGATGGTAGATTTGTGGAAGCAGTGCCCTGGTCAATCATAAGACCAGGATTATGCAGAGTGTTTTAAACTGGCACGCATGAGGAGGTAACGGGCTCCGCTGAATAGAAATCCCAATTCCATGGGGAAAGGTTGAAATATTTAAACATGGGGGTGTGGCTGAGGAGAAACAGAAAGAAACAGGAAGGAAGTGCGTTTAACTAAAATTGTACATCAGCAAATATGTTGTGACAGGAAATTGTGATAAAAAGTTTATTACTGTTTCTAAATTTGAATGCACGAAGTATTTGCAAACAGCGTATACTCGTGTGACTTCTGATTTCTATCTAATCAACATCAGGGAGACATGGTCACAGGGTGAACAAGAAGGTGGGGCATTAATAGTCACAGCTACACAACATTGTGGAAAGTCACGAAGAATGGGAAGAAGGATGGGGCTCTCTCATTGTTAGGGATAACAATGGGATGATCAAGAAAATGAATGGCCTTAGATTATCAATCAGTCGTAGACCATTTTCTGTGTAATAAGGGTCAGAACACAGAAGTGTCAAGAGCAGTGTTAAGGCTCCTTTGCAGCTTTACATTGTGAGACACTGGATTAACAGATAATTATTTGAATTTGTAACAAAGGCATTGGGATAACAGTGAGGAGATTCAAATTTCCTCCCTCGTCATCGCATTGGCGATGGGTCACAGATGAGGCTGACTATCTCCCACGCTCAGGGGGAATCTGTAGGTGGCTGTACAGACTGATGTGGCCTTCCACAGACTCTGTAACACTTGGGGCAGAATGTGGCCATGTGAAGGGGGTGGGTGCGGCTTTGAGCTGACAGCCCTCTCCTTGTGCTGTTTTCTCCTGGATTCCACACAATAAATCTGAACACTTTATTTTTCAGATCTCCCCCATCAACTGTGATTCCACATAAACGGCTTTATTGATCTTTCAGGGGCTCTTTTCTCTCCCTCTCTATACTTAAGCCCCTGTTGAACCTTGTGAAAATGCCACTGAGATTTTAAATATTCCCCAACACCAATAGCCTCCTACACCCTTATCTATTCTGCCACTTATGCCCATACAAAAACATAGAATGCAGCAGATTTAAAAATATTCTGCTTCTATAAAACCATATTTCTTGCATTGTTTCGATGTGTCCAGTTATCATATTATGTCATATCCTTTATAATACAGTCCAGCATGTTCCCGACTTACAGTCAGTCTAACACAGTTTGGTTTCAGGCTGACTGCACAAGGGGTTTTGGGTGGCTTGTTTAACACAACATCGTGGGCCTGTCCTTGTGTTGTATTGTTCCATGTTCTATGTAACTCTTTAAAAATTATGCATCAAGGAAGGATCTGGACCTAGAAAAGACTCTGGCCTCTCAGGGATGAAAGAGAAATGAAAGAGGTTATGGGGGAGGTGGATTGGTAAGAACAGGGAAGGGGAATTGGGGTGGTAAGAACAGGAAAGGGAATATTGTGTGTAAGAGGGAGCATGAAGAATAAAAGCAGGCAGGAACATAGGAAATTCTGAGTTAGGTTTGTGAGGGAGGCCAAATATACGAGTGGAATAAATTAACAGCACATAGCTTAGGGACATGCAGTGATGAAACCCTCATTTGAACATTACTTGAACGAATAACAATAAACTATCACATCGGGTTAAAATCCACATTATTAAAGGTGGCGCAGGTTGCACAATGGAAAAGAGACTCTCAGGGAGGACAGGGATGACACAGAGCAATGGATCGACATGGATTTAGATCCACAGTAAAGGGATCGCACCAGGGCCTGACCAATGAACCACAGCAAAGCAACTTCAGTATTGAATTATAGATGAGCGCTCAATAATATTCAACTTTGAATCAATTTCATCATTCTTCAATGTAAACTCTCCGGCTGGACATTGTAGCTGAGAAGATAGCACAGAACTGGAATCAGAGAAACACTTCAGATTTTATTACTTTCAATTCTCTGGAAAATGAGATGACCAAAGACACATGTTGAGAGATATTAGAGTTAGTTGCATTAGGGATATTTAATTACCTCTTCGATAGGCACATGAATGACAATAAAATGTAGGGTCTGTAGATTATAGTTTAATCACAGAGTAGGGTAAAAGGGCCAAAGGGCCTGTCATGTGCTCTACTATTCTATATCGGAAGGGTTACAATGGCACGCTGTTGTTTCAGAAAGCTGGAGAGGATGAGACCTGGAGGAACGAACACAAATAGGGCGGGTTGCTAGGAATGTCAGTGGTAACAGAGACAGCAATGGTCTGGTCAGGAGCAGACGACGCAGGCTCCGAGGATTCTGGGGATTGGACTTGGTTTCACCAGGAAGGAGGACGCAAAGCCATAGGAGGTTACAGAAATGTGGAGAGCTGTAGGACCTTCAGGTGTTCATGGAGATGGGGAAGTTGGGAGGGATGGAGCAGTTCACAAGCATAAGGATGTCGGGAGGATGGAGTGCTTTACACAGACAAGGTGTGTTTCAGGAGCAGATCACAGAGATAAAGTCGGTTATACAAATTGAAAGGACAAACAGAAATATACAGAGTTCACCGAAAAAGTTTGTAGATATAGGAAGGGCTAAGGATCTGGAGTTTGTTTGGATGTGGAGGGTTTGGAGTCTGACAGATTTTCTGAGAGATAAGGACAGCAATTTTGGATGGAGACAGTTTCACAGAAAAAAAAAGGAGCATGAGTAAGCTCCTGCAGTTCGGTCAAGGGAAGGGTTGTAGGGGAAGGTGACATTTACACGGATTGGGATGTCAGAGCTGGAGAAGATTATGGAGATGAGTAGATGGATGGAGAGACTGGAGGAGCTTACATTCACAGGGTGGGTGCTAGCGACTGGAGGATGTTACACAGGCTTTGGTCTTGTGGGAACTGGATCGGGAGAGCCACAGGCATTGGAGTGAGTTCTACAGATCAGGAGTGCGGCAGGGACCCCGAGAGGATTATGGAGTCTCCAAAGATTGATCGTGTCTTTTGGACTGGAAGAGGTTATGTAGATACAGAAACCTTAAAGCCAAATTATGCTATCTTCTTTTTCCTGAGTAGAGTCTCAATATCGCTCATCAGCCAGGGATCCCTAAACATGCCAGCTTTTCCCTTCACCCTAACAGGGACATACTGACGCTGGATTCTTGAGATCACACTTTTAAAAGCCGCTCATTTGCCAGGCGTTTCTTTTCCTTCAAACAGACTCACCCAGTCGATGGTAGTAAGGATTTGGAGATGTCGGTGTTGGACTGGGGTGGGCAAAGTTAAAAGTCACACAACACCACGTTCAGCAGTTTGTTTTCGGAGCGTAGCTTCTTCATCGGTGGTTGTGAAGCACAGTCATAAGGAACAGAATTTATAGCAACAGGATAGCCGTGTCATGGAATGTAATATTAAACAAATTTAGATTAAGTCATTCATTTTTTGGAATGATGAATAGCACTTCCAAATCTAGTTGGACAATAAACAGGAGCTGTGTGATATTTAGTTTCACCCAATCAGCCTCTGGTAGATCCTGCTTAACGGCTCCAAAACTGTCTCTGGTCCAGTTTAGTATCTTATTCTGTGGACCTGTTCGATGTCTTTCCATAAATATGTGAAATCTCCGACAGTTGTAGTCACTGGACGCAAATTACTCTCTGACTGACACTTCACTCCCTTGCCTGACCTCAGTTTCTGAGGGGAGGTCCAGTGTTGCACCTACCTGATTAGAGTTAGGCCGTCTACATCTTGATTTCTGAAATGTTCTGGGCACATGTGTCAAATTTCACTCCATATGGGCCTATTACACTCTGGGTGGCCCATTCAATACTGGGAAAATTAAAATCTCCAAACAAGTGTGGCAATGTGGGTCAGTGGTTAGCACTGCTGCCTCACCACATCAGGGTTCCAGGTTCAATTCCAGCCTCAGGTAACTGTCTGTGTGGAGTTTGCACATTCTCCCTATGTCTACGTGAGCTTCCTCCCACAGTCCAACGATGTGCAGGTGATGTGAATAGACCACGCTAATTTGCCCATTGTGTTAGGTGTATTAGTCAGAGGAAATGGGTCTGGGTGGTTCATCCTTCGGTGGGTCATTGTGGACTTGATGGGCTGAAGGGCCTGTTTCCACACTGTAGGGAATCTAATCTAAACAATAAATAGGGAGTTCTGAAAATGATAGTTGCGCACACCTTTAGGGTGGCACGTTGGCACAGTCGTTAGCACAGCTGCCTCACAGTGCCAGAGATCTGGGTTCAATTCCCACCTCAGGCGACTCTGGGTGGAGTTTGCACATTCTCCCGGTGTCTGCATGGGTTTGCTCCGGTTTCCTCCCACAATCCAAAAATGTGCAGGTTAGGTGAATTGGCCATGCTAATTTGCACTTAGTGTTAGGTGAAGGGGTAAATGTAGGGGAATGGGTCTGGGTGGGTTGCGCTTCGGCGGTTCGGTGTGGACTTGTTGGGCCGAAGGGCCTGTTTCCACACTGTAAATAAACTAATCTAATACTACGCTATTATTCCTTATGTTATCACCAATCTCTCAACACATCGACTCCTCTAGTACCCGCTGGCTGTTTGAGGGTAAAAACACAATACCAACAGTTTGACCATCCCCTTCTGGTTTATCACTTCCAAACATATGGTCTTATTTGAAGATCCCTTAAGAGTATCATCACTAAACACTGTTGTTATATCCTCCCCTATCAAAAGGGCAGCTCGCCCTCACTTACTTGTGCTTCTGTCATGCCTGCAACTTCTGCATCCTGGAACACTGAGCTGCCAGTCCTGCCTTTCTCTCAGCCATGTTTTTGTTATGACTATAATAACCCAGTCCCAAGAGCTAATCCATGCTCTCAGTCCATGTGCCTTACCAGTCAGGTCTCGTGTGTTGAAATAAATGCCCGTTAAACCAGAATTCTTTTCCCTCCCTTGACTGTACCCCTGGATATCCTGAATGTGAAACCTGAACTTGGTGGTTGATGTATCTTCTCCTGACTGGTCGATGGTCCCTCTCTTATTCATAGTCTCAAACTCCTGCCAAACTAGTTTACACCCTTCCGGGGTAACACTAGCAAATCTCCCCGCAGTGATACTGGTGCCCCTCTGGTTCAAGTCCAACCCATCCCTCTTTTCCAGATCACCTCTACCCCAGAAGAGATCCCAATGATCCAAGAATTGAAAACCCTACCATTTCCACCAGCTCGTCAGTCACATATGTATCTGGCCTAACTTTCCATGACTATCCTCATTCGCACGTGGCACTGGATGTAATCCAGAAATCACTACCCTTGAGGTCCTGCTTTTTAAATTTTTATTGAAATCCCTGTACTAATAACACAGGACCCCATCCATTTGACTACCTTAGTCAATCATACTAACGTGCACAATGGCCTCTGGCTTCTCTCTGTCCCGAATATTCTGCAACTGTTCAGAGACATCCTTGACCTTGACACATGGGAGGCAACACACCATCCTTGGGGTTCTTCCGCAGGCACACAATCTCCTGTTTGTCCCCCTCACAACTGAGTCTCCTATCAGTATCACGATCATTGGACAGGATGTGGCAAACATGGGCTGGGAAGAACCATCTGCGTTTGGGTCGATATCTGCAAAATGAGAACATTTTAAAGTGATACAGTGAAAATTCAGGGCCATTGTGTGCATGAGGATGGAATGACAAAGGCAGCAAATTCAGCGAATACTGATCAAGCAATATTGTGAGTTTGATAAAGAAAATACAGGGCAATAAAACCAGGTGAAGGCCTTCAGAAGTAAGGAGAGTGCAAGGGGGTCCATAAAAATTAGGGTCAAAGAATGGTCCTGAAATGTCCTTGGCAGATAGTGTTAAGGATAAGCCACGTGGTATGCTACCAGTACAGTTAGAGTAAGAGGACGACTGGGGAAAGGGTGGGACTTGTTAGAAACAAAAGGGACAATCTCTCCATGGAGCCGGAGGAAGTAAGTGAGGCCTTCAATGAATACTTCCCATTTGTATTCACACAAGAGAAATAAATTGTTGCTGGGCGTTTCAGTCGGGATGGTGAGGTTCTCGAACATGTGAAGCCCAGAAGGAGGAGGTACTAAATGCTTTCACAGGCATATAAGTGGGGAAATCCCCCCTGCCCAAAGAAATGTATCCCAGGCTCCTATGGGAGGTAAGGGAGAAGATTGCTTGAGCCCTGGTGGAGACATTTAATACTTTGCTGGCCACGGGTGCAGTGCCGAATGACTGGAGGATCGCTAATGTGGTTCATTTGTTCAAGAAGGGCAGCTGGGGTAGGCCAGGTAACGACAGAGCAGATAGTCTGACAGCAGTGGGAGAGAGATTATTGGAAACAATTCTGAGGGACAAGATGTAACAACATTTGGAAAGGCAGGAATCAATTTGGGAAAGTCATCACCAATTTGGTAGAGGAAGATACTGTCTGAGGATTTCAGTTTAGCTATTTTAAATGGTGATGAAAATATTGATGAGTGCTCTACAGATGATGTGGTTTACATGGAGTTCATTAAGGCCTTCGGCAAGGTCCCACGTGGAAGCTGGTCCAAAAGGTAAGGGCCTATGGGATCCAAGGCAAGTTGGCAAATTGGATTCAAAATTGGTGGAGGGTTGTTTCCGTGATGAGAAGCCTTTCACTAGCGGATGTATCTGTGCAGGAAGCATCGCTGTTTATTATGCACATCAATGAATTGGATGTGAAAGCAGAAGGTATCATTATCAGGTTTGCAGATGACATGGAAGGTGAGGGTGTTGTTCACAGTGAGGTGGATGGTCCCATGCGACAGTTTGAAAGTTGAAGCTATAACAGAATATCAAGAGAGTCATTTCAGTCGACAAGGCAGGCAAGAGCACAGCAGACAATGAGGGAATACTGATCAATTAAACTTCATTTATTTTGATGTAAAAGACCTGACAGGGAAAGCACATGAACTTAACGCATGCATGAGACGTGGATATCATAGGTACGTGATAAATACAGCTGAGGGAGGGCCAGGACTGGCAGCTCAATGTTCCAGGGTACAGTAGCGACAGGGAGGATAAAAGTGGAAGCAAGTGAGGAGGAGGAGTGGAGGTTTAGATTCCTGAAAACATAACCGCAGCAAATAGAGATAATACTGCTGGGGATCTCCCAGGGAAGATATATGAGTGAAACTGAGAAATGAGAATGGGTCATCAGTTTGATATGACTGTACTCCAGGCCCCCAATAGTCAGCGGGAAATTAAGCAGCAAATTTGTCAGGACATCTCAGATATCTGTAAGAATGATAGGGATTTTAACTTTCTAAACCGAGACTGAAACTGCAAGTGTTCTGAGCTCCGAGGGGAGGAAATTGTTCAGTACGTTCAAAAAACTGTCTCCGTCAATATGTAAGTAACCCGACTGGAGAAAGGGATAAAATCTGACCTCCCTTGGTAAGCAAGGTAGGGAAAAATGCTTGAGGTGTTAGTGGGGGAGCATTTTGGTAAAGTGACCACAAATGTATTAGTTTAAAAACAGCTATGGAAAATTGATAGGCCTGGTCTACAAGTTAAAGATCAAAATTGGCCTTGCCCCAATCCAATAGGTATTAGTCAAGAGATTTTAAAAGTTAATATTTGGAGGCTATTTGCATGTAAAGGGTCCGCAGACACGTGGGAAGCTTTCAAAAGAGAGAAAATGAGAGTTCAGGGCCAGGATATTCCTGTTAGTGTGAAGCACAATGCCGACACAAGTAGGAAACACTGCATGACCGGGAATATTGAGGTTATGGTCAAGAAAAATGGAGCACATGTCATATATAGCCAGCTGGATTAAGGGAATCTCTTGAAGAATATTGCGAGCGTATTAATACTCTTAAGAGGGAAATCAGGAGGGCCCAAAGGGGACCGGGGAAAGCAATGGCAAAAAGGTTCAGGAAAATCCATAGATATTATACAAGAATATTAATAAAAAAGATCAACTCGGGACAAAATGTGGCCCCTTAAAGATCAATGACTCCATCAATGTGTGGAATCACAAGAAATGGGTGACATCTTAAATAAAAAATTCCCCTTACAACTTACTGTGGACAAAGGCTGGGAAAGTCAGGGAAATAAACATTGATATCTTCAAAAGTGTCCACAGTACAGAGCAGAAGGTGCTGGAGGCTTTAAGATCCATCTAAAAAGACAATTTCTGTGATCTAATCAAGTTTGTCCCGGATATTGGAGGAATTTAGGGACGAAATTAAAGAGTCCCTCACAGAGATATTCCTATCACTGACAGCCAGAGGTGATGATCTCGGAGCCTGGAGGGTAGCGAATGTTGTGCCAGTATTTAGGAAACGCTACAAGGTAAAGGCAGAGACCTAAAGACAAATTAGCTCGATGTCAGTGGTGCAAATGTTGTTGGAAGTGATTCCGCGGGACAGGAGATACATGCATTTCAGATAGTAAGGATTGATTAAGGATAATCATCACAGCTTTGTGCATACGAAGTCATGTCTCACAAATGAATTGAATTTGCTGAAGCGGTGACCAAGAAGATAGACAGAATATAGGAGTCATTGTTAGTAGGTTTGTGGTAATAATATCCGTGTTATATTGGGCAGGGAATACAGTTATCAAAGGGGCTCTTGAATAACAGGAACAGTGGGACAAGGAATAAATGATGGCATTTAATTCAGGTGTTGGATTCAGTTAAGACAAATCAGGGATGACTAACAAGGTTAATGGTAGGGCCCTGGGCAGTGTTGTCAAACAGAGAGAGACCAAGGGGTGCAGTTGCATTGATCCTTGGAAGTGGTATCACAGGTGGACAGGGTGGTGAATGCAGCATTAGGCTCACCTGTCCTCATGGGTCAGAGCAATGAGTACGTGAGTTGGGACACCATGATACGGCTATATCAGACATTGATTTGTACCCAGTTAGAGTATTGTGTAGAATTCGGACCATCCCGATTGAGGAAGCACTTTCTGAAATGGAGCAAAGATTGACCAGGACGTTACTAATTCTGGAGGGTGTGACTTACAAGGAGGGGTTAGATAAGCTGGAAAGCAAAACGGGGGAAAAGATATAGATTCTCAGAAAATGTTAAGGAGAATCCAAAGAGATCCTACAGCACACAAATACAAAAAACAAACTAGAGAGACAATAGGCCCCACATGTGTGGAACCACAGGAGATGGTTGAGATCCAAAATGAATATTTCATGTCAAAGCACATTGTGTATAAGAGTAGGAAACAAAGTGAAAGAAACAGTGATGTCTTGAAAGAGTTCCCCATTACAGAAGAGGTGGTGTTAGACGTCTTAAAACACAAAGGTAGTTAAAAACCCAGGTCCTGAACAAGTGTATCCCAGCACATTGTAGCAATGCACTGGCGGTTACCACGGCAGAGATATTTATATCATTATCCTTCATATTTCCATTGAGTTTAGGTGGCTGAGGGATGACCTGATGAAGGTTTATAAAACCATGAGGGGTATACATAAGGTGAATTGCCAAGATCTTTACCCCACGGTAGGGGAGTCCAGAACTAAAGTGCATAAATGTGGGGTGGGAGAGGAAAGAGTTCAAAGGGACCGGAGGAGAATATTTCTCACACAGAAGATGGTGCACATATTGAATGAACTGCCAGGGGAAATGGCAGAGAAAAGTACATCAAAACGCGTGAAAAACACTTGGTCACATACATGGAGAGGAGAAGGTTTGAAGGGATATGGTTCAAATGCAGGCAAAAGCAACTCTTTCAGGGACACTGCTCAGCATGGACAAGTTAGATCAAACCAAAGGTTCTCATTCGGTTCTGTCATTGGAGGAGGAGACTACTGAGATAAGGCATGTTGTAGAGACTGAAGCAAGTTACTAAGATAGGGATCTTAGTCTGGAATGCAGTCGATTTCAAACACGTGGAGGGATAATAGGGAATGGAGAAGGTCACAGGGACAGGAACTTTTATAGGAGTTACAAATTATTGAAGACATCGGACCACGAGACATGCCATAGATACAGTGTTGAACACAGAGTAGAAAGATGCCAGGCAGCATTCCCACCTTCTCATGGGAGGCCTGCTTTCCCACTGTTGTACTGATGCTCACTAAGACAGCACAGGCCTGGATTCATTACTCTGTACTCCCGATGCTGTCTCAGTACAACAAAACTTGCATGATGGGCAGTGATTGAAACTGGGATGTGTCAGTACTCTTCTCCCCATCCAGCACTGGATCTATGCCATGCCTTTTTAGTTGATGTTTGGAGCTATCTCATTACTCTCTGCTCCGTGCACTGAGAGTGATATTACTTCACTGCAGGATATATTGAAGGCTCCAGAACTCCCTCCCCTTTGTCTCTCTGGGTGACCAACCATCTTCAATAAGGTGATGAACGAGGCACTCAGAAGCTGGGAAATATATTGAGTCAGGGACTTTCTAAATACCTACAGGAGGCAGAGAAATAGACAGGATGGGAACTTAAACTGATGCAGTGAGGGATACACACGTCAAATGGCCCTGTCTCCCATAGTAATCTGGAAAATCCCCAGCCTTCATCCCTGACCTGTGCTGCCTCGTCTCTCTGGAGTGTAGAATTCTGTTGGCTCAGGATCTGGAGTAGCTATAAGAGTGAGAAGTACTGACAGAGGCAGCAATTAGACCCACACAGTGAGGGATACCACATGGAGAGAGACTCAGTAATATCACCAGAGTGCTGGAAGAGATCAGGCTCAAACAATTGTGTGGGAAGAAGGGGTTCCACTTCATGATGCCCTGCTATCAGTGCTCATGAATGAGCAAACAGTGAGCAGGTGAAGTGATGGCCTCGTGGTATTATTGCTAGAGCATGTATTCCAAAACTCAGCTGATGTTCAGGGGAGGCCGGCTTGAATCCCACCATCTGAAATGGTGGAATTTGAAATCAATAATTTGAAACATAACGATTAATAATCCACAAATAATATGAAACTATTGCTGATGTACAAAAAATCCAAACACCTGTCCTTTTGAGAAGGACAGCTGCCATTCTCACGTGGTCTGCACGACATACCCACAGCAAAATGTTTGCCTCTCAATTACCCTCTGAAATGGCCGAACAAGCTACTCAGTTCAAGGGCAAACTAAGGCTGGGCAAGAAAGGCTGGTCAGCCAGAGACACCCAAATCCCCCGAGTGAATAAAAAGAATCCCATTGCACTGGGCCCCAATGGAACTGTGATGGGAACGATGTCCTGGCCAATCATGTCGATAGGTTTATGGACAGGCTTTAAACTAACAGAGCGTATGCAGGTACTGGGATCAGGTGGAAGGAGCTTTCCAAATCCAAAGAGAAAAGGCAAAGCATTGGAACAACATGGGAATGTGTCTGAAGACAAGCAGAAAAGAACAGGAAGGGGGAGAGTTTAAATAAAGCTGTATATCAGTGAATAGGTTTGTGACAGGAGTTTGTGGGAAAGAATAAGTCATGTTTTTTTTGGAATGCACATAGTCTCTGCAGTAAGGTAGATGGATTTGTGACACAGAAGAAAGATTTAGGCACCAGGGAGACATGCTTACAGGGCGAACAAATGATGGAACATTAATATTCAATTGTTCACAACCTTGCGGAAATTCAGGCAAAATGGACAACGCTAACAATAATGGATAACAAAACGTATTACAGAGGAAGAATTTGGCCTCCGATCATGAAGTAGAGTCTGGCTACTACTTGCTAAGGACACAAGCAGCAGTTCAATTTTAGGCAACCGAACAGCATTTCATTGCTCATCACAGCATTAAGCAGGAATTCATTGGAATTTTTAACAAAGGCATTTTGATAATATTGGGATATTTAAATATTTGCATTAGCTGGGACAGTCACACTGACAAGAGTGATATTGGAAGGGGAGTTCGGAGAATTTTTTTGTGTTTCTTTGAATAACTCATTGTGCAACTGGCTAGGGATGTAACTATCTCAGATTGATCATTGTGCGATAAAACTTAGTGAATGAGTAATGTCACCTGGAGAGATCCTCAGGGAGATTATGATAAAGTGCAGTTTAAAGAAATATAAAGTTTTCAAGTGAATCACAGAAAGGACACGCTACAACTAGAAACAAAAACAGTCAATTGCACGGGTTTGAGATGAGAACTGACCAAGGTAAACAGGCGTAACAGACTGAAACATGTGTCTGTAAATGAACAGTGGAAAACATTTGAAGGAACAGTGTAAATCACTCAGCAAAAGGATATTGAAACAGACAAAACCTCAGCAAGGAATTCCCACCCGGCCCTCACTCAGGACAAAATGGATCATATTAGATTATCAGGCTGAGAAGATCACCGAAAGTTCTTAAAATCCTAAAGTGAGAGAGTGTTTTAGAAGTAAGTTTTACAGGAATTGCAAAGGGTTTGCTAGCAGGAGGAGGGTAGTGGGAAGGGCATTCTATGTCAGGGTTTAATGATACGATACGAACAGTGAGAGGTGAAGGTGCTGGAGATAGTGAGAGTGTTACAGAGAGTGGTCATGTCCTGAACGGTGTTACAAAACCAGGACGGACTGCTGCAGCTGGAGATGTTTGCAGAGGTAGGGAGGGACATATATATTTTTATTTATTCATTCATGGGATGTGGGCAGCACTACCTTGGCCAGCATTCTATGCTCCACCTGATAATCGCCCAGAGGGTAGCTCAGACGTAACCATATTGCTTTGGGTCTGGAGTCACGTGTCGGCCAGACCAGGTTAGAATATCAGATGCCCTTCCCTAAAGGAGGTAAGTGAACTAAATGAGTTCATCCGACTGATCAACAATGCTTTTATAGTGGCCTCACCAATGTCTTAGGTAAAAACAATGACTGCATATGCTGGAAACCAGAGTCTAGATTAGAGTGGTGCTGGAAAAGCGCAGCAGTTTACGTAGCATCCGAGGAGCAGTAAAATCGACGTTTCTGGCAAAAGCCTTTCATCAGGAATACAGGCAGAGAGCCTGAAGGGTGGATAGATAAGTGAGAGAAAGGTGGGGGTGGGGAGAAAGTAGCATAGAGTACAATAGGTGAGTGGGAGTGGGATGAAGGCTCTCGGTCGTGGGGGAGGGTGGAGTGGATAGGTGGAAAAGAAGATAGGCAGGTAGGACAAGTCATGAAGACAGTGCTGAGTTGGAAGTTTAGATTTGGGGTGAGGTGGGGAAGAGGAAATGAGAAAACTGTTGAAGTCCACATTGATGCCCTGGGGTTGAAGTGTTCCGAGGCAGAAAATGAGGAGTTCATCCTCCAGGCGTCCGATTGTGAGGGAGCGGCGGTGAAGGAGGCTCAGGGCCTCCATGTCCTCGGCAGTGTGGGAGGGGGAGTTGAAATGTTGGGCCAAAAGGTGGTGTGGTTGATTGGTGCGGGTGTCCCAGTGATGTTCTCTAAAGCCTTCTTGGAGGCGTCCAGTCTCCCCAATGTAGAGGAGACCGCATCAGGAGTAACGGATCCAAAACATGACATCCCAACTCCCAACTCTCAATGATCTGCTCAATGAAGCTAACCAACCCAAATGCCTGCTTCACCAGTATGTCTACCTTTTACATCATATTAACAAAAACTGTGTACCTGCATCCCTGGGTCACTGATTGACCACACGACCCAGGGCCCGAACATTAATTGTACAAGTCCCACGCTGGTTTGTTTCACCAAAATGGAGCACCTCACATTTATCTAATTAAACTCAATTTGCTATTCTTCAGCCCACTATCCCAACAGTACTGTTCATCCTGTTGTATCACAAATAACCTTCTTCACAGCACACTTTACCACCAATTTCAGTGTCACCCAAAAAACTATTTTATCAAGAAACGAATATTCCCTTCCAACCATTTACCCAAATGACAAAGAACAGTGGGCCCACTACGCCGCTGTTCACATGCCTCCAGTCAGAAAAACATGTCTCCCAACACCCTCTGTCTCCTACCATCAAGTCAATTTTGTATAGAGTTGACTAGCTCCTCCTAAATGCAGTATCCTTTTGCATTGATCTGAGCTTACAACATGGAAGGTAGAACACAGAACAGTACAGCACAAGACCCTTCGGTCATGATGTCATGCCAATCATTTTTCTGTCTGTAAGATCAAACTAACTATGTACCCTTCTTTTTATGATCATCCATCTGCCTATCCAAGAGTGTACTAAATCTCCCTCATCTATCTAATGTTACTACCACAGCTGACAGTGCATCCCACACACACGCCAATCTATGTAAATAACCGACCTCTGACATCTGCCCTTAACCATCCTCCAATCACCTTAAAATTATTCCCCCTCCTAATAGCCTTTTAAGCCATGTGAAAAAGAAGTCTCACACTATTCACTGTCTACGCCTCACACCATCCTGTTCACCTGGACCAAGTTGCCCCTCACCCTTCTTCACATCAATGAGAAAAGCCTTAGCTCCCTCAACCTTTCTTCATAAGATATGCTCTCCTATACAGACAGCAGCCTGTTAAATCTCCTCTTTACCATCTCTGAAGCTTCCACATCCTTCCTGTAATGAGGGAACCTGAACTGAGCACAATAACCCAAGTGGGGTCGAACCAGGGCTCTATAGACCTGCAGCATAACCTCACGGCTTTAAACCTAAATCCCCCAGCTGATGAAATTCAACACAACACATTCCTTCTTAACAAGCCTATCAGCTTGGGTGGCAACTTTGAGTGATCTATGGACATGGAACCCAAGATCCCTCTGTTGCTCTACATTGTCAACCCTGTAATCTTGTAACCCTGTAATCTAAAATCTAAATTCGACCTTCCAAAATGAATCACTTCACATTTTTCCAGACCGAACTCCATGTGCCATTTCTCAGCCCAGCTACGCATCCTGTCAATGTCCCATTGCAACCTATAATAGACCTCCACACTATCCACCACTCCACCAACCTTCGTGATATTGGAAAACTTACTAACCCACTCTTCCACACCCACATCCAAGTCATTTATAAAAATCACAAACAGCAGAGTTCCCGGAACGGATCCCTGCAGAACACCACTGGTCACCAAGCTCCATGCTGAATGCTTTCCATCATGCATCACCCTCTGTCTTCTAAGAGACAGGAATTCTGTATCCAGACCGACAGTTTTCCCTGTACCCCATGCCTCTGTAATTTCTGAATGAGCCTTAAATATGTTTTGTCACATTCTCGAAAGATTCAATAAAATTTGTGAGGTATGACTAGCCCCTTACAAAGCCATGCTGACTATCTTCAATCAAACTATGAATCATAAATCATGTCTCTCAGAGTCATCCTCAATAATCTGCACACCACAGACATAAGACTGACAGGTCTGTAAATCCCAAGATTATCCATATTACCTCTCCGGAACAAGGGAATAAAATTTGCCACCTTCCAATCATCTGGTGTGACTCCAGTGGATAGTGAGAGTGCAAAGGTCATCGGCAAAGGCGCAACAATCTCTTCCCTCGCTTCCTGTAGTAACTTTGGACATATCCCTTCGGGTGCAGCAGATTTATCTATTCTTAAGCACATGCTCCATCTTAACATCAACCTGTAAACATGTATCAGTCCGTTTCATACTGTCCTCACAAATAACAAGGTCCCTCTCAGTAGTAAACACTGAGGCATAGTAATTATTAAGGGCCTCCCCTACCTCCTCCAACTCCAGACACAAGTTCCCTCCACTTTCCCTAATCAGCCTAACCCTCACTCTGGCGAACCTCTTGTTCCGCATGTAAGTGAAGAATGCCTTACAGTTCTCCGTAATCCTTCCCAACAAAGTTTTTTCATGTCCCCTTCAAGCTGTCCTAAGTACTTTCCCTGGTACCTTCAGAGAATCTCTACAGTGTGTAAACAGGCGATTTGGCCCAAGAACTCCATACCGACCTTCCAAAGAGTATGCCACCCAGACCCATTTCCCCCACCATATTACTCTACATTTTCCCTGACTAAAATGCTAAACCTACACATACTTGAACTCTATGGGTAATTTAGCATGGCTGATTCATCTAACCCTCACATCTTTGGGCTGTCGGTGAAAAGCGGAGCACCTGGAGGAAACACACGCAGACGATGGGAGAACGTGCAAACTCCACATACAGTCGCTGGGGGCTGCAATTAAAATCAGGTCCCTGGTGTTTGAGGCAGCAGTGTTAACCACGGAGACACCGTGCTGCCACATGTAACCTTCTAGAGTTCTATTTGATTCTTGCTTCCTCAACCTTAAGTCAGTTTCCTTCTTCCTCTTGACTAGACGTTCTACATCCCTTGGAACCTTGTCAAATATTTTGTTGAAGTCCATAGTGGACAACATTGACTGCTCTGCCTTCATCTATATCTTGTCAAACTCCTCATTCCTGATGAAGGGCTCCGGCCTGAAATGCCGATTCTCCTGCTCCTCGGATGATGCCTGATCTGCTGTGCTTTTCCAGCAACACCCTCTCAAGTCTGATCTCCACCATCTGCAGACCTCACTGTCTCCACCTCCTTGAAAAGTCAATCCGGTTTGAGAAACACTGTTATCCACTCACAAAGCCATGCTGACTATCTCTAATGAGCCCTTGCCCTTCCGAATATACTTAGCTCCATTCTCTCAGAAACTCGTTCAACAGCGTACCCATGACTGGGCTGTAATTTCCAGGCTTTTCCCTGCAGCCTGAAGTGATGGAACAACACTAGCCGCCGTCCAATTTTCCGGTACCTCACTGTGTCCGTTGAAATGTAATATCTTTGTTAGGGACACTGCAATCTCTTCACTAGCTTCCCACAATGTTCTAGGATCGACCTTATGAGCTCCCGAGGATTGATCGACCATTATTTGTTTTAAGACTCCAGCACTTTCTCTTCTCTGTTGAGGATTCTTTCCAAGACATCACTATTTATTTCCCCACGTTCCTGAGCTTTCATGCCTTTCTCCACAGTAAATTCTGACAACACTATTTTGTCTAATGTCTCACCCATCTCCTCTGGTTCCACACATAGGTGACTTCATTGATCTTGAACGGGCCCTATTCTATACCACGTTACTCTTTAGCCCTTCTTGAAACTTGTGCAAAGGCTTCTGTAAACTCAAATAAACTATAACCTCCGTACCACCACACATCTCCGATACCCTTATCTAGTCTGCCAATTATATTCACACCAACAAATAAAATCCAGCAGGCTGAATCACACATTGTCTGTATAAAATGTGTTTCTAAGGGTCCAGTTATTGTTTATTGTCATTTCCTTTCTAACACATTTCAGCTCCTGACTTACTGTCAGGCTAAAACTATTTGGTTTCTGACTGACAGCAGAAAGGTTTGTGGGAGTTCTTGCTTATCAATCTGAAAAAGGTAGCTTACAGGGTCATCAGGTAATACAGAAGGCAAATCAAATGCTGGCATTTATTACAAAGGGAATCGAGTCGAAAAAGAGGGAGATCTAGCTTAGGGTACAATCAGACCACACCTAGAATATTATGAGCAGTCTGAGTGCCATAAGGAACAACATTGTCACATTGGAGGCAGGTCAGAGAATGGTCACTCGGCTGATCCTGCGAATGGGGGGATTTTCTAATGGGAAGAGGTGGAGTAGACTGAGGTTGAACCCATTGCCGTTCAGAAAACATGAGAGAGAAATTGAAAGAAACATTCAAGATTCTGGGAGGCTTTGACAGGTTAGATGCTGGGAAGTTAGAAAACAGAACAATACAGCACAGTAATAGGCCCTTCAGCTTACCATGGCTGTACTGTCCATGATGCTATTCTAAACTAGTCCCATCTACCTGCACATGGTCCATATCCCTCTATTCTCTGCCCTGTTCATGTTTCTGTCTAAATGCCACTTCAATGCTTTGCACATATTTCTGCTTCTCCAACCTCCCTCAAAACTTCCACTCCTATGTTAGAAAAATGTGCCTTACACATCTCGTTTTAACTTCCTCTTTCTCACCTTAAATCTATGTGATCTATTTGAAACTTACACATTGGAAAAGAGATTACGACTATCCACATAGTCTGCCCCGTCCTAATTTTATTTTCCTGTACCTGGTCGCCTGTCAGCTTCTGATACTCTCACAACACAATCCAACTTTGCTTAATTTGCTCTCATGCCTAACACTCTCTTCAAAAACCTAACTCGGGCAACGTTCTGATAAACCCCTTTCTCACCCTCTCAAAAGCCTCCACATCCTTTCTATTGTGTGGAGATGAGAACTGTACACAGTACTCCAAAAGTGGATAAATAAACATTTTATACAATTACAACATCAGATGTCAACCACTTTACACAACGTTGTGACCGATGAAGGTCAGTGCTCCATTTGTTTTCTTTCCCATCTGAAACACTTCTGTTGCCATTATCAGGGAGTTACTGACTTGCACCAATATCCTTCTGTTTATCAATGTCCCTCAGTATCCTAACTTTCTTCTTGACTTTGACATGACCTCACACTTGTCCAGATTAAACTCAATTTGTCATTTCCCTGCACATCTTTCCAACTGATCAGTAACCTCCTGCAACCTTGGATCTCCTTGCTCATTAACCCCAACTCCACCAAATTTCATGTCACCTGCAATAATTATCTCTGTCACTTCCAATCGTTTCAATTGCGTGAGAATCTACAACAAGAGGGCAGAAAATCCCAGCAAGGGCTCACCCATTTAAGATGGAGATGAGGGGGAATGTCTTCATTCAAGAGGGGAGTGAGTTTGTGGGAATTCCTGCCTGCAAGGGGCTGTCAAGGCTGGGTCATTAAGAATATTTACAGCAGAGATGGTCAGATTTTAATGAATCAGGGAAACAAGGGTTTTGTGGAAAGGACAGGTTAAAAGAGTGGAGGATCATCAGATCAACCATGATCTGACTGAAGGACAGAGCATACTCAATGGGCCAAATGGCCAAATTCTGCTCCTCCATCTCATTGTCGGAACTCAAACTCAATATGTCCTGCATAACTATGGGGCTCGGTTCACAAAACATATTTATAATGGGATTATTAGATATTTATTAATACACAGCATTTGATCTACAAAAGACAATTTTGTTGATGAATCTGTGATGTCATGTTATAGAAAAACATCTTGTATACAATCCAGGATTCCATCCATTACAGCCCTGATACTCATTAGTTATCCATTCGGGATGGAGACTACTGTCACACACAGTTACTGTACCGCCCTTGCTACAAGTACATTCAGTATCCTGACTGTAACCATATTGACATTACCATCACTGGTTAGTTCCTACAAAAGAATTCCCGCTCAGGGCTGCTGCTGCTTGCTTATTCTCAGCTCCACTCAAATAAGACTACAAATTTTCATCTTCACTTCCACATGAATGTCTCATTACTGCGTTCACTCATCCTTTCTTCTTGTTGGCTTTTTGCCCAGCCTGGCTCGATCCCACAAAACTCTTCAGTATTCACTTACCTGCGATGGAAATTCTGCAGCAACATCTCTGGAAAGACAGTTCGATCATATCTGTTCACTGTCATTGCATCTCCTTTATAGCGAATGCAGGGAGTCATTCCCCAGTAGTGGGGGGTTGAACAGATGTATAGCGGTCACAGAGGCTAGAGGATGTTCGAGTGAAACAGAGTTACATCTGGTCAAGAATGTCAGTGGGACAGAGGGGTTTGGGGATTGGAGGAATTTACAGAGAGAGTGGGAGCTGGGTTAGATTCTGGAGATAGGAAGAGGGATGGATATAGGTTAGAGGCAGGCAGACTGATAGGCACTGACAGACGATCATAGAGGCATAGTCGTAGAGTCATAGAAATGTATAGAATGTAAACAGACCATTTGGTCCAACCCGTCCATAATGAACAGATACCCCAACCCAATCTCATCCGACCTGCCAGCATCTGGCACATATCCCTCCAAACGCCTCCAATTGATAATACCCATTCAAATGCTTCTTAAATGTTGCAATTGTACTAGCCTCCACAACTTCCTCTGGCAATTCATTCCATGCACGTACCACCCTGTTTGTGAAAAAAAAAACTACCCCTTAAGTCTCTTTTATATCTTTCCAAATTCACCCTAAACCTATGCTGTCTAGTTCTGGACTCCACGACCCCAGGGAAAAGACTTTGTCCATGTAAATTGTCCATGCTCCTCATAATTTTGTAAACATCCATAAGGTCACCCCTCAGCCTCCGACGCTCCAAGGAAAACAGCCCCAGCCTGTTCAGCCTCTCCCGATAGCTCAAATACTCCAACCCTGGAAACATATTTGTAAATCTTTTCTGAACTTTTCAAGTTTCACAACATTTTTCCGGTAGGAAGGAGACCAGAATTGCAAGCAATATTCCAATAGTGGCCTAACCAATGTCCTGTACTCAACATGACCTCCCACCTCCTGTACTCAATACTCTGACTAATAAACAAAAGCATACCAAACGCCTTCTTCACTATCCTATCTACCTGCGACTCCACTTTCAAGGTGCAATGAACCTGCAACTCAAGGTCTCTTTCTTCAGCAACTCTCCCTAGGATCTGACCATGAAGTGTATAATTCTTGCAAAGATTTGCTTTCCAAAATGCAGCACCTCACATTTAACTGAAAAAAACTCCATCTGCCACTTCTCAGCCCATTGACCCATCTGTTCAAGATCCTGTTGTAATCTGAGGTGACCTTTTTCGCTGTCCACTACACCTCTAATTTTGGTATCATCTACAAACTTACTGACTGTAACTCTGATGCTTGCATTCAAATCATTTATGTAAATGACAAAAAGTAGAGAACCCAGCACCGATCCTTGTGGCACTCCACTGGTCATAGACCTCCAGTCTGAAAAACAACCCTCCACCACCAGCCTCTGTATTCTACCTTCGAGCAAGCTCTGTATCCAGTGGCTAGTTCTCCCTGTATTCCATGAGATCTAATCTTGCTAATCAGTCTCCTATGGTGAACCTTGTTGAACGCCTGATTGAAATCCATATGGATCACATCTCCCATTCTTCCCTCATCAATCCCCTTTCTTACTTCCTCAAAAAACTCAACCAAGTTTGTGAGACATGATTTCCCACACCAAAAAGCCATGTTGACTATCCCGAATCAGTCCTTGCCTTTTAAAACCTGTCCCTCAGAATTCCCTCCAACAACTTGCCCACCACTGACATCAGGCTCACTGGTCTATAGTTGTCTGGGGGGTTCAGGGTGTTTCAGGGAGAAGAGTATTGTATATAATAACAGAGATATGGAAAATAGACGTGACTGAAAACGTTCAAAAATGTAGTTGGACTTCTATGCTCTAGAGGCGACGTAGACAGGAAAACAATGGACAATGCCAGGTTGCTGGGTTGGAGACAGTTACATAGATGGGGATGATTGCACAAACTGAAAGAGGTTCTGTTGTTGGGAGAGTTGGTGGGGGTGGGGGTGCTGAGGGTGAAGTTTACATAGATTAAGTTCGAAGAATTGGAGAAGGATAAGGCGATTACAATTTTTTCACAGCTAAGGAAGGATTGTAGGAGCTGGAGAGGTTTGCACAGATAGGGAAAGACGAAGAGGTCAAAGACAAATACATTGACATGTAGGGTGGTGTTGGTAGGAGGAGCTTACAGGGATAAACAACACTGTCTGTGTTTACAGGGATGAAGGAATTTACTATCTACTCGTAAAATGAAGGGATTAGGTTGTGAGGGATTGGAGAACCTGACAGAGACAGAGAGCATTGTGTGGATTAGAGGAGATTCCAAACAGAGAGAGGATTATTGGGACTGGAGGATATTACAGAGACAACTAAAAAAGCATGGGCCAGGAATGATGCCTGAGATCCTCTGTGCTGTCTCAGTGAGGACCAGTACAGCAGAGGTGAGAGCACGACTCTCACAAGATGGTGGGAATGAAGCCTAGAATGTTGATGTTCCTTGCTCAGCACTGTGTCTATGTCCTGTCTTCCGGGTCTGAATACAGAAGGCCACTAACCCCTCCCTGTGCTGTTTACTGTGAGTGGTCTTATCGGCTGCAGGATTTACTGAAAGCTCCTGATTTCATTCCCCATCTCTTTCTGGCTGACAAATTGTTTTCAGCGTGGTAATGGACGAGAATTAGGAATTCGGCTAAGTCAGTAACATCCTGATAACCTGCAGGATAGAGAGAAACAGACACAATGGGAATTTAGACTGAGGCAGTGAGGATGACTCATGTCCAGTAGCACTCAGTCCCACAGAGACCTGGAAAATGCCAGTCTCCATCCCTGGCGTGTGCTGCTGCATCTCTCTGGAGTGGAGAATTCTGTTGGCTCAGAATCTCAGACCAGCTGCAGGAGTGATAGGCATTGACAGATGCGGCACTTAGACCAACACAGTAAGGGATATCACATGGAGAGATACTGAGTGATATCACCAGATTTCAGCAGGTTTAGCAGGTCTTCAGAATCAAACAATGGTGTCAGAAGAAGTGGGTCTGATGCAGTGGGAACTGCTACCAATCTAAGGGAGAAGGCAACTATTTTATTGGGATGGTACATTGGTGGAACCAGTACGCTGGTCAATCATATGACCAGGATTATGCAGAGTGCTTTAAACTGGCACACAAGGGGACATAAATTTAAGGTGAAGGGTGGAAGGTATAGGGGAGATGTCAGGGGTGGGTTCTTTACCCAGAGAGTGGTGGGGGCATGGAATGCGCTGCCCGTGGGAGTGGTAGAGTCAGATTCATTGGCGACCTTTAAGCGGCATTTGGATAGGTACATGGATGGGTGCTTAATCTAGGATAGAAGTTCGGCACAACATCGTGGGCCGAAGGGCCTGTTCTGTGCTGTATTGTTCTATGTTCTATGTTCTACATGAGGAGGACCTGGTTCAGCTGAAAGGAAATCCCAATTCCATGGGGAAAGGTTGAAATATTTCAACATGGGGACGTTGAAATAGGCTGATTATCTCCCACTCTCAGGGGGAGTCTGTAGTTGGCTGTACAGACCGATGTGGCCTTCCAGCGACTCTGTTAGACTTGGGGCAGAAGGACGCCATGTGGATGGGGTGGATGCAGCTTTGGGCTGACAGCGCGCTCGTTGTACTGTTTTCTCCCGGATTCCCCACAGGAAATCCTAACACTTTTTTTTTCAGATCTCCCCCATCAACTGTGATTCCACATAAACGGCTTCTTTGACGTTTCAAGGACACTTTTCTCTCCCTCGCTATACTTTAGCCCGTTGAACCTTGTCAAAATGCCTCTGAAATTTTAAATATTCCCCACCACCAATAGTCTCCCACACACTTATCTGTTCTGCCAATTATACTCGTACCAAAATATAGAATACAACAGATGTTAAAATATTCTGCTTCTAAAAAAAATGTTTCTCCCATTGTTTATAAGTGTCCAGTTATCATTTATTGTCATATCCTTTATAATATAGTTCAGCATGTTCCCGACTTACTGTCAGGCTAACACAGTTTAGTTTCAGGTTGACTGCACAAAGGGTTTTGGGCGGCATGTTCAACACAACAGCCCGTTTCTGTGCTGCATTGTTCCACGTTCTATGTGACTCTTTCAAAATTATGCATCAAGGAGTAATCTCGACCAAGAAAAGACTCGGGCCTCTCTGGGATGAAAGAGAAATGAAAAGGGTTGTCGGGGAGGTGGACTGGTAAGAACAGGGAAGGGGAATTGGTGTGGTAAGAACAGGGAAGGGAATACAGTGTGGAAGAGGGAGCATGAAGAATAAAAGCAAGCAGGAACATAGGGAAGTCTGAGTGATGTTTGTGAGGGAGGCCACATATACGAGTGGAATAAATTAACAGCACATAGCTTAGGGACGTGCAGTGATGAAACCCTCATTTGAACATGACTGGAAGGAATAATAATAAATTATCACATCGGGTTAATATCCACATTTTTAAAGGTGGCGCAGGTTGGAAAAGAGATTGTCATGGAGGACAGGGATGAAACAGAACAATGGATCGACATGGATTTAGATCCACAGTAAAGGGATTACACCAGGGCCTGACCAATGAACCACAGCAAAGCAAGTTCAGTCTTGAATTATAGATGAATGCGCAATAATATTCACATCCGAACCAATTTCATTGTCCTTCAAAACACTCCGGCTGGACCTTGTAGCAGAAAAGATAGCACAGAACTGGAATCAGAAAACACTTCAGTTTTCGTCACTTCCATTTCTCTGCAAAATGAGATGACAAAAGACACATGCTGAGACACATTCAGAATAATCAAATATATCTCTTGGTTTGAGTGCTAAACATCCACCTGTTAAAGGAGTTTCCAAAATCCACCATCATCAACTCAGGACTGGAATTTACAAAATGATTTGAGGGATCTCGTACTTTAATGACAAGGTTATGTTATAGAGACGATTTGAGAGATTTGATATATGCATCCCATTTTAAGATATTTTTCTAACCGCCAATTCTGTTTTCCAAAGATTATTTGGTAAACAAAAGGTTGGAATACAGGGGAAAAAAGTTATTCATGAACAGAATCAATCTGCTGTAATAACTGAATTCAATGGCAGGTGTAGCTACCCAGTATGACAAGCGGTGGGGAAATCTCTCTTTACTCACGACAGGCGAGGGCAGCACATTGGCAGTACCGACTTTATCTCCATTGGAAATGGGAAGAGATGCGCTTTTGCACATGGTAAGGCCGTATGAGCTGGAGAGCGGTTATGAACCCGCTCAGCGAGAAGCGAGCACCTTGAAAAATAACTTGCGGTCAAATGTATCGCATTTCCGAGGTGAACAGCCGCCATTTTGGCCGGGGATGTGGACGCATGCGCAGACGGCCCGTGACGTCACTGTGGCGGGCGGGGCCTGAGGGTGACTCATGTCGATGCTGAAAATCTAAGCGTCAATCAGGCAGTGCTGGAGGACGTCAGCAGGGTCTGGCAGGAGATGTGGATGCAGAAACAGAGTGAACCATTCCAGTCCTGTGTGCATGTTCTTCAGAACCCATTACCCGGGTGCAGCAGTGTCTTTGGCGATAGCTTTATAACAGCTTCACCCTCAGGTGATCTTTGAAACAATCAGGTCTACCTGAATCTCTGAATTTTTATGCACGTGACATTTTTAATCATCCTGTTCAGATGTGTCATGTCCCACTTGTGAAGCAAGTAGGGGCTTGAGAATCCAGGCCTTCTTAGTTAGAGGAGAGTTCCTCAATGTCGAATCTATGGCCCAACCATCTTCAGCTGCTTCGCCAATCACTTTTCCTTCGGAAGTAGGGATGTTGGTTGAAGATTTGACAATATTCACCATCATTTTCAACTGCTCAGATACTGATGTAGCGCATATCCATATGTTCACGTTGAAACTTTGCTCGCTGAGTTGGTAGGCTTGTTCTTACTGAGGTAAAAACAATGACTGCAGATGCTGAAAACCAAATACTGGATTAGAGGTGCTGGAAGAGCACAGCAGTTCAGGCAGCATCCAACGAGCAGCGAAATCGACGTTTCGGGCAAAAGCCCTTCATCAGGAATAAAGGCAGTGAGCTTGAAGCATGGAGAGATAAGCTAGAGGAGGGTGGGGTGGGGAGAGAGTAGCATAGAGTACAATGGGTGAGTGGGGGAGGAGATGAAGCTGATAGGTCAAGGAGGAGAGGGTGGAGTGGATAGGTGGAAAAGAAGATAGGCAGGTCGGACAAGTCAAGGAGACAGGAACTGAGCTGGAAGTTTGAAACTAGGATGAGGTGGGGGAAGGGGAAATGAGGAAGTTGTTGAAGTCCACATGTTCTTACTGAGAACAATATTACACCCTGAACCTGAACTAAGCTAAAAATGTTCTGAAAAATCGCATACCCACATGTAGCAAGACCTAGCCAACATCTAAAATCTGCACAAGTGGCAAATAACAGCTGTATCACATCCGTGCCTGGCAAAGACCATCTTCAACAAGAGAAAATCTGAATATTCGTTGTTGACATTCAACCGCAATATCATTGTTGAATCCTCCATAAGCAGCATTTCGTGGTGTAAGATTGACGAGAAACTGAACAGGACTGACCATACAACTGTTGATACATGATCAGGGCAGAGGCAAAAAGTCTTGCAGCGCTCAACTCACCTCCTGACTCCCCACCTTACAAGATGTAAGTCAGGTATGGTACTGAATACTCTCCACTTGCCTGGCTGATTGCTGCTTCAGCAATGCAAGAACCGGCACGATGGCACAGTGGTTAGCACTGCTGCCTCACAGCGCCAGAGATCCAAGTATGGAGTTTGCACATTCTCCCCGTGTCTGATTGGGTTTCTTCCGGTTTCCTCCCACAGTCAAAAAATGTGCCGGTTGTGTGAATTGGCCATGCTAAATTACCCGTAGTGTTTAGTAATGGCGTAAATGTAGGGAAGTCGGTCAGTGTGGACTTGTTTCCACACGGTAATTAATCTGTGCTTTTCAACATCTGGGGCAAAACAGTACTTCCGATTGTCAACAACCTTCGCCATTGATCTCCAGTAGCAGCAAATGCTATCATCTCTTGTGTAACATTCTTCTGTATAGGGGGCTATGCTATCCATCAATTCGTGATGTGTATTCTGCAATAGGTTTGCATCTCAGAATACACAATGTCTCGGGTTCGTTTTTGCATTTGATGGTGCCTTTTGCATCTTTCAAGATGATTGGATAATTAGTTTGTAAGGATGTGTGGAATAGAGAATGGATGTCTTTTTGAAATTGGATTTGTTTGATCTGAGACTTTACGTTGTGTGGACCACTATAATATTTGAAAATCATTTCACAGAGAAATAGTTTGAAAGAACTGAAGATCAGGGAGACAAATCAAACATGATATAAAGATCCAACAGAGTCACTAAATTCATTTGGATATAAAGGGAACATGTTTATCAGGTATATCAGTGAGCAAAGGTTTCAAAGAACATTGTGTGTGGTAAAGCACCTACACAGACAAACAGACACATATAAGATGTGAGTGTTCCAGTGAACTGACTGCAGAAATTATTTAACATTTTCCAGTTAACAACCTAAAAAAATTCACAGACAGAGAAGCCATAAATATGTTGTGTTTATGGGAAATGATTCACCAGATCATTCAACTTGGAGATATGTGAGGAGATCAGCACCATGGAAATGCCAGGATTGTGAGAAGAATTGCAAATTCCCAGACCAGCTGAAGACTGATCGACACAGACATTCCGGGGAGAGACCGTTCACCTGCTTTATGTGTGGAAAGAGATTTATTTTGTCATCCAGCTTCATGTCACACCAGTGGCTCTACACTGACAAGAGACCTTTCCCCTAACTGGGGGGAAAAAACTTTTAGATCTGTAAAAGTCTTAAATTCAATGGTATTTATTTAACATCACCCTGTTCACATGGAGGAGTCGTCATTCAGCTGTTCCATGTGTGGGAAGGTATTCACTTGGGGCTCCTGAAGAAGGGCTCATGCCCGAAACGTCAATTTCCCTGCTCATTGGATGCTACCTGACCTGCTGTGCTTTACAAGCAACACATTTTCAGCGCTATTCACTTGCGGATCCAGCAATGACTTGCTCTTTCCTCCTTGATAAGAGTCCGAAGCATTTCCCCACTACAGAGCTTAGGCTAACTGATCTAAAATTCCTCATCTTTTGTTTACCCTCGTTTTTTAAAGACTGGCGCCACATTAACTGTGTTCCAATCTGCTGGAATTGCCCCAGAGTCCAGCAAATTAGGGAATTTACTGACATTGCACCTGTTCTATCCCCCGCTGTCTCTTTTAGCACCCTGGAATGCATTACACCAGGACTAGGAGACTTGTCTATACTTAGCTCCATGTGTTTGCCCAGCACTAGCGTTCCGTAATAACGTTTGTTTCCAGATCCTCACCGACTCCATCTCTTTGTCAATCACTGGTGTGTTATTAGCGCCCTCCATTGTGAAGACCGAAACAAATCACCTGTTCAGTGCCTCAGCCATTTCATCACATCCCATAACTAAATGCCCCTTCTCATCCTCTGAAGGAACAACATTTACCTTCGCGATTCTTTTTCATTGAAATTTTTCATAGGAACGTCTACTATCTATGTTTAAATTCTGTGATACATCCTTTCTCTGCTGTTTTTTTCTTACGGTTCTTTATCCATCTTTATGTGGCTTTCTTTTGACTTTTAAAGCTTTCCAAATTTTCCAGTTTCATACTGTTTTTGACCACTTTGTGTGCCTCATCTTTCAATGTGATCACCTCCTTAATTTCCTGATTTGGAGATGCCGGTGTTGGAATGGGGTGTACAAAGTTAAAAATCACACAACATCAGGTTATAGTCCAACAGGTTTAATTGGAAGCACACTAGCTTTCAGAGCGATGCTCCTTCATCAGGTGATGGTGGAGGGCGCAATCCTAACACAGAATTTATTGAAAAGATTTCCAGTGTGATGTAACTGAAATTATAGATTGAAAAATTGATTGTCTGTTAAGCTTAAATCACAAAAACGTTTTTTAAAAAGTTGCATTCTCGGGTTAGCTGTTAACAATGGTGATAGCTAGACAAAATGTTGAAGGTTGGCCCACTGTGTTCTCTGTCTATGCCATGAAGTTCAGATTGAATCTAATCTAAAAAGTGCGATAACGCAGTTTTACATAAATTCATGCAGTTTTTGAACTCAGAGTTCTACATGAATGCATGCAGTTTTTGAGCAAAGTACAATGTAATCTTGCAAGTACAAATTCACCCCACAAGGATAGAGACGAGAGGGCTGAGGGGAGAGGGGATAGGAGAGAGGCGAGAGAAGAGAGGGAAGAGAGAGAACAGAGAGTGGTGAGGAGTAAGATGAGAGAGTGGTGAGGAGTGAGAGGAGGGAAGAGGGGAGAGGAGATAGGGGAGAGGAGAGAGGGGGAGGGGAGGGGAGTGAGGGGAGAGGAGAGAAGAGAGCGGAGAGAGAGAGAGAGCAGAGTGGTGAGGACTGAGGAGAGAGTGTTGAGGAGTGAGAGGAGGGGGAGAGGGGAGAGGAGATAGGGGAGAGGAGAGAGGAAAGAGAGGAGAAGGGAGACTAGAGAGGGGAGAGGAGATGGGAGAGGGGGAGGCGCAGAGGGGAGGGGGAGAGGAGAAAGTGGAGAGGAGAAAGCGGAGAGGGAAGAGGGGATGAGGAGAGATTGGAGAGGGGAGAGGAGAGGGGAAGGAGAGAGGGGAGAGGAGAGATGGGAGAGGCGAGAGCAGAGAGCAGAGAGGGTAGAGGAGAAAGGAGAGATCAGAAAGGTAATGAAATATCTGGATATCAAACCTACAGCTCAGCGAGCAAACCTACACCCTAAACCTCAACCTGAGTTACAAACTTTCACAAACCTCGCAAAAAACCTATGGGCGCTACATGCTACAGCTTACCCGACGATGGGAAAGGAATGCCATCCGAGAGAGTTCCACCCGCGAACAGCTGTACTTCCTGCATGAATGTTTATGAAAACAGGTACTGCAAAAATGTCTCCAGTATAAACCGCCGATAAAAACACCTCAAGGCAGAAGTTTAACAGAACGAAATGGCCGTGGAATTCTCCGCGAACTAATCAACGAGAGGGGAGGCAGAGAGGGGAGAGGGGATGAGGAGAAAGGGGGGAGGGGGGGTTTGAGAGGGAAGATGAGAGAGTGTAGAGGAGAGACGGGAGAGGGGAATGGCGGGCGGAGAGAGGAGAAAGGGGAGAGGAAAGAGGGGAGAGGAGACAAGGTAGAGGGGAGAGGGGAGATGGGAGAGGGTAGAGGAGAGAGAGGAGAGGAGAGAGGGGAGGGGAGGGGGAGAAGAGCGGGTAGAGGTGAGGGGGAGAGGGGAGAAGGGTGAGAGAGGGGAGAGGTGAGAGCAGAGAGGAGTGATGGAGAGTCGGTAAGAGGGAGAGGAGAGAGGGGTGAGCGGAGAGGAAAGAGAAGAGAGGCGAGAGCAGGGGGAGAGGGGAGCAGAGAGAGAGGAGAGAAGAGCGAGGAGAAGGGAAGAGGGGAGATTTGATAAGCAGAGAGGGTAGGGGAAGAGGAGGGGGAGAGGTGCGATGAGAGAGGAGAGAGGGGCGAGGGAAGAGGAGAGATTGGTGAGGAGTGAGAGAAATGAAGCGAGGTGAGATTGGAGGGGGTGATGGGAGAGGAGAGCGGGGAGAGGGGAGAGGGGAGAGGAGAGAGCAGAGAGCAGCGAGAAGAGGTGGAGAGGGGAGAGGGGATCAGGAGAGAGAGGAGAGAAAAGAGGGGGAGGGAGGGGAGAAGAGAGAGTGGTGAGGAGTGAGAGGAGAGGAAAGAGGATACAGGCGAGAGGAGAGGGGGAGAGGGGAGAGGAGATGGTAAGAGAGGGGAGAGGGAGAGGAAAGCAGGGAAAGGGGACAAGAGAGAGTAGAGAGGAGATGAGGAGAGAGGGGAGGAGGAGAGGGGAGAGGACAGAGTGGTGAGGAGATGAGGAGAGAAGGGAGGGGGATAGGGGAGGGGAGATGATGAGAGAGGGGAGAGGAAGAGGAAAGAAGGGAAAGGGGAGAGGGGACCGAGGAGAGGGGAAAGGGGATAAGCAGAGAGGGGAGGTGGAGAGGAGAGTGCGGAGAGGTGCGAGTAGAGAGGAGAGAGAGGCGAGGGGAGAGGTGAGAGTGGTGAGGAGTGAGAGAAATTGAACGAGGTGAGATTGGAGGGGGTGATGGGAGAAGAGAGTGGGGAGGAGGGAGAGGCGAGAGGAGAGAACGGTGAGGGGAGGGGGAGAGGGGAGTGGGAGCAGGGGAGACGAGACTGTGGTGAGGGGGAGGGGATGAGGGGAGAGGGGAGAGGAAAGACGGAAGAAGGGAGAGGAGACAGGGTAGAGGAGAGAGGGGAGATGGGAGAGGGGAGATGAGGGAGGGGAAAAGGCGAGGAGAGAGGCGAGAGGAGAGAAGGGTGAGGGGAGAAGGGCAGGGTGCGACAGAGGAGAGTGGGGGCAGGGAATAGGGGAGAGGTGAGCGAGAGAGAGAAGAACAGAGAGGGGGGAGCAGAGAGCAGAGAGGAGAGAGAGGAGAGGTTGGAGTGAGGAGGAGTGAGAGGACAGTGGAGAGGAGAAAAGGGACAGGGGTGAGGGGAACGCACAGATGAGAGAGGGAGGGGGAGAGGTGAGAGGAAAGTAGATAGAGGAGAGGAGAGAGAGGAGAGTGGACAGGGGGTGAGGAGAGTGGGAGAGGGGAGAGGGGAGAGGAAGGAGGAGAGAGGGGAGAGGGTAGAGGAGAGAGGAGAGTGGGGAGAGGAGATGAGGAACTACTGGTGAGAAGAGAGGGGTGAGGAGATGGGTAGAGGGGGAGGGGTTGAGGTGAGAGGGGAGAGGGGAGTAGAGAGATGGGCGAAGACAGAGGGTAGAGGGGATTGGGGAGCGGAGAGAGGGGAGAGGCGAGAAGGGTAAGGAGATGAGGATGGGGAGAGGGGAAAGGCGAGAAAGGTGAGCAGAGAGAGGATGAGAGGGGAGTTGAGAGGGGAGAAGAGAGAGGAGAGTGGGGTGAGTGGAGCGGAGACAGGGGAAGGGGAGAGTGGAAAGAAGAGCGGAGAGAAGGGAGAGGAGTGAGGAGAGAGAAGAGAGGGGAGTAGAGAGAGTGAATGAGGAGAGAGTGATGTGGAGAGTGTAGAGAGGAGGGGGGAAGAGAAAGGAGAGAGCAGAGAGGTGAGAAGAAAGAGCAGAGAAGGGGAGGTGAGTCGGGAAACGGTAGAGGGGAGAGGAGAGAGGAGAGTGCAGATAGCAGAGTGGAGAGGGGAGAGCAGATAAGGAGAGAGGGGAGAGGGGAGATGAAGGAGGGGACGGGAGGTGGAGAGAAGAGAGTGGTGAGGTTTGAGAGGAGAGAAGAGATGAGAGAAGAGAAGGGGAGGGGCAGAGGGGAGAGGAGATGAGGAGAGTGGAAGAACGTAGAGGAAAGAGTGGAGAGGGCGAGGAGAGAGTAGAGTGTAGAGTGGGAGAGGGGAGAGGGTACAGGGGAGAGGAGAACGGGAAGAGGGGAGAGGTGAGAGGATAGAGGGGAGAGGGGAGAGGAGAGAGGGGAGAAGCGAGAGGGGAGAGGATAGAGAGGAGAGGAGAGAGGGGAGGGGGTTAGGGAAAGGAAAGAGCAGAGATGGAAGACGGGAGAGGGGAATGGGGAGAGGAGAGAGCAAAGAGAGGAGAGGAGAGAGGATAGAGGGGACAGGAGAGAGGAGAGGGGAGAGGGGACAGGAGAGAGTGGTGAGTAGTTAGAGGAGAGGAGAGAGTGGAGAGGAGAAAGGACAGAGGGGTGGGGGAGAGGGGACAGGCGAGAGTGGTGAGGCGTGAGGGGGGAGGCTAGAGGCGAGAGGAGGGATGGTCGATGTGAGAGTGGAGAGGGGAGAGGAGAGAGGGTTGGGGAGGGGGAAAGTGTAGAGGAGAGAGGAGAGGGGGAGAGGGGATAGGAGATAAGGAGAGAGAGGAGAGGGGAGAGGAGAGTGGGGAGGGGATGAGGAGAGAGGGGAGAGGAGAAAGGAGAGAGGCGAGGGGAGAGGAGAGAGTGAAGAGCAGAGAGCAGAGAGGGGAGAGGGGAGAGGAGAGCGCGATGAGGTGTGAGAGGAGAGGGGAAAGGGGAGGAGAGAGAGGGGAGGGGGTGAGGGGAGAGGGGAGGGGTGAGCGGGGAGAGGAGAGATTGGTAATGAGAGAAGGGAGAGCAGAGAGCAGAAGGGGAGAGGAGAGAAGAGAGTGGAGAGCAGAGAGGGGAGAGGTGAGAGGAGTGGGGAGAGGGGAGACGAGAAAGGGGAGAGCAAAGAGGGGTGAGGAGGGAGGAGGGGAGAGGGGAGTGGAGTGAGGGGAGAGGTTAGTGAGGAGAGTAGAGAGGACAGATGAGAGAGGGCAGATGAGAGAGGGGTGAGGATGCAGGGTAGGGGAGAGCAGATGGCAGAGAGTGGTGAAGAAAGAGAGTCGAGATGAGAGGGGTGAGAGGCGAGTGTAGCGTGGAGTGGTGAGATTGGTGAGGAGATAATGCAGAGACGTGAGGGGAGAGGACTGAGGAGAGAGGGTGGAAGGAGAGACCGTGGAAAGAGAGAGGGTGGAAGGACAGTGTTGAGGAGGGGGCAGGGGAGAGGAGAAGAGGGAGAGAGATGCGGAGGAGAGGGGGAGGAGAGGGATGTGAAAGGAGGTGAGGGGGAGGGGGAGCAGCGAAGCAGAAGGAGGGGAGGAGTGTGGCGAGGAGAGGGGGAGGACAGACGGGGAAAGAGAAAGGGGTGGAGGAGAGAAGGGGCGAGGAGAGAGATGTGGACCTGAGGGGGTTAGGACACAGATACGGGGCTGACAGGAGGAGAAGAGGGTATTGGAGAGGGCCGGAGAGGTGGGGAAAGGGAAAGGGCGGAGGAGGGAAGGGAGGAAGAGCGAGGGGTGGACGAGACGGAGTGTAGGAGCAAGACAGGGATGACGAGAGGCAGGGGAGGGGTTTGGAAAGGGTGTGATAAGAGAGAGGGAGGAACGGGTAGGAGGATATGGGGCGGGGAGGATGAGGAGACAGCACAGGAGACAAAGGAAGGACACAGGGTGAAGGAAAGAGGGGGTTGGTTACGAGTGGGGGATGTGAGGAGTGGGGGTGAGGAGTGGGTAGTGAGGAGTGAGGCTGGAGGTGTGGGATGAGGAATGGGGTGAGGCGTGGGGGTGAGGAGTGTGCGTGAGGCGTGGAGTGCTGAGGTGGGGTGAGGAAAGAGGAGGAAGGGGGTGTAGGGAGGAGGAGGAAAAGAGAGGGGTGGGGGTGCAGGGGAAGACAGAAAAAGAGAGGGTGGGAAGATGGGTAGGAGAGTAACACGCCCAGACCTTTCTCCATCTGACCAGTTCAACTAATTCGATGGGTAACTCCCCCATGACCAATCCACCCTGACCTGCACACTGTGTGAGGAAACCCACGCAGATACTGGGGAGAAAGTACACACTCCACACAGACAGTCGTTTTGGACAGGAAACGAACTGGGTCTCTGACACTGTATGGCAGCAGTGGTAATCTTTGAGCCACCGTTCCACCCTGACGAGAGAGTGAGGGAGAGAGCGGGGGTGGAGAGGGGAGAGAGGGGAGAGAGAAGAGAAAGAGGAGAGAGAGAAGAGAGGGGGAGCAAGAGAAAAGAGAGGAAGGAGAGAAGAGAATTGGGAGAGAGAAGGGGGGGAAGGAGAGAGAGGGAGGAGGAGAGAGAGGGTGACGAGAGAGTAGGTTAGAAGAGGGGGAGAAGAGGGGGATGGGGCAGAAGAGAGGTGGAGAAGACGTGGAGAAGAGAGGGCAGGAGAATGAGAGTGAGTGAGAGAAAATGAGAGAAAGAGAGAGAGGAGAGAGAAGAGAAAGACAGAGCGAGAGAGAGAGATAGAAAAGCAAAAAGGGAAAAAGTGACCCCTAGCCCACACTCTGTCACAGACAGACAGAGACAGTAACAGTTAGATACTCCCCCGGTCAGCCGGCATGGCGTGAGGGTAATGGCTGATTGAGCTCAGTTCAAATACTCCCAAGGTCTATCACTCAAAACCCATCTCCTCCCCAACCCGTTCATCTAGTCATCTCCCAGCTTCCTCTCCCTGGCACACACCTATCCGAGGTATGGGAAAAACCAACAATCACCTAAGACTTTGGTTCAGATCGTCAAGGAGGATATGATGGAGAAATTATATGTAGTGATTGGTAATGACTGAGGATGCAACTCTCAAACGACAATCATTTTCAGTTTCTGATGAATCGGTCGATCATGTCAGAGTTTGATTAAACGTTTGTATGGTGTGTCCTGTCTGTGAATCTTCTTCAGATATTCAAAGAAGTTTAATACATGTAGTGTCAGTCCAGGTGACAAATCAGACAGAGATTTAATTCCATCTGTTTGATGTTTTTGTGTGTATATCCTTCCTTGCAATCCTCAGAGAAAGAAGCTTCCAAAATCCATCACTATTAGGGCAGAAAGAAAAGAATAATCAAAATAAAGTAAGAAATTGTCTCTAAACAAGAACATTATTTCTCTCTCCCAAAATGAGCCAGTCCTATTGTGTTCCTCGAGCACTCTCTCTATAATTTCAGAAACTCACATTATCCGTCCTCCTGGTCGAGGGTGATCAGTATATTCACAACAAAGATCATCATACATTGTGAAGGATGGGAGGGTCCTGAGAGGGGATAGGCTCATTCATTTACCAGAAAGTTTCAGGAGTGATTTATGATGCGATGGAGCAACTGGAGTTGAAGCGAGATGCGACCGAGTTTATTGGCTTACAATTTGTGTAGATTAGGAAGATGAAAACAAGATGTTCACAGTAGCTGGGGGAAATGGACGATGAGATACAAAAATTACGATTTTGGATAGATTTACCGGTAGGCTTTGATGAACTGGTTATATAGAAGGGATTCAATACCGACCCTATCTTAATGGTATACACTTGCACTGCGTAGCCTGAAGCGCTGTATTTAATCTTCAGTTTCTGTCAAAGTGTGGGCTTGAATTATCCCAGTACCGGAGTCATAGTGATGTAACTTCGGCAGTTACGTCGATGGGCCTGGGTATCTTCCAGTTTGTGATGTTTCCTTTCCCTTTGGGTGTTTGAGGACCACTCAAGCCCTCTGACACTCTCGGTGATGAAAACAGGAACATTGGTGACAGACTAAAAACAGTGAGAGCTCCGTACTTAAGATCCCATCTAACCTTCCTGCTTACAGGAAATCGGCACGCCTGTTTGGTGATAGGCTGTGTAGCTCAAATGATCAGCATCAGGCTGCAAGATAAAGGTTAGCAGTTTGAGACCATCCAGGTATGGAGCTTTGGTTGTTCCAGATCAGACTATGGGAATACCACCCTACTTCCATTTAAACCGGAAAATCTATGGTAAGGTTGAATTGCAGCCTAAACCATTGATGCCTCTGTGTTCCCTGACCCAACATGTAGTACGATAGGGACAAACACTGCTCTCTCCAGACCGCTGCTGTCAACAGAAAGTGGCCACTGCAGCTCTCTGCAGAGCCCTGGGAAACAGCTTACAGAAACTCTCCCTTTATGAACGGCGCTTCCCGTGTGAAAATCTTTACATTTAATGCAGTTCGTCTGCAATCCAACCACTGTCCCCAAGATTAGAAACTGCAGGATTTTGTGATGAGAACATTGTTATGATTTTGAAGGAGTACCCTCCACCATTAAAAGAGAGTGAATGGTGTTCAGTACTGAGAGCTGTCAAATACCTGTGATGACCAGCTAGCAGTCTCAGCGTGTCCTGGAAAATCGGAAAGATGTAACATTTGGCTGTGAAACAAAGCTGAGTTGGTTGTTAATTAGGAAACAATTCGTATTTCACCAATTAATTTACATTATGCCTCAGAATACTAAAATCCAATCGTACTTGAATTTCGTGTTTAGAAACATTGCAGAATCGAGGACTTCCATAATGTTGCCTCTACTGACCGTTCCCCATGAAACATGCCCAGGTCCTCAGTTGAGGATTTTTGTTGGGAACCTTTGCTCCTTGGTTTTGAACTGGGCCGTATGCCCAAGGAAAGCAAATGTGGTACTGCTTTTAGTGGAAGGATCAGAGCATGGTAACTCTACTCTGAAACAGAATGGCCATCAATGCTGTACACATCTGTGCATATTCAGAACCAGGTTGGAGAAAACCATAACAATGTTTCACACAGTAATGAAACGGGATTGCATTCCTTTTCACCACTACAGCATGTATGAGCGAGCAAATTCAAAGTGAGGTTTGCTGATGTGAACAGCAAGTTACAAAACTCTGCTCTGCTCATGTCAGTCTGAAAGGCTGCCATCGGGAATAAGGCTATTCTTGCCGAATTTTGAAGCGGGGAGTTTGAAGTGGGGAGTTTTCGTGAATGAGTTGACTCCAATAGCCACTGCACTACAGGAAGCATCCCCGCGAGCAGCTGATGTTCAGAGTCGGCCAGCACTAACATTTATAGCCGTTCAACGCTTCACCTTTCTGTTTCCAGTAGCTGGTTATTCTCCAGCGTAAGTGACATTATTGAAAAATTATGAAAATCACGTGAAATTGTTCACAAAATATAGACAAGGATGCTGTCAGAGGTGCACAGTTTGGAATGTAGGGTGAGTCTGAACATGCTGAGACAACTTTCCCTTCATCGTCGGGCATGACATTAAGGAAGCTTTGTCCACAGAATATTTAAGTTTTTGTTTTCCTCAATGTGGGGCAAGTTGAAAACTGGAGAACATAGGTTTAAGGTGAGATGGGGAAAATATAAAAGGGACTTCAGGCAGCTTTCCCACGCGGAAGGTTGTGAGTGTATGGAATCAGCTACCAGAGGAAGTGGAAGAGGCTAGTACACTCAGAAGATTCCAAAGGCAACCGGATGAGTTTCTGGATAGGAAGAGTTTAGAGGGATAGAGGCCAAATGCTGGGAAATGGGAGTTTGTTTGAAATGCATTTTCAGATATGTCGAAGCATGAATGCTGTTCTGGGGACAGTCCGAGGGCAATCAGCCATAAACGGCTCCCAGATCCTTCCGAGCAATTCCAAACTGCGCTCCCAAAATGTATTGGAAACTTAGTGCACCGCCACCTCCCGAAAAGCTCCGAAATGAGGGAAATGAAAGAACTGAATATGAATGTGCTGTGAAAAGTGAAAATTCCCAAACACAGTCTCGGTTAGATTAATTTGCCCATCAATCAACATGCAGCAGTGCCTGCAGCCCACGTCTCCAAGACAAAAGTGAAGGAAATAAAAGAAATTTCACACCATATGACATCACAATTCACTGGAATTATTTTCCCATTCGCCGGAACACCAAATAATGAGAAGTAAAGTCACTGCAGGATTTTGTTTCACGACAGCAATGAAATCCCAATCTCCGTTCGGTTTCAGTGAAAACAGTGAACAATCCAACTTGTCCGGAACATGGTGCAGCAGTGGAACCGCTTGAGATCGGGACATTTCATGTGGAACACAAACGTGATCATAACAGCATCAACATTGACAGGGTGGAGAGTGTGCGCTCCGCCAAATCACAGGTACATTTGCAAGAAGCAAAACCACATGGTTGTGTTGGAATTTAAACACAGCAGCATTTAATGGGCAACGCACACACAAAGGGAAGCGGTCGGATCTGAACACACGCCACCTTAGAGTGGGAAAATGGTGCCTTCGACCACTCGGCCACGAAACCAGCCACAGCTGCACCCTATTTTCTTACACCTTCCATGGTGCTTCTGCGAAACATTAGAAGCAAAGTCACAGAGAAACAGTTCTGGAATCCATCTCCTGCTCGCACAGCTGCAGGGAAATGCCCGACTGCAATATCAATCTCGCAACAAACTTTCAATCCAGACAAAAATAATTGGAAAGCCGGAATTAAACTTCTGAGATTCGCTTAAGCCACAAACGTAATGTCTGTATGAGAGAATGGATACTCGGTTATGATTCGACAAAGAAACCATGAGCTCCATGACATTACTGGTATTCTGATTCTTGCCTTGGCAAATGATTTCGTCCTTTGCTCAAAACAGGGCAACTTTCACGTTTACACGGAACACAAAACATACTGGACTACAAGGGAAATGCACAAAGCTGAGCACGCCGTGTTCCACATCATACCGTACAGCGTACTTACAGTTACTACGTCTGTTTTGCAGAATAAGCGTCCCAAAGAATGCTCTCCACCTGAAAAGCAGAGGTAGCTGGACAATTCGAGAAGATAGATCACATTGTGAGGATGATCAAACCTCGGTGCCAGTACGAGTTGGCACTTTCCTTGTCTTTTACCTTAACCATTGCTGCAGAATGTCCACACCGGGGCATGCGCCACATGGCTGCCAGCTGAGGTGGAACCCTGCGTGGGAATCGATGAGTAGCGACTCAGTAAATTTTACTAAATTCTATGGTGGTTATTAGCGATGCAGTTTCTGATCAGGTCAATGTAAAAGGCAGTTTCTGAACATATTAACAGAAGTCAAAAGGTGATTACCCAACCCCTCACTCCTGAAGATGTCAAAGAGTAACTGTACTTGAGTACTCTTTTTCTCGATGGGAGGAGCTGTCCCGCCTGAGTCACCTTCATGTCTCTTGTTGCTGAATGAATCATAAAGAAGGAGTTTCAGCAGAGCTGGAACTGCCTCACTTTGATATTGCCCTTGCCCACTCCCCCTTCCCCGTTTACATTTTCCTGCTCCTCTGCGATTTCAAGAAAGCCAAACGGATGCAATGTCATTCGGTAGCCTGTTTGTCATTACCAATGTTTCAGTTGCAACATGGCTTAGATCTCACGGCACACAATAGTATGAGTGACGCTTTGACAGCAGAAGTCCAGAAGTTCATCTGAGACTGTAAATTCATTCATTGCTTTTGCTCATTGAATGAGCCACTAATGTCGGAAGTGATGCAAAAAGTGATTCCGGACTTCTGGTGCTAATTCGCGCATGTTGAATAACGACAGCCAGCCTCCAAATGAGGCCTTTCAAAGACTACCTTGGGATACATTTGACAGTGAGGCTACTTTAGGAAGCCCTGGTGCATATCAGCTTTCTCCTTGGCTTTGAACCGGGCTGCCTACGCAAGGAATGCAAATGTGGTGCTGCTTTTCGTGGAAGGATGAGAACACGGAAACTACACGCTTCAACAGGACGGCGCATGTTCATAACCAGGTTGGAGAAAATCTTAACAAGGTTTCACACAGTAATTTAACGAATTGCATTACTTTTCACGACGAGAGCAGATTTGCGCGAACAAACACAATGCCAGGTTTTCTGTTGGGAAACCAAGCAGGAAAGCTCCGTTCCCGCCCTTCTAAAAGGCTGCGGTTGAGAACAGGGCTGTTTCTACCCAGTTTCGAACTGGGGAACCTTTCGTGTGTAAAGCAAATGTGATAACCACTACACTACAGAAACAAAGCCCGGCACTGCTCCTCGGTGCGTGATACTAATATTTGCAGCAATTTTATGCCTCACCTTTTCATTTCCAATAGCTCGTTGTTGTCCAGCGTAATTGGCATCATCGAAAAGATAAGTAATCATGTAAAATTGCTTACAAATTATAGACAAGAATGTCGTCAATGTTTGGACTGTAGGGCGAGGCAGAAGAGGCTGGGACAACTTTACCTTGAGTGGAGCGGCTGGGGCATGATGTTATGGAAGGTTTGTAAACGGAGTATTTACGTTTCTTACCCAAGCTGGCACGAGTTGAGAACTGGAGAGCATAGGTTTAAGGTGAAAGGGCTGAAATTTAAAAGGAACCTGAGGCATTTTTCCCACACAGAAGGCTGAGGGTGTATGGAATAGGCTACCAGAGGAAGTGGAGGCGGCTGGTACGCTCAGAAGATTGCAAAAGTAACCGGATGAGTTTCTGGACAGGAAGAGTTTCGAGGGATGGGACAAAATGCTGGGAAATGGCACTTGTTTAATTTTGGCTGTGTGGTCAGCATGGACGAGATCCACTGAAGACTCTGTTTCACGCTGGGTACCCTAATAACGTTGTGATGCTTACACCGGCTTGAAAGGATTACTTTTAGCGTGGCTTGCCATCGCTCTCTGTAGCCGTTCACTGGAATGACAGCATTGTGAAACACTGCAGAACCAAAATACTTCCTTACTTTTGCCCCGACTGACCATACTCCATGAAATATTCTCGGATCCTCAGCTGAGGATTTTTACTGCTGGAAATTACCTCACAAACCATGCTACCTCGTAATGTATTTATAGAATGGCAAAGCAGGCAGCATTTAACAGGGAACACAAACAAAAATGACAAACCAAATGCATTTTCAGTCACAGAGAAACATGAACGCTGAATGTCAGACAGATCGTGGGCATGAGCCATAAACTAATCTCACATTTAACAGCAGGGACATTCCAAACTACTCTTTCAAACACACTGGAACCTCAGTGCACCACCACTTCCATGAAAGTGCTGAAAAGAGAGAAAGAAAGAACACAATAGGATTGTGCCATAAAAAGTGAATTTCACCAATCACAGTCTCGATTACATTACCTTTGCCTTCCGCCGTCTCCAGGACAGAAATGAAGGAAATGGGAGAAATTTAATAACATATGACATCGCAATTCATTGGAATTATTTTCCCATTCGCCAGAAAACCAAATAGTGACGAGTAGAGTCACTGCAGGACTTTGTTCCACAACAGCCTCTCTTCGGTTCCAGTGAAAACTCAACTTGCTTGGAACAAAGCTGCAGCAGTGGGGCCTGCTTAAGTACGCGATTTACTGTGTGGGAGGCAAACACGATCATGTCAACATGGACACTGACCTCTTTGATGGAGCTCACTTTCTAGCTAGTTCTCTAAGGAGCAAATACACGGTTCTGCTTTTTTCCTTTGGGGCTTTGAACATGCTGCAGCCACAGAAATTGCAGTGGTGCGATGCGAACCTACGAGACTGGAATCTAAATCCAGCACCTTAGGTCGTTTGGCCACCCAACAGAGCGAGGACTTTACCTGAATAGTGAAGTGTGCTGTGTCTGATCCGCAGGACTCCCTGCAGGATTTTCAGACAGTGCCATACTCCCTGTGACACGTACGTGCTGGATAATATTCTGTTGTGTGGAGGTGTCCCGGCTTTGCCAATATCACGGTGGTCTAACTCCCTACATTCTGTTGGTCTAACTGTGATTCAAGTCAGAATCACAAATGTGTCACAAACCACCTTAGCTGTGCTGGCTCTCGACAGAGATAAATGTGATTCTCTTTTGGTATCATTCTCTTGCCTTCTCCCTGAAACTCTACACATTTTCACTTCCAACACCAACATCGAATTAGTTTTTAAACAACTTGATTGAAACTATGTCTTTGTCAACGTCAGGCAGTGGTTTACAGACCCTAGCCACTTTCTGGATTAGTGGTGCTGGAAGAACACAGCAGTTCAGGCAGCATCCGAGGAGCAGTAAAAATCGAGATTTCGGGCAAACGCCCTTCATCAGGAATACAGGCAGAGAACCTGAAGGTTGGTGAGATAAGTGAGAGCAGGGTGGGGGTGGGGAGAAGGTAGCATAGAGTACAATAGGTGAGTGGGGGAGGGGATGAAGGTGATAGGTCAGGGGGAGGGTGGAGTGAAAAGGTGGAAAAGAAGATAGGCAGGTAGGATAAGTCAAGGGGACAGCACTGAGCTGGAAGTTTGGAACTGGGGTGAGGTGGGGAAGGGGAAATGAGGAAACTATTGAAGTCCACATGAATGCCCTGGGCCTGACCAGGTAGCCACGGAGGGAACGGTCTTTGCAGAAGTCTGAAAGGGGAGGGGACAGAAATATATCCCTGGTGGTGGGGTCTGTTTGGAGGTGGTGGAAATGTCAGCGGATGATTTGGTTTGTGCGAAGGTTGGTAGGGTGGAAGGTGAGCACCAGGTGCGTCAGGTCCACGCCCCCCTACGACCCTCCCTCCCATCCTGGCACCTTCCCCTGTCACCGCAGGAAATGCAAAACTGCGCCCACACCTCCTCCCTCACCTCCATCCAAGGTCCTAAAAGAGTCTTCCACATCAATTAAAGTTTTACATGCACATTCACCAATATCATTTATTGTATCCGTTGGTTCCGGCACGGTCTCCTCTACAATGGGAAGACTGGACGCCTCCTAGCAGAGCACTTTAGGGAACATCTCGGGGACACCCGCACCAATCACCCACACCACCTTGTGGCCCAAAATTTCAACTCCCACTGCCTCTCTGCCGAGGACATGGAGGTCCTAGGCCTCCTTCAACGCCCCTCCTTCACCATCAGACGCAAGGAGGAAGAACGTCTAATCTTCCACCTCGGAACACTTCAACCCCAGGTCATCAATGTGGATTTCAACATTTTCGTCATTTCCCCTTCCCCCGCCTCACACCAGTTCCAAACTTACAACTCAGCACTGTCCCCTTTATTGTCCTACCTACCTATCTTCTTTTCCACCTATCCACTCCCCCCTCCCCACGCCCACGGCCTATCGCCTTCATGCCCTCCCCCATTCACCTATTGTACTCTATGCTACTTTCTCCCCACCCCCACCCTCCTCTCACTTATCTCTCCACCCTTCAGGCTCTCTGCCTGTATTCCTGATGAAGGGTTTTTGCCCGAAAGGTCGATTTTACTGCTCCACGGATGCTGCCTGAACTGCTGTGCTCTTCCAGCACCACTAATCCAGCATCTGCAATCATTGTCTTTACCTAGACCCTAACCACTCCCCATGTGAAAACGTTTCTCCTCTTGTACAGTTTTCTTCTTTTATAAATGTCTTTAAAACTCTGCTAAATCGTTCTCGATCCTTTCAGACGTAGGGAGCATTCTCCCTTTCTTATTTCCACGTTCTAACCCTTGGAAAGGTTCAACAAGTCCAACATTGAGCCTTCTGCTCTCCAAGGAGACCTGTCCCAACTTTTCAAATGATATTTACTGTTGACATTCCTCTTGGACCACACCATTCCCACCAACCTCTTCAGCGCTGTTTCCAATCATTTCACGTCCCCACTTCCTGAAGTTTCACACCCAGAATTGTGCGAATATCCAGATGGTGGAATTATTCAGAGTGGGATTCTGTCGGTGAACATCCTCTAACACTTGTTTCACTTTCACCACATGTGGTACTGTGTCATGCCCGCTGCAATCACACTTCTGACCCCAAAACTCAAAGATATTTCAAGGGGTGCAACTTAATAATTTACATATTTTTATTAAATAGTTGATAAGGCAATCCAGCAAAGTGAAATCAAACAACCAAGGATCGATGGCGACTTGATGTAAGACATTCTCACATGCCAATATTAACACAAGCTACGAAGCGAAGATCATGCCCTAGACACTCTGACATTTCCAACACCAAACCAGCTGAGATTCGGTCAGGTCCAACTACATCCCAATTTGTTCTCGGATTTCAAAGCACCGAAGTGTTTCAAGAATATCGCCTTCTCATTCCGTCTCCTTGTTCACGGGACAGTGCTGTTTAACCCTTCCGCTTGGACGAAGTTGTCTTCAGCGTCAGAGTATTCAGCTATTTCCCTCAACTTGCAAGCAGTGTGAGGAGAGGCAAGCGCGGATATGCTCTAAAGCTCGCTCTCATCAGCACATCCAGTTCCATCAAGTGGTGGAAATCAGCACATTTGATTGGAAACTTCCTGCAAATATCATTTATCTGAGACAGCGATAAATATGCTGAGCTGGTGGGAAGGACGGAAATGTACTCCACAGTCTCTACCCTCAGGTAAATTCATGCGAGGGCAGAATTGCGCAGTCAGTTTGCTGTTCAGAATGTAACATTAACAGTGAAGGGATTGTTTTCCAGACTCGGGAAGAGTGCGCAGTGCTGTTTCCATGGGTCAATATCAGGATAGATAGATTGAAACAGCGTCGAATGTTATTTTAGGGAGCCTTGTCACTTAGACACACTGCACCTTAGGACAATGGCGCAAAATCACGGACCTTTCCAATGGAGGGGACAACGTCAAAATCCTTAATGAGGCATAATGCGCAAATAAGTGAAACAATAAAGCAACCCCAGAAACAGGTGATACGTGACGGGGTAAACCCCTCTGCTAATGTAAACCAGCAAAACAGAAAGGATTCACCCAGTGCTGTATTCTGCTAAAATTCAACAGGCAAAGAACTATCCCAAAAATCACAATTTCGAGTTAAATATAACAACTTTATTGTTTTTTGTAATTTGACAGAGAATATTCACCTTACAACTACTTTCACTAAAACGGTTTTTAACCTTCTGCTCTACAATACCTTCCCCAACGCCGAGCCCATTGACATTTACAAAAAAAAATTCAATTTTAAAAACCAGCTAGTTGTCCAACCTTCTCTTTGTATCTTCCTTTGTAGATTTCTTCTCCAGGTCGGTGTTAATGCTTTTTTTCTATGCAATGTATTTCTCCAGAGAGGCACCTCTTGGAGATTTTACTAACTTCCTACATCTGTTGGTCTTTTAGCTGCTCTATTTGCTGTTCTTTGCCGCTCTGGGTAACTATTCAAAATGTTAGATATTTGTCCCATAAAACGTCCGATCTTTTCATTGGTTTTAACATTGTACAAATGCCATATTCAAACTTAATTGGGGCATAATTTAAATTGATTGGCCAAATTTGAATTTGTTTTTTTGTATCCATGCATCTGAATTTATTTTTGATAAAGGAAAAAACATTTTAGAAGATGATTCCAGAATAGATGAAAAGTCATGTGCAGACACACAAGGAGCGAATTTAACAAGGACAGGGATTCTGGGCTGCCTGGATGGCGAGGCAATAGTGACACACTCACGAATTGTTCAGCGTTCATCGGAAAGAAATTGCTCAATACCTGCAACTGAACATGTTAAGCGTAGGACGACCTGGTGGTGTTGAAAGGTGTAGCAGCTGCTTCTACGTGATCTACTACAGATTGTTAATGTGCTGAGCTGTTTGTTTTAGCTTTGCATTAAATGGAAGCAGGTTAGCTCAGTCCGCTGGCTAACTGGTTTATGGTATAGAGTGAGACTAACAACATGGGATTAATTGTCGCACTGTCTCACGTTGCCATAAGGATCATCATCTCCTCCACTCACGTGATCTGTCATACAATGGTGACTCCAGTGAGTAGGAATGGACCTGTCGATGTCAAGCATCATTATCATTGCCATCTGTTGCCAAAAACATTTGCTCACCATGACTAGGAACGGGGACTGAGTCCTTTTAATACTCAATGATTTCCGCCCGAAAAGTCCAATGACAAGACTCATCCTTATTTCTGTTTGAACACTCTGTTCCACACAGCAGCAAAACTATTTGTGATGACTTTACCAGATTCATTGACAGCATTCAATCCACCCAAAGAGAAAAATTTAATTACTTTCGATAGGTGTAATGAGCTGTTTGAGTTTGCAGCAAATTTGACAAAATGAAACGTTTTTAACAGCCTTTTCTAGAATGTAACCAGCTCACTGTCAGAGATTTGAAAGCGATCATCAAGATAAAATATCATCTCTGTTTCTCGATCCACAGATGGATCACCACCTGGGGAATATGTGCAGTTTTACAGTTAATAATTGATACATTTGTCAAAGACAGAACAATCCCAGAAATCAGAAACTGGAGTTTTAGAATAGATGCTGCTTTATTTGACATTATTCTTCAACTACGCTTCAGTCAGATGCTCCAATAATTCCTGATCAACCTCAGTAAAAGCAGCTTTAGATAAGGATTAAAGTTACAACTGCGGGATTTTTGCACGGTGTTAGGTACCAAGCGCTGATCAGTTGTTCCACTGGAGCCGCTGGCAGCAAGCCTCTAACGTGCCCTACTCGTACCTCTGGGATCTTCGACCCGCCTGTTCTACTTTTGCTGTGGTTCTGAAAGTAAAGCTAAGGCAGAGAGGAAGGAAGTGATACGGACATGTGACTTTTCGAGCACCACGTTCAGGAAATGGGACAGAGAAAATTGTTGCATAAAATAGACTTGATTGAATACTGGTTTTCCGTGGGTTGCTACGTTGTTTACAGACAATGTTATATTATCGCTGTCACAGGGCTTCTCATTCAGTCAGCTTCAATTTGGCACAGAATTCGATTAAAGGACAATTCACAAACTTCCTTCTGTGAGTTCCTACAGACAACATGAAACATACTCCACTCAACATTTCCACACTGTAAAGTAATCTAATCATCAATCTTCACCATGGCTACATCCAAGGATATGTTGCACAGTTTTCGTGAATAACTGAAGATATAAGAATGTTACGCAAGAATAAACTGAATTTCAGTTTAAATTATAAAGTGATGAGAATCAAGAGTAAGATACTGAATGTCCAAAGTTCATGTTTATTACTGTAGCCAGAAGTCTAGGCAGGAAAAGGAGAATTCTGTCCCTGAATCCCCACTATCCACACTGCCGTTTGCTCCATGTGTCTAGTTGGAAACCTGTGTGAATGAGTCTGCAGTCTGATAGAGCGCCTGGGAGAATCCTTCACTGTATGATCGAAAGCTGCAACAGGAGCTGTATATTCCAGCTGTAAGAGCAGTGGGATAAAGGGGAGGACCTTGATATTCCGTAGTGTAGATTCACATTGCCTTCATTATGTTTTTGTTTAAAACCCTCTGTCAGAAACAGCACAGAGAGAAAGGAATAAGAGGGGGATATTTCACCCACCAGCGCTACCCGCCGTTTGGTATCATTATGGCTGACTGAACACGACATTGTCTTTTCCCAGCGCATCCCCATCAACCCATCGCCCAAAGGGAAAAATACACTGAATAAATTAAAAAACTCTGTGCAACTGTTGGAGGGAAATGTGTTTAGAGACAGTGGGCTTCTGCAGTAGGTTTTGTGAATAAGCAGCCGATTCTGGGCTGATCATGTTTCAAATGATATGATTCCCTCAAAACTCACCACCAAGAAAGTGAGGAATCTTCTTTGTTCAGTAGCAGGGACGAGAACTCCAGACGACGGGAACAAATGATGAATCAGCAGAACAATCATTGATTCAGCTGAAATCTGAACTAAACTCCGATTCTGGTGGTACTCAAACCCACAAACTTTGAATCGCAATCATAAAAATGCAGTAGATGTCCAACACGCCTCTCATTGTGCTGCAGAACTGCGCTAGCCTCCATTTTACTGCACCCAAATTTACGGTATTCAAGTTATTCATCAAACATCTGTTTATCCTCTCTCCACTTTTCAGTGCCTGGTCCTTATCCGTGCATGCTCTAGCTCCTCAAGTGTTTGGCTAAATATCCTGAAGTTGCCACACATTCAAACAGTGAGTTCTAGACAAACAACACTCTCAGGATGGAAACATTCTTCCTAATCTTCTCTGAACATCCTCTCTCTAGCGTTTCATCTATATCCGTAGTTCTTACTCTTCCCATAAGAAGTTCATTCCTGTCATCTATCCCCTTTCTGTGCACGTTAATAAATTTCTCTCTCAGCTTTCTCCGCTCTCAGATAAAGAGCCTTAGTCCAGCTCATCTGTCTTTGCAGTGGCGAGATTGTAGTGCTTTAAAAACACAGCAGGGCAGGCAGCATTCGAGGAGCAGAAGAATCGATGTTTCGGGCATAAACCGTCATCAGGAATGAGACTTTTGAGTCGGGGTTGAGGGAGGAAAATGGGGTTGGTGGTCAGGTAGCTGGGAAAGCGATAGATGGATGAAGGAGAGGAAGAAGGTGGTAGTTCAGACGTCGGATTGATGGCGGGGTCCAGAAAGCACTGCCGAGTTGGAGGCTTTGCACTAGGCTAATGTAGGGGTGAGCACCACCCCTACTCATGACTCCACCCTCATTCCCCCCACCATCACACCCACTCCAGTTACTGACTCCACCCCCACTCCCAGCTCCACAACCTCATCAGATCGCAGCTCCCAGTCCTGCCGAGTTTTCACCATCGCTCCAGACCTTCCCCTCACTGAGGACGAACGATCAGTCCTCAGCAAAGGACTCACCTTCTTCCTCCTCCATCCACGCATCAATGAATTTAATACACACAGTGACGTCGAACACTTCTTCTACCGCCTCCGCCTCCGAGCTTACTTTCACAATCAGGACTCCCACCCACCTTCCGAGGACCTCTTCGCCCACCTCCAAAACATTGCATCCACCTGGACACCCTGCGCTGGCCTATTACCCGCCTTCGACCTCTTCATTTCCAACTGCTGCCGGGACATTAACCGCCTCAACCTGTCTATCCCCCTCCCCCACTCCAACCTCTCACCCTCACAACGCGCAGCCCTCCAATCCCTCTGCTCCAATCGCAACCTCACCATCAAGCCAGCAGATAAAGTGGGCGTAGTGGTAGTCTGGCACACTAACCTCTACACTGCTGAAATAAAACGCCAACTCGAGGACACCTCTTCCTACCATGATCCCAACCCCATCACCAAACCATCATCTCCCAGAACATACAGGACCTCATTACCTCAGGAGATCTCTCACCCACAGCTTTCAACCTCATAGTTCAGGAACTCTGCACTGCCCAGTTCTACTTCCTTCCCAAGATCCACAACCCTGACCACCCTGGCCGACAGATTGTCTCAGCATGCCCGTGCCCCACTGAACTCATCTCTACCTACCTCGACACTGTCCAACTCCCACAGTCCAGGAACTCCCCACATAGGTTCGAGACACCACCCACGCCCTCCACCTCCTCCAAGACTTCCATTTCCCCGGCCCCATGCCTGTTCTTCACCATAGATATCCAATCCCTCTACACCTCCATCCGCCATGACCAGGGCCTCCAAGACCTCCGTTTTTTCCTCTCCCGACGTCCCCAACAGTACCCTTCCACCCACACTCTCATTCGTTTGGCCGAACTGGTCCTCACCCTTAACAATTTCTCCTTAGAGTCCTCCCACTTCCTTCAGACCAAAGGAGTAGCCATGGGCACAAGTATGGGCCCCAGCTATGCCTGTCTCTTTGTTGGCTACATAGAACAGTCGATCTTCCGTAATTACACTGGCACCACTCCCCACCTCTTCCTCCGCTGCATTGATGACTGCATTGGCGCCACCTCATGCTCCCGCGAGGAGGTTGAGCAATTCATCAACTTCACCAACACATTCCACCCTGACCTTAAATTTACCCGGACCATCTCTGACACCTCCCTCACTTTCCTGGACATCTCCATCTCCATTAATGTCGACCGACTTGACACTGACATTTTTTTACAAACGCACCGACTCCGACAGCAACCTGGATTACACCATTTGCAAAAATGCCTTCCCATATAACCAATCCCTCCGCCTCTGCTGTATCTGCTCCCAGGAGGACCAGTTCCACCACAGAACACACCAGATGGCCTCCTTCTTTAGAGACCGCACTTTCCCTTCCCACGTGGTTAAAGACGCCCTCCTCGTCCACACCCCGCATTCCGCCCTCAGACCCCACCCCTCCAACTGTACCAAGGACAGAACGCCCCTGAATCTCACCTTCCACCCTACCAACCTTCGCATAAACCAAGTCATCCGCTTACATTTCTGCCACCTCCAAACAGACCCCAGCACCAGGGATATATTTCCCTCCTCGCCCCTTTATGCCTTCCGCAAAGACCATTCCCTCCGTGAGTACACGGTCAGGTCCACGCCCCCCACGGCCCTCCCTCCCATCCTGGCACCTTCCCCTGCCACCGCAGGAACTGCAAGACTTGCGCCCACACCTCCTCCCTCACCTCCATCCAAGGCCCTAACATCCACTGATATCATTTATTGCATCCGTTGCTCCTGATGCGGTCTCCTCTTCATTGGGGAGACTGGACGCCTCCTCGCAGACCGCTTTCGGGAACATCCCAGGGACACCCACCACCAATGAACCACACCTCCCTGTGGCCCAACATTTCAACTCCCCCTTCCACACTGCCGAGGACATGAAGGGCCTGGGCCTCTTTCACCGCCGCTCCCTCACCACCAGACGCATAGAGGAAGAACGTCTCATCTTCTGCCTCGGAACACTTCAACCCCAGGGCATCAATGTGGACTTCAAAAGTTTCCTCATTTCCCCTTCCACCACCTCATCTTAGTTCCAAACTTTCAGCTCAGCACTGCCCCCTTGACTTGTCCTGACTGTTTCTACCTGCCTATCTTCTTTTCCACCAATCCATTCCACCCTCCCCCCGAATTATCACCTTCATCCCCTCCCCAACTCACCTATTGTACCCATGCTACTTTTTCCCCACCCCCACCCCCCTCTAGCTTATCTCTCCACGCTTCAGGCTCTTTGCCTTTATCCCTGATGAAGGGCTTTTGCCCGAAACGTCGATTTTGGTGCTCCTTGGATGCTGCCTGAACTGCTGTGCTCTTCCAGCACCACTAATCCAGAATCTGGTTTCCAGCATCTGCAGTCATTGTTTTTTCCTAATGTAGGGGGAGGTGAAGTAGGGAAACTGTTGAAATACACATTTATCCATGTGGTTGCAATGTCCTAAGGTGAAATATGAGAGGTTCTTCCTCCAGGCACCTGCTGGTAATGGAATGGCCGTGGCTTGTGCCCGAAGAGTAAATTCTCCTGCTCCTCAGATGCTGTCTGACGTGCTGTGATTTTCCAGCACTGCATTCTCGACTCTGAGCTCCAGCACCTGCAGCCCTCACTTTTGCTTATCTTCACAGGAGGATGTTCGAGCTCAGGAACCACCTTGGTAAATCTCCTCTGACCATTCTCCCGTGCTAACACATGTTTCCTGAAGGCTTGCGATCAGAACAGAAAAAAATTATCCAAAGAAAAGCAGAAATATCTGTACAAAACCAGCAGGTCTAGTGCATCTGGGGAGAGATTTTCGAGCCAAACGATCCGTCTTTGGAACGAATGGTATGTGTAGGTTGCGTAGGACCGTAAAAGAAGGTGGACAGGGTCTAAAATGATTGAACTCGATGTTGGTTACTGAAGATTGCACGATCTCTCAGTAGGAAATGACGTATCGCTCTTCCAACTCGCACTGTGCGATGCGGGAGCTGTGCAGCAGACCAAACTGAAATGGAGGCATGGGAAGACAGTGGGGTGTTGCAGTGACAGGAACCTGGAAGCTCAGTGTCTTTTTTTTTCTTGCAGACAGAACGTAAGTGTACTCACGTTTGTCGCCCGCTCTGTTTTTCCCTCCCCTGTCCAGACGATATCACATTGTGAGCAGGAAATGCAGTTTGCTAAATTGAGTGATGGGCAGATAAATCACTGGAACCTGACACAGTGAGGGGAGACATCGTCAACGTGCAGCATTACACCTTCTTGGATTTCGTGTCATCGTGCCATATAGGGAAATGCTCGGGGTCAAGTAGGATTGGACAAGGGTGTTCAGTGTTGTGAGCTCATGGGGAATGGACAGTAGAATGTACATCTTCCTGAGCTACCTGCTGTAAATAAACTTCTCACTACGGAGCAAAAGTATTTAATGGTTTTCATTTCAACACTGACACTATGTACAACTTGCAGAAGTCACATGTTTGCACTGTCACTGTCACTCTGTCTCCCTGGGAGCAGTAGTACTCCCCCATGCTGATTCAGACAGCACAGTTCTTCCTGTGACATATCCCTTCGAGAATGGAAGGACAGGTATTAATAACCCGTACTTGGAACGGAGTATCTGTATTGCTCAATATCAATCGCTTAATTATCCTAACTCCTTTTTAAATCACTTGACCCATAGCCTTGTATGTCTTGGCAACACAAATTCACAGCTGAATATTTCGGAAAGTTATGTGGATTTCTGCCTCTCCGTTCCTTGCATATAGTCTGGTCGAGATGTCAACCATCCACTGGTTGAAAACGTTTTTCCACGCATTCACTCTAATCTTTCCGCCTCTGACCTTAAATCGATGGCCTCCCGTGATCAAAAGCTCCATCAAAGCGAAATATGTATTTCAGTCTACGCTATTCATATCCCTCAGTACTTTGTACATCTTAACCTCTCTTCTTCAGCCCAAACTATACCCTAGCAAATTTCCACTGCATCGTTTCCAGTGCTATCCCATCCCTGCTATAATGTGAATTGCATAACTACACACAATAGTCTCGCTAGAGCCGAATGAACAAGTGAAGTCAATGATGCGGAAGTCATCAGAAAATGATGTTTTTTGAACAAAGTTTCTTTTCCTCAATGCTTCCCTGTTCGGTTTTCCTGAGCCTTATGTTTTAATAATCCCTGGTCCATCTCAGTAAAAGCTGTGATATGAGGATTGATCTCACCACCGAGGCATCGAAATCGATCAACTGGTTTGAAGGTCCCGATGGTGAGACTTGGGCACGATCACCCAGCAACAGTGAGCACAGCAGCACATACTGAACTAGGTCAATGTGAAAGTGATTGTAAGGGAGATGGGAGGAGGAACTTTAAGGAGGTAAGTGATTGCGGGAGGGAGGGAATTCTCCGACAATGGGTGAGCCTGAATCCTGATATATGACTCGCAGAGATGTGAGAGTGAGAGGGGTTTGATGGAAAAAAAAATCACCATCCCTGAGAATGCTTTCATGTAAAATCAACTAATTCCTTTCTGTGTTTCTTCAGCATGAGTCACAAGGAGTATAATGCAGTGACTCGAATTCGAACGAGCTTAGTGCGGCCACAATGCAGAATATTTTAAAATTCAAACCATCACTGAATCATGCAGAGACACGCGTTTAAAAACAGCAATAATTACAGTGACAGAGGAGATGTTAGGAAGAGTAGCAGATGCACAACAGGAATATTAGGCAAGCGATAGCAGACTTGTGGGAATTCAGAATTAGCTGAATTTTTAAATCCGATATACCCAGACTCTGTGGTGGTTCCATCGAGTACTGCATGTTGAAGACTGAGTTTGATAGATTTCAGGGGATAGCGTGGTATCTTGGTGCAATGTATGTTTCAATAACAATGTGTTAATAACAGTTTCTTCACCAACTTCCCCACACAAGGAAGTGCCCATTGCTGCAGTCAGTCACATAACCCCAGTTACTAGAACCAGAATCAGACAAACTTTGTAGCGCAGCCGCGAAAACCAAACCGGAAGTGGCGGTGGGAATGAGCACATGAAACTATGTTGTGGCACCCGTGGCATGACTGGTAAAGGTGCGGTCATAGAATCATAGAGCTATAGAGATGTACAGCATGGAAAAAGACTCTTCGGTCCAATCCATCCATGCTGATCAGATATCCCAACCCAATCCAATACCACCTGCCAGCACCCGGCCGATATCCATCCAAACCCTTCCTATTCATATATCCATTCAAATGCCTTTGAAATGTTGCAATTGTACCAGTTTCCACCACTTCCTCTGGCAACTTATTCCATACATGCACCACCCTCTGTATGAAAAGGTTACCCCTTAGATCTCCTTTATATCTTCGCATTCTCAACCTCAATCTATGCCCTCTATTTCTGGACTCCCCGACCCCAGGGAAAAGACTTTGTCTATTGATCCAAGAACCTGAAATGCTGATGTTGGGAGTACTTCTGTTCAAACGCGAGGTGGATGGGTATACTGGTCTCAATTTATTATATTATTAATATTCAGCAGCAGCATTAACCCGCACTGAGGATTTGCTCAGAGGAAGCGTGCTGGAGCCTTAAGTGAGAGGTCGATGTACTAAAAGCATTCTAAAACAGTTTCCTTAACAAGGCGGTATTTTGTTATTTTGAAAGTAAGAATTGCTTTTGCTTACATCGTCTCCACATCAGTCTCGTGCTCCAGTAAACACTCCAATCCAGCGTATATTGCGTCCATTCCAACACAGAAATGCGTCCTATTCTCTCTCCATCTGGAATAATCTGAATTGATAATGTCATTCTTTGAATGGAGAAATGCAGCAGGGAGTTAGTGCAGCGGCATTGTATTGGGCTCCTAATCTTTGGAGACAAGAAAGTGGCAGCTGCTGTTATTTAAATTAGATGAATAAAATCTGGAAAATAAACCCAATCTCAGGAACAGAGACAATAACTTTATTTTGCTGAAAACTCATTCATTCCTCTCCCTTTGAAAGGGAAATCTGCCGAACGTAATGAGTCCTGTCAACATGTGACTCCAGATCCATAACAATGTGGTTCACCCATGAATGCCCTCTCACTCAGTTCAAGGTGAATTATAATGATCAACAAATGCTCTTCCGACCAATGATAACAACATTCCACGGGAGAATCAGGAAGAATAAAAATACATGGACAAAGGGGAAATCGTGTCTGTTTGGACTCGAATTCAACTGGGGTGCCTGCAGGAAGGGATTCAATTACCCGCTTAGGTGTAAATTCACTTGCTCAGTCACAATGCGCACAGGTCATTCATCACTCCCATATGTGAGAAGTGATCACTCAGGAAACCAACTGACAGAGTCACGAGCAAGTTTACAAATGACAGCAGGAGTTCGATTCTGCTGTTATTGAAGCTGTTAATCCCAACCAGCAATGAACCATGTCTGGATGCGTGTTTCCAGTGGAGTTCCGCTGTTTTCTGATGTCGACCAATGATTTAGTCTTAGTTGTAATTGCCATGATTCAGAAGTTTGCTGATGATGTAACAATTGGTCATGTAATTGACTATGATGAATAATGCTCGGGACTGCAGGGATGCATCAATCAGCTGGAAAGGTAAAATGCTGAAGAGAATTGACTCCAGATCAATGAGCGTTAACGAATTTGGAGAGAAGAAAAAACAGCAGTGAATATTCTGTGTGATGTAGACAGACAAAGAGATCTGGGACTGGACATTCATGATTGCTGAAGATCAATGGACAGGGGAATCAGTTGGATGGAAGTGCGTACTGTTAATGCTGGCGTTCAGAGTCAAGATGAGAACGACGCTGAAGAACCACAGCAAGTCAAGCAGCATTCGAGTTGAAGGAAAAAAATGACGTTTTGGGCAAAGTGCATTCATCAGGATTAAGGCTGGGATCCTCGATGTTGGAGAGATAAATGGAGGGGGTGGGGCTTGGAAGAATTCAGCTGAGAGTGCAATAGGTGGATGGAGGTGGAGATAAGAGTGTTAGGTCGGAGAAGAGGGTGGAGTAGATAATTGGGAATGAAGATAGACAGGTGGGTCAGGTCAGTAGGACGGTTCCAAGCTGGAAGGATGGAACTAGGGTACTGTGGGTGGGGGGGCGGGGGGAGAGAGGAGAAATGGGGAAACTGGTGAAATCCACATTGATGCCATGGGGATGACTTGTCATGAGGTGGAAGATGAGACGTTCTTCCTCCAGGCGTCGGGTGATGATAGAGTGGCGGTGGAGGAGGCCCAGGACCTGCATGTCCTCTGGAGAGTGGCGGGATGAGTTGAAGTGTTCAGCCACTGGAAGGTTTCTTTGCGGCATTGGGCGGAGGTGGGGGGTGTGGGCGCAGGTTTTGCAATTCCTGTGTTGGCTGAGGAAGGTGCTGGGAGGGCAGGGTTGGTCATTCGAGGGCGTGGACTTGACAAGGTATTCGTGGAGGGAACGGTTTTTGGGGATATTGGATAGAGGTGGGGTGGGAAAATATCCCTGGAGGTCAGTTTTACAGATATTTTTTAAAAACCCACTGACTCCCACTGCTATCTGGATTACATCTTCTCCCACCCCATCTCCTGCACAAATGCTAGCCTGTGTTCCCAACTCTTCTGCCTGTGCCGCATCTGCTCCCAGAGGACCAGTTCTACCACAGAACACACCAGATGGCCTCCTTCTTTAAAGATGGGAACTTCCCTTCCCATGTGGTTGAAGATGCCCTCCAACGCATCTCATCCATGTCCTGCAACTCTATCCATGAACCCCATATCTCCAAACACTACAACGGCAGAACAAGGAGAGAGGAAGGTCCTCACCTTCCATTCCACCCACCTCCGCATAAATCGCATCATCCGCCGACAGTTTCGTTACCTCTAAATTGACCCCACCACCAGGGATATAATTCTCTCCACAAACCTATCCGCTTTCATCAAAGACCTTTCCTTCCGTGACAACCTAGTCAAGTCCACGCCCTCCAATGGACGTCCATACCCTCCCGGCAGCTTCCTCTGCCACCACAGGAAATGCAAAATCTGCGCCCACATTTTCCCCCTCACCTCTGTCCAAGGCTCCAATCGAGCCTTCCACATCCATCAAAGGTTCACCTGCAGTTCCACACATGTCATTTGTTGTATCAGCTGCTCCAGATGCGGTCTCCTCTAAACTTGGAGACTGGATGTCTTCTGATAGAGCACTTCAGAGAAGATATTCAGGACACCTGTAAGCATCAACTCCACTTTCCCATGGTCAAAGATTTCAATTCCCCCTCCCACTCTCCCGAGGACATGGAGGTCCTGGGCCACCTCCATCGCCACTCCCTTACTATGCGAAGCCTGGAGGAGAACGCCTCATCTTCTTCCTCGGGACCCTTCAACCCCATGGCCTCAATGTGGACATCATCAGTTTCCTCATTCACACTCCCCCATCTAACTCCAGTTCTAACCTTCCAGCCCAGCACCGTCCTCCTGACCTGTCCCACCTGAGTATCTTCATTCCCACTTATTCGCTTCACCCTCCACTCTGTGATATCTCGTCACCTCTCCTCCATCCACCTACTCCACTCTCAGCTACATTCTCCCCAGACCCACCCCTCCCATTTATCTCTCCACCCCATAGGCTACCAGTCTCATTCCTGATGAAGGCCTTTTGCCCGAAACATTGATTTTTCCTCAGCTGATACCAGACCTGCTGTGCTTCTCCAGCACCACTTTCATCTTCAGGGGAATCAATTGATTGAGAGAGGATTTGTTGATAATATCTATTGTTGCCCAGAGGCTGTGGATGATAGTAGAACTTTAGCAATCAACAGTTTAGGGAATAGCTGAAGGACTGAGCCCAAGTCTGGTCACCGCATAAATCAACAATAATTAAATTTAAGATAAAAGATGTGGGGGCTGAAGTATGAAACTTATACCATCAAGACTGCTTCACCACTCAATGAGTTTACCACTGATTTATTTCCATGTCAGGGTGCTATGGGCATTGGAGGGGAACTTGCAAATGGTGGTGTTTCTTTGCATCTTCCAACCTTGTCCTTCTAGTCAGTACTGCTGTTGATCTTTGAAGGTTCTGTCAAAAATGCCCGGATAACTTACTCCAGTGCATCGTGTATTTAGTGCATCCGCTGCAATTGTGCCTCAGCGGTGAAGGGAATAAATATTCACGTATTAAGTAGTGTACAATCAAGTGACTGTTTTGTCGTGGATGGTGCCCAGTTCCTTAAGTGTTATTGAAGTTAGACCCATCGAGGCAAATGGAGTGAGTTATGTTCCACATTTCATTTGTGCCTTGCAAACGATGTCGGATTCACGGAGCAATAAGTTGAGTTTATATTCAAAAACTGTCTACCAACGGACCTGTTTTGTTGCCAAATTGTTTCCAAAGCCAGTCTCAATCCGTTTTACCTAAATACTAGGTCCGTGGACGATTACACAGGGGAATTAGGTGACAGTAAAGCCATTGAATGTCAATGGAGTATGATTAGATTCTCTTTTGTCAGAGTTATCATTACTGTATTTCGTCCTGTGTGGACCAATCTGATTCCAATCGCGAGCTGATTTCAAGTTCCACTTGCCTATTTAATTCAGAAATGAGGAGTAATGTCTTTGCTCAGGAGCCAGTGAATCGGTTGAACTCTTTACCAAAACTGTTGTCGAGGCTGAGTTGTCGTGTATTTTCAAACTGTGCCAGACAGATATTTAATCAGAAAGACGATGAAGCTCTGTCGAGGTAAGTCAGGAGAATGGAGTTGAGGATTATCAGATCAGCCATGAGTTCGTTGAATGGCGGAGCAGACTCGATGGGCTGATTGGCCGACTTCGAATCTTGCATCATTTGGTCGAACGCATTATTTTATTGGTAAGTTTAGAATTCTGAGGGGATTGTATGAAGTGACAGACAGAGGTTTCACAAACTTATCAGACGGGTCAGGAACTAGGCTCATACGCTCGTGAACAAGAAATGTGCTGTGGCCTGGAGACAACAAATGCCACTGGGCACACCACAGTTGGGTAGGTGCAGAAGTTGTGATTGCTAAAGAAAATTGGTGGATCTTATATTGTTGGCAACTTGGTGATCATGCTGGATGATGGTTCACGGTGTGATTCACACAGCAATAGTTTGTGAATGAATGAAAGGTTTGTTTCCTGCGAGAAGTTTTCTGATATTCCAATTCCAATTGACTGTTTGAAATATTGATCAGACCTTTGTGTGGAGTGTTATACCAAAATACTCATTCACAATCCCACCGGATAAACTATTGATCTCGATCTCTCCTTATTTGTTTCTCTTTTATACAATGTAAATTCAGAGAAAGTCAAGATGGAATGCAGGAAGGAAAGAAATGTTGCACGCCATTTCATTATGCCAGTTTAACTTACAACAGAATCAAATTGCTTTATTTTGACCTTGATGTGGTATCGATTTATCACAAATCTCCGGTGCAATGAAGGGCAAGAGCAAGATTCTCCATCCAATGTCTCCTAAAGATCCGAGGCACAAAGGGAAACCAGAGCTGTGTTTGATATAAGTAACAGCTAGAGTAGTATTCAAATCCACACATGCACAATGTAAGACCAACCCGTCGCCTTAACCTCTGGGTCACTTCAGCCCATGGCAAAGGGGCTCACATGTGACCACATCAAGATTACATATGGTGCACCGAGAGGATAAGGAATTCCCTGAGTCGAATCGAATCCACATCATTATGTTTCTGCTTTCAGCGGAATAACAGTACCTGGAAAATCCAAGGATTTGACCTCGTCCTTGGAAGGAAAACCTGTCCTTGATTCATTCTGCTTCGGAACTGTCTCAGAATGAATCAGCAAACAAGAAATTCCTGTCACATTCACACGCACATTTAGCCTTGACTCATAATTCCTTCAGAAAATTTCTGTCTCACGCGAAGAAGTTATATATGGAGAGAGAAGTGAAGGTGATGTATTAGCTCGATGGTCTTTCTCATATGGCTGAACCTAAACTAGGTAAAATTCCCTGAAATGCAGTTTTGTTCGTTTCATTTTATTAATTTTGCTGCAACCTCACTCTGTTCATTGCAATGATCGGAAGTGAATTGGATATGTATCATTGGAACGTTTAATGTTGTATTCAATTTTGCTCCGAAGTTATTTCAGTTTAAAGAAAATACTGATGAGAAAAACAGAAGGTTGAACTACAAAAGAAGATGTCAGTTTTGATGCTCAGTTACTTTGGCAGATTTCAGTGGGTATCAAATGAACCCAACATCATGACGATGGTCCTCCCATCTTTCAGGCATGGGATTAAAGCCGGAAATTGATCTCTGAGAGACGGGTCACTTCCTATTCATTCTGGAATATCTTGCCTTGACAATATACAAAATCTACTCAGTTCCATTTATAATGCTTCATGTGGAATATTAATGAAACCTTTCAAAACTCTGAGTTTTTTTTTGCTGAATCTTATTCAGCTGCATACGTTCCGATATTTCTTTACATTTAAAATAATCCAAATTAGGCATTGATTCCTCGCACCATCCATCTGCCACACCCCACTTTTACACTTTTACCTGGCCACAGGCTGTATCTCTCCTGGTGAAACTCACTGCTTGTGTGTCTCTAAATTTGCCTTTCCAAGTATTTTGGAAACGGATTCTCTGAGTGACAGAAATTCTGTTCCCATCATTTCTTTGTCCTACATTGATGGTTTGAAAGTGTGACGTTCAGAAATTTACCAACTTGAAAGAGAGAATTTTCAACCTATTTCCTCTCTCCAAACCTCACATACTCTGGAAAACTTACCTTCGGTTTTCTTTGGTACAGTTTCAAATTTTCCAACACACAAATAAATAAAATCCCATCCCCACTAAACGCCGTCAGCATCGTCTCTAATGTCTTAGCAGCCCAGTAAACGCTGGCAGTGTCCTCTCTGATAGAATCACAGATTCCCTACAATGCAGAGAGTACAATTCATCCAATCGAGTCTGTCGGGATTCTCTGAACAGCATCTCAACCAGACCTAGCTCCCTTCTCTATCACCGCGGGCCTCTGCCTTGTTATTTCAAATAAAACTGCTGGGATAAAAACTGGCATTGTGTGACTGCTGACCATATCACTGCGTTACCCATGACTAATTCACTTAACTTACTGAATTCACTCCCTGGACACATCAGCGCAATTTATCATGGCCAATCCACCGAACCTACAGACTTAACAGCAGTGCGAACCACTGAGCAAATGTACCATCACATTGAGCACCATCTGTAGCATGTTTAATCGCTTTATACACTGGTAACTCCGCCTAGTGAAAGCAAGCTGTGCCCATCAACCCGAATTCAATTCATCCAAATGCGGTTCTACGCTGTACAATCTCATTAGTGCTGTTGGAAATATTCCTGCACTCAGATCTAAATGGGTTTACTCTGTTTTCTTCCTCAGATTCCTGCTTTAAATAAACATATTACGTAGGAACAACTCTATATAATGGTCATCATTGCAACACAAACACAACGTGCAGTTTGCAGAAGTTACATGTTTGGGTTTTCACTGACACTCTGTCTCACCGGGAGCTGCAGTCCTTCCCCACGCGGATTGAGATAGCACTGTCCTTCGTGTGACATGTCCCATCGAGAATGGAAGGCCAAGCATGAATGACCTTCACTGGTGAACAGAGCGACAGGTTTAAAATATTTACGATGCCCCAGCGGAGAATTGAACCCTGTGACAGGTGGGGACACTAACCACGATACTGTGGAGGACAACAACATCGAAGGAGGCCCTTCAGCCTGTTGTGGCCGCACTTGTCCAACACAACAGCTTAACGACCTGAATCAAGTTTTCCATCGTTTATATGTCTTGTCATCGCAAATTCACATCTGAATTTCTTTCAGGTTAAAAGGATTTCCGCCTCTCTGACCCTTTCCGCATATATACTCAAATCTTTCTTCCTTTTCCAGAAATCTCTTCACCCCGGTTTCGATCCCTCCACCAATAGAAAAAAACGCTTCTTTCAGTCTATCCTATCCATAACCCTCGTTATTTTGTACATCTCACTCATGTCTTCTCCAATCTCCGCTGTTCGGCGACATACAACCCCAATCTGTCAATATTTCCTCATAACTGAAACTCTTCAGCCCAGGCAATATCCCAGTGAATCTCTCCTGCAACGTTCCCAGTTCGATCACATCCATGCTGCACTGTGAATTGCAGAACTGCACACAGTACTCCAGCTAGAGCCGAATGAACTTTTTTTTTTCTATTCTGTTACAGTATGAGGGCGTCGCTGGCATGGTAGTATTTATTGCTCTCCCTAATTGCACAGCGGGCAGTTCAGACTCAACCATATTGCAGTGAGTCTGGAGTCACTTGGAGGCCCGACCAGGTAAGAATGGCAGTTTCCTTCCTTTAAGGACGTCAGTGAATCCGATTGTTTTGTTTTTTCAACTGTTGACCATGGATTTATAGGAGTTATTAGATTCGTAATTCCAGATATTTATTGAATCTGAGTTCCTACACCTGGCATGGTGGGAGTCAAACACGGATCCCTGGATCATCAGCTTGGTATCTCAATTAACAGTCCAGTGGTAATAGCGCTCGTCCATTGCAAAAAACCTATGAAACTAATCTTTCCTAATGAAGTCGCTTTTCCCCGATACTGTCCTGTGTTATTTTCCTGAGCTTGACCCCCCAATAATTTCGGATCCATGTCAGTAAAAGATGCTACATAAGTATTGATCCGACAACACTGGTAACCAAGTGGATCAACTAGTCTGCAGGCCCCATACGTGGGTTTGGGGGACTTTCCCCTCATCAACAGTGACCGCAGCAGCACAGACTGAATGGCATCAATGTGAGAGTCAGTGTTAGATTCTGCAGTGCCTTAATGAAATAGGAAATGGCTCCACAACCACATGATAAAAGAGCAGCGCTCCGAAAGCTAGTGCTCAGTTAAAACTGTTCGACTCTAACTTGGTGTTGTGTGATTATTAACTTTGTGCACCATAGTCCAACACCAGCATCTCCAAATTATTGAAATTCGGGTGTGGGACGGAAAGTTGGGTTAGTGATCGTAGCTGGGAAGAAACCTCTGAGAACGGGTGGACTGAATTCTGACCTGTGAAACACAGAGCTGTGAGCGAGCAGAATTTGAAGGAAAAGAAATCATCACCTTGGAGAAAATGACCATTTTAAAACAATTGATTCCTTTGTGTTCCACAAAAACTGCGGCAGATAAGGAATTGCTGCCGTTATTCGGATTTGAGCCGATGCTGCTGCCACAACGCAGAGTACTAACCGCTATACGGTCACGGCATCCCACAGATGAGCACACTAACAGTGCACAATATGTACAGTAGCATAGGAAATATTAAGCAGAGCACCAAATGCACAATATTATTGCTTAGCGAACAATGGCAGATATGTGGGAACTCAGAATGGGCTGCCCATTTAACATCGGTGCCTTCAGAGGCTGTAGTGATTCCATTATTAATATGATGAAGGCTCAGATAAATAGAATTCTCCAAAACATCAAAGACTCCGGGGGCAGTGCAGCTTTTGATGAAATGTATGCTGCAATAGCAATGCAGTTTATCATCGGCTACTTCACAAGTTCCCCTCACACTAGGCAGTAACCCCTGCTGCCACATAGTCCCAATTCCCAGCCCCAGAATCAGAGGAACTGAGTGACGCAGTCGCGAAGTTCCAACTAGAAATCGGGATGGGAATGATTTTGCAGAGCTACTCGATGGCTCCGGTGACACAACCGGTGAATGCACGATACTTCTATGACTATTTAGAGGCGCAAGCAATTCTGAAGTTGGGAGTGCTCCTGGTCAAAGGCGGGACAGAAGGGAAAAGTTTGTTCTCGTTTATAATGACATAGCAATCTACAGTGCATCTTGCTGAGACAGCTGATTGCCACAACTGGAGAGTGGGCGGCTGGTTTGAAGGTTGATTTTGATTCACTATCCCCACGTCCCTGGAATGAATTGCTTTTACCATTTTTCATTACAATGGTGCGATGTGTTCCTTTAGTCTGCGTCTTTCTTCCTCATGGTGAATTGCATGACTAACACATGATCATAATTGGTATGATCTGCACACTGCTAAATCACGGCCACTACAAGTAAGTATGAATCATTGATCTTTCTGAGAAAACAGTGGAACTCACAGCAGGCATGCTTCGTAGGTTTGCAGGCACCACCAGAATTGTAGAGAGTGAGGAAGATTATCTAAGATTCAAAAGGATCTTAATCCAATAAGTCGTTGGACTGAAAAATGTAGCTTGGAGTTCAATCTGGATAAATGGAAGCTATTGCATTTTTGTGCAACAAAAAGAATAGGGCTTATATAGTTAGTGATAAGCGTTTTGCGTAGTGTTGGAGAACACGGAAGCGAGGGGTGCAGGTACATAATTCTTTGTAGTTTGCATCAATTACAGATGGGATGGTTCAAAGGCAATTGACATGCTTCCCTTCTTTGCTCAGACTTTGTGTATAAGATTTGCGACGTTATGTTGAAGTTTTGCAGGACATTGATGAGGCCTCTTCTGGAATATTGTGTCCAGTTCTGGTCACCCAGTTGTCAGAATGATATTATTCAGCAGGAGCAGGTTCAGAAAAGGTATACACGCATGTTGCCGTGGTTAGAAAGTTTGAGTTATAATGAAAGTCTGGATAGGCTGAGACCATTTTCAGATTGGAGATTGGGGTGCTGGAGCAGGTAAAGCAGCAAGCGAGGAGCAGGAGAATCAACTTTCCACGCAAGTGTTGTTCATCAGGCTCATGCCCGAAACGTCAATTCGCCTACTCCTCATTTGTTGCCTGACCTGCTGGGCTTTTCCAACACAACACTCTCGACTCAGATCTCTCATCTGCAGGTCTCACTTTCTCCTAGTAGAGACTGTTTTGGGTTTGAGCGGCGACCTGACAGAAGTTTTTGAATTATTGAGAGGTAAGTTAGAGTTAACGATAGCTGCCTTTTCCCAGGAGGGGGACTTCAAGACGAGAGGGCATATGTTTAAGAGGAAAAGAGAGAGATTGTTAAAAAAGGCAAGTGAGGCATTTTTTTACAGAGTGTGTTTTACGTGTGCAATTAACCTGCTGAGGAAGTGATGGATGAGCGTACAGTTGCAACATTCAAAGGACAATTGGATCCATACATGAATGGGAAAGTGGGATTTTTAAAATAAAATATATTCATTCATGCCGATTACATCAGTTATTTCCCAGAGGACAGTTAAGAGTCAACGACGATATTATGCATCTGGAGTCTCGTGTGGGACAGAGCAGATGAATATGGCAGTTTGATTCCTGAACTGGCATGTGAATCTGATGGGATTTTCCACACATCTGATTCAGGTCATCATTGCACTCTTCAATTCCAGGTGCTGATTGAATTCAAACTCCACCATCTGTCATGCCAGGACCTGAACGCTTTGTCCCCAAAATATTACCTGGGTTTTTGGATTAACAGCACAGTAATAAAACTACAAGGGCATTATAACCACTCAGCGATTATGGGAGGAGGCAGACGGGAATGGATAATTATGGCAGTATATTCAGCATGGATGATTAGACTGACGGGCTGGTTTTCATGCTGTATGACTCTGACTGACGCTATGGACCAGACAGCTGGTTGGAATTAACAGCAGCATTGACAGCATAATCGAACACCTGATGGGATATGTAATCCTGCTGGAGGCTCCGGAGGTTGTTTTGCTCAGTGATCCGTTCCCACAAACAGGGCTGGTGAACGGTCGAGCCCCAGTGTTACTGATTAAATGAGTTTCCATTTCTGTGGTTAATTGAATCCCTTCTACCAGTTTCCACATTGCCCTGCTTTCTTTGTAGGATCGGCGTCCTTTTTTCTATACAGGGTGAAGGATCCTTTCAAATTGTGTCCACACAGATAAAAATCCTGTTGTCCATGTTGTGAATGTGTTTTCATTGTTTCTCATTCACCCACAGGGTGTGAGTATCACTGGTCCGGACAACATTTATTCTTCGCCCCTTGTTCTTTTTTCTGTCTGGCTACACCACAAACCCGGGTGCGATCCCAGCCTCTGGTGTCTGTCTGTGGGCAGTCTGCACATTCTCTGTGTGTTTGCGTTTCTATTCCTCCCTCTGACTGAAGGTGAGCCAGTTACAAGGATCAGCAGTGGTAAATGCAGGCTTATGGGAAAGGGAATACGGTGGGGTCTGGTGGGATGCGCTTCGGAGGGATCATGTGGACAGGAAGGGCCAACTACCCTGCTTCCCCACACGGGGGGTATTCTTGAATTAAGGGTGCGCTCATGTTTCTGTGGTCCTGGAGTCTCTCGTAGGCAGGACTGGGTAAAGTTCGTAGAATCCTCTGCATAAGGGACATGAATGAATGCGATTTCAGGAAATTAAAGTTATTATCTCTGTTCTTGAGGTCAGGTTTGCATTCCAAATTTTATTCATTGAACTTAAACATCACCGTTTCCGTCTCCCAGCCGCCAAGGATGACTCATTTAAAATATCAGCCCAACACCACCTTCTCCAGGTTGAAGTCTTTACTGTGTGAAAGAAACTGATTCTGAGCTGGTGCAAGCAAAACCAGCTGCCACCACCAGTATCGGGAACACAGATCCAAATAACAATATCAGCTTTTAAACGCACCACTGCAAAGTTAAGGGCTCAACACGCTCCAGTTGTGCCACTCAGCTGTCTTAGCAAGATACACTGTAGATCGCCATAATAGTATAAACCAGGACAACCATTCTTTTGATCAGGAGCACTCTTAACCTCGAAATTTCTTGCGCCTCTATAGCATCATAGAAGGACCGCACGACACCTATTGCATCACTCATTCCCATCCCCATTTGCAGTTGAATCTGGGCGGCTATGCCAGTTTCGCTGAATCCAGTACTGGGAACTGGGATTATGTGTGATTATCTGCAGCACTGGTTACTGCCTTGAGTGGGGAATCTGGTGAAGTTGCCGATGTTAAACTGCAATGTTATTGAAGCACAGATTTCAACAATATCCTGTACTGTCCCCCGAGTTTTTGATGCTTTGTCGATATCCGTCAATCTCAGTTTTCAGCATTCTCATTCAAGGGATCTCCACAGTCTCTCAGGACATCAAAGTTAAATATTTTGCTCATTCTCAGTTCCCACATGTCCGCTGTTCTTCAGTACTTTTCGTCTGCTAGTATACTTATTGCTGCTGGCAAGCATGTATTCTGTGGTTGCTGTGATCGTAGTTGTCTGTATTTTGCATTGTGACCACAGCAACCTCGATTTGAAACCAAATCACGACATGAAGTGTTCACTCCGTTGTCCTTAATTGCTTTTGCCTTCATTTTCCGTTCTCTCACATCTCTGCGTTTCATATATCAGGATTAAAACAAACTCGTTGTTGGAGATTTCTCTCCTTCCCACGGTCATTACACCTCTTTCCGTCCCTCCCCCCATTTCTCTGAGGCAATGCACAATCTATCACTCTCTTCCACATTCATACTTTTCTGTCTGTGCTGCTGCTGTGGTCACTGTTGTTGGGTGAACGTGCTCCAACCCCACCATCGGGACCTCTAAACAAGTCGATCCAATTGGATACCACGATTATGAAATCAATCCCCATTCAACGAAAAAAACTGCATTTGTTCAATCATTGAATCAAATTGCTGTCATTCATTCAATGAAACACACTGCATGTCCTAATCCAATGAGGAGACCTTTTTCAATTCATTAAAGGAAACAAAATGCATCATTCACTGAATAAAACTGACTGCACGTTTCAATTCAATGAAACGCGCAGTGTGTTTCTTTGAATGAATGATAGCACATTAATTCACAAAATAAATGAGTTAAATTTGTTTCATTGAATCAATGAACATGGTTTGTTTCATTGAATCAATGATGGAAGTTTTTTTTAATGATCGAATGAATACAGATTCCTTCACTAATTAAAGCGTAAAGTTCAAGACATTAATTAAATGAGAGAACCTCTACTCATTGAATTATCATATGCAGTCTTTGTCATTGATTAAATGTGTGCAGTTTGATTGAATGATTGCGTTAAACTCGTGGCATGGAAAGAATGAGAGAAGCTTTACTCACTAAATTAATACATGCAGGTTGTTTCATTGGATGAATGACATAAGCTTGAAAGATTGAATGAATGAGAAAAGCTCTATTCATTGAATTATCACGTGCAGTCCTTATCATTGAATGAATACATGCAGTAAGTTTCACTGAATAACTGCCTGCAGTTTGTTTTGTTGAATGAAATGGAAAAGCTCTCATCATTGGATTAGCATGTACAGTGTGTTTAATTGAACGAAAGTTTGCAGTTTGATTCATTGAATGAATGAATGCAGTTGGATTCACTCAGTAAATGAGTTAAATTTGATTCATTGGGTGCGCCTCTATACTATCACAGAAGGACCGCACGCTAACCTATTGCATGTCCCCACCTATTACAGAGCTCAATTCTCCGCTGGGGACAGTGTAAATATTTTAAAACTGACGCTCCATTCCCAAGTGCAGGTATTAATACTTATCCTTCCATTCTAGATGGGGCATGACAAAGGAAGGCCAGTGCTGCCTGCATCAAGCTGGGGAAGGCCTGCAGCTCTCAGGGAGGCAGAGTGTCAGTGAAAGTGCAAACATGTGACTTCTGCAAGCTGCATCTTTTGTTGGAATGAAAACCATTTCACAGACTTTTTTCCGAATTGAAGTGTCCACTGGAAGTAGGAAGCAAAGGAAGAAACAGGGTAAAAGCATTTAAATATGACTGCAGAAACATTTCCTGCAGTATGAATCAGATTATAAAGTGCAGATTAGCGTTTAGATACATTGAATTTGGGTTGATGGGCACAGCTTGCTTTGATGAGGCTAGTTACCAGGGTATAAAGCCATTAAAAATGAAACAGGTTTTGCTCACTGTGATGGAACATTGGCCCAGTAATTCGGACTGCTGCTTGGTCTGAGGATTAGGTTGATTGGCCAAGTTAAATTGCCCTCTCGTCTTTAGGGAGTGAATTAAGTCCGTGAAGTGAATTCGCCATGGGTAACGTGGGGACAAGGTCGTAAATCACAGGACGCCAGGTTGTCGTCCAACAGGATTATTGGACATCATAACGGGGAGGGATGCCCCTTCTTCAGGAGAAATATAAGGGAATAGGGAGGGGAGATAGGTCTGAGTGAGATGCTCTTCAGAGAATGGAAACTGGATCGATTGACTGAAATGCTCTTTCTGCGCTGTAGGATTCTGTGATTCTATCGGAGAGGATAATGACGGTGTTCACTGGGGTGTTAACCCATTAGAGACGATGCTGACGGGGTTTACTGAGGATGAGATTTTATTCACTTGTTAGATTCTCTAAATAAATGGGTTAAGCTTCTTTCATTGAGTCAATGAATAACCTTTGATTCATTGAATCAATGATTGAAACAAGTGTTAAGGTCGAGATATTGACTAAAGGAGAAAAGCTCCATTCATTGAATTAACACGTGCAGTCTGTTTCAGTGAATGAGTGTGTGCAGTTTGTGCCTAGCCAGAATCGCCCTCATACTAATACAGAAATTTTAAAACAAATGTTCATTAGGCTCAAGCAAAAGTGTTGTGTGCAGTTTTGCCAGTGACATTATCGCAGAGATATGATCACACTGAGAAAATTGCAAGAGATATTTACCGGGATATTGTTTGGGCTGAAGAGTCTCAGTTAGGAAGAAAGATAGGGCAGAGTGGACCCAGAGAGTAACTCCGCGCATTCATTCCCATCCCCATTTCTGTTTGGATCTGAGCGGCTGAGCCGCAGTTTCTCTGATTTCGAAGCTGGGAACTGGGATTATGTGTGATTATCTGAAACACTGGTTACTGCCTTGAGGAAGCTGGTGAAATCGCCGATGTTAAGCGACAATGCTGTTGAGGCATACATTTCAACAATATCGTGCACTGTACCCCGAGTCTTTGATGTTTTGTCGAACTCTATCAATATCAGTTTTCAACATTCTCATTCAAGGGATCTCCACAGCCTCTGAGGACATCGAACATAAATATTTAACTAATTCTCAGTTCCCAAATGTCTGTCACTGTTCGCTGAGTACTGATATTGTACATTTGGTGTTCTTCCGAACATTTCCTTTGCTAGTATACTTATTACTGCTTACAAGCATCCTGTTCTATAGTTGCTGCGATAGTAATTGTCGGTATTTTGTATTGTGACCACAGCAACCTCGGTTCGAATCCAAATCGCGAGACTAAGTGTTCACTCCGTTGTCCTTTCTGTTACACGTAGTAAGAAATTAATTGCTTACTGCCTTCAAATTCCGCTCTCTCACATCTCTGTGTTTCATATATCAGGATTCAAACACACCACTTGTCGGAGATTCCTCTCCTTCCCACGATCATTAAACCTCCTTTCCGTCCCTCCTCCCATTTCTCTAAGGCAATGCACAATCTATCACTCCTTTCACAATGATACTATTCTGCCTGTGCTGCTGCTGCGGTCACTGTTGAATGTGCCCCAACCCCATCATCAAGACCTCCAAACAAGTTGATCCATTTGGATACTGCGGTTGTGACATCAATCCCCATGTAGCAGCTTATACTGACATAGGCCGGAGACAATTGGAGCGTCAGGCTCATGGAAAAGACCCAGGGCTGTTTTGGGGAAAAGATATTTCATTCAAAAACATCAGCTTTTGTGGATTCTGCGATGGTTCTCGCGGCAATTTCATAGGATTGATAATCCAGAGATGCAGGTAGTAGTCTGGGTACTCGGGCTTTAATCCCAACAAGCTAAGATTTTAAAATTGGATTCAATAAATATCTGCAATGAAGAATCTATTGACTACTATCGATCCATTGACAATTGCTGAAAGAAAATATGGTTCACTGACGGCATTTCGGGATTGAATCTGCTCTCCTTATTTGGTCCGGCGTGCATGTGACTTCAGACTCATACAAATATGGTTGAGTCTCAACTGTCCTCTGTGGAATTCAGAATGGGTAATAAATTCTGCCTAGCCAGAATCTCCTTCATATGAATACAGAAATTTTAAAATAAATGCTCATTAGGCTCAAGCAAAAGTGTTGTGTGTAGTTTTGCAAGTCCCATTATAGCAGGGATATGATCACATTGAGAAAATTGCAGGAGATATTAGCCAGGACATTTATTGGGCTGAACAGTCTCAGTTAGGAAGAAAGACAGGACAGAGTGGACTGTTTGTTGCAATGCAAAGGAGATGTAGAGAAGACATGACTGAGTTAGGGTATGGACAGGGTTGACTGAAGTGAGTTTCCCATTGATGGAGGGATCGATCAGCGGGGACTACAGATTTAAGGAGAAAGGCAGAATGGTTTGAAAAGATGTGCCAAAAACTTTTATCAGCCAGCGGGGGGATGGAATTTGGAATACACTGTCTGTATTGTTCAGAGAGACAGAAACCCTTATGACCTGAATAAATATTCGGATGTGAACTTGTGATGCCAAGACATATAAGGCTGTAGGATAAACATTGTGAAATGGGATTCAGTTCATTAAGCAGTTGTTTTTGACAAGTGTGGTCACAATTGGCTGAAGGACCTTCATTGACACTGTTGTCTTCGGTAGTGTCCCCGCCTGTCACAGAGCTCAATTCTCCGCTGGGGATAGTGTAAATGTTTTAAAACGGATGCTCCATTCCCAAGTGCGTGTATTGATAGTTGCCCTTCCATTCTTGATGGGGCATGATAAAGGAAAGCCAGTGCTGCCGGAGTCAAGCTGGAGAAGGGCTGCAGCTCTCAGGGAGGCAGAGTGTCAGTGAAAGTGCAAACACGTAACGTCTGCATCTTTTGTTGGAATGAAAACCATTTCACAGACTTTTTTCCGGATCGAAGTGTCTACTGGAAGCAAGAAGCTGAGGAAGAAACAAGGTAAAAGCATTCAAATATGGGTGCAGAAACATTTCCTGCAGCACGTTAGATACATTGAATTTGAGTTAATGGGCAAAGCTTGCTTTGATGAGGCTGAGTTACCAGGGTATAAAGCCCTTAAAAATGAAACAAGTTTTGCTCACTGTGATGGAACATTGGCTCAGTAATTCGGACTGCTGTTCGGTGTAAGGATTAGGTTGATTGGCCAAGTTAAATTGTCTCTCGTCTCCAATGAGTGAATTAAGTACGTGAAGTGAATTAGCCATGGGTAACGTGGGGACAAGGTCATAAATCACAGGAATCCAGGTTATCATCCAACAGGTTTATTTGACATCATATAGGGGAGGAATACCCCTGCTTCAGGAGAAATATAAGGGAATAGGGAGGCGAGGTAGGTCTCGGTGAGATGCCCTTCAGAGAATGGAAACTGGATCGATTGACTGAAATGCTCTTTCTGCATTGTAGGATTCTGTGATTCTATCGGAGAGGATAATGACGGTGTTCACTGGGGTGTTAAGCCATTAGAGACGATGCTGACGGGGTTTACTGAGGATGAGATTTTATTCACTTGTTTTCTTGGAAAAATTAGAACAGTTGTCCCTGAACCAGGGAAGATTTAATCGAGGTTTTCCACGTTATGAAATGTTTAGACAGAGTAAATATGTGGAAAATTTCCTCTTTCAAGTAAGTAAACATCTTAACATTAGGCATTCAAAACCTTTCATAAAATCTTTGAAAGACAAAGAAATGATGAGAGCAGAATCCCTGTCACTCCGAGAATCTGTTTTTCACATTATTTGGAAAGGCACATTTGATGACATACAAGGAATAACTTTCACCAAGAGAGACACAGCGTGTGGCGAGGTAAAGATGTAGGGGTGGGGTGTAGTTGGTTGGAAGCCGCGGGGAAGCAATGTCTAAGTTGGTTGACTTTAAATGTAAAGACATTTCGTGAACGTGTGCAGCTGAATAAGATTCGGTTCCAAAACTCAGGATTTTGGAAGATTTGTCATAATATTCCACTAAAAGCATTATGAATGGCCGCGTGGCTCAGTGGTTAGCATTGCTGCCTCATAGCACCACCGTCCCAGGTTCGATTTCAGCCTCAGGTGGGGTTTGCACATTCCTGCTGTGCCTCTGTGCGTTTGCTCCGGTTTCCTCCCACCGTCTAAGATGTGAGTCAGCCCCAACATTCAACGAAATCATGGTTGATCTGTTAGTCTTCAACTGCTTGCTGCTCACTTACCCCGACAAAGTTTCATCATCTTCCTAATTAACTATCTGGCACAGTTTGAAAATACCCAACAAACTAAACTCAACAGTGGGTGCCACAAAAATGCCACAGACTCTCTGGCCCATGATCAAAGAAATTACTCCTCATTTCTGAATTAAATAGGCAATATCTAATTCTGAGTCATGTCGTCTGATCCTCTTCTCACAGCGTAGGGCAAGCCACGTGCCCGTATCAAGCCTGTCAAGATCCCACGAATATTGAACGTTTATAAATTTTATTATGTAATTATAGAGCTCCCCTCCACTTCCCCTGTTTCAAGTAGAATAATCCCAGCCTAATCAATCGTGCAATGAAGCTCCATTTTATATAGAGTTAGCAACACGTTTGTAATCTCTGCTGTCCCCTGCAGCGTCCTTACATGTTTTTTGTAAGACAACTGGTGAAGTTTCGGCGAGGAAACATGTTAAAATTTCAGGCGCAGACGGGAATTGGAACTTAAAATCTGAACGCGATTGGAATCGGAAGGATCCACAGAAGTACCAAATACAGAAATGATACCTCTGACAAATGAGAGTCTAATCATATTCGATTGACATTCAATGGCTTCACAGTAACCGAATTCCTCCGTGTAATCGTCCTGGGAGCTAGTATTTAGGAGAAATGGAACCTGACCGCCCATATAAAGAAGTTGACGACAAAAAACCTGGCCGTCGGTCGACTTTGTTTGATTATTAGCTCAACTCCTGTCTCCGTGAAGCCTTCATCGTTCACAATGCACAAATTAGATGTTTAACAGAACTCTCTCAATTTGCCTAGGTGGGTGCAGCTTCAATACCACTGAAGGAACAGGACACCCTCCATGACAATGCAGTCACTTAACTGTACATTGTTCAATACCTGAATATTTACTCCCTTAACAATACCTGAATATTTACTCCCTTAACTGCTAAGGCACACTTGCAGGTGAGTGCACCTTCTAGAAGATTCACTGGAGCAAGTGGTCCAGGCTTTGTTGGCAGAACCTTCAAAGCTCAAAACCTGTACCGACGAAAAGGACAAGGTTGAAAATGTACTGAATCGTCACCATTTGCAAATTACCCTCCAAGGCACATACCAGAATGACTTGGAGAGGAATCAGTAGTAAATTCATTGAGTGGTGAAGCGATCTTAATGGGCAAAGAGTTATACTTCAGCCCTCCATCTTTTATCTTACAATTTTTAAAAAAATGTAGATTATTGCATTGACCAGACTTGTGCTCATTCCTTCAGTTGTTTCCTAAACTGGCGGTTGCTAAAGATCGAATATCATCCTCAGCCTGTGATCAACAATAGAAAATATCCAAAAACCTCTCGAACAACTGATTTCCATGTTCTACAATCTTTAGAGATATCTGAATGCCCACTCGCAGATCTCTTTGCTCCTGTACACTACTCAGATTCCTCACTGTTATTGTTTCAACTTCCAAATTTCATTACCACTTATTGGTCTGGACTCAATTCCTTTCGCTGTTTTTCCTTCCGACCTGATTGATTCTTCCCTGTGGTCCCTGATATTAATCATTACAGTCAATTACAAGACGAGTTGTTACATCTAAACATGACTCCTACAATTAAGTTTGAATTATTGATCTACATCAGGAAACAGTGCTACTCCACTCGAAACGGGCACCCAAACATGGTTCATTGCCTAATGGGGTGACCACCTTCAATAACAGCAGAATCGGACCCTTGCTGTCATTTATAAACCAGATGACCACTCTGCAGGTTCGCCTCCTGACTGATTCCTTCTCACATATGGGAGTGTTGAATGACCTGTCCACATTGTGACTGAGCAAGGGAGTTTACACTTCAGCGGGTAATTGAATCCCTTCCTGCAAACCACACTCACCCCCTACCCAATTGACCTGACTTCATGGCGGCGTGTGTATCCTTCTGTCTATTTCATCTGGATAATCAGTTGAATTTGAGTCCATGCTGAGACGACTCTCAGTTTTCCTGGTCACCTATGTATCTTTTTACCCTTCCTTATTCTCCCCCGGAGTGTGGCCATCATAGTCGGAACAGCATTTGTTGTTAATTCTTAACTCTCCTTGAGCTGAGTTAGAGGGAATTTATAGGTGAATCGTAGTATGAGGGTCTGGAGTCATATGAAAGCAGGTCTCGTAAAGGACGGCAGATTTCCCTTTTGAAGGGACATAAATGAATGGGTTTCCAGCACATTAAACTTTTTGTCGCTCTTCCTCTGAGTGGGTTTATATTCAAGATTTTAATCATCGAATCTAATAACCATCAGCCGCCATGCTCCATTCTCCAAGGGTTGCTTCCCCAAATATATCCAATACATTTGCAAATGACACTAAGATTGGTGGTGTAGCAGAAAGCATAGGGGACTGTCAAAGAATGTAGGAGAATATAGATAGACAGGAGAGTTGAGAGGAGAAATAGCAGATGGATTTGAATCCAGGCAAATGTGAGGTGATGCATTTTGGCAAGTCTAATCCTACAGCCAAGTATACTGTAAACGGAAGTGCCTTGGGTAAATTTGATGAGCAGAGAGATCTGGGAGTTCAGGTCCTTGCACACTGAAGGTGGTTGCACAGGTGGATCGAGTGGACAAGAAGGCATATGGAATGCTTGCTTTCACCGGACGGGACATTGAGTAGAAGAGCTGGCAGCTTATGCTAAAATTTAACAAGATTTGGTTGAACAGCATTTAGAATGCTGTGTACAGTTCTGGACGCTAAATAACCAAAACGATGTGTACGTTTAGGAGATTGTAAAGGGAAGGTTTATGAGGATGTTGCCTGGTATGGAAGATGCTAGCTTTAAAAAGAGGTTGAGTAGGTTACGTTTGTTTTCATTAGAGAAAACGTGATTGAGTGGGACCTGATCGGCGTCCACAAAATCATGAAGGGTATAGCCAGATTGGATAGAGATAATCTTTTTCCCAAGGTGAGGGATTCAATAATGAAAGGTCACGCGTTCAAGTTGAGAGGTGAAAAGTTTAAGAGAGATAGACATTGGAAGTATTTTACACTGAAGGTGGTAGGTGCCTGGAACGTGTTGCCAGCACAGGTAGTAGAGGCAGGCACGGTAGATTCATGACAGGTGCGCCTGAACAGATGCAAGAGTAGGTGTGGTGCAGAAGGATACAGATGCTTAAGAATTGGGTGATAGGTTTAGACAATGGATTTCGATCAGCTCAGCCTTTGACGTCTGAAGGGCCTGTTCCTGGGCTGTAAGGTTTTTGTGTTCTTTGTTCACTTCACTACCAACTTCATGCTCCATTGCTGCATCTCAGAGAATGACATTGTCAATTCTAATTATCACAGAGGGAATGAAAATATGACATGTGGCTGTGTCGGAATGAAAGTGATGTATGCTGGATTGGAGTGTTTACTGGGAGCAATAGGCTGATGTGGAGACGATGTGATCAAAAACAGCGCTTACTGTTAAAGTAACAAAACAGCGCATTGTTAAGGAAAATTTTAGAACATGCTTTCAATTAATCGACCTCTCGCTTAAGGCTCCAGCATGCTTCAGCTGGGCCAATCTGCATTTAGGGTTAATGCTGATGTTGCATCTTAATAATCTAATAAATGAATGCAAATATGCTCTTCCTCTTCGCCTTTGACCAGGAGCACTCCCAGCTTTGGCATTTCATGAGCCTCTGTACAATCATAGAAGAGCGACGTGCTGACCTTCAAATCAGTCAATCCATTTCGATACCGTGGTTGTGAGATCAATTCTCGTTTAGCAGCTTTTGTGATATGGACCAGAGATTTTGGAACGTCAGGCACAGGGAGAACACACAGGGCAGCACTGAGGAAAAGAAAATGTATTCAAAAATACCTCCTTCTGTGGACTTTTACATCATTTATTTCACTTGCTCATTTGGCTCTATCTCGTCGATTGTATGCAGTTCTGCAATTTGCATGAGAGCACGGATATCATAGCACTGGAAATGATGCAGGAGAGATTTACCATGATATTATCTGGGTAGAAGAGTTTCAATTATGAAGAAAAATTGGATAGACTGGAGTCGTTTTTCTAACAGCAGAAGAAATTGAGAGGAGTCATGATTGAGATGCACAAAATAATCAGGGATGTGGATGGTGTAGACTTAAATAAACGTTTCTCTTTGATGGTGAGATCAATCACGAGGGGGGGGGTGGCATAGATTTAAAGATAGAAGAGGAAAGATTTGAGTGTTTTGAAACAGCGGTTGGTTGAAATCTGGATCTCAGTGCAGGTTGGGGAGGCAGAAATCCTCACAACTTGCACAAGTATTCAGATGTGAATTTGTGATGCCAAAACATGCAAGGCGATAGGCCAAGTGATTTTAAAATGAGTTCGGATAGTTAAGCGAATGTTCATTTCCAGTATTAACAAATACGCTTCTTTTTGCATTGAATTCCTGGGTAGTACCACCACCTGTCACTCCGTGAGATCGGGTTCAATTCGCTTCCAGGATGGGCGCTTCCATATTGGGAGGGCTCAGTGTGTAGAACTGCGCCTTTCAGAGGCAGAAACCAGCATTCGATTCCAGACTTGTGTGACTGATTGTGTAGAATTTTCACACTCTTGTTCTCTCCCTCCCGTGTGAGTTTCCTCTGTTTGTTCCGAATCCTTCCCACAGTGCAAAGGTGTGCAATTCAGGTAAATGGCAAACAAATTCTGAATGGACTCTAAGTGCTGTAAATCAGAGACAAAAGTCAAAATTGCAGCTCGGGGAAAACAGAATGACCATTTTGCGTGAACAGACCCATCCTCGGAAATGTAGTTAATTCGAAATGTTAACTGTGATTTCTCCCCACTGATGCTGCCTGACTCGCTGAGCATTTGGAGAAATTTCTATTTTTGTAGGTGGATCATAAATGCGGGTTGAGAAAGATAGAATGGGGGAGTGTGAATCTCTTCCACGGCACAGTGCAGGCTCAACTGACCAAATGGTTTCTCTCTGCACTGTGTGTAATTTTATTAACTCTGAATCTATAAGATTTTGTCCTTTATTTGTCTTTAGTTTTCACATCTCTCCTGTCATATGAATTGCAAACAGGACCCTCGACGTTTCGGGCATAAGCCAAATGTTATCACCTGACGCCTGGAAGATGAACACCTCATATTCTGCCTTGGGACCCTGTAACCACACAGGATAAACGTGGATTTCAACGGCTTCCTCATTTCCACTCCCCCCACATTATCACAGTCTGAAGCATCCAACTCGGCACCACCCTCCGGACCCATTCATCTCTTCCACTTGGAATTAACACTTTCTCCCCGCCTCCATCCACCATTCGCTTTCCCAGCTACCTTGCACCCAACCCCAAACCCTCTTTTTTATCTCTCAGCCCCCACCCACAACACTCATTCCTGATGAAAGGCTTATGTCAGAAATGTCGATTCACCCACTCCTTAGATCCTGCCTGTCCTGCTATACCTTTCCAGCACGATACTATCACCATGGCAAAAACAGACGAGCTCAGCTCACGGTGTTTATCTGAGAGCGGAGAAAGCTGAGTGAGGAAGTGTTTAAGGTGCACATTAAGGGAATAGATACGTGTGATAGTAATAAACTTCTAATGGGAAGAGTTAACAAAAAGGGATCTCCGTTAAAAGCAATGGAGAGAATGTTCAGAGGTGATATAGGAAGAATGTTTTCACTCTGAGAGTGTTGTTTATTTGGAATTCGCTGTTTGAACGTGTGGTAAAGTTATGAGTCATCAAAATATTTCAAGAGTATTTAGACGAATACTTGAGAAGCTAGAGCACACATGGATAAGGACCAGGTACTAGAACTTGGGTGAAGATAAATAGATGTCTGATGAAAGATCCAAACACTGTACAGAAAATACAGAGCATGAAAGCATGGGTAGTGTAAAGGTATGGAAACTACATGCGGTCTGTTACAAGGGGTGAGCAGAATGCTAACTCGTCAAAAGGTCACTGGAGCAAGATAAGATTAGTGTTGCGGGATGGGATAAGAATGGTGGAATGCTCCTATACCAATGAGCAGAGTCAGACTGGGCTGAAAGGTTACCCTGGCAGGCTGAGATAATAACAATTAGTAAAGTCAGCCTCGCCTACTAAATATCATCATGGCAGGTTGGGACAATTCGTGATAATAAATACTTCGGACATGACTTTACATAATTAATTGACAGTAGAGTCAGCCTGGTTGAGACGCTTGTAGCAGAATATGACATTAAATAGCTAATCAGTAGTTAGTAGAGTCAGCTTAGGACAGGAAAACATTGCGATAGATGGGGTAGATCTGGGTTGGAAGATCATTGAAGCACAGGTGGCAGTAGAATAATATTAAGTAGAAATAGGAAAACCCATATTGGCAGAAGGAGAACGATAATGGGGACTAACACTATTGGTTTATTGTATAGCTGGAGCGACGGAATTCTGACTAACACAGTTGGGCATTCTGATAAAGTAACAAAACATGATTAATGAAAAGGTATAAAGTGCCACGCACCCTGAGGTTTGGAGGCATTCAAGAATTTGCTTTCTAAGTGTCATGGTTTTTGTTAGCACATAAAAGATCTCCTCCTTGAAAAACTTTCCGCATCTCCATGACAACCACAACTTTGGGTCCAGTAAAATTGTGCCAAGCGCAGCTCTGTGGCGCAATGAAAAGCGTGTTAGATTTCTACAACTTTGGTAACATTGTTATTCAATGTTTCCGGATTTGAACTGCACCAGAATTGGAGTTTAGTTTAGTTTTCAGCTGAATCATTGATTGTTCTGCTGATTCATTACCAATTCCTGTCGTCTGGAGTTCTCGACCCTGCTACTGACCACAGGAAATTCCTTACCTTCTTGGTTGCGAGTTTAGAAGGACTCCTATCGTTTAGTGGGCGGCACGGTGGCACAGTGGCTAGCACTGCTGCCTCACAGCGCCAGAGACCCGGGTTCAATTCCTGCCTCAGGCGACTGACTGTGTGGAGTTTGCACGTTCTCCCCGTGTCTGTGTGGGTTTCCTCCGGGTGCTACGGTTTCATCCTACAGTCCAAAGATGTGCAGGTCAGGAGAATTGGCCATGCTAAAGTGCCCATAGTGTTAGGTAAGGGGTAAATATAGGGGTATGGGTGGGTTGCGCTTCGGCGGGTCGGTGTGGACGTGTTGGGCCGAAGGGCCTGTTTCCACACTGTAAGTAATCTATTCTAATCTAAAAAAAACATGATCAGACCAGAATCAGATGCTCACCCGCAAAATCTGCAAATTTCGTGTAGAGACCCACTGTCTGTAAACACATTTTGCTCCCAAAGTTGCACAGAAATTTACGTTTGCTTGAATGTCTTCGTCCCGTTGTGCGACAGGTTGTTGTGGATGAGCTGGGGAAAGACATTGACGTGTTTGGTCAGCCATGATGATATCAAATGCGGGTAGGATAGGTGTTTGGAATAGCCTCCTCCTGTCCCTCTCTTTCTGTGCTGTTTCTTACAGAGGGTTTTCAACAATAACATGATGAGGGCAATGTGACTCTATACCACGGAATAGCAAAGCCCCCCCTTTATACCACCGCTCTCACAGCCAGAATATATAGCTCCTATTGCAGCTTTCCATCAGATTCTCTCAGGCGCTCTGTCAGACTGCAGGTTCCTTAACACAGGTTTCCAACTGAGTACATGGAGCAAGCAAACGAGTGGATATTGGGATTAATGGACAGATTTTCCCGCTGCTGGATTGCATGAATTTCTGACATGCTGAGTCTTTCTGTGCATTCTCCCTACTCTACACTTTAAACTGTAATTGAATTTATTCTTGCATAACATTCTTGCATCTTCAATACTCATGGAAACCATGCAACGTGTTCTTGGATGTCGGAAGATTATTGATGAATGCAATTTGTTTTGTGTTACCTGTATAAACTTTCAGAAAGAGGATGGTGAACTTTCATTGATTTGAATTCTGTACCGAATTGAAGCCGATCGAAGGAAAAGCCCTGGGACAGCGGCAATGTAACATTGGGTGTAAACAACAGAACCAACAGAAATCCAGTTTTCAATCAATTCCATTTTGCACATTTTTTGTGTCTCTTTCCTGAACCTGGTGCTTCAATAATCACAGGTTCCTGTCAGCTTCACCTCGTCAGGGGTATCATGGTGGTACAGTGGTTAGCACTGCTGCCTCACAGCAGCTGTTTCTGCGTTTCAATTCTGGCCTCGGGTAGCAGTGTGGAGTTTGTATATTCGCCCCCTATCTGAGTGGGTTTCCTCCCACAGTCCAAATTAGTCAGGGTGAAATGGTTCTGAGCTTGTTACTCTTTGGACTTGTTGGGCCGAAGGGCCTGTTTCCACACGCTCGGGATTTTAATCATCACAGCAAAAGTAAAGCAGTTGAGTTAAAATTCCCAAGATAAGAGTAGATCACGTGACAGCTTTGCTGTCTGCGGCTCCAGGAGCGCAATTTGTCAGCGCCTGGTACTTAAAAGTGCTAAAAATGTCAAAGTTGTAATTTCAAAGCATTTCTTATGATACGACTGCTGTCATTGACCAGGTAATATTGGAGCATCAGACTGAAACGCAGTTGAAAATAATGTTGAGTAACGTTGAGTAAAGTATTTGAAATCTCCAGTTTCTGATTTGGGGAAATGCTCTATATTTGGGAAACGTGTCAATTATTAACTGAAAAGCTACAAATGTTCCCCAGGTGAATATCCATCTGTGGATAGAGAAACAGAGGTGATGCTTAAGCTTGATGACCTTTCTCAAATCGCTGACCCTGCACTGGATTATATTCTGTCTTATTCTGTTTATATCATTTCATATCATTCCTGCAAACTCGCATAGCTCATTAAACCAATCGAAAGTATTAGATCTATCTCTTTGGGGAGTTTGATTGTTGCCAGTAAACCTGGTAAAGGCATAAAAAGTAGTTTTGCTGTGGCGAGGAAAAGAGCGTTCAAACTGGAATAATGTCAAGTTGTGTCGCTGGGTTTTTCAAGCGGCGATCAGAGAGTATTAAATGGACCCACTCCCCTTTACATGATGTCACCAAATGTTCAAGGCAAGAGATGGTAATGATAATCATGTTTTACATCGCTGAGCAAAATCTCGCTCACTAGAGGCACCATAGTATTGCAGATCAGGAGAGCAGCAGAGATGATTCACCATATGGATACCTGAGACTGTGAGAGAATTAATCCCACGCTGTTGGTCTCAATTTTCTCATAAACCAGTTAGGCAGCGGACTGAGCTAACCGACTTCCATTCAATGTAGAACTAAAACAAATATCTTAGTGCATTTGCATTCTATAATGTTTCATGTAGAATGAGCTGCTGCACCTTTCAACGCCAGCAGCTCTTCTTATACTTAACATTTTCAGTTGCATGTGTTATGAAATTTCTTTCGATTGATGTTAACCAATTCGAAAGTAGGTCCCTTTTGCCTCGCCATCCAGGCAGCCCAGAATCCCTGTTGCTGTTAAATTCACTCCCTGTGTGTCTGCTCACGCTTTATAAATATTCTGACATCAGCTCCTAAAATGTTGTATTTTGAAAATTCATGTCCGATTTCAATAACACTTAGAACAAAAAATGATGAGTTCAAACATCTTTATTGTTCTCCACTGGCTTGGAAGTTCTAACCTCAAGTTTCCATTCACCTAATCGAGGGAATTTCCCTCTTACCAACTTCAAATCGAATGGATAACCACCTTTCAGACACAACTCAGTCTTTCCTGATTCCACCCGCATGATTTTTACCTATCGCGCCATCCCATTAACCCCCCCTTCTTTTCTAGTGGTTTTTTCTTCCAGTAAGTCTCACTTCTATCGCTTCTATCGATTTTGTATCAAGTGAAATCGGGCCGTCTCATTCCTAATGTCTTTATACTCCAGTAAACGCTGCCCTTGTCTTTCATCATGTCTTTATATCCCGGTAAATTTCAACCCGAGAAAGGATGCTGGGTCTAATTCAAAGCTTAAAAACTCACCATTAAGCTGTGCAACCTTATTACTGACACAGGAAAAGTGGAAGTAATTTCAATTACAGATGAATCGATTGTAGCAGCATCGGGTCAAATCCCAGTCACTTCAGTGGCTGTTGTTCTTATATTTATTTCTTCTCTACGTGTGCTGAAGTAACTCAGTGAGCAATCAATTGCTGTTTTCAGCCATATAGAGATGGGCTATGAAATGCTGAAGTTGTGAGATCAGAGCAGTTTTTATAAACATTTAAAAACATTCACTGCGCGAATCTCAGACTCAGGAATTTGACAGAGAGCGATAAATTTGAGCAGGGGACGCGGGGGGTTTACCACATGACGTAACACCAGTTTGTGTGGTTACTTTGTTGTTCACCTCCTTTGTGCATTTTGTCTCATTGATGATTTTGAAGTTGTCCCCTCTATACAAATGGTCCGTGCTTTTGGAACGTTGTACAATAGATGCAGTACAATAACACCCAACGCTGATTCAGTCGACCTCTCCAGATATTGACCCCTGGATAATGTTACATTCCCACTCTCATGCCTCTTTTCATTCCATCGGCTTCTGTTCTTCACTGAAGCCAATTCAGCAGATCTTGTCATTGAGTCATTTCTTTGTATGTGTTAGACCATATGAGCAGAATTTCACAGTGGGAGCGCACTGGGCCAATAACCCAGAAGTCAGACCATACTCAGGGAACATTACTCTGCTCTTGATCTATTCCTGAAAACCAGGAAGAAATATCTATGCTCTTCAAAATTTACTCACCTGTTTTTAGAAGCAAGATAAACAGTTCCTGACTCTCGCTTTTGATGTCACAAAGACCAAGATTATAAATGCTGGAATCAGTCGAGACAGTCCGCCCTCCCACATCCACTTTCTCTCCAGCAGATGTCTGAATCGCTTCCTTCTGATGGTCTGAATCGCTTCCTTATGTTCCCTGTCACTTTGGGATGATCTGAGCTGTGAAACCTCCTCTCTAAGCTGGTGGTAACGTGATAAAATGTATACACATCAAGTGGAGTATGTGTGAGGGAGAGGACTCACTGCAGTACCACCCCATGCTGATTCAGACAGCAGAGGATTCCCGTGACTGCGAGAAGGACACAGACACTGTTCCCGTTGACTGGGAGAGATTCTCTCTTACCCAGCAGTTGTGCACATTTCTACCTGATTCAGATGGCATTATTTGAACAAGGTTCCCAAAAGAATATGAGTTCCCGTGCATGCACGATCTCCCTTTTCTACACCTTCCAGAATTTCCATAGCTCCCCTCCCACCAGCCCCCTCGCCGGCTCTACAAACCCATGTTTGACAGGGAGCTGAGAGGGCGGTCATAATACTCTCCACCAACACTGCCTGCCAATGGAAGATGAGTTCGTCCAGTCATCAATGGAGAGTATCCGGTTCCGGGGGAAGCAGCAAGCACAGCCTCCGGGGGGGGGGGGGGGGGGGGGAGGTTTGTGGGGGTTGGGGGACGAGTCAGAATAGAAAGGAGCTGTTATTAAAACTCTGTGCTGCTTTCAAACCGAAACAGCAGAAATACACTTAGCTTATAAGAATAATCTCCGGAGTTTGGTTTCCACGTCTGGCGCCGCTCTGGCTCATTTGTCTCGGGTGTCATATCGCCTCAGGTGGGTGAATTCCGTGCGAGAGGTCTCGAGTTCACATTTCGGATGAGCTCTGGAGTTTTGCTTACTGCGTCATTTTTGACTGAGAAGGTATGATTTTCATTGAATCAAGATTCCAAAGCTTGAAAACGCACACCAGCAAGTTCAAGACCAGTTTCTTCAAGGCCGTTACTGCTCTGAGAAATGGATTATCGAACAGGAAATAATGCTGATCCTGCCAATGCAGATCTTGCTGAGCGGACATCCTGTACGGAGTAACCTGAATTCCTGAGTCTCTCCAAATTTTGATTTTCTCCCACTGTGATCTGCATGTCCTTAATTCTATAATCTGCCTTTACCAATCACAAACAAAGCTTTCCACTGTACTTACATCCACGTGACAATCAATCAATTAAAACACAGTCATTTCGTCATTGTGTGGAGCCAGCACAGCGAAGGTGGGCTGCATGGCCTCAATATGCAGTGTTGCAAATTTTGTCATTCTGATTGAAATTGCAGTGAAATCAACAAAATTTGGAAGTTACAGAGTGGTTATATTGACAAAACTGGGGCACATCTCTGCCAGTGTATCACACAATAACAGTGATGATCTTTTGACGTCATCCTCGAAGGTACATGCGACAAAAAGCTGAAGACTGCAAAAAACTGCTGTGGTCAGGTCTAACAGAGAGGCCCAGCTGGAGCCTGGTAGGCCCATAGACTAGAAATTAATGGATAAAACGCATCCTCTGCTCATTGACAATTCCAGCTTTCAGTGTGTGTACTGGCCCGGCCAGTGTTTCTTTATAACAGTGCTCCGTTCTTCGCATTACGTATTGATGAGCCTTCTGCATCCTGTCACTCAATTGTATCTGAATTAAATATCTCGTATTGATACACCCACCAAATTTACACATTTGAGGAAACTCACTTATGAAGATCTGGAAGATATTTTCCTGTTCTCTGTCAGTCTGCTATGATCTGTTCACAAAGTCACTTGCCTGAGCTGGGAACACACTGGTGAAGGTGAGAAATATCAGTTGCGGCATGTACCATGCACATGACGCCTTGCAGTTATTCCCACGCTGTGTTACACAGCAGGTTCCTCCAGTGAAATGAAAAGCCATGAATGACATGTGGATCAACATATTGGAGACAGCATTTTGACACAGACACAGTTCCGCATTATTAGAAGAATCACCATCGATGTTGAATAACCGCAGTGAGAAGCAAGCAATGTAGAGTTGCCGTGTAATCGATAGGCTGAACAGCTTCTATCGGCACGTGGCTGACCTAACACGTCACTGCTGTTCGTCTCTATGTCTCTGGGACACAGCGGCTGAGGGAGAAACAATGGCTCGTTTTTAACCCTCCCTTCCTCTATGGAATGCATGCACCCCCGCAGCTCAGTGCTTTGGGGATGGCTCTCACTGAATGAGGGTTTCACTGGGAGTCTCTTCATCAGGTAGAGTTGGGGCTCAGATGTTAACTGCTGCCCGATTGCAGCAAAGAAACCTACACAAAAGCCTTTCTGCAGGACTGCTCTGTGAATATGGATTCTGAACACAAAACAGGCCACAAAAAAATGCAATTACTTGAATTTTACTGACAGTCCGCAGCCCCTTTCTCCCTTTACCACCAGCTCAGCATCTTTCTCTCTGTCTCAAATAAATTATATGTGGAGGAAGTTCGCAGGAAATCCCCAGGGAGTGGGTGATGTCACTGTGCTACTGCTACTGCATGATGATGTAGAGCCATAACAGACCCTTAGGTGCAACTGGTCCATGCCGACCAGATATCCCAACCAAATCTAGTCCCATCTGCCAGCACTTGGCACATATCCCTCCAAATCCTTCCTATTCATATACACATCCAGATGCCTTTTAAAAGTTGCAATCGTACTCGCCTCCACCACTCCTCTGGCAGCTCATTCCATACACGCACCACCCTCTGAGTGAAAAACTTGTCACTTAGGTCTCTTTGATATCTGTCACCTCTCACCCTAAAGATATGCCCTCTCGTTCTGGACTCCCCGACCACAGGGAAAAGACTAATTATTCTACCCACGCGCCTCATGTTTTTATAAACCTCTATAAGCTCACCCTCAGCCTCTGAAACTCCAGGGAGAACAGCCGCAGCCTGTTCAGCCTCTCCTTGTCGCTCAAATCCTCCAACCCTGGCAACTTCCTTGTAAATCTTTTCTGAACTCTTTCAGGTTTCACAACATCCTTCTGATAGGAAGGAAACCAGATTTCCACGCATTATTCTAAACAAGGCCTTATCAATATGTTGAACAGCCGCAACATGACATCCCAACTGCTGAACTCAACACTCGGACCAATATAAGAAAGTACACAAAACAACTTATTCACTATCCTATCTATCAGAAACTCCACTTTCAAGGAGCTATGAACATACACTGCAATGTATCTTTGTTCAGCAACACTCCCCTGGATCTTAACAATAGGTGTAGAACGCCTGCTCAGGATTGCTTTCCCAAAATGCAGCACGTCACTTTTAGCGAAATTAAAATCCTTCTGCCAATTCCCACCCCATTGGCTGATCTGGTCTAAACCCTCTTGTAACCTGAACTAACATTCTATGCAGTTGACTACACTTCCAATACATCACCCACAGGACCACAAAGCAGTTGGATTTGTACAAACCAGGGATCATCAAGGATGGCTGGCATCGTCCCTGAGAGGGGGCAGATCCCGATCATATTGGGAAGGATGGCAGGGTCCCTGACAGGGGGCAGATCACTCATATATTGGGAAGGATGGCAGAGTCCCTGAGAGGGCGCAGATCACCCACACATCTGGAAGGATGGCAGGGTCGCTGAGAGGGGGCAGACCATCCACACATATCGAAGGACGGCAGGGACACTGAGATACGGCAGATCACACACACATTGATAAGGATGTCATGGTCTTTGCGAGCGAGGAGTTGACCCACACATTGGGAAGGATGGCAGGGTCATTGAGAGGGGGCAGATCACCCACACATTGGGAAGGATGGCAGGGTCCCTGAGAGGGGGCAGATCACCCACACATTGGGAAGGTCTGAAGGGGCCTGGTGAATGGGCAGATCACCCACACATTATGAGAGATGCCAGGATCCCTGAGAGGAAACAGATCACCCACATATTCAGAAGTATGGCAGTGTCCTTGACAGAGGGCTGATCAACAACACATTGGGAAAGATGGCAGGGTCCCTGAGACGGGGCAGATCACCCACACATTGGGAAGGATGGCAGGATATCTGAGAGGGGGCAGATCACCCACACATTGGGAAGGATGGCAGTGTCCCTGAGAGAGGGCTGATCACCCACACATTGGGAAGGATGGCAGGATCTTGAGAGTGTCAGATTACTCACATATTGGGAAAGATGGAAGAGTCCCTGAGAAAGGATTGATCACCCACACATTTGGAAGGATGGCAGGGTCCCTGAGTGAAGGTAGTTCACACACAGAAAGGGAAACATGGCAGGGTGCCTGTGAGGAACACATCAACCACACATTAGGAAGGATGGCAGTGTCCTTGAGAGGAGACAGATCACCAACACAATGGGAATGATGGCATGGTCCTGAGAGGGACAGATCACCCACACATTGGGAAGGATGGCAGGGTCCCTGAGAGGAGTTAGAGCAACTTCGCGTTGGGGAGGATGACAGTGTCCCTGAGAGGGGGCAGATCACCAACACATTGGGAAGGATGGCAAAGTCTCTGAGAGAAGACAGATCACCCACACATTGTGAAAGATGGCAGGATCCCTGAGAGGAAACAGATCACCCACACTTTCAGAAGGATGGCAGTGTCCCTGAGAGAGGGCTGATCACACACACATTGGGAATGATGGCAGTGTCCCTGAGAGGGGGCAGATCACCCACGTATTGGGAAGGATGGCAAGGTCGGTGAGAGGAGTCACATCAACCACACTTTGGTAAGGATGGGAGGGTCCCTGAGAAGATACGGATCACCCACACATTGGGAAAGATTGCAGTGTCCCGGAGAGTGGGCAGATCACCCACACATTGTGGAGAATGGCAGAAGCACTGAGATGGCAGTGTCCCTGATAGGGGGCAGATCACGCATACATTGAGAAGGGTGGCAGGATCACTGCCAGAGACTGATCACACACACATTGAGAAGGATGGCATGATGCCTGAGAGGAGACAGATCACCCACACATTGGGAAGGATGGCAGGGTCGCTGAGAGGGAGCAGATCACCCACACACTGGGAAGGATGGCAGGTTCCTGAGCGGCGACAGTTCACCGACACATTGGGAAGAATGGAAGGGTCTCTGAAAGAGACAGATCACACACTCATTGAGAAGGGTGGCAGGGTCACTGAGAGGCGAAAGTTCACACTCACATCAGGAAGGATGGCAAGGTCCCTGAGAGAGGGGCAGATCACCCACGCATTGAGAAGGATGGCATTGTCCCTGAAAGGTGCCAGATCACTCACACATTGGGAGGGATGGCAGAGTCTCTGAGCTGAGACAGATCTCCAACACAGTGGGAATGATGGCATGATCCTGAGGGGAGGCAGATCACCCACAGATTAGGCAGGATTGCAGAAACTCTGAAGGGGGCAGGTCACCGACACATTGGGAAGGGTGGCACGGTGCGTGATAGAGAGACAGATCACCCACACATTGGGAAGGAAGGCAGGGTCCCTGAGCGATTGACAGATCACGCATACATTGGGAACGATGGCAGGCCTCTGAGAGGGACAGATCACTCACACATTGAGAAAGATGGCTGGGACCCTCAGAGGGGCAGATCACACACACATTGGGAAGGATGGCAGGGTCTCTAAGAGGAGACAGAACACCCAGACATTGGGAAGGGTGGCAAGGTCCCTGAGAGGCGGCAGTTCACCCACACATTTGGAAGAATGGCAGGGTCCCTGAGAGAGAGACAGATCACCCACACATTGGGAAGGATAACAGGATCGCTGGGAGAGGAACGGATAACCCACACATTGGGAAGGATGGTAGGGTCCTGAGAGGGGGCAGATCACACACACATTGCGAAGGATGGCAAGGTCCCTGAGAGAGGAACAGATCACCCACACATTTGGAAGTATGGCAGGATGCCTGAGAAGGACAGGTCACCCACACATTGGGAAGGAAGGCAGGGTATCTGAGAGGGGGCAGATCACTCACACATTGGGAAGGATGGCAGGGTGCCTGAGAGAGGGACAGATCACCCACACATTCGGAAAGATGGCAGGGTCCCTGCGAATGGGCAGATAACCCACACATTGTGAAGGATGGCAAGGGCAGGATACCTGAGAGGACACAGATCACCCACACGTTCGGAAGAATGGCAGTGTCCCTGAGAAGCGGCAGATCACCCACACATTGGGAATGATGGCAGGGTCCCTGAGAGGGGGCAGATCACCCACACATTGGGAAGGATGGCAGGGACATTGTGAGGGGACAGATCACGCATACATTGGGAAGGATGTCAGCTCCCTGAGAGGCGACAGTTCACCCACACATTGGGAAGGATGCCCGTATCCTGAGAGGGACAGTTCACCCACACATTGGGAAGGATTCCAGGGTCACTGAGAGGCGACAATTCACCCACACAATGGGAAGCATGGCAGGGTATCTGAGAGAGGGACAGATCACCCTCACATTGTGAAGGATGGCAGGATCCCTGTGTGGACACAGATCACTCCTCACATTGAGAAGAATGGCAGTGTCCCCGAGAGAGGGCTGATCACACACACATTGCGAAGGATGGCAGGATCCCTGAGAGGGGGCAGATCACCCACACACTGGGAAGGATGGCAGGATCCCTGAGAGGGGGCAGATCACCCACACATTGTGAAGGATGGCAGTGTACCTGATAAGGGACAGATCACCCACACATTGTGAATGATGGCATTATCCTGAGAGGAGCCAGATCACCCACACATTGGGAAAGATGGCAGGGTCTCCGTGAGGGGGCAGATCACGCACACATTGGGAATGATGGCAGGGTCCCTCAGAGGAGTCGGATCACCGACATATTAGGCAGGATGGCAGTGTCTCTGAGGGGAGGCAGATCACGCACACATTGGGCAGGATTGCAGAAACTCTGAGAGGGGTCAGGTCACCCACACATTGGGAAGGATGGCAGGGTGCCTGATAGAGGGACAGATCACACACACATTAGGAAAGATTGCAGTGTCCTTGAGAGATGAACAGATCACCCACAGATTGGGAATGATGGCATGGTCGCTGGGAATGGGCAGATTGCACACATTGTAAAGGATGGCAGGATCCCTGAGAGGACACAGATCACCCACACATTGGGAAGGATGGCAGGGTCCCTGAGAGGAGAAAGATCACCCACACATTGGGAAGGATGGCAGGGTCCCTGAAAGCGGGCAGATCACACACACATTGTGAAGGATGGCAGGATCCCTGAGAGGACACAGATCATCCACACATTCGCAAGGATGACAGGATCCCTGAGAGGGCGCCGTTCACCCACAAATATTAACAGATGGCAGGGTCCCTGAGAGGGCGCCGATCACCCAAGATTGGGAATGATGGCAGTGCCCCTGAGAGGGGACAGAGCGCCCACACATTGGGAAGAATGGCAGTGTCCCTGAGAGTGGGCAGATCACACACACATTGCGAAGGATGGCAGGGTCCCTGGGAGGGGGCAGATCACGCATACATTGCGAAAGGTGTTCGTGTCTCTGAGAGGGAGGAGATCACCCACACATTGGGGAGGATGGTAGGGTCCCTGAGAGGGGGCAGATCACCAACACATTGTGAATAATGGCAGGGTCTCTGTGAGGGACAGATCACCCACACATTGTGAATGATGGCAGGGTCTCTGTGAGGGACAGATCACCCACACATTGGGAAGGATGGCAGAGTCCCTGAGAGGAAACAGATCTCCAACACAGTGGGAATGATGGCATGGTCCTGAGAGGAGAAAGATCACCCACACATTGGGAAGGATGGCAGGGTCCCTGAAAGCGGGCAGATCACACACACATTGTGAAGGATGGCAGGGTCCCTGTGAAAGGGCAGATCACGCACACATTGGGAAGGATGGCAGGGTCCCTGGGAGGGGGCAGATGACCCACACATTGGGAAGAATGGCAGGCGTCCCTAGGATGGGGCAGATCACCGACACCATGGGAAAAATGGCAGTATCGCTGAGAGGAGACAGATCACCCACACATTAGGAAGGATAGCAGTGTCTAAGATGGACAGATCACCCACACATTGTGAAGGATGGCAGTGTACCAGATAAGGGACAGATCACCCACACATTGTGAATGATGGCATTATCCTGAGAGGAGCCAGATCACCCACACATTGGGAAGGATGGCAGGGTCTCCGTGAGGGGGCAGATCACGCACACATTGGGAATGATGGCAGGGTCCCTCAGAGGAGTCGGATCACCGACATATTAGGCAAGATGGCAGTGTCTCTGAGGGGAGGCAGATCACGCACACATTGGGCAGGATTGCAGAAACTCTGAGAGGGGTCAGGTCACCCACACATTGGGAAGGATGGCAGGGTGCCTGATAGAGGGACAGATCACACACACATTGGGAAAGATTGCAGTGTCCTTGAGAGATGAACAGATCACCCACAGATTGGGAATGATGGCAGGGTCCCTGGGAATGGGCAGATTGCACACATTGTAAAGGATGGCAGGATCCCTGAGAGGACACAGATCACCCACACATTCGGAAGGATGGCAGGATCCCTGAGAGGGCGCGATCACCCACAAATATTAAAAGATGGCAGGGTCCCTGAGACGGCGCCGATCGCCCACACATTGGGAAGGATGGCAGTGCCCCTGAGAGGGGGACAGATCACCCACAAATTGGGAAGGATGGCAGACTTCCTGAGAGGGCGCCGTTCACCCACACATTGGGATGGATGGCAGGGTCCCTGAGAGCGGGCAGATCACACATACATTGTGAAGGATGGCAGGGTCCCTGTGAATGGGCAGATCACCCACACATTGGGAAGGATGGCAGGGTCCCTGGGAGGGGGCAGATGACCCACACATTGGGAAGGATGGCAGGCGTCCCTGGGATGGGGCAGCTCACCCACACCATGGGAAAAATGGCAGGATCGCTGAGAGGAGACACATCACCCACACATTGGGAAGGATGGCAGGGTCGTTGAGTGGGGCAGATCACCCACACTTTGGGAAGGATGGCAGGATCCCTGAGAGGAGACAGACTGGTTCCTTTCCCAAAATGGTTCACATTCAGGGACCCATAATGTGAGGGTTTCATTGAAGCTGAATGGACGTTTGAAAGATTGTACCATTTACTGTTGTTTTAGAAAATGTCGATAAAAACAAGGTCCTGACATTAACTGAAAGGAAATGGATCATGGGATGCAAATATAAGACTTTGTTTCAGATCGTCATGGAGCATATCATGGAGATATTATATGCAGTGAGGTATAATGACCGATGATTCAACACTTACTCAAAGACCGATCATATTCAGTTTCACATGAATCAATCAATCGTGTCAGGTTTTGATTAGATGTTTGTTTGGTGTTTCCTTTCTGTGAATCCTCTTTAAGTATTCAGGCAAGTTTGATAAAGACAGTGTCAGTCCAGGTGAGAAATCAGACAGACAAATAATTCACTTTGATCGATGTTTTTGTCGTTTCGAGCCAGCACCACCATTCAACATGATCATGGCTTATCAGCCTCAACCAAGATCCTGTTCCTGCCTTATCCCCATAATCCTTGATTCCACTATCCTTCAGAGCTCTTACAACTCTGTATTGAAAGTATCCAGAGACTTGGCCTCCACAGCCTCCTGGAATAGAGAATTCCACACACCCACCACTCTCTGGGTGAAGAAGTTTCTCCTCAACTCGAAGTAGCCTACTCCTTATTTTTAAACTGTCTCCTCTGGATCGGGACTCACCCACCAGCAGAAACATGTTTCCTGCCTCCAGAGTGTTCAATCCTTTAATAATCTTATACATCTCAATCAGATCCCCTCTCAGCCTTCTAAACTCAAGAGTGTAGAAGCCCAGTCACTCCAATCTTTCAGCGTCAGATCGTTCCGCCTATCCAGGAATTGTCCTCGTGAACCTACGCTGCACTCCTTCGATAGCCAGAATGTTGTTCCTCAAATTCGGAGACCATAACTGCACACAATATTCCAGGTGCAGTCTCACCAGGGCCCTGTACAGCTGCAGAAGGACCTCTTTGCTTCTATACTCAATCCCTCTTGTTATGAAGGTCATCATGCCATTAGCTTTCTTCACTGCTTTCTGTGCCAGTATGCTGACTTTCATTGACTGATGTACAAGAACACCTCAATAACGTTGTACTGCCCCTTTCCCTAACTGGACTCCATTTAGGTAGTAATCTGCCTTCCTGTTCTTGCCACCAAAGTGGATAACCACACATTTATCCACATTAAACTGCGTCTGCATCCGTCCACTCACCTAGCCTGTTCAGGTCACCCTGTATTCTCCTAACATCCTCCTCACATTTCACACTGCCACCCAGCTTTGTGTCATCAGCAAATTTGCTAATATAACATTTAATACCTTAATCTATATCATTAATGTACATTGTAAAAAGCTGCGGTCCCAGCACTGATCCCTGTGGCATACCACGAGTCACCGTCTACCATTCTGAAAGGGATGCCATTTATCACTACTCTCTTTTTCCTGTCAGGCAAGCAATTTTCAATTCAAGTCAGTATTTTGCCCTCAACCCCATGTGCCCTTATTTTGTTCACTAACTTCCTATGTGGGACTTTATCAAAGGTTTTCTGAAGGTCCAGGTATGCCACATCCACTGGATCTCCCTTGTCCAACCTCAGAATTGCATCCTCAAAAAATTCCAGAAGATTATTCAAGCATGATTTCCCCTTCATAATTCCATGTTGACTCTGACCTATCCACTTAATGCGATCCAGATGTGTCGTAATTTCATCCTTTATCCTTGACTCCGGCATTTTCCAACCACTGAGGTCAGACTAACTGGTCGATAATTCTCTGTTTTCTCCCTCCCTCCCTCCTTTCTTAAAAGGTGGGCCAACATTAGGCATCCTCCAATCCGCAGGAACTGATGCTGAATCAATAGAATATTGAAAAATGATCACCAATGCCTCCACGATTTTTCGAGCCACCTTCTTCACTACCCTGCGGTGCAGAACATCATGTCCCGGGGACTTATCAGCCTTCAGACCTAACAGTCTCTCCAGCACCATTTCCTGCCCAATATAAATTCCCTTCAGTGTTGGGCCTTCAGCCACTGTTACAACTGGGAAATTGCTCATGTCTTCCCCAGTGCAGGCTGATCTAAAGTACCAATTGAACTCTTCTGCAATTTATTTGGTCCCCGTAATAAATTCACCTGTTTCTGTCTTCAAGGGCCCAATTTTAGTATTAACCATTTTTTTTCCAATCCCATATCTGAAAAAACCATTATTATCCTCCTTTATATTTTTGTCCAGTTTACCTTCGTACCTTATTTTTTCTTTGCATATTTCCTTCTGAATAGTCCTCTGTTGGTCTTTAAAGCTTCCCAGTCCTCCGATTTCCCTCTCATCTTTGCTATTTTATACGTTTTCCCTTTTGTCTTTATATAGTCCTTAACCTCCCTCGTCAGCCATGGCCACCCCTGTCTCCCCTTAGGATCTTTCTTCGTCTTCCTTTCTTCCTTCTGCATTATAGCCAGAAATACCTCCCATTGTTGTTCCACTGCCATCCCTGCAAGGGTATTGCACCATTGAACTTTGGCCAGCTTCACCCTCATACCTCTATAGTTCCCTTATTCAACTGAAATATTGTCACTTCCGATTCTACCCTCTCCCTTTCCAACTACAGATTAAAGTTTATTGCATTGTGCTTACTACCTCCTAATGGCTCCTTTACTCCGAGGTCCCTGATCAAATCCGGTTCGTTGCACAACACCAGATCCAGAATTGCTTTCTCCCTGGTCGGCTCCAGCACAAGCTGTTCTAAGAATCCATCTCGGAGGGACTCCACCAACTCCCTTTCTTTGGTTCCAGGAACACCCTGATTCTCCCAGTCTACCTGCATGTTGAAATCCCCCATAACAACTGTAGTAATATCTTTGTGACAGGCCAATTTCATTTCCTTATTCAACTTACACGCTACATCCAGGCTACTGTTTGAGGGCCTGTAGGTTACTCCCAAGAGGGTGTTTCTTCCCTTAGAATTTCTCAGCTCTATTGATACTGACTCTCCATCCCCTGATTCTAGGTTACCTCCGCGCAGGGGACTGATTATCATTCCTTACCAACAGGGCCACCCCATTCCCTTTGCCAGTCAGTCTGTCCTTACGATGGCACGTATAGTCTTGAATATTCATTTCCCAGGACCTCTCCACTTGAAGCCACGTCTCAGTTATCCCCACAACATCGTAATTGCCAATTTCCAAATGAGCCTCAAGCGCATCCACCTTATTACAGTTACCGCCACTGTTTTACAGAAAAGGCGTTCCAAAGAATCCTGTCTACATGAAAAGCTGAGTTAGCAGTAGAATCCGAGAAGGACAGATCACATTACGAGTATGTTCGATCTTCCGCGCCAGTACGAGTTGCCAGTTTCTTTGTCTTTCACATTCATCGTGCACTTTGCTGCAGAGATGTCCACACCTGGGCATGAGCCACATGGCTGCCAGCTGAGGTGGAACCCTGTGTGGAAATCGATGCGAAGCAACTCAGTAAAGTTTACTAAATTCCATGATGCTTATTAGAGATGCACAAAACACACTTTCGAGACATAATAACAGAAGGCAGAAGACAATCTGCCCACCCCCACGAGATGGCAAAGAAATGCTAACTATACACAACTGCTCTTTGTCCTCGATGTGAAAAGCTCCTGTCACTTGTTCCTGAGTGAATCAGCAAAAAGGCGTTTCAGCAGAGCTGCACGTGCCTTGCTGTGTTATTCCTCCCACACACACTGCTTACATTTTTCTGGTCCTCTGTGATGTAAAGAAAACAAAATGGAGACCATGTCATTCGATAGCCTTCCTATCATTTCCTCGGTTTCAGTACCAACATGGCAGGGATTTCAGGGGCACACGTTAATAGTGGTGACTCTATGATAGCACAGGTCCAGAGCTTCATCTAAGAGCTCATTCATTCATTCATTCATTCTTTCCTGTTGTTGATGGAGTGAGCTGCTGACATGTGAACTACTCCAAAACATGATTCAGGCATTGTGATGCTGATTTTCACGCGTTAAAAAACGGCAGACAGGTTCCAAATGAGGCCTTTCAGAGACTGCTTTGACATACATTTGATCGAGCGGCGACATTAGGAATCCGTGGTGCACTGTGACACCAGCACATAAGTTTTCTCCTTGGCTTTGAACCAGGCCACCGGGGCAAGGAAAGCAAATGCGTTACTGCTTTTAGCGGAAGGATCGGAGCACGGGAACTGCAGTCTTCAACAGAATGGCCATCGGTGCTGTACACATCTGCGCATATTCAGAACCAGGGAGGAGAAAAACTTAACACTGCTTCACACAGTAATTAAATGGAGCTTTGTTCCTTTACATCGCTCCAGCAGATGCGGGTGAACAAACTCCATGGCAGGTTTGCTAATTAAAAGCAGCAAGCAAGAAGCGCCCACTCATGCCAATCTACCAGACTGCCATTGGGAGCAAGACTGATCTTATCTTGTTTCGAACCAGGGACTTTTTCGCGTGTTAAGCGAATGCGATAACCACTACACCACAGGGACTCGCTCGACAGGCGACCGCTGCTCAAAGTCGAGCACCAATGCAATGTGCAGCCAGCGACGTCTTCACCTTTCCGTTTCCAGTCGCTCGTTGTTGTCCAGCGCAATTGGCATCTTTGATAAATTAAGGAAATCGCGTGAAATTGCTCACAAAAGAATGACAAGGATGTGGTGATGATTGCAATGGTTGCACTGTAGGGCGAGGCTGAATAGGCTGGGAAAATTTTCCCTCCGGGGTAGGGGCTAAGCCATGAGCGTATCGAAGGTTGATAAAGTGATAACGAATATGGATAAACTAAATATTCAGTGTTGTTTTATCCCCAGAGTGGGGTGAGTTGAAATCTAGAGAGCATAGGTTTAAGGTGAGACTTGCTGACGCGGGCTTGAAGAGATTATTTTTGGCGGGGCTTGCCATCCGTCTCTGTGGCGGTATAGTTGCAGTATTTCCCCACGCTAATTCTCTCAGCGCCATCCTCCCTGTGACATGGACATGCTGTGTAATATTCTGTTGTGCAGATGTGTCCCGGCAGTGTCAACATAACCGCTGTCTAACACCCAACATTCTGTTGACTGCGATTTCACTCAGAATCACAACTGTGTCACTAGCTGTGCTGGTGGTCCACAGTATGGAAAAGTGTCCCTCTCTTTGTATCATTCTCTTTCCTTCTTCCTGGAACTCCGCACATTTCTACTTTCAACTAGAACGTTGAATACCGTTTTCAAGAACTCAATTGAACTTGCCTCTTTTTCACTGTCAAACAGTGACTTGCAGACCCTAACCACTCCCTGTGTGAAAGCCTTCCCCCTCATGTCACTTTTACTTCTATTCCTCATGACTTTAAATAGGTGCCGAAGCGTCTCGATCCTTTCATGCTGAGGAACATTTTCAAAGCTTTATTTCCGATGTCTAAACCCCTCATCACTTGGAAAGCTGCAACCAGGCGATTTATCAGCCCTCGGTTCTCCAAGAAGAACTGCCCCAACTTTCCAATCCACCTTTATTGCTGACATTCCTCACACACCGCACCATTCCCATCAACCTGTTCAGCGCTGTCTCCACTCATTCCATGTCCCTGCTTCCTAAACCTTCACACCCAGAACTGTGTGAGCATCCAGATGGTGGATTTATTCAGAGGGGGATTGTGTGGGTGAAGCACTTGTTTCGCTTTTACCATGTGTGCTGCTGTACCATGTTCACTACAATGACACTGGACACAAACCCAAACGTATTCCAAAGAGACCAACCACATTAACGGTATCTGTATTTTAAATCGAACAGCTGCCAGGGCGACCTGCAAAAGTGAAATCAAACGAACAAGGCTGGATGGCGATTTGAAGCAAGGCTCTCTCACATGCCCGTTTAACACAAGCTCAGGGAGTGTCATGCCCCGAGACAAACGAGCCAGTGACACGTTAGCATTTCCAACACCAAACCAGCTGAGAGCCACTCAGAGCCAACTACATCCCACCTTGCTTCATGAATTCTAAGCAGCAAATCGTTTCATTAACATCACCTTCTCATTCTGTCTCCGTGTACACGGGACAGTGCTGTTTATCCCTTCCTCTTCGACGGTGTTGCATCTCTTGGTGGAGTATTCAGCCATTTCCCTCCACTTGCAGGCAGTGTGAGGGGAGGTAAGCGTGGATATGCTCTGAAGTTCTCTCTCACCAGCGCGGCCAGTTCACTCAGGCGCTGGAAGTGAGTCAATTTGATTGCGAACTTCCTCGAAATATCATTTATCTGAGGCAGAGAGAAAGATGCTGAACTGTTGGGAAAGAGAGAAATGTACTCCGGATAATCTTCCCTCAGGTATATTCAAACAAGTATATTTTTGTCTAGCCAGTTTGGTGTTCAGACTCCATCTTCACACAGTCTTTCTGCAGAAAGGCTTTTTTAACATGGGCTTTGTATTCTTTGCCACAATCGGGCAGCTGTTAACATCTGAGCTTCAACTGTCCCAAATGGAGAGAATCCGCGTCAAACCCTCACTCACTGAGAGCCATCCCCACGGGCCCTGAGCTGCGGGTCTGCTGACAGTCAAACGCGGAGGAGATGGTTAAATATGAGCCATTGATTCTCCCTCAGCCGCTCTGTCCCAGAGACATGGAGAGGGACGGCATCAACGTGAGGTGTCATTCTCGCGCCATCACAAGCTGAACAACCCATCAAGTCTATGGCGACACTCTGTCACTGGTATCTCTCTGAGGTTATTCATAATCGGTGATATATGCCCTAATAATGGGGATCGGTGTCTGTGCCATAATGCTGTCTCCCACATGCTGATCCATTTGTCATTCACGGCTTTTCATTTCACTGGGAGGGCAGTGTTATGTGAAACAACGTGCTGACTAACGGTAGGGCGTCATGCGCATGGTACATACCACAACTGATATCTCTCACCTGCAGCAGTTTATTCCCAACTCAGGTAAGTGACTTTGAGAAACAGTTCGTAGCAGATCGACAGAGAACAGGAAAAGAGCTTCCAGACCTTCAGAAGTGTGTCTCCTCACCTGTGTAAATTTGGCGGGTGGATCAATACGAGATATTCATTTCCGATACATTGAGTGACAGGAAGCAGAAGGCGAATCAATATGCAATGCGTAGAATGGAACTCTGTTATATATTAACACTGGCGGGGTAAGTATGCACATGCTGAAACCTGGAATTATCAACGAGCAGGGGATGATTTCAATCCATGAATTTCTGTGTTATGGACCAGGCACGCTCGCCCTGGGCCGTTGTGTTAGCGCTGACCACAACACATTCCCACAGTCTTCAGATTTTCATCTGGCGTATGGCATGTAATTTAGAGGATGATGTTGAAAGATCCTCATTGTTCTTGATTGATAGTCTGTAATGCAGACGTGTGCCGTCTTTGTAATTATAGCGTCTGTGTTACTTCCCACATTCTGTTGGTTTAACTGTGATTTCACTCAGAATCACAAAATGTTGTCACAGTGCGGACTGAAGCCTGTAGGCCCCCTTCACTGTGCTGGCTCCACATAATGAGGAAATGAATATGCAACTCGATTGCTTGATTTAATACGATTGATTGATTGATTTTCATCTGTGCTTAAGTGTAGTGAAAAAGCTTTGTTTGCGATTGGTAAAGGCAGAACATAAAATCAAGGACATGCCAATAACAACGTGAGTAAAAAAAATGGCTAGACTAATGCATTCAGGTTACTCCGCACAGGATGTGTGCTCAGAAAGATCTCCATTAGCAGGATCAGCATCACTTGAAGTTAGAGAAATTATTTATCAGACGAGTAATGGCCAAGAAAAAAAAGAGCAGGTGTTGGGGGTTAATGTGATGGTGGAGTGGATGAAAAAACACACCGAAGAAAATAGGAAAGAACTAACTTACTATTAGTTTCTAACTAATCTCTTTTATCCTTACATAAAAGCGATTTATGTAGGACAGTTGAAGTCTTAGTTTAAAATTAGATTGTAATAAATAAAAAAAAGATAAACTCCTATGGCTAAAATCGATGACCTTGGATTCGACCATTATTCATGCATTAGAAGTTTTTTTAAACGACCAACAGCATTTTAATTGAGCAATGACTCGTCAGGATTACTTAAGAAAACTAATTTTGGATCAAGGGACTAAAACCGGGTAATTATAGTGGATTTCAAAATTGGGAACAGTATGCATTTTACATTTTAAATATTAAACACTGAATAAATGAATTTATAATATATAAGTATATATATGCAAGTAAGATTCCTAAATGTATATTTTGGAATAGGCTTTAAAGTTAGACCAGCATAAACTCATATTTGAGATTAAGGGAGCAAGAAATATTGCAATATTTCTTTTAAAATGTCAAGGTCTAAACAAAACATTGGGTGATGAAGAATGGCCATGAGGTTGCCCTAAAGCTGTTCAGTTGGTTAAATCGGCTCAGCAATTGATCTGTTCATGTAACATGAGAAGCAGAAAGAAAAGGACAAAAATAAAAGGAGAAGGAAACCGGAATGGTGGCGGGCAGTATGTTTGAAAATAAAGGGAGGAGAAGAGATCGGGGAGGAGATGTTAAGGGGTCTGGTGGACAGGGAGAAGGATCAAAGTGGAAATCCCCACAGGCGGGCTGTTATTACTGTGGAAAGACAGGCCACTTTAAGAGAAAGTGTCCACATACGAAAAAGGAAGTAAAGGCAGTGCCGTTTATGAACCTTGATGAAAAATAGGGGTGTCAGGAGCTCCTTCTCCCCGGGACCCACAAGGAACCCTTGATAAATTTAAAGGTGGGATCTTACAAAGAGGACGTAATTTCCTAGTCGAGACGGGGGGCAGCAAGGTCATCCTTAAATTTTAAGCCCAAGGGAGTGGGAACGAAAAAAAAAGTTAATTGGTCTACGGCAACAGTTTTGTGATGAGAGGCACGAAGAATCAGTTTTGTGCTCATGACGAGATATTGCCACCAAATTGGGGATTGAATTAACTGCAAATGGTGCTATGGAATCTGTTGAGGTTCGTAAAATTGAATGTGCTCGAGCAAAACAATTACAGAAACAGAATGAGAAGTCACAAGTGACTGGTAAACAAACAGAACTGCGTGATTACAGTTTTTAAAATGTCTTAATCACTTGTTGTGTTTCCATCCTGAATTATATAATATATATAATTTATAATTAATATTGAAAAATTCAATTGTGTTAGCCTGAATCAATATTAATTGACACGATTCCTTCATATATTCTCAGTAACCTGTCATATTGATTCATGGTTAATTTAAAACATGACTGCATTAATTCATTGTTAATTAAAGAATGGAAAGTTACATAACTGCCAGAGTGTGTGCACGCAGTTGTAGCAATAGCCTTGTTGGTCGGGGAGAGTCGCAAACGTACTTTTAGGGGAGCCTTAGTAGTCAGCACCCCACATCAAGTATGGTCAGTAGAAGAAAGGGGCATGATTAGAAGAGCTGCTCTGAGGGAATGGAAAAGATACATCCCGTGGGTGAGGAAATGATAACAGCCAAAAACAAATTCCCTAATGTGGACCCACTTTGGAAGGGTATGGATGAACACGACAGAGGAAAAATGAGGGACTTTCGAGAAATTGCCATTTTGGGTATTAAAGAGGCAGCACCTAAATCTCAGAACTTTTTTAAAGCCTTTGAAGTAAGACAGGAAAATGAGGAAGGCCCGTCAGCCTTTTATAGGGATTAAAAGAAGCCACTAGAAAACATTCAGGAATGGATCCCGATGATCCGGTAGCACAGACTTTTAAAGTTCCAATTTGTGACTAAATTATGACCAGACATACAAAAGAAATTACAGAAATTAGAAGGCTGTAGTGAAAAACAGATAAAATATCTGTTATAGGAGGACGAGAAAGTTAGAATCAATCAGAGAACAGATAAGGACGTGAGAGACAGAGAGCAGATGGTAGGGGAAGAAAGCAACTGGCAGGATATTATTACTCCGGAAAAAACAGGATTTTAAAAGACAATGTCCAAGGTTAGGACGACAAAGATAAGCGGTATCATTGATGATTTTTGATGAAGATTAGGGGAGTCAGTGGTTCCCTCCTCCTGAGACCCACCAGGAGCCCTTGATAAGTTTAAAGGTGGGACCTGAAGGAGAGGCAACAGTATTTTTTGTGGATACGGGAGCAGCACGATCATCTCTAAGCTTCAGATCCAGCGGTGTTAAATTAACTAAGTAAGGCCTCAAGGTTTCTGGAGTAAAAGGCAAAGAATTCTTAAATCAGAATGCAGGACAATGGCTCACAGATTTTAGGATCTTGAAATATGAGGCAATCTTAATAGAACAGGATGACCTTGTGTTAGTCACAGACAGTTGCTTGAATTCAGCTGCATTTCTGTGGCAGAGAGAGTGGGGTGGCCCCTGGCAATCCAGAACATGACTGCCTTGATATTACTGAATATCGGACTAAAGTGTGAAACATCTTCAGAGACGTACTGTTGCATGCGAGAGCTCGGTTGTTTATCGATGGGTCCTCACGGATGATTGAGGGTAAAAAGCACAATGAATATACTGCAGTAGACAGGGTAGAGGGGAGCATTATCGAGGCTGAAAGACTGCCTAACAGCTGGTCAGAGTTCAATGATAAGTTTTGTAAAAGAACTGTATTGTGTCACTCGGCTCGTTTTCGTCTATTCTTAGGAATAAAGGCCCGTTAGTACAGACACCGCCACTCGAGTTTGCAATTCATCGTAAACAACCGGGCGATTGGGTCCTGATCAAGACCTGGAAAGATACCAAACTGCACCCGAGCTGCGAGGGACCATTCCTAACCCTCCTACCGAGTGGAACAGCTATTCGGACTGCTGAGAAAGGGGGGAGCCATCACACTCGCGTTAAAGGTCCTGTGAACGCCCCAAAGGCGGAATGACACGCTTATCCTACAAATAACCCCCTGAAAGTTAAGAAAGAAAGAATTAACTGAGACAAAGGATTCTTTTAACGTTTGCTGATATATATTTATATGTGTGTGTATAAATATATATATATTATATATATAATTATTGATTGTAAGTGATGTGTGGACTCAGCTCTCCCTGACATCTGAAAGGTTAAGACAAAACGGTAGGCAGGGTTCAGAGATGGGCAGATACTGGAATAGTATTGTAATGTTAGTAATAATAACTATTCAATGAAACGGGAAAAATCACTTCACTAGGCTGTGCCAGAATTAGGCTAAACAAGAGGGACTTGCCGACTGTTGGGTCTGTGCAGAGGTCCCACACCATGGCGAAATTGGAATCCCCACCTTAGCAATACCGCTCACTAAAAACGAAGTATATGATACAACAAATTGGAGTTGAACTCAGAAAAGATGAAGGTTGTGGATGGGGTAACTGGAGATTGACGGGTTGGGAAAATGGTCAGTGAATTTTGGCATTTATGTGCTACTAATAATTGTTGGTTTACTGATAGGGTTTAATGTGTTAAAATGGATAATGACTAAGCTGGTAATGTCTTTGGGAGGACAACAACCAATAATGGTCATGAGAATAGCGCAAGCGCAAGAAAGAGAGAGTAACAGATTACTCCTAGAGTTTGAAAAAAACGACAAACTTAGAAGAACAGAAAATGACTAGATTGTGAAACTCGACACCATAGGGTGAAAAGAGGGCAGAAGATAAGATTGCAAAAAGTAATAAATATTTAAGAAAAGAAATGGGGGAGTTATTAGAAATGGAGAAAAGTGTTGTTTTTTGCAGATATAGAAAAAGCATACAGAAAAGGGGTACGGCGAGAGAACTATTAACACTGCAGGTAATTAGGGAAGAGAATCTCTACTTTTCAGTGTATAATTATGGATAATTAAGTACTAACATTGATATAGATTTATTGAAATAAATAATTCCTTTTACTATAGATTTATTAAAACAACAGTTTCAGCAAAAAAACCCTAAGATTACTGAAACATGTAAACGAAGCATGAAAAAGATACATTGTTAAGATGTATGTAACAGAAATGGAATGTACCTATGGATAATGAAATAAGTTACAATGGGGAACATCAGGATTAGAGTTAAGCCTTATGATAGCACGTGCAAGAGGGAAAATGCCGACTTGGAAAGAAAGGGGCAATGGGCGTGCAGCATAGATGAGTAGAGGCGAGATAGTAAGAAAGATTGTGTAATTAGGAACTGTAGAGATGACCTCACTCAGCTCAAAGGGTATAACTGTACTCTAATCTAAGTTCTAATTTGCTTCATTTGCTTATGCAGTTGAAGCCCTTACTAACAAGTTCGTAATAAATTGTCTTGTTTCCAGTTTTGATGGTCTCGTCTAAATTTTATTGATTTTGTTTCTAACAACACTTACTGCGTCACCATCACCCTTACCCCCTCACACTTACTGCATCAATATCATCCTGCTCCCTCAAACTTACTGCGTTATTATCACCCTGACCTCCTCACAATTACTGCGTCAAGATCACGCTGACCCACTCACACTTACTGCGTCACTGTCACCCTGACCCCCTCACACTTACTGCGTCACTGTCACCCTGACCCCCTCACACTTATTGTGTCACTATCACCCTGACCCCCTCACACTTACAGCTTCACTACGAGCTGGACACACTCACACCTACTGCGTCACTATCATACTGAGCCCCTCACACTGACTGCATCACTGCCAGCCTCTCCCCCTCACACTTACTGCATCACCATCACCCTGACCCCCTCACACCTACTGCGTCATTATCACCCTGACTCCATCGTTCTTACTGTGTCACTACCAGCCTCTCCCTCTCACACTTACTGCGTCACTGTCAACGTGACACCCTCACAGTTACTGTGTCACTGTCATCCAGACCCCTACACAGTAACTGCGTCACTTTCACCCTGATGCCTACACAATTACTCTGTCGCTATCACCTTGATCTCCCTTCACTATCAGCCTGACCCCCTTACATTGCTGCGTCACGATGAGACAGGCCCCCTAACAATAACTGCGTCACTGTTACCCTGACCCCTCACAATTATTCCATCAGTATCATCCTGACCCCCTTACATTGCTGTGTTACCATGAGCCGGACCCCCTCACACTTACTGCGGCACTGTCACCGACAGCCCCTCACACTTAGTGCCTCACTGTCACCCTGACCGTCTCATACTTACTGCGTCACGATGAGCCAGACCCCGTCACACTTACTGTGGCACTGTCACCCTGACCCCTCACAATTATTCTGTCAGTATCACCCTGACCCCCTCACTCTTACTGCGGCACTGTCACGCTGAGTCCTCACACTGACTGCATCACTATCACCCTGACCCCCTCATACTTACTGCATCACTGCCAACCTCTCCCCCTCACAATCACTGCATCAGTGTCACCATGAAACCCAACTCACTTACTGTGTCACTACCAGCCACTCCCTCTCATACTTACTGCGTCACTGACACTCTGGCCCCTCACATTTAGTCTGTCACTATCATCCTGACCCCCTCATACTTACTGCATCACTGAAAGAAACCCTGAACCCTCACATTTAGTCTGTCAGTGTCACCCTAACCCCCTTACATTAATGCGTCACTGTCACACTGACCCCTCACATTTAGTCTGTCACTATCACCCTGACCCCTTTACATTACTGCTTCACTGACAGCCTGAACCCCTCATATTTACTGCGTCAGTGTTATCCTGACCCCCTCACACTTACTGCATCACTATCGACTTATCCATCACACTTACTGAGTCATTGTCACCCTGACACCCTCACACGTACTGTGTAATTATAGACTGACCCCTCAGGCATACTGCATCACTGTCAGTCTGACCCCTCGCAGTTACAGAGTCAATGTCATCCTGACCCCCTCGGACTTACTGTGTCATTGTCACCCTAACACCCTTACACTGACTGCATCACTATCACGCTTACAGTCACACACTGACTGAGTCACTATCACTCTGACGACCTCACATTGTGTCACTGCCACCCTGACCCCCTCACACTTACTGCGTCACAATCAACCTGACCCCCTCATCCTTACTGCATCAAGGTCAACCTAACACCATCACAGCATCACTGTTACTGTGTCACTACCAGCCCTTCCCCCCACACTTTTTGCGTCACTGTCAGTCTGACCCCTCACACATACTGTGTCAGTGTCACCCTGACCCCCTCACACTGTCTGCATCACTATAAACTGTCCCCTCACACTTACTGCGTGACAATCAACCTAACACCATCACAGTTACTGCGTCACTACCAGCCTCTCCTTCGCACAATTACTGTGTCACTATCAGCCTGACCTCCTCACACTTGCTACATCCCTATCACCTTTACCCCTCACACTTACTGTGTCACGATCAACCTAACACCATCACAGTTACTGTGTCTCTACCAGCCTCTCTGCCTCACACTTACTGCATCATTGTCAGTCTGACCCCTCTCACTTAGTGCATTAGTGTCAGCCTGACCCCCTCAGACTTACAGCATCACGGTCAGTCTGACCCTTCACAGTTACTGCGTCACTGTCACCCTGACCCCCGCATGCTTACTGCGTCAGTTCGCCTTAACACCCCCACACTGACTGCATCACTACCAGCCTGACCCTACCCACTTACTGCGTCACTACCAGCCTCTCTCGCTCACACATTTACTGCGTCACTATCACCCTGACCCTTCAAACTCACTGCATCAAAGTCACCCAGATCCCTCACACTTACTGCAACACTGTCAATCTGACCCCTCACACTTGATGTGTCACTATCACCCTAACGCCCCACACTGACAGCGTCACTATCACCCTAACCCCCTCACACTTATTGCGTCACAATCACCCTGAACCCATCGCACTTGCTGCATGGCTTTCACCCTGACCCCTTCACAGTTACTGCGTCACTATCGCCCTGACCCCTCACACTCACTGCATCAAAGTCACCCTGATCCCTCACACTTACTGCAACACTGTCAGTCTGACCCCTCACACTTACTGTGTCACTATCACCCTAACACCCCCACACTGACAGCGTCACTATCAACCTGACCCCCTCACACTTATTGCGTCACAATCACCCTGACCCTCAGACATACTGCGTCAATATCATCCTGACCCCTCACAATTACCACGTAATTATCTCTCTAACCCCCTCACACTTACTGCATCACTGCCACTCTGACCCCATTGTACTTACTGTGTCACTATCACCCTCACCCTCTCACACTTACTGCATCACTGTCACCATGACATCCTCACAGTTACTGTGTCACTGTCACCCAGACACCTACACACTAACTGCGTCACTGTCACCCTGACCCCTACACAATTAATCTGTCACTATCACCTTGATCTCCCTTCACTATCAGCCTGACCCCCTTACATTGCTGCGTCACTATGAGACAGACCCCTTAACAAAAACTGTGTCACTGTCACCCAGGCCCCTACGCACCAACTGCGTCACTGTCATCCTGACCCCTACATAATAAATCTGTCACTGTCACCTTGATATCTCCTCACTATCAGCCTGACCCCCTTACACTGTTAGCCGGACCCCATCATACTTACTGCAGCACTGTCAGCCTGACCCCCTCACAATTACTGTGTCACTATGAGCCTGACCCCCTCACACTTACGGTGTTACTGTCACCCTGACACTCCACAATTATTCCATCAGCATCACCCTGACACCCTCACACTTTCTGCGTCACTGTCACCCTGACCCCCTTACACTTACTGAGTCACGATCACCCTGACCCCCTCATACTCACTGTGTCACTGTCACCCTGACCCCTCACACTCACTGCATCATTATCAACATGACTCCTCACACTTGCTGCGTCACGATCAATCTAACACCATCATAGTTACTGTGTCAAAACCAGCCTCTCTCACTCACACTTACTGCATCACTGTCAGTCTGTCCCTTCACACTTAATGCATCACTATGTGCCGAACCCCCTCACACTTACTGCGGCACTGTCACCGACACCCCCTCACACTTACTGCATCAATGTCACCCTGACCACCTCACCCTTACTGCGTCACTATGAGCCAAACCCCCTCACACTTACTGCGGCACTGTCACCAACACCCCCTCACACTTACTGTGGCACCGTCACCCTGACTGCTCACAATTATTCCGTCAGTATCACCTTGACACCATCACACTTACAGTGTCACTGTCACCCTGACTCCCTCACACTACTGCGTCACTATCACCCTGACCCCCTCACGTTTACTGCACACTATCACCTTGACCCCCTCACATTTACTACGTCACTATCACCCTGACCCCCTCACCCTTACTACGTCACTATCAACCTGAACCCCTCACACTTATTGCGTCACTGCCACCCTGACCCCTCACACTTACTGCATCACTATCACCTTGTCCCCCTCACACTTACTGCATCACGATCAACCTAACACCATGACAGTTTCTGTGTCACTACCAGCCTCTCTCCCTTACACTGACTGCATCACTGTCAATCTGGCCCTTCACACTCAGTGCATCATTGTCCCCCAGACGCCTTCAGATGTAGATGTAGTGGTATGGGTGGGTTACGCTTCGGCGGGGCGGTGTGGACTTGTTGGGCCGAAGGGCCTGTTTCCACACTGTAAGTAATCTAATCTAATCTAATCTAATCTAATCTAATCTGCGTCACTTTCAGTCTGCCTTCTCAAACTTTCTGCTTCACTTTCGCCCTGAGCCCCTTACACTGACTGCGACACTGTCACCCTAACATCCCCACACTGACTGCATCACTATCAGCCTCACCCCCCATACTTACTGCGTCACGATCACCCTGACCCCCACACAATTACTGTGTCACTGGCAGCCTCTCTCTCTCATACTTACTGCGTCACAATCACCCTGACCCCCTCACAGTTTCTGCGTCACCATCACCCTGATATCCTCACACGTACTGCGTCACTATCAACCTGACCCCTCAGAATTACTGCGTCACTGTCACCCTGACCCCTCACAGTTACTGTGTCACGATCACTCTGACCCCCTCACACTTGCTGCGTCACTGTCACCCTGATCCTGTCGCACTTACTGCGACACTATCACCCTGACCCCCCACACCTACTGTGACACTATCACGCTAATACCCCCACAGTGACTATGTCACTATCAGCCAAACTCCCTCACACTTACTGCGTCACTGCCAGACTCTCTCTCTCACACTTACTGTGTCCCTGTCACCCTGACAGCCTCACTCTTCCTGCATCACTATAGACTGACCACTCACACTTACTGTGTCACTAACAGACCCCACACAATTACTGCATCACGATCAACTTTACCCCCTCACATTTACTGCTTCACTATCAGCCAGAACCCCTCACTCTTACTGCTTCACAGTCACCCTGGCCCACTCACTCTTACTGATTCACTGTCACACTGGCCCACTCACACTTACTGTGTCACTATCAACCTGTCCCCCTCATACTTACAGCGTCACTACCACCCGGACCCCCACATGCTTACTGTGTCACTATCACCCTGAAACTTCACAGATTATGCATCACTGCCACACTGAACCCCTCAAACTTACTGCAACACTATCACCCTGACCCCCTCATGCTGACTGCGTCACTATCACCCTGACCCTCTCACACTTACTGTGTCACTATCACACTGACCCCCTCACACGTGCGGCGTCACTATCACTCTGATCCCATCACACTTACTGCGTCACTATCATCCTGACCCCCTCACACTTGACTGAGTCACTATCACCCTGACATCCTCATACTGTCTGCGTCATTATCACCCTGACCCCCACATACATGCTGTCTCACTAACACGCTTACTCCATCACACTTACTGCGTCACTATCATCCTGAACTCCTAACACTTACTGCGTCACTATCATCCTGGTTCCCTCACGCTGAATGCGTCACTATCACCCTTACCCACACACACTTTCTGTGTCACTGTCACCCTGACCCCATCACACTCACACCATCAACGTCACAATGACCCCTCACACTCACTCCATAATCGTTACTCTGATCCCCTCATATGCACTCCATTACCGTCACCCTGCCCCTCTCACACTCACTCCATCACTGTCACACGGACACCCTCACACTAACTACGCCGCCATCACCCTGACCCACTCCCGTTCAGTCCAACACCGCCACCCTGACCCCCTCACATTCACTCCACCACTGTCACACTGACCCCTTACACTCACTCCATCACCGTCACCCCGACACCTTCACACTCAGTCTATCACCATCACTCTGACGCCCTCAAAATCTCTCCATCACCGTCACACTGACCCCACACACTCACTCCATCACTGCCACACTGACGCCTCACACTCACTCTGTCACCATCACCCTGACCCCCTCACATTCACTACATCACCATCACCCTGACCCACTCACACTCGCTCCATCACAGTCACCCTGACCCCCTCACACTTACTGTGTCACTATCACCCTGGCATCCTCATACTGACTGTGTCAGGATCACCCTGACCCCCTTACACCTACTGTGCCACTACAATCACACACACGGCCCCACACCACCACAACCATCATGATCACCCAAACAAACGACCACCATCACACATACTGCCCCACCCCACACTCACCATCATGCGCACACCCACACACACCACCACCATCACACACACACACTGCCCCACACCACCCTCACCCACACACACTCCATCACAATCATGCACACTGCCGCACTCCACCCCCACCGTCACGCTCACTCCCTCACACTCCACCACACTCGTACACACTAACCCACACCCCCTCATCGTAATGCTCACGCCCACACAATCCACCACCCAGAAATACAGCACCATACCACCCTCACCATCACGCACACTCTAACAAAAGCCACCATCATCAAACACATTGCCCCACAGCAGCCTCACCATCATGCTCACACTCACACAATCCACCACCATCATCCACACTGCCCCACACCACCGTCACCATCATGCTCACCACCACACACTCCACAACACTAACCCAAACTGCCCCACAACACCTCCAACATCACGATCACCCGCACACACTCCAACACCAACACAAACTGCCCCTCACCTCCCCACTGTCACGCTCACCCCCCACACACCACCACCATCACGCACACTTCCCTACACCTCTCCTACCATCACGCTCACCCCCACACACTCCACCACCTACACACACACTGCCCCACACCACCCTCACCCTCACCCTCACTCTCACACCCACACACTCCATCACCCTCAAACACACTGTCCCACAACGTCCTCACCGTCATGCTCACACCCTTATACACCAACACCAACATACACACTGCCCCACACCACCCTTACCCTCAGTCTCACGCCCACACACTCCATCACATTCACAGACAATACCCAACACTACACCCACCGTCACACTCATCCCCACACACTCCACCAACCTCACACACACTGCCCCACACCCCCCTCACAGTCACGCACACCTGCACACACTCCACCACCCTCACAAACAACGCCCCACACCATCCCCACAGTCACGCTCACCTCCACACACTCCACCACCATCACACACACTGCCCAACACCACACCCACCGTCACGCTCACCCCCACACACTCCACCACCCTCACAAACAATGCCCCACATCATCCCCAAGGTCACGCTCACCCCCACACACTCCACCACCATCACACACACTGAACCACACCACTCCCACAGTCATACCCACACCATTACATCCCACTAACATCACACACACTGCTCCACACCACGCTCACCATCACGCTCACCCCCACACACTCTGCCACCCTCACACACACTGATCCACACCACCCACACCGTCACGCTCAACCCCACACACTCCACCACCAGCACACACACTGACCCACCCCAGGCTCACCGTCACGCCCACGCCCACACACTCTGCCACCCTCACACACACTGACCCACACCACCCCCACAGTCACGCACTCAACCACACACTCCACCACCCTCACACACACTGACCCACACCATCCCACCGTCAGGCTCATCCCCACACACCCTAACACCATCACAAACATATTGCCTCACACTACCCCCACAGTCACGCCGACACCCACTCACCCCACCACCATCATGCACAATGTCCAACACTACCCTCACAGTCACGCTCACCCCTGTACACACCACCACCATCACAGACACTGCCCCATAACACCCTCACCGTCACGCTCACCCCCACACTCTCTGCCACCATCACACACACTGCCCAACACCACCCCCACTGTCACGCTCACCCCCAAACACACCACCACCATCACAGACGCTGCCCCAAACCACCCTCACCGTCACGCTGATCCCCACACACACCAACACCATCACACACATTTCCCCATACCATCCCCATCGTCACGCTCACCCCCACACACTCCACCACCGTCACACACACTACACCATACCACCCCCACAGTCACACACACCCCCACACACTCCACCACCTTCACACACACTGCCTCACTCCTCCCCCCGCTCACTCACACACACCACCACCATCACACACACTGAACCACAACTCACCCACAGTCACGCTCATCCCCACACACTCCACCACCCTAACACACACTGCCCCACTCCTCTGCTTGCTCACTCACAAACACCACCACCATCACACACACTGATACACAACTCACCCGCAGTCACGATTACCCACACACACTCCACCAGCATCACACACACTACACCACACAACCCCACAGTCACGCTGACCCCCACACACTTCACCTCAATCACACACACTGTCCCACACCAACACCTTCACCGTCATGCTCACCCACTCATACTCCTCCACCATCACACACACTGCCCGACACCACACTCAGCTTCACACTCATCCCCACACACTCCACCACCCTAACACACATTGCCCCACACCACCCCCACCGTCACGTTCACCTCCACCCCCAAACACTCCACCACCCTCACACACACTGCCCAACACCACCCCTACCGTCACACTCACCCATATATACTTCACCAGCATCTCACACACCACCACCATCACAGACGCTGCCCCACACCACCCTCACCGTCACACTGACCCACACACACTCCAACACCATCACACACAATGCCCCATACCATCCCCAATTTCACGCTCACCCTCACACACTCCACCACCAACACACACACTGCCCCACACCATCCCCAACATCACGCTCACCTCCACTCCCACACACTCCACCACCCTCCACACACACTGCCCAACACCACACCCACCGTCACGCCCACCCCCATACACTCCACTAACCTCGCACACACTGCCCCACACCATGCTCACCATCACGCTCACCCCCACACACACCACCTACCTCACAGATATTGCCCCACACCACCCTCTCCGTCACGCTGGCCACCACAGACTCCACCACCATCACAATTACTGTCCCACACCATCCCCACCATCACGCTCACCCCAACACACTCCACCACTATCATACACACTGCTCCACACCACCCAGACATTCAGGCTCACACACACACACTCCATCACACTCACACACACTGCCCCAAACCACCCCCACCTTCACGCACACCCCCACACACTCCACCACACTCACACACACAGCCCCACACCACCCACAACGACGCGCTCACCTAGTCCCCCACACACTCGACCACCCTCACACAAACTGCCCAACACCACCCCCCACCCTCACGCTGACAACCATACACTCCACCAGCCTCGCACACACTTCCCCACAACACCCTCATAGTCACGGTTCCTCACACACTCCACCACCCTCACACACACTGCCCCACACCACCCCCATGGTCACGCTCACCCCCACACACTCCACCACCCTCTCACACACTGCCCCACTCCACCCAACTGCCACGCTCACACCCACACACAGCACCATCATCACACACACTACGACACACCACCCCCAACATCACGCTCACCCAAACACTCGCTACCACCATCAAGCACACTGCCTCACACCACCCTCACCATCACGCTCAACCCCACACACTCTACCACCATTGCACACAATGCACCACACCACACAAACCGTCACGCTCTCCCCCACAAATTCCACCAGTCTCGCACACACTGCACCACACCACCCCCACCGTCACACTCACCCCCACACTCACCACCACCATCACACACACTGCCTCATACCACCCTCACCGTCAAGGTTACACCCACACACTCCACCACTCTCACACACTGTGCCCCACACCACCGCCACCATCACCGTCACCACCACACACTCTACCAGCATCGCACACAATGCAGCACACCACACAAACCATCATGCTCATCCCCACACATTCCAACAGTCTCGCACACACTGCCCCACACCACCACCCGCACACATACTGCACCACACCACCCTCACCATCACGTTCAATCCCACACACTCTACCACCATCGTACACATCGCCCCACACCACGCCCACCATCACGCTCACCCCCACACACCACCACCCTCACACATACTGCACCACACCACACTCACCGTCATGCTCACACCCACACACAGCACCACCATCACACACACTGCCCCACACCATGCCCACCATCACGCTCACCCGCGCAGACTCCACCAACATCAAACACACTGCCCCACTCCACCCTAACCATCACACTAACCCACTCATAGTCCACCACCCTCGCACACACTACCCCAGACCACTCTCACCGTCACCCTCACGCCCACACACCCCAACACCATCACACATGCAGTGCCTCACACTACCCCCACCGTCACACTGACACCCACACACCCCACCACCATCGTGCACAATGCTCCACACCACCCCCACCATCACGATCACCCCCACACACTCCACCACCATTCACAAACTACATCAGACCACCCCCACCATCAGGTTCACCCCCACACACACCACCACCATCACACACACCACCCCCAAGACCACGCTCACCCCCATACACTCCACCACCCTCACACACACTGCCCCACACTACCCCTACCATCACGCTCACCTAAACTCACTCTGCCACCATCACACACACTGCCCCACAACACCCTCACCATCACGCTCACCACCACACACTCCAGCACGATAACACACGCTGACCCATATCACCTTCACCGATATGCTCACCCCCCACACACTCCACCACCCTCTCACACACTGCTCCACACCAGCACCACTGTCACGCTCACCCCCACACACTCTTCCACCATCACACACACTGCCCCACACCACCCCCACCAATACACTCACCCAAACTCACTCTGCCACCATCACACACACTGCCCCACACCACCTTCACCATCACACTAACCCACTCACTCTCTTCATTCTCCCACACACTCCCCTTCCATCACGTTCACTCTCCTGTACATTCGCCCACCTTCACACTCACTCCACCACACAATGCCCCACTGTCAAGCTCACTCACCCTGCGCAAAGCCTCACCATCAGACTCGCTCAAACACACTCTCCCCCACGGTATTGCTCACTCCCCACACACAGCCCCACCATCAGGTTCACCGTCCCACGCACTCCCATTGCCCCATTCACTCCCTACACACGCCACCACCGTCACTCTCTCTCCTCCATACACTTCCCTACCATCACACTCACTCGCTCGCACACTCCCCCACCATCAGGCTCACTATCCCACACACTCCCATTGTCGCGTTCACTCCCCTGCACACGTTCCCACCGTCACTCTCACTTCCCCACACTCTGCTCCACCATCACACTCACTCCGCCATACACTTGCCTACCATCAGGCTCAATCTCTCGCACTCTCCCAGCATCACACTCACACGCCCACGCAGTCACCCACCATCACACTCCTCACACACCTTAAACTGAGCTCCTTCCTGTGAACACCGACCCAGATGATCCCCTCTAAATGGCCTTTAACCCCATCACCAATCTATTCCTTGAGTAACAGACAGTATGTCCCACACACTGTGTTATGTTTGTGATATTCTGTTGTAACAATCTCAGCCACAGCCTATAGTGCCACTAACCTGTTACCCTCTAGTAACGGCACGTGTTTTCTCATGCCCACTCTGTCCCCGAGCAATGGCGTTTGGCCAAGCTCCATACTGTAGCCCTAGCAATAGACAGTCATCCCACTCTCTGTTCTCTCACATGGGCATGAAGATCAATAACCTTCTTCTGTTCCCCCAGCACCGAAGGATTCGAGGAAGACAGTAACATTGGGAGGTTATGATCGCAAGATGGAGAGAGAGTGAATGAGATTGGGGAAGGCGAGGACAGGGGAATTGAGTGTGTAAATGGGAAAAGGAGAGAGAAATAGCAGCGCCGTGTGAGATATATGGCGGGAGAGGGACAAATGAAGCAAGGTGAATTCTGCTGATAGCCAAGTTGTAGTGCAAGACCCAGAGGTAAGAGTAAGGGAAGAGGGAGTTAAAAACAGCTCCTGAGCTCAGGGCGCAGTGCCCTCCCCTTCCATGAGGACCAGGACTTGGGACTGAGTCTGTTTCTCGCCAGCTCAGCATTTCCAACACAAAGACACACAACAACATGGGTCACTCTGCTGCTCGGCACCCTTTAATGAAAATTTTTATTGTTTACAAATGGAAGTGATGGATACAGTCAGTGGGATGGTGCCTTTTCTCACAGGCCCCTGAGTTGTGAGAAACATTGAAATGTGTCCCAGTATCCCCACTGTGGGATAAGGATGGACAGACCAGCGCTACCCTCAGTCTGTTACCATAGCGACAGGCTGCTGCATCACTGAAACACTGAACTGAAATGAGAAAATCCCGGATGGTGTGATTAATGAGGAAATTTGATGGATGGATGGATTTGGGTGAAGGGATGTTTCAGCACATTCTTCAGCTGTTGCCTGAACTTAGTCTGGGTCACGGCATAAATAGCGGTGTTTTTGCAGCAACTGAGGAGCGGCAGCATGAAGCCCAATTCCAGCACAAACCAATCGAGATACGCAGACCGATACCCAATATCCCACTTCCAACTCCATATAGAATGCAGCATTAACGTTGACCATAACAGGATGAAATTGGCCGAGATCACAAACAGTAAAATGATGGATTTTGTTTCTGTTTCTCATTTCATATGTGACTGAGCGTCCTAATTGGTGTAAGTGCGGAGTCTCCTGCGGGTTCTGCTGGTCACTAAAATGTGTCTGACGGTGAGAACATTGAGCAGCAGAATCAGGAGAACTAGGACACTCTGGGTTAGAATGTGTTGGAGGGACTCGATTGTGACCCAGACACTGGAGAATAGAACAGCGAGTGTTACAGCACAAAACCAGGGGGTGTTCATCAGGAAATACTGAGCCGTGAGAATAAAATACCAGGAAATGTTCTTTAAACAGCTCATCACAGTCACTGCTCCCAGAACCACAGCCGCCGTTTTCTCACTGCAATATTTACTTTTCAGCTTCTGGCAACAAATGGCCACAAACCGATCAAAGGTGAAAGTGACGGTGATCCAGACAAAGCAGTCAGTGGCTGCATAAAGCAGGACGGCGTGGATATTACACAAGGGGACAGAGTACACAAGGAAATAAAACTGTTCCTGATAAACAATGGGAATGCGTCTCAGTATCAGGTCAAGGATAATGACCAGGAGATCCGCTTCTGCCATGGCCCCCAGGTAACGTCTGACACATGGAGACAATCCACAACCTTTATAAAGCAGGACGTAGATGGTCACTACGTTATCCATCAGCCTGGAGGCAAAGGGACCCGTTTGATCGGGGATCCAGTGAGATTTTCAAATGTGTTCCTGTATTCAGGGATTTATTAAAATAATTGGAGCTGGAATAACAAATGGGAAGGTCGGAATTACTGACAAAAATGTGATATAAACCACAAGAAACCCTCCCTCCCCAAACACACAGAGACACATCGATAAGGACAGATGGTTTCTAGAACATTCCCACAGACTCGATCACTCGAGAGCAAACACAGGTCACTCCTTCCCAGTTCCTAATACACAGGGTGGAAACGTTGCTGTCCTGAAGGATTGTCTCCCAGTTTCTTGAAGACAAACGGAGTTTGGGAATTTCTGTCTTTTGGTCTAAACTGTGGTCGATCCTGTGTCGTGAAGACATGTAAATGCAGGGGAAATGTACTCCCCCCCCTTTAACTGCCGGAGGGGCCTTCAGAACAGTGTCTCCTTCTCCCTGGAACGCGATCGCTTCCCTCGGGATCTTATCGTTTGTTCAAATCACTGACGTCTGGCCGTTCACAAACAATGTCAGGGAAAGAACGTTCCGGGGAATGTAAGTTATACAATGTTGGGGACAGAACGTTCTGGGGAATGTCAGTTATAGAATGTTGGGGACAGAACTTTCTGGGGAATGTCAGTTATAGAATGTTGGGGACAGAATCTTCCAAAGAATGTCAGTTATCGAAAGTTGGGGACAGAACGTTCCGGGAAATTACAGTTATAGAATGTTTGGGACAGAAAGTTCCGGGAAATATCAGTTATAGAATGTTGGGGACAGAACGTTCCGGGAAATATCAGTTATAGAATGTTGGGGACAGAATATTCCGGGGAATGTCAGTTATAGTATGTTGGGGACAGAACTTTCCGGGGAACTCCTCGACCTGTCCATCACCTTTCCCCCCGACCCACCCCACCAACATGATATACTGTCCCTGGGCACACTGTAACATTAATGGGGTGAGAGACGGAGGGTCCAATCACAGGAATGGGAACTAAAGGCATTGCCAGATCAGCTGAAGTGGTTAGATATACCACATTCTCAATCCACCTCACAGAACCAGCCCAGACACCATACACCCAGAGGAGATGTCTGTTCACCGTGGAACACTGTGTCGACCAGGCAAGTGTACTGCTCAATACAACCCAGCAATCTGTCCAGAGTGGAACACTGTCTAAATTCATCCATTGCACTGGTCAATGCAATCCAGCAATCTGTCCAAAGTGTAACACTGCACAGATCATGTCAGAGCACTTATCTTCAAACACAGGCAAGAATCGGTGCATTATGGAAAGCTGAGATAGGGACAGAAAAACTGCAGATGCTGGAATCCAAAGTAGACAGACAGGAAGCTGGGAGAACAAAGCAAGCCAGGCTGCATCAGGAGGTGGAGACGTCAACGTTGCAGGTGAAACACTTCTCCAAGCCGCCTGAAGGAGGGCCACACCCGAAACATCAAATTCTACACGTCCTGATGCTGCCTGGATTGCTGTTTTCCTCCAGCAAGTATTCAGCATGAGAAGCAATGCAGACCACACCCGTGCATTGATGCATAAACCCGGATAAGATATCTGTCCAGCATGGGGAGCTGTGCAGAACACAGCAGTGCATTGATCTATAAACCAGGACTACACATCTGTACAGCAACATGAGATGTGCAGACCACAGCATTGCATTGATCTATAAACCCAGACGAGATATCTGATCAGCACCAGGAGCTGTGCAGACCACAGCAGTGCATTGATCTATAAACACGGACTAGATATCTGTCCAGCATGGGGTTCTTGTCAGACCACACCCGTGTATTGATCTATAAATCCGGACTAGATATCTGTCCAGCACGGGGAGCTCTGCAGAACACAGCAGTGCATTGATCTATAAACCCGGACTAGATAGCTGTCCAGCACGGGAGCAGTGCAGATCACAGCAGGGCACTAATGTGTGGACCTGAAATAAGTAACCATCCAGCATGGGCAGCTGAACAGACACTTATTATCAATTAACCTTAACCAGATGCTCTGACCAACACAGCGACCTGTGTAGTGATCACCCACGAATTAATCTGTAAACCAGGAGCAGTTACCCTCCCAGCACGTCGGACTGTGTCCACCACCCCAGTGCATTGATCTGTAACGTAGGACCAGTTACCCTCCCAGCATGTAGGACTGGGTACAACACCCCAGGGCATTGATCTATAAACCAGGAGCAATCGCCCACCCTGCATATAGGATTGTGTACCCGACCCCAGTGCACTGATCTGTGAAAAAGGAGCAGTTACCCTCCCAGCATGTCGGACTGTGTACCCCACCCCAGTGCATTGAACTGTAACCCAGGAGCAGTTACCCTCCCAGCATGTAGGACTGTGTACCCCACCCCAGTTCATTGATCTGTAAACTAGGGGCTGTTTTCCTCCCAGCATGTAGGATTGTGTACACTACCACAGTGCATTGATCTGTAAACCAGGAGAAGTGACCCTCCCAACATGTGGGTCTGTGTACACCAACCCAGTGCATTGATCTGTAAATCAGGAGCAGTTATCGTCCCAGCGTTTAGAGCTGTGTGCACCTCCCCAGTGCATTGATCTATAATCCAGGAGCAGTTACTCTCCCAGCATGTAGGACTGTGTACACCACCCCAGTGCATTACTCTGTGACACTGTGTTAGATCCCTGCCCAGCGTGGGGAAATTTGCAGCTCATGCTGGAAGTGAGAGGATGTACAGCTCCCACCCATTTACAGCTCCATTTCACCATTGTGCTATGACAAGGGGTTGCTGTGGGTGTTAACAACACTGCCAGAGAGAGTGGGCAGGGGAATCAGTTTAAATATCATCACATTGGGGGGAGTTTGGGGTGTAGACAGAGAGGGGGCGACTCAGAGATAGTGTCATGGAAGGATGTGTTCCCAGGTTGCAGAATGCTGAAATGTAGGCACTTCGATAGTATTCGGTAACATGAGCCAGTGATTCAAGGAAAGATGAGGAAAAAGGGATATTGTTGTGAAGTCGGATAAGCATTTGTTCTGCATCCTTGTAACTGGAATTAGTTTCAACAGAAGCTATGACTGATTGGGCAGATGCTAACAAAAATTTATCTTTGTTTGATTTTCCTTGAGTGTGACAGAGGATTATCTGCACGAGGCTGAGCTAGTTTTCTGGTTCTATCATCTCGAACTCACTTCATTAACTACCCACCCAACCCCACGATGTCCCTCTCATTCAATACTAGCCGGATTCTGCCACCCATCATGGCTGGAGGGACTCACAGTGGCCCGGTGCCCCTGGACATTCCGTGATCCCTGACACTGGTGTCATCTTTAACGAGTCAATGGGCACATGTTTGAGCTTTCTATGTTAGGAGCTTTCCTGCACGGTTTACCTCGAGCATGGCAGATAAGGGGCAATTACACCACGGGTGGCGACAGGGACATGGAGGTTCTGGTGGAGGGGGATAATTCTTTTCCCAGAGGGGGCCACACCACCAGACTCACCGAGCATGGTCTGAGCTCGGCACCCAGCTCAGTGCAGGATCTCTGGTCTGAAGAAATGTCCAGCAATATAGGACAAACATCAATAACCTTCCCCACTCTGGCAGGATAAGGGTCACCGTATTCTCTCTGCTCCCTCCCACTCACTGTAAATCTGTTATAGCACCGACCCGCAAACAAGGCTCATACTCCACCACTCTCACTGATGCATACAGCACCTTCTCTCTCTCTCTCTCTGTCTCTCTGTCTCTCTCCCTCCACTTTACCCCCACTACACTAATAGCTTTGCATGGATACAGCATTGTGGACTGACTCCCTCCAGACACCTCACCATGACGTTGTCCCCCACCTACACCCGCACTAACAGCAGTGCCACCCACTCCCACCCTCCCACCCTCCCCTTCTCCCATTCCAGGAGAAACACCCTTGAATAGGACAGAAAGTGCTGAGCCGGGTGGTGGAGTGCCCGATATCCGTTTCTCCTCCCCCTCCCCCCGACATGGCGGGGGGATCCTAGTAGGAGTCGGAGAGGACCGGGACGCCTCGTGTGGAGATTCTGAAACATCCATGACCCACAGACCGAGTAAGGAGCAATGTTCAGTGAAGGGCAATTCTCACTTTAAACCCATTGGCAGCTCCGTTTCCCCCCGGCACAACTTAGAAGCCGTGGCCCTGATGCCATCTCCCTTTTGTGTCAAGCTGGTACAAATAGAATCCCCACGGTCTCGGTGGGCAGGAGAGTGAGCCCGCAACACATCATCACCACCACCGCCCAGGAAGTGAGCACGGAGACTCCCTCCTACACCTCCCCCTGTAAACAGCTCAGATACTGAAACTAATCTGTGACAGTTCCTCCTCTTCCCCTTGTCCTGACATCTTCCACAATCTGTGCTCATATACACTCAATGCCCTCTGTTCCTGCAGCCCCTTTATAATGGTACAGCCTGCTTTATATTGTCTTTCTTTGTCTTTCCTACCAAAGTGCATCACCTCACACTGCCCTGCACTGATCCCAATCTGTCATAAACCTGAATACCACACCAACGTATAATTGTCCTGTTAGAGTTCCACACTGTCCTCCATTGACTTCACAATTCTTCTCGGTTTGGTGCCATCGACAAACATTGAGATTGTCAAAGCATTGCAGTCCCCATAAAACAACTGAAATCCTGCCCCACACACTAGAGTGTAAGCAAGTGAAATACTGATATATTCCCACGGACAGAGTCGAATAATGACACACTGTCAATGGAGCAACAAAACTCCTGACACCTACGAGACAGAGTAGATGAAATATTGACAAACGACAGAGCTAAGGAAATACAGATAGGTTCCACTTATCTATATTTATCAGAATATAATGTGATGAATTTGAAAGTGTGTACTGCACCTTTAAGAGAAGGTGAATGCTGTTCTGAACTGAGAGCTTACCAGCACCTGTGATATGAGACGATGACAGACCCAGAAACAATATATTGCTATAGAGCTGGTGTCGGGTAATATGCAGTTAAGGGAAAGAGGGTCCCAGAGTTGTGAATAGTTGATGTAAAATGTTCAATTTCAGAGTTCAAAAATAAATCGAGGTTTTAATTTAATCAGTGGAATTTGGGAGTTCTCTTTCACTCATATGTTAACAGTTTATGAGGTGAATTGAACATTTCTTTATGTTTCATTTAAGTTACCAGGTGAGCTTATCGCCGTATCCTAACGATTCCCGTGTGTGTATCTGTTTGTCTCTGTGTCGGGCAGGTCTGGCAGTCTCTGTGGTGCTTAAAGTGATGCAATGCCACCCTCTGTTGGCCTCCCCACGCCACTGCACAGGCATTGGCAGAGGGTGAAAGCCAACAGGGATTCATTCAGAGAGGGAGAGGGTGAGGGCAGCTGCGCACAGCATCATCCAAACTGATGTCTGATCCATATACTGATCCAAACGTCTTTTAAACGTTGTAACTGCACACACTTCCAGCACTTCCTCTGGAAGTTCATTCCACACACATGCCAGCTTCTGTCTAAAGTAAATACCTCTAAAGACTTTTGTAAACCTTTCTCCTCTGACCTTAAAATATCCCTCAGTCTTGAACCCTCGACTCTAGGGAAAAGGTATTGGCTCTTCAGCTTATCTGTACCCCTCATTATTTTATAAACGTCTGTGAAGTTACCCATTAATCTCATACTCCCCAGTGAAAAAAATTCCCAGACTATCAACCTCCCCTTATAGCTCACTCCCTCCATCCCCAACAACATCCAGGTAAATCTCTTCTGAACCCTCTCCAGTTTAATAATATCAAGGTCAGTAATATCAAAGTGAATAGTCAAGGTATTTTCTAAGGGTGGGGGAGACCAAAACTAGAGGACATAGTTTTAAAGTGAGTGGGGACAAATATACGTGACCTCAGGAACGTTTTTACACAAAGTGTGGTGTGAATATAGAATGAGCTGGCAGGATGGTATGGTGGACACAGTATTCCAGAAGAACCCTCACCAATGTCCTGTACACGCTCAACATGACGTCCAAATTTCGATATTGCAAGGTCTGACCAATGAAGACAAGTGTGTTAAACACCTTCTTAACCACACTATCTATATGAGATGCAAATTTTAATGAACTATACCTGACGACCTAGGTCTCTGTTCTACAACACTGCCAAAGGCCCTCTTTTAACTGTATAGGTCCTGTTCTTGTTTGATTTACCAAATCCAATACCTCACATTAATCCAAACTAAACTCCATCTGCCACCCCTCAGCCCCGTGAGTGATATTACCACCTCCTCACTCTCCCCCTTCAATTTGAAAATATCCTCCCCCTCTCCAGGCAGCCTGCACACCCAGGCCTTGAGTTTCACAAAGATCCTGAGCTTGGTTTGCCTTGTGTGGTTAGGGGGAGGAGGGACAGATTGCAGACACAGTCAGTGGGGATGAGAGACTGGACAGTAATCACCGGTCTGGTATCATTTCATGGTTTTAGGAAGAGGGCAGTCACACACGTTATTGGTGTTTTGGGGCCAGAAGTTATGGTCTTTCTTTGTCTTTGGTATTTAGTGAAAACTATCTATTTGAGACCCATCATTGTGCAGAGTATGTCTGCAGGATTTATTTCCCTAATATTGCAGACTTGCAGATAATAGCGGTTAACGATGTTTATGGTTTATCTCGATGGCACAGTATGTGAACAATCCGACAATTGAGACAAATACCTAGCATTTGTATAACAATGAAAACCATTTTGTGTCGTTCAGTAATGTTAACCAGATTTCAAGAGATCCCACATCGAGCTGAATGCTGGCACGTAAAATGTGACCCAAAGCCTGGGAATAGTTTAGATCTTGTGGCATGGGTAGTACCCGTGCCTCTGAGCCAGATGTCTGGATTTGATTCCAAATCCTAAACTTCTGAGGTATTGACCCTAGCTCTGGACAAAACGGTCTGGATTCAAGTCCTGCCTGTTGTGGAGGTGTGTCACAGCCAGCCAGAACAGGCTGATGAACAGACACACAAAGGAATCATGTTGCAGCTTTAGGGACTATTGCTGATTGGTGCTCGTGTCTCTACCTCCAGGCACAAAATTTCAGGTACAAATCCCAAAGAGATGTTTCATAATCCGTCTAGACAGAATGATGAAAATGGTGTTAGAATTGTGTCTTGATGGAGAAGGAAGAGGTGCCAGTATTGAATTTCAGAATTGAGGCCCAGGGAAGACTGAGAGCACAACCATTCGTGGTGGTTGAAATTACATTTCGCAGCAGTAGCGGTTTATAAAATCATAACAACCAAGGACAGGGTCAGTAGTCAAGGTTCCTTCCCAAGGTAGGGGCGTCCAAACGTAGAGGCCATTGGTTGAAAGTGAGAGGGGAAAGATTTGGAATAGGCCAAAGCGGCACCATTTCACACAAAGGAATGAACTATCAGAGGAAATGGTGGAGGCTGGTCCAATTATAATATTTGAAATGCAACTGGATGCTGACAGACCTGCTGAGGTTTTGCAGAAATTTCTGCATTTTAAAAAAAAATAAGATGTCTTCATTTTTACAAAGGTATTCTGAATGCATAAACATTTAAACGTTTTTAAATGGCACAGGCACATGTAAACACATTTCAAATTGACTGCTTTCTGCTAAGGAAAAACAGCAACGATGTACCCACATGGAGCAGGGAATGTGATGTAGAAATAGTTTGGATAATGTTCAAAGAAACCTCATATGGTCCAGTTTGGGCGAGGATGATATTATTATGTGACTCAACTCAGAGAGGAAGAAAATGTAATCTGCCCAAGACAGAGTGGCCTATACTGCTGTCTCTCTCCCTCATTGTTTCTCATCGCAACAATGTGTGCAAGCTAAATAAAAAGTGTTCATGAATAGTCTGAATAGTCACAGTCTGATTCCCAGGATAAGGAGTCCCAAAAAAGAGAGCATAGGTTGAAGGCGAGAGACGAAAATTTAGAAGGAATATTAGGGGCACATTTTTAACGTCGAGAGTGATATGTGTACAGAAAATGCTGTCAGAGGAAGTGGTGAAGGCTGTGCAATTGCACATTTAAAAAAATATCTCAAAGACGAGGGATACTGACCACATGCAGATCAGATTTGGTTATCCGGTCCGAGTGGAAAAATTGGACTAATGGGTCTGTTTCCATACTGCATGACTCTCTGATTCTATAAGAAGGATGAGGATAAATTCTGAAACGACCTTTCAAATGAGAATTCTCTTACCTGGAGGTTTATCGTGCCTCTATGTTTACATTTATTCAAGGCTGCGTTAGTTAAACACTTGACAGAGATTTGTACCACGGATAATAGGATAAATTCAGGAAAGTGGGGCTGAGACCACAACCCAATTATCCACAATCTCCGTGCCTGGTGGAGACAGGTCGAAGTGTCTAATGACCCACTCCTGCTCCTCAGTCTGATGTTCCTATGTTCCATTCAGTCCCTCAAACCTGCTAGTTAGGAGCAGTTGGAGGCCACTTACTGCTATCACATGGTGCACAGGAACAGGGAAGACCATTTAGCCCTTTGAGTCACTTACACAGGAACAGGAGGATGCCATTCAGCCCCTCGAGTCACTTTCACAGGAACAGGAGGATGCCATTTAGCCCCCTGAGTCACTTACACAGGGATAGCAAGAGGAGACCATTCAGCCCCTCAACGCTCTTACACAGGGACAGAATGAGTTTATCAATGCTGATTCCTGATGAAAAGCTTATGCCCAAAACATCGATTCTTCTGCCTCTCGGATGCTGCCTGACCTGCTGTGCTTCTCCAGCACCACACTTCCGACTCTGATTTTCAGCATCGGCAGGCCTTACTGTCTCCTAATTGATGTTTTAACATGATGACCAATTGGAGCAGAGACTGCACAGACAGACTACTCCACGTTGTTCCTCCTGGCTCCGTTGCTGATGACACACACGGGACTTTAACGTGGTTTTTTTCACAGTGAAGAGGGAAGCGAAATTCTTTGTGTGAAATCTCAAGGAGGCACCTTCCATCTCCGAAAAAACAGCATGGTGTTCTTTATGGAGCGCAGAAGCTGGTGGGAACGCCTACCTGTTTCAGAATAAAGGTATTGTGGCTGCAATTGGGGATTGTGAACAACATGATATTCAGTGCAGTGTCACACACTGACTGCTTATTCGTGTGGGGATAGTTACTTAAGGCTTAGAAATAATTTGGAAAGCCATATTAAACTGAATAATGGACTCTTTAAGTTCAAATAATGCTGATCTTGTTCATGTTGACCTTGTCCAGTGCACGTCATGTTCAGTGTAACCTGTGTTCCCTACTCTGTCCAAGTCTATTTCCACCTTATGATCTGTCTGTCCATGCTTACTGTGAACTGCCTCCACTGCTCATAAATAAAGTGTTTCCCTGTCCTGAGATACACGTGACAATAAATTAGACCAATCAATCCTGGGTAAAGTATGGAAATTCTCACCCTATCAATGTCTCTTCTGAAAATAAGTGATCACAACCAATCCTCAGGTTTCAGTGCAACCATCTCTATTCTCTCGAAGCTCGACAGATTAAACACTCAGGTTCTTACCTCCATTTAACGGTACAAACATCTGTATCTGTGGTAAGAATGTTATTCCTTACAAAAGGGATCAACTCTGTAGAGATTGTCTCAAATACTCTCGGCAAAGATTCATTATTGTAGGAATATGGCCTTACTTAGATACATGAACCAGTAGACATAGGGAGCAGTAGACGTAGTCTGTAAAGATTTCAGTGAGGCCCTTGATTAGGTTCCACATTATAGGCTGCTCTAGAAGATTCGAACGCAGGCGGAGCAGGCAAATTGGATACAGAATTGGCTTAATGTTAGGAAGGAGAGGTTAATAGTGGAAGGATGCTAGTAGGACTGGAGGCATGTAACGTTTTTATTCTTTCTCTGGATGAGGCCATTGCTGGATAGGCAGCATTTATTGCCCATCTTAATTGCCCACAGGGCAGATAAGGGTCAAGCACATTGTTGCGGGTCTGGAGTCACAATAGGTCAGACCAGGTAAAAGATGGAATTTTCCTTACCAGAAGGATATTAGTCAACTAATTGAGAATTTCAGGGGTTAGTGCTGGGCCCATTACTGTTTGTTATCTCTTACCAAAGATTGGAATAAGATTTTAACAAACATGATGATTACATTTGTAGATGACACTAAAATATTCAATATCGTGGGCAGTGTGGAAGGTTATCAAAAAATGCAGCAAACCCTGATCAACTCTATAAGTGGACCGAGAAATGGCAAATGGAGTTTAACATAGATAGGTGTGAGGTCTTGCATTTTTGAAAGTCAAATCAAGATAGGTGTTTCATGGTGAATGGTAGGGTCTTAAAGGGGTAGTGGACAGAGAGACATTGAAGTTCAGGTTCATGGCTCTCTAAAAGTGGAGTCACAGGCAGACAGAAGGCTTTTCGCACACTGGCCTTCATCAGTCAGGGCACTGAGTATAGAAGTTAGAAAGTTACGTTCCAGGTATACAAGGTTTCGGCGAGGCCACACTTGAAGTATAGTGTTCAGATTTTGTCACTTTGTTATGGGAAGGATGTTATTAAGCTAGAAAGAATGCAGAAGAAATTTACAAAGATGTTGTCACACCCCAACGGTCTGAGTGAAAGTGAGAGTTTGGATATTCTCACACTTCTTCTTTAGAGCAGAGGAGACTGAATGGGGAACTTATAGAGGTATATAAGATCATGAGGGGTATGGATATGATGAATGCTGTCAGTCTTTTTCAAAGATTTGGAGAATCAAGGATGAGAGGACATCAGTTTAAGGTTATATGGAAGGAGAAAAGGGAACCTGAGTGTCAACGTTTTTACACAGAGGCTGGTATGTAGATGTAAAGAGCTGCTAGCGGATGCGTTTGGTGTGGGGTACATACATTAACAACATTTAAAAGGCATTCGTACAACTATATGGATAGGAAAGGACTCGAAGGATATGGGCCACGTGCAAGGAAATGGGGTTAGTATGGATGGAGATTTACAATGTGGAGGTCGAACCCCTCTGTTAATTAAAGCAAACACCCAGAAAAGCTCATTTTGCTGCGTAATTTGTTAAAATATAAGTTACAAAACTCTGACATTCCAGTACTATAAAGAAATTTCACGATTTAGTTTATTAACTTTAATTGTGATCACTAACAGCAACTATTCACAAATACAAAACCCCTTTTCTTAACAAGTTAATAATCACACAACACCAGGTTATCGTCCAACAGGTTTAATTGGAAGCACACTAGCTTTCGGAGTGATGCTCCTTCATCAGTTGATCGTGGAGGGCTCGATCGTAACACAGAAATTATCGCAAAAATTTATAGTGTGATGTAACTGAAATTATACATTGAAGAATTGATTGTCTGTTAAGTCTTTCATCAATTAGAATACAGTGATAGTTTCACTTCTTTCACGTGTAAATCAAAAAACGTTTTTTGAAGATGCATTCGCGGGTTAGCTGTTAACAATGTTGATAGCTAAACAATATATTGAAGGTGTTGCTCCCCGTGTTCTCTGCCTGTCCTATGATGTTTAGATTGATTCAAATCTAAAAAGTGAGATAATGGAATTTTACATAAATTCATCCAGTTTCTGAGCTCAGAGTTCTACTTGAATGCATGCAGTGTTTGAGCAACGTAAAATGTGATCCTGCAAGTACAAATTCACCCCACAAAATATATGTGTACATGTGGGTCTTTGTCTCTGTGTGTCTGTCTAGGGTGGGGGTTGTGAGTGTGAGAACGTTTATGTGTGTGTAGTGAGTGTAGAGTGTCTTAAGTCTGTGAGGGGGTGCATGTCTGAGTGTGGGAGTGTGTGTGTTTATAATAGTTTGTGTGGGTGTCTATGTGCGCGTCCGTGCTTACCTGTGTCCGTGTGTATGTGAGTGTAGGAATATCTGTGTGTGTGTAGTGCAATGGTGATCACCTGTAATGTGACATGAAACCAAGATCCCAGTTGAGGCACTCCCTATGGGTACCAAACTTGGGACCTTGGGTTCATGTCACATTACAGGTGATCACAATTGCACTACACACACAGATATTCCTACACACACACACACACACACTCACATACAGACAGACACAGGTACACATGGACGCAAACACAGACACCCACACAAACCCTCATAGACACACACACTCCCACACGCACCCCCTCACAGATTTAAGATACTATGCACTCACTACACACACACATATACTTTCTCACACTCACAAACCCCACCCCAAACAGACACACACACACAGAGATGGACAAATACCCACATGCACTCATATAGTTTGTGGGGTGAATCTGTACTTGCAGAGGGTACATTGTTTTTTGCTCAAACACTACATGCATTCATGTTGAACTCTGAGCTCAGAAACTGCATGAATTTATGTAAAACTCCGTTATATTGCTTTTTAGATTAGAATCAATCTAAACATCATAGGATAAAGTTAAAAATCACACAACATCAGGTTATAGACCAACAAGTTTAGTTGGAAGCACACTAGCTTTGGGAGTGACGCTCCTTCATCAGGTGATAGTGGAGGGCTCGATCGTAACACAGAATGTATACAAAAAATTTACAATGTGATGTAACTGAAATTATACATTGAAAAATTGATTGTCTTTTAAGCCTTCATCTGTTAGAATACAGTGATAGTTTCACTTTTTTCATGTGTAAATCACAAAACCTTTTTTTGGGCGGCACAGTGGCACAGTGGTTAGCACTGCTGCCTCACAGCGCCATAGACCCAGGTTCAATTCCCACCTCCGGTGACTGACTGTGTGGAGTTTGCACGTTCTCCCCGTGTCTGTGTGGGTTTCCTCCGGGTGCTCCGGTTTCCTCCCACAGTCCAAAGATGTGCAGGTCAGGTGAATTGGCCATGCTAAATTGCCCGTAGTGTTAGGTAAGGGGTAAATGTAAGGGTATGGTGTGGGTTGCTCTTCGGCGGGGCGGTGTGGACTTGTTGGGCCGAAGGGCCTGTTTCCACACTGTAAGTAATCTAATCTAAAAAAAAGTTGAATTCTCGTGTTAGCTGTTAACAATGATGATAGCTAGACAATATGTTAAAGGTGTTGGCCTCCTGTGTTCTCTGTCTATGCCATGATGTTTAGATTGATTCAAATCTAAAACGTGAGATAATGGAGTTTCACATAAATTCATGCTGTTTTTGAGCTTAGAGTTCAACATGAATCCATGAAGCCACTCAGTCCCCAAAATCGAAGCTCCTCTTTAATAGAGGATGTTTGTGGAAATTCGCCAAAGCCCTTCGTCTTTGTATTCCATGGGGTCAACCTTCCATGTCCAATGCTATGTCCAAAGAACGTCACCTCTGTCTTTGCAAATTCTGTTTTCTTTTCGTTAATTTCAGTTTTCCTTCTTGTAATGGTTCAAGGAGCTCAGCCAACCGTAACACGTGATCTTTCCATGACTTGCTAAAGAGCACTTCGTCTCACAGATGAACTGCACAATTTGTTAATCTGGCCACAATTCTGTTCATGAATCTTTGGAATGTGGCTGGTGCATTATTCATTCCAAAGAGCATCACTTTGAGTTGATGTAGCCCATTTAAGGTTACAAACGCAGAACTTTCTTTCAATTTCTCTGATAAAGTTGACTGCCAATAACCATGCAGTAAGTCCAACTTTGTGATGTGTGTTGCTTGTCAACATTTATGCATGCAGTCTTTGAATCTTGGTGTTGGATCAAAGTCTGATTTTGTTTCAGCATTGATCTTCTGATAGTCCACACAAAATCACTGAGCCCCATCAGGATTGGCAACGAACAGAATCAGCTTTGAGTTGGTTCAATGATATCTTCATTTAGTATCACACCCACTACCTTCTGGGCCTCCGTGGCATTGTGAGGATAACAGCATTCCCTACTTCCAACCCATACACAAAAGCATAATTTCTCCAATAATGGTTCTGCAAATGTCGTCATACTGCTGCATTGAACAGTCAACTTTGTTCATTGTCTTGCATCGGACAGCTCGCAATGCTATCCCACACCTCAAGGACTTCCTTGTTATTAAAAGTATTTTGAGGCACATCAAACTCCATGACATCAGTATTTGATTCCTCACTCTGCGCGTCAGTAACTAACACTTGTTTCTCCAGTTCCCTCTCTCCATATTAGTAAGATTACAACATATTCAAATGACATGCCTGCTACCTCTTTTTATATCCAGCACCTTTACAAGATAGTTTATCTGAATCTACTTTTTGTCTATTTGGAAGAGGCCAGTAAACCTGGCTTTGAAAGGATTCCCTACCACTGGTGGCATCCCCAAGGAAATAAAACATCAAATTTCATAGTTCTTACCTGCCATTTACTTCATTCTATGCTCTGCCCTCTTCAGGTGCTGTTTAGCTAACTCACATACTCTATTTAATCGCTCCCTCATCTCAGATACATAATCCAAGTGTGTGATCTCCGACTTCACTCCTGTTAATTTCTCTTTAATTAATTCCAAAATACCTCTCACTTCATGTCCGAATATTAAATCTAAGGGAGTAAACTAAGTAGATTCGTTCGGGCGTCTCTAATGGCTAAAATTTTAATGGGACACCTTCATCCTAAACATTTGGCCAATCCTGACAGTAAGCTGTTAACATGGTCTTCAGTGTCTGATACCAACTTTCCAAGGCTCCCTGGGATTCAGGATGGGACACACATGATTTGAAGTGCTGTATGCCGAAACTATCCATGATTTCCTTAAACAGCTGAGCAGTAAAATCACTCCCTTGGACTGACAGAAACTCTCTGGGTAGCCTGTACTGAGTAAAGAACGCTACCAAACCCTCCACCTCCCTTTTTGACTTAACACTCCATAATGGAATTGCCTCTGGTAATCTGACAGACATATTCTTTATGGCCGGCAAATATTTGTTTTCACTTTTAGTTTAGAAAGAGGGCCTACGCCACTAATCATAACCCACGTGAAATATCTGTCGAATGCAAGAATTGGCAAAAACGTTTCTGGTTTTAGACCTGCCTGTGGCGTACATGCTGACCAGGTTTTCTTAACTCAACTAATCCCATCTGCTTGCACTTGGCCCATATGCCTTAAAACGTTTCCCATTCATGTTGGTCCAAATGTCTTTGAAATATTGTAGCTGAACAAGCATCTACCACTATTTCTCTGGCAGCTCATTCCATACATACATCGCCCACTGTGTAAAAAATGTTGTCACTTTGGCCCTTTCAAGTTTCTCCCTTCCACCTTAAAGCTATGCGTCTGTGTTTGAACTCCCCGAACCTGCAGAAAAGACCTTCGTTATTCATTCTATCCATGCCTCCCATGACATTATAAACTTCTAGAATGCCACCCCTCAAACTCGTACACTCCATCTGATACTAACTTCAAGATCAAACGATTAACGATAAGCACTGCAAATGTGAAAGAATATTAAAAATGACAGATAAAGAAAACAACCCAAACTTCATACTGTTAGTTGTGCTCTATGTTACAAAACTAAGGCAGCATGAAATTCTTACTCGTGCTAATAAGAGGTCAAGTACCTGAATTCCATAGTGTGAAGGCAGTGATGATGTATAATGTCAAAACGTATAGATCTAGATCTATTTAATACCACATGGTCAACATCAACATTCTCTCTTCTGTTCTCCCTATGACATGGTGTGGTTGTGTCTTCTTTATCTTACACTCAGTTAGAGAGAACCCCTTTCCCCCATTCCCACCTTAATTGAAACCCATTTTGCATTGTCTTCTCGTTCACCACTGCTAATAGCCCGTTTATCTTTTGCCACGCCCTCTTTTCCAAGTCACCCATCGACCATCCCGGCAAGGGATTACAAAGCCCAGTTTCCAACCTTTTTCAGTTCTGAACAAGTCACACTGGGATTGTAATGCCAACTCTGTTTCTCTGTCTCTGCAGATTCTGTCAGGCCTGCTGAGTTTCTCCAAAAACGAATAGGCACAGCAAAGAATTCCATTAAACAAATAACTATGGATACTGGAAATAAATACAAAAATTGCTGGAGAAACTGCGAGCTTTGTAGAGGGTCACTGGACCCGAAAGATTAACTTTGCATTCACTACAGAAGATACCTCCAGACTTGCTTGGTTTCTTCAGCAATTTCTGTTTTTGAATAAGTTCCAATGACGTGTGTGAAAGCTGCTCAAATGCCCTGTCCAACACGGAGCGCCCTACCCTGGGAATTGAACGATAACGCAAAGTTCACACATTCATTCGCTCAGAAACTGCATAAGGATGGCATCACTGACACCACAGAGCTCTTCATCATGGTCAGGGAGAAAACCAGAGGGAAACACATTCAATTCAAATGCAGAAGATGGCATTATGATAAATGAGAAGTTTCAAATGAATATGTTAAAGGGTTTGAGTAATGTAACAAATTGGAAGCATGACACTAAGGAGAACCCACAGCAGAATGAGAATATGAAAATGGAAGTATGACTGCATCATAAACCAGGTGCGTTCACTGAGTTCATGGCTGATGGGTGAATGGGTCTCGATGTGAACTGGGGAACAGTCAGTAGAATTGAATTGCAATAGACTCCCTTGGACTCAAACAGCAGCTCAAACTGGGCTATCACGATTTGCTGTAGACAACAGCCGCAACAGAAGCAGGATTGTGTTCAAGCATAATCTGCAACATTTTCCCCAGAATATTCCATCAGTCTACCATTATCATCAAACCGAGTGATGGTTCAGTAACGAGTGTGGGTGAACATGCCAAGGTCAGAACCATGTGTACTTAAAGCTGATGACAAATCATCAAAGCTACGGCGCTTGAGTTGTTTGATGCCAAACAGCAGAACTAACATCTGATAGAGAGGATGAAATAATCCCATGACCAACAGATCAGATCTAAGCTCTGCAGTCCTGCCACGTCCAGACATAAATGTCGTTGTAATATTAAACAACATAATGGAGAAGAGGACACCAGAAATATCCCCATCCTAAATAATGGAACAGCCCTGCACATCAGTGAAAAAGACAAGGATGTAGTATCTGCACCATCCTCAGTCAGAGGTGTTGAGTGGATGATCCACCTCATCCTCGCCATGATGTCCTCAGAATCACAGATGGTAGTGTTCAGCCAATTCGATTCGTGACATGAAGAAACAGCTGAACCCAGTCGATACGACAAAAGCAAAGGGCCCTGACACCATTCTTGCAATAGGACTGAAGACTTGTGCTGCACAACAAGCCGTGTCCCTGGGGAAGCTGTTTCATTCCAGCTCCAACTCTCACATCTCCCTGGCAATGTGGAAAATTACTCATTTATATCCAGTCCCCTAATAGGTGAATAATTACATACTTACCATTTCACACCCCCTCAGTACATTCACGATAAACAAATTGGCGGGAGTTCATTTTGACAGAGCTGCCAAGCAGGACAGAAATAACCCGCTCAGTGTGGTTTCCAATAGGTTCCTAAGTGGACATGATGTTGTTGTGGAAATGTCACTAGATTACTAATTCAATACAGAATAATGCTCTGGCAGCTGGTGGAAGTTAAAAAATAAAATATCATGATCTAGAATCTGGTGATTGCAACAGTGACTTTCCATCCAATGTTGATTGTAAACATCGATCTCCTTCCCCAATGTACTTTCAGGAAGTGAATCTCCCGTGCTTTCCTGGTCTGGTCTAAAAATTACTCCAGACACACAGACATGTGATAAACTCGTCAATGGTCCCTGAAACGGCCAAGCAAGACTCTCAATTGTATCACACTGCTCCAAGGTCTTAAAGGATAGAACCAGACAGAATACCAAGCACCAGCCTCGATATCAGAAAAGGGAACGGGAAACACAGACTGTTGACCCTGCAGAGACCTCCTTCCTAACATCTGAGAGCTTGTGACAACATTTCCAGAGATTTCCCACAGACTGCACAGAAACATCGGGAAAGAATTAGGCCATTCAACACATCGAGCCTTCCCCATTCTAGTTCATGGAGAAAATCTCCGCAATACAGTTTTCCCGACACAGTGTTCATATCCATTAATATGTTTAAACATTGTGAAATATAAAATAAGAACTGTAGTAGTCTCTTCAGTCCATCAATCATGCTCCTCGATTCAATATACAGGAAGTTCTCTGATAACGCTGGCTTATTAAACGTGATTTGACTGCAATGCGATTCGTGAATTGTGCACCTTTTTTCCACAAAACAAACTCCCGCTCACTGTGACGCGACTCCTTGCCAGGCACCAGCTGAACAACAAAACCCAGCTTCAGGATCCTGTCTGCAAAATGCACCCTCTGAATGTTCAGCTAAAACAGGAATGCAATCCGCTCTGCAAGCCTTGAACCTGTGCCTGAAACGGGGAACTGTTCTCTCCAATTAGATGGAACTTTATTTCAAACCAGGGGGAGAAACTAGTGGAGCAATTGAATTCCGTGTTGGCATCACGTGGTCAGTCAGCCCTGCGTCCTTTCTGGTGAAGAGCTTGGTGAAAGGTGCAGGGATGGAGCCAGTGACTGTATTGTGAAAGTGTTGCATTTACAGCACTATTTCATTACAATATATGATTTAAAGGTTTAAGTAGACTGCGCTACTGCGTGTGTTAGACTAACTTTAATGTTTGGTTTTTACTGATATTTTGTGGTTCGTCCATTATTCTCTTTTCCTCATAGACCACATCATCAATATTACATGTTTTTGTGCAACACAGTGATGCACAGGAACACAGTTACCAAGTTACTGGACAACACCCTGTAATGATATCTGATCCTCTATCTTCATACCATACCCTGCTCTCTTCCTATCCATTTAGTTTCCAGAAATCCTTAGTTGTATTCAGTGCCATGGTTTCCACAGTCTGATCTTGGAGATAATTCCTCAGGTTCACCAGTCTCTGAATGCAAACATATATCTCATCTCAATGCAGAGTGGCCTGTCTGTACCTAGTAATGTGGCCCCTTGAGGTGATGTCCCAGCCAGGGGGATTATCACTCCTGCTTCCAATGTGTCTCGCCCTGACAGAGTTTTATATATTTCACTGATATCTCCAGTCATTCTCCTAAAGCCCATGGAATACAGGCCCAGCCGCCCCAGATTCTGCTCCCACAACAAGCCTATCATCCCAGAGATCAGTCTGGTTATCTTCCCTGCTCTGCATTAATGTCAGCATTGTCCTTTATTAGGTAAGGAGACCAAAACTGCATAAAATAATGCACAGTGTTCGTGATGAGGTCTCACCAACGCTCTGTACAGCTGCAGTAAAACACCCTTACTCCTGTAATCAAATCACCATGAAATGAAGGTGAATACACGATTTGTCTGCCTATCTGCTTTCTGCTCCTGCAATATTGTTTTCAGTGACTGGTGTAAAGGGAGCTCCAAATCCTTTTCAATGTTACAGTTCCTCACTTGTTGGGTCTGTGTACACTGGTCAGCGTGCCAATGCCATTCCCAGTATTGACTTCTCGATTCAGATCTCGGAGGGCTGCACGGAAGGAAACAAAAATTCAGCTTAAGTTCCTGTATAGATCAACATTTTTCAACCAATCCCTTTTCAAATGATAGGCTCCCGTTCTGTTTTTCCCATCAAAGGTCACAATATCAAATATCCCACGCCTCCCCTCCCCATTGCTCTCCATCTGCCATGTATTTGTCTAGACATTCCACTTGTCTCAATCACCTTCTAGCATTTTGACATCCTGCTCACCCACTCACAATCTGATATTATTTAGTGCCAGCAGCAAACTTGGAAATATTGTATTTGATCCACTCAATCAAATATATGATGTGTGTTGGGAATAGCTGGGGCCCAAACCCGACCCTTGTTATATCCTCCAAGCCTTCCATTAAAAAACACATTGTTTTATTCTTGCTCACTGCTTCCTGCCAGCTCTCTCATTCTAAAACCATCTTAGCTCCAGTCACATAGGATTTGGATTTGCATAATAACTTTGGGGCTTTATCAAAAATCTTTCTGAAAATGCAATCATATTTCATTGATTGCTTCTCCATAATTATGATAAAAGTCACTTTCTCAAATATGATTCCCATTTGATCAATCTCTGTTGAATTTGTCTGTGCTCATTACTTTCAGTTCCAATACTTTCTCTAAAGTGTGCGGTTGCTAATTTCATTCTATTCCCTTTTTCTCAACAGACTAATGTTCACTAGCTTTAATGGGAAGTTTTCTTTTTTCTTTTGTTTTCTTCTGCGAAGACATAACTAAAGTATTTGCTCCATAGTTCTGCCTGTGCCCTGTCCTCAAATCTCTGGAATCAGACTGTAAGAAAGCTGCACATTTTTCCACTTAATTTTGCCATTGACATATTTTCAGAAGATATTACAAGTTCAATTTTAAAATCCTTGTTAATATACTCTTCAGAAACCCATCAGGTCCTACCTTAAGCGACTGAATGATTGACCTTCCACAAAAAAGAAGTGCAGACTTTGTACCATCAACAATACAGCACAGTCTACATTAGCCCCACATTCCGACACAAGACCGTAGCCGTGAATATTATGGCATTTCAAGTGCACAGCCGTGTATTTTCTAATGGCTGTGAAGTTACCATGACAATTCTTCTTTCAGGAAGTGGATTCCTGACCCCAGCACCCTATGGGTGAAAAACTGTCCTCAATTCCTCTCCAAATCTCAAACTCTTCACTTTAAAATGTGCTCCATTGTTCTTGGACCTTTAACTAAAAGGAACATTTGCTACCTATCCACCCTGTTTATGTCCCTCGTTATCATCTGCCCACTCAGCCTTCTCTCCTCCAAACTAAACAACCCGAACTTATCCAGCCTCTCTGCATAGCTCTTATAATCTATGCATTGATGAATTAAGGTTCTGTCTACAATCCCCTATGCTTTCGCAAATTGTGCATTGACCTGCTTAGTTACACTCAGGGATTTGTGGAGAAGCACCCTCTGAGCTCCCTAGTGTGCTGTCATTCATTGCGTTCTCCCCTGTCCAGTTCCTTCTTCCAAAGTGCAGCATTTCATATTTATCAGGGTTATATTCCATCTGCCATTGAGCCACCCATCTGATCATTCCATCTGTCTCTCCCTGTAACATTTGGCCTTCCTCCTCACTGCCAACCACCCGGCCAATCTTTGTATCAAACACAAACTTAGTTGTCACACTCCCACCACCCCAGTCTATATTCACAGTTGCATCATTTATTAATACAACAAATAATAAGGTTAAAGATGACACTTCACCAGGTTATAGTCCAACAGGTTTATTCGGAGGCGCTAGCTTCGAAGACCTGCTTCTTCATCAGGTGGTTGTACGCTTTGAAAGCTCGTGCCTCTGAACAAACCTGCTGGACGAGAACCTGGTGTTATGTGATTTTTAGGTTTGTCCACCCTAGTCCAACACCAACACCTCCGTATCACAAATAATAAGGGACACAGCACTGATCGCAGTGATACACCATTAGACACCGGTCTGAGTCACACGAACAGGCTTCCACGACTACCCTCTGTCACCTAACAGTAAGGTGATTTGAATGCAACTTAGGAAGTCACGAATGACTCCGACCTGTTCCCTTGTTATTCTTTTCCGCTGGACACACCGGCAGAATATCTGGGAATACTCCCTAATCTTGCCCTACCAGCAGGTTTCTATACCCCTGCTTTAGGCAGTTCTCACCAAGTGAAGAATTTCCTCATTATTGCGGTGTTAAATGGTCTGACCCTTAATCTGCAATTATTTGCCTTGAATTTGGATTAGACAGCCAGGGAAACGTCCTGTTAATTTCCAACTTGGCATAGGTTTTGTGAATTTTCCTAGTTTCATTGTGATCCTCCTCTCATTCTTTAAATCTCTAGAGAACACAGACCGAGTTTCCTCATCAGGCAATCTCGCCATCTGAGGGATTAATCTGGACAATGTCCATTTCACTTTTTTGTTGTCAGTATATTCTTTCTCAGATTGGGTCACCAACACGTTGCACAATGGATGTAGGTTTGCTCGCGACGCTGAAAGGTTCATTTCCAGATGTTTCATTATCTTACTAGGTAACATCTTCAGTGGACTTCATGCGAAACAATGCTGAAAATTCCTGCTTTCTATTTATATGTTTGGGTTTCTTTGGGTTGGTGATGTTGTTTCCTGTGGTGATGCTATTTCCTGTGGTGAAGTCACTTCCTGTTCCTTTTCTCAGAGGGTGGTTGTTGGGGTCTAAAAACTAATAGCACATCGAGTTAGACATCTGTCAGAAATACATATGATTTTTCTCCATTGTTGCTGTTAATTCCTAAATATCCAATATCACATGCTGTATAATAGATTCCAACCGTTTCCCTGCAGATGTCAAGTTAATTGTGCGACAGTTCTCCAAACTATGTCTTCTTCCCTTTATAGATGCTTGGATTCCTTCCATTAATCTATAGTGCTTGGACTACGTTTGCTAACTTCGATTTATCCATAATGTTTTCCAGTCTCTGCAGAATGCAACAGGAAAATTAAACACAGTCATCGACAGTGCAATTAATATTTCTATTGCCGATTTATGTCTGACATTTTAATATGAAATAAAACGGGTTTGTCAGACACAGCAATGCTCAATCCAGTCACATTCTCAAATATCGCCTAGTTACTGATCTAAATTGACTTTATGTCTTTAATTGCACAAGCCCTACATGATCACTGGGTATTACTGGCTGATTTTGTGGATCTTCCTCCATGATGCACTGATTATTTTCTTGGCCATTTCCCTGATCTTCACAATAAACTCGCCTCTCCCGGTTACCAATTTCCATATTTGACCTTGCTTTTACTTTGTTTCATTTGAAATACACATTGTAGATTTATGCAGTGTTTTTGTTCCTTTTTTTTAGCATTCATGTTGTATTTTTGATTTCCTTATTAATTTCATGGCCCTTGTTTCTGGATCGTGAATTTCTGAGAATTCTCAGGTTTCCACAATGACGGAAATTCATCTGAAGCCACTTCCTATGATTAATACATTTTCTAATTTGATATGTTAAACGTCATTGTGTCACTTTCCCTTTCTTTGGTGTTTCTACCTGAAATAAATAGACACATTTTTCAGACTTTGCAGTATTTCTATAAATCTCCTGGTCATGACCCGACATATTCACGAACACTGCAGGAGGACAGAGAAGGAATTGCGGGAGCCCTGGTGATACGTTTGCATCATTGCTGGCCAACTGGTGAGGTCCCAGAGGACTGGAAGGTGGCGAATGTTGTGCCCTTACTCAAGAAGGGCTACAAAGAATAACCTGTGAACTATAGACCACTAATCCTATAATCTGCATTAGGTCACTTACTTGAAAATTTTCTGAGAGATAAGATATGCATGCATTTGGAAAGACAGGTTATGATTAGGAACAAGATTAGAGTGGTGCTAGAAAAGCACAGCAGGTCAAGCAGCATCCGAGGAGCTGGAAAATCAACATTCTGGGCAAAAACCCATCATCAAAGTCAGCACGCCTTTGTGCATCGGAGACCATAGCTCACAAATTTGTTCGAGTTACTTGATGAAGTGACCAGCAAAGTTGAGGAGGGAAGGATCGTGTCCGTAGTCTATATGGATTCCAGTAAGTCCTTCAATAAGGTTCCACATGGTGCTCTGCTCTGGAAGGTTAGATCACATGAAATTGAGGAGGACCAGCCAAATTAAGTACAAAATTGCCTTGATGGTAGGAAGGAAAGGGTAATAGTGGAAGGATGCTTGTCAGACTGGAGGCCCGGGACAAATGGAATGCCTCGGGTTCGGTGCTGGGACTACTACATATTACATATATCTATAATTTAGATGAGAATGTACAGGCATGATTTGTAAGTTGGAAGATGACAATAAAATAGGCGGCATCATGGAGACTGAGAAAGGTTGTCAGAAATTTCATAACTTACAACAGTATCTTGATCAGCTGGGGAAGTGGGCCGAGAAATGGTAAATGGATTTTACTGCAGATCAGTGCAAGTTATTGCATTTTACAAACTCAAATCAATATCGGAGTTTTATGGTGAATGGGGGCTGGGTCTTAAGGTGTGTAGGGACCTCGGTATTCAGGTGCATAGTTCTCTGAAAGTTGATTCAGAGGTAGGCAGGCCAATGAAGAAGACTTTTGGCACACTGGCATTCCTCAGTCAGAGCACTGAGTATCGAATCTGGGGAGATATGTTGCAGTTATACGGGACGCTGATGAGGCCATACTTATAGCGTTATGTGCAGTTTTGTTCATTTTGCTATAGGAATGATGCTATTAAACTGGAAAGAGTGCAGAAGAAATTTACATGGATGTTGCAATATACTCAAGGGTCTGAGTTATAGGGAGAGGTTGGAAAAGCTAGGACTTTTTACTTTAGCGTGTTTGAGACTGAGGGGAGAATCTTTTTGAAGGGTATAAGATCATGACAAGCATGGATAGAGTAAATGCACTCAGTCTTTACTGCCCGGGGTTGGACAATCACGGACGAGAGGCCATCAGTTTAAGGTCATAGGGGTAAGCATAAAAGGGAACCTGTGGAGCAACTTTATTCCACACAGGGTGATATGCATATGGAATGAAATGCCAGCAGAAGTCGTTAAGGTGGGGACATTCACAACATATAAAATGCATTTGGACAAAGCCAGGATAGGAAAGGATTAGAACGATACGGGGCAATGGCTGGGAAATGGGGTGAGTGTGAATGGACATTTTGGTCGGAATGGATCAGTTTGGGCCGAAGTGCCAGTCTCCCTGCTCGAGGACTCTATGACTCTAACAATCATTGCTTATCTCCCACTGAATGTTATGTTGTACCTTCCCAATTGACCGGAACAAACTTGACCCTCTTGGATTCATGCTTCCATCATGTTTGACCAGAATGTGCAAACATTCTATGTTGTATGCAGACGCCATGTAAAATACAACATATTAATGTTACTACTCCTCCAAAGCTGCTTCAGAGCAAGGTTATTGATGAGTCCTCCTGACCACACAACACCAAATCCGATAAAACTTGCTCTCTGGTTTGTTTCAATACATACTCTTCAACGCACCTGATATACATTTAGGGAATTTATTTTTCACAGCGTGAGCAGTCACTCAGTTAACACAGTTGAGATGTAACTTGAGACTATCCAATAAGACTGCACTATCCATGATACTTGCATATTTATTTTTCAGAGCATATGATGCTCAGACTTTCTGCAACTGTTTTAGTTTCGAATAATAATACACCAATATTTGCTTCTCCTGTTATTTATAAGCTCCACCTAAATTGAATCTGAGGGACATGGTCTGTGACGTTATTAGTGATCGACATGGACAAGACATTCTGGAAGGGTCACCTTGACACTGTGATGATCTGAAGAAATACTCAAAAATACAGGACAAGCATCAATAACCTTCTCCACTCTGTCAGGAAAAAAATATTGGAACCTTTTGTGAGGAATGTGATAACTAGATACTTGGAAATTAACGATATGATTCGGTAGAGTCAATCTAGATTCAGGAAGGGGGAATGATCTTGATCTTTGATAAACCTGCTGGATATTGTGGAGGTTATCCATTGTGTCATCGACAATTGAGAACCAGTTGAAATGAAGTGTTTGAATTTTCGGCAGATGTTTGACATGGTTGAATACAGGTGAGTGGGGAACGTTAGAGTCCATGGGTAGTTAGGGGTGGAATACGCCGAATGTATTAAAAGTTGGATAATCGAGAGACTGAAGAGAATAGTATAATTATCTGGAGTGAAGGCTTTGGGGTATCAGAAGGATCAGTGTTTGGGCAATAGCTCTTTGCAAAATATAAAATACTTCAGATATTAACAACAAATATCATCATTCACATTTATGTTCATTAAATAGTGAGAGGTTGGGAAGTGCTTGGAAACAGACCTGGATGTGCTTGGTCATAAGTCACAAACAGAATTTTTCTGCTGGAGGAAGTAAATGATGTGTGGTTCTTCATGCAAAATGATTAAATATTGGAGTAAGTGTATCTTTCCCAATGATAGTTTTTTGTTGTGTCATAAAGAATGATCAAGTTAGCGATTCAGCCCAAAGGGGTTTCACCAGACTAAACTCTGGCATGATGTTACCATGAGGAGAAAGTGAAGAAACCTGTACTTAATAAAGTGTGTCAAGGTGTTTCTGAGTTTATATTAAAAGAAAGTGCTGAAGCACATTGAGTGTTGAAGATACAAAATTGCCTTATTAGATCAATTAAATGAATGCCCGGGCAAATTCGCATTTCCTATGTATTGGAATGCAAACATATCCATTGTAAATATATTGGATGTTGCCTGTTCTAGTCCAGGAGAGGTCTGCCCGGTACCAGCATGTAGATTGTAGTTTTTGAGGGTTTTTGAGGTGGTGGTGGGAGGTTCGGCTGGTTACAGTATTGCAAACTGACAACACAGCAGAATCATCTACCCTGCGATCAGAAAACATGCATCATGCTCCCTCACTACTAACTTCACGAGAGCAATGCGTAATGGGAGATGTGATCAATAGCCAACGGTGCCAACATTCAATCCAGTCCAGTAGTTTTTGTGAATTGAAGGAACCATACTAAAAAGCGGTTAAATGGAGCTGTTTATTCGGTGAGTGTGATTGATGTCAGTCTCCATGGATCAGAGTTGTGTCACTGGATGTTTTCCATCTCCTATTAGTAAGGGGCCACTTGTAATGGTTTATGCCATTGTAGCAGCAAATGCATCAACTTCAGCGCTCAAATGGATCAGCAGCTGCAGAGACAGAAAAAGCAGATTTAAACATCTGACAATAGTCTGGAATGATCCATTAATGGATCAGAATCTGAGAACATTAGACTGGAATTCTGCAACAATGGACAGGAGTTTATCCTTGGGTCTTTTCTATTTTTCCTGGTCTTGGTCAACATTACCATTTCGGATATATGTGCACTGATGATTATCCAGGCGGTTTACTATCCTGTCCTCGCTATTGTTGGTGTTCCTGGTAAGTTTCTTTATCGCTATCGACTTATTAATCTCTTCAAGCATGGCGAACTTCTTTGCTATTTCTGTTATCTATATTTGACAAAGACAGAAACTATTGTCTTCAATTTCAAATGCAAATTCCATTGATTACCCACAAATTTTAGAACAGCCCACAGCCCCGCCCTCACAAACATCTGAGAACGAGACAGTTCACAATACCGAATTTAAACAAATAAAATTAATTTATATCTCGGTAATCTGTCCATCACAAAACCTATCCACTACCAGCTCGATTATATGCCCAGTCACCATCTTCGCTTCAATGCTGATGCTTAATAAACCATTATCTATGCTTTGATAAAATTCAGACGTTATGGTTCCACCTCTCCTCCAAGCACGCTTTCAGTTGCAAATATTCCGATCACAACTTTGTTCTTGTCTCTAAAATAACTTAATGACAGGAACACTCTCAGAGCAGTAATGTCGGAAGAAATGTAATTCAGATGCACAGGTTATTATACTGAAAGACAATGCTCCACATTCTACCACGGACGATGTCAGAAAGTAAATACAAAAGACAGAATTGGAAATAGCAACCATAACATTTCCAGTAAATTTGTCTATACATTTATCTATTTCACTGATGTCCTTTGGTAAATAGATCTTGCATTATTATCTGGTCTGGCTTAAGATTGATGTGAGACCTACAGCAATCTGCTTGGTTCTGTACTGCCTGAAAGAATGACCTCGTAGTAAATGACACTTGGTTAGGTCAACAAATGCTGCCCCTGTAAATGATGCAGACATTCCAAGTAAAAACAAAATTAAAGGTTAAATAAAGCAAATAATGATGCAACAGATCAGAAAAAAATAAAGAACGAGGAAGTGCCAGACAAACTGAGCAGATGTGGCAGCCCCCTCGGGTCGGGAGAAAAATAGAATTGGCAATTCGAGTCTAATGACCATACATCATAATTGAACACAGTTGGGAAATAGCGTGATTGATGTTGGTGACACCCAACATCTGCTATGAAGGGGAGAAGGACTGAGTTGAATAGATGGAGAAAGAGAGTGACAGAGAGAAAGAAGCAAACAAAGGGATTGTTGATGATTATCTGTGATGAAAATAAAAAAAATGAAATTAAACCTTACTTATGTTTCTCCTGTTCCGATAATACTGATAATCATGACCATGTAAGGTATATGTCAAAGTCCCTGTTTAAAGTTATTTATGTCTGTTTTTCTCTCTTTCCTGAGTGGGATCATCTTCCTTTATTCATTAATGGGATGCTGGGCCAGGATTTAATTCCCTTTCCTCATTGTCCTTGGGAAGGCGTTGGTGAGCTGCCTTCCTGACCCACTGCAGTCTGTGGGCTGTACGGAGTCAGTGCTGAGGTCCATGCGTTTCTTTTCTTTGAGGCTTTGAAGTGACTAATATAACAGAGTGGCTGGCTTGGCTATTTCGAAATGCAACTGAGAGTTAACCACATTGCTGTGGGTCTGGAGTTACATGTAAGCCCAACCAGCTGAAGATGGCAGAATTCCTTTCCTGAAGGGCATGAGAGTGCCAGGTAGGACAATAAACAATGGTTTCATTGTTTCATTTGATTCTTAATTCCTGATATTTTATTGAATTCGATTTCCAACATTTGCCATTGTGGGATTCGGATCCGGTGTCTTGGTCATTACCTGATTCCCTGGATTAATATTCGGAGATAATACAGCTAGATCATCGCCTCCTCAGTATCTCCAATCAACTCCAATGGCAAAAGTGATATTGTTGCTGGTGTGAAGTTGCTTCATACGGCAAATAAATGATTGGCAAAAAATGCCATCCTTCTCATTTTGTATTTATGAGAAGGCGAGATGATGGGAAGTGCTCTTGGTGAAAAGAAGCTGAATGTCCTTGATCATAAGGCACTAACAGAATTCATACAGAGCATTCGGATACTGGCAGGTGGGACGAGATTGGGTTCGGATTTCTGGTCGGCATGGACGGGTCGGACCAAAGGATTTGTTTCCATGCTGTGCATCCCTATGACTCAGCAAGTAATCAGCACAATAAATGAGAAGTAGCGTTCATTACAAAACAATTAAAGTATAAGAGTGAAGACACCGTCCTGCAGTTGTGGAGTGTACTTGAGACAGTATTTTCTTTCATTTATAATCAATGATCTCCTTGGTACAGAGAGACGGTGTGATGGAGTTTCACCAGACTAATCCCTGCGGTGATAGTACCATGAGGAGAGTGTGAGGGAAATGAGTGTTTATTCTGTAAACACACGAATAGAAAAATACGTGATTGCATTAACACTGGAGTGTTATGATTCAACACTCATTTTTTCCAAAACAAAACAGGGATAGCATTAGATATAACATGTTTTCCATGATATGTGTCTTCACATTTGGACAAGTATATAGATAGAAAAGATTCAGAAGGATATGGACCAAGCGTGGGGTAATGGGGTTAGCATGGACGGACATTTTGATTAGCATGAACCAGTGTGTGCTAATGGGCCTGTCTCAGTGCTATAGGATTCTATGACTCTATGATAGTTTACAAATCTCTATGGAGCCCCCATGTTGATTGAGAGAGAGCTCCAGGTTCGGAATGCACTCTCACCGTCCGGATGTACAATTGGTGTGTGACCCTGCATTGAACGTCATGTTGTTCACAAATCTGTCATCAGCCACACTCTGATAGTATTAGCTATTCCCACCAGCTTCTGACCTCCATACAGAACACTAGCCTGTCTTCTCTGTCACAAACCAATCCTTTTTTTTGCTAAAAGCTGTTCATTGGTTCAAGTAGACTCTGCCCTTGATGTTTTTCAGAGAGACAATAAAACGGGGCCAGGCTACGATTAGACACGAAAGTGATTTTCAGAGGTCTTTTATTTATATGTAAACAGTTGAAACTACAGCCAAACTCGTCATGCTTTCGAAGTGAGCTGGATAATGAACGGGGAGTTGTCAGCTCTGTTAGCTTACCTAGCTGAGTTGAACTGAGTTGAGCAGTTTTCAGTTGAGTCTTGAACTGGGAAGTTCAACTGGGAGCTATGTGGAGACGCTCTCTCTCTTCTGCCCTTCAGCTTCAAACTGGAAGCATGTGTTCCATCATAACGTTTTCTCAAGGAAGTTTGATTATTGGGACGATTGTGTGTATTTGGAATAGCATATTTAAGTCTAGATGGATAGGTTGAATTCTGTAGCGGTTCTTTATTCTGTTCTTTGTGTTTCATTGTGTAATTTTGTGAATAACGTTTTTGTCTGATTCAAAATCTAGTCGTCACCCTAGCTAAATTGCTCCGGTTAATTTTCATTGGATAATTACCAAAACAAACTGCAAAGTTATGATCTGGGCTGCTTGCTTAAGAATGTTTTGAGTGGTATGGCCTCGTCCATAACTGACTGGGGGCTCATTGCTGGATTTTTAACAGCGAGTGGGAGATGACAGTGTCTTTATTTCGGGTATTAGTTTGATTGGGTTGACAAATTAGAATATTAATTACTATTTCAGTCGCCAAACGTTTCCTTGGTGTGCATGCAGTGACGTTGGAAATTTTACGAAAAGTGAATAAGACCAAGTTGCAAGAATTAATGGAGAAGCTGGAATTGGAACTGACTGCATCTGAAAGGAAAGGAGAGATAATTACAGAAGTAGCTCGTCAATTAAACTTGCTGGAGAAACAATCAGAATCAGAGATGTCAAAAATTCAGTTGCAAATGAAACATCTTGAGTTAACGTCGAGAGGTAAGGAATGGGCGGCCAAAATGTAATTTTTGACTTTGAGAAAATGCAGAAGTGGAGGGGCGGTTGGGGGCGTGTGGGTTAAGAGCGCAGCAGAACAGAGAGTAAAAAGAAAGAATGACAACAGGGGAGAGAGAAAGAGAGAGCTTTTGAATAGCAAAAACTGACACTTAAAAAGGAATTTCAGTGTAAAAGGCAGGAGATAACGGCTGATGGTGTGGTTAGTAAGGAAGAGAGCGAGAACGAGTAAGCCCCTGGTAGTTAGAAGCCTAGTGAGAATTTGTTTGAGTATGTTCAAGCATTGCCTCAGTTTGATCCCATTTGAAAAGTTGGCTAAACAAATGCTGTGGCCAGATGCAATGTGGGTTTTGTTGATCCAAACGAAAATTGTAGGTAGGACTGGTGAGGTAGTCACATCCCTGTCAATGGAGGTATCTGGGGAGTATGAGGAGGTTAAAAAAACATTTTATCAGCTTAGGCAACCTTTCAGGAATCTAATGAGGGATTCTGGTCAAACCTACACTGAGTTTGTAAGGATCAAACAGACTAATTTCGATAGTTGGATTAGAGCTTTAAAATACAAGCAAAGCTCTCATGCCGTTAGAGAGTTTAGTACTTGGAGGATTTCAAAAATTCACTGCCTGAAGTAATGCAAACTCAGTTGGAAGAGCAGAGAGCGTAAGCAGCAAGGTTAGCTACTGAAATGGCTGATGATTATGAAATGGTCCATAAAGTGTTTTTGGCTTCCAGAACCAGTTCTGGGCTCTGAGGGACAGAAATTGGAGCAAAGAGATATCGTCACGTGCAAAGGGAAAGGTAGATCACAGCGTAGATCATAAGGATAATTTACAACAGTAATAAAGAACACTATGGTGTTTAAATTGTAATAAACTGGCCCACACAAAATCACAGTGTTGCTGGGCTGGGAGAAAACCAGATGTAGGATAACTAGACAAGCCTGGAAGTTTTGTTAGACTTGTAACAAAAAGCATAAGGGAAGGTAGGCAACTGCCTCAGAGTGTACAAGATGATAAGTGGACGTGCCAAACCTGCATAAAAACTTGCATGAAAGGGTAAAGTTTATTTACATAGGCCAGGAGTAATTGGTAAGGAGGTTCCAATATTAATTGACACAGGATCTTGTCAGTCTGAAATGCTGAGGGGTGAGGCTTTATGCACCCTTGAGAGACTATTACCTGAAAATGTGCTGGTAACAGAAATTCATAGTGAGGAAAAAAAGTGCTCAGTTATGTAAAGTGAGGCGAGAGAGTCCAGAGAAGAGTGGAGAATGGGTGGTAGGAGTACTGGACCCCTAACTCTCAGCTCCAGGAATAAAATTTGTCCTTGCAAATAATATAGCTGATTCACTGGCAGGCGTGCTGTCTACTCTAGTTGAAAAGCCCGTGAAGATGCAAGCAACTGAAGACCTGGAGAATGTTTATCCAGGAATTTCCCCTGATTGCGTGACCAGGAGATCACAGATGCACAGGTTTAACCAGGATAAAAGCACAGATAAGGAAGCTGACGTAGACTTATCCGAATGTTTCTTTTTGATCAGGTAAGTGGAACAGAGAAGGAGCAAGTTGGCGAACATGAACGTGATTTTAGCTCTGCTCAACTGATTGAATTACAGCAGAAAAATGAGGAGTTACAAAAGTTATATCAAAGAAGTATTTAGCAAGAAAGAGAATGAATGTATTCCTGTGTGTTATTACTTAACAAATGATGTATTAATGCGGATATGGAGATCAGCACATACAGAAGCAGATCAGACGTGGACAGAAATTCATCAAATTGTGTTGCCTGTTGGGTATAGAAAGGAGGTGCTGCGAGTAGCACATGAGCTACCACTTAGAGATCATTTCGGGGTGAGGACATTAAAGGCTGAAATACAAAGAAATTTTCACTGGCCTGGACTACACAAAGATGAAGTTGAATATTGCCAGACGTCTCAAACATGTCACACAGGCAGTAATAAAACCTGCAATTTTAATAAGTATTTCAGCATTTGACGAACCTTTCACAAGCGTGTTGATAGTTTGTATTGGTCGCCTATCTGAAAAAAAAGGGGGAATAAGTATTTATTAACAATAATGGAGGTGTCGACTAGATTTCCCGAGGCAGACCCATTATGCAGCATCACAGCTAAAAGAGTTGTAGAAAAAAAATACTTATTTTTTAACTAGGTACGGACTACCAATACAAATCCAGACAGATCAAACCTCACATCCGAACTATTCAAGCAGGTGATGGGTAACTTTGGAATACATAAATTCAAATCCACTATGTAGTATTCGGAATCACAGTGAACATGAGTGAGATGGCTTCAAACAGTGAAGACCGTGTTGTGGGTTTATGGTCAGGATTATCCAGATGAATGCGATAAGGAAATTCGTCTTGAAATATTTGCGATCAGAGACGCATGGAATGAATCGACCAAATTCAGACTATTTGAATTAATTTGTGGCCATGAAGTAAAAGGGCTATTACCATTGGTTAAGTAGAAATTAATAAGTAGGAATTCAGAGACCATCCATTTGGACGAGGTGTCAAATTTTATGGAACGATTAAATAGAGCTGCAGAGTTGCTAGACAGCATTTAAAAGTATCGCAGCATACAATGAAACAGGAAGTGGATCAGAAATCACAAATTCGCAATTTTGCAATTGGGAATAAGGTTATTTCCAGTAACAATTGAGCTTTTAGAAACATGTTTTAGTGTACCTAATCAAGTTGGGAATAAATTGAATGAGGTGAACGACTTGGTATGGACTCCAGAGAGGCGGAAATCTCATAGAGTATGTCAAGTAATTATGCTTAACAGGTATTTTGATAGGGAGAGAAAGCAAGAGGAGAAGGTATTAATGCTTACAGCACAGAAGGAAGAAACAAGTTCAGAGGATTCTGAATTGGACATGCCTATATCAAATTGAACAACGAGAAAGTTGTCAAAAATTGGGATAAATTACTGAGTTACCTTCCACAAGAAAAAACATAGTGAACTGAAAGAATTATTATGATATCTTGGAGAGATATGCGGAAATAAACTGGAAAGTACAAACATAATTGTGCATGATGAAAACACAGGAGATGTTGTTCCAATTAAGCAAAATCCTTAAAGGCATTACCCTCTAAAGTTGGCACAGATTCAGAAGGAGATAGAGCACACGCTCCAAGATGGCATAATCGAAGTGAGCTATAGTGATTGGAGCTCATGTATAGCCATGGTGCCAAAGCCAGATGTTACGCAGCGGACATGTGTGGACTATCACAAACTCAACTTCATTACAAAGACTGATGCATTTCCAATTCCATGTTTGAAGATCTGTGTCGGAAAGGTGGGAGAAGCTAATTACATTTCTAAGTTGGACTTGCTCAGAGGCGACTGGCAAAGACCTCTGTCAGAGAGGGCAAAGGCAATTTCGGCTTTCATAACGCCAATTGGACTGTATCAGTTCAAAATTATGGCATTTGGTATGTAAAACGATCCAGTCACATTTCAGAGAGTGATAATAAGGTCATTGCCGGATTACCCAACTATGTGGTATGCATTGATCACCTGGTAGTTTTTAGTCACGCATGAAAGGAACATTTGTAGCATTTAGCGGACTTGTTTGATTGACTTCAGAAGGCAGGCTTCTTGGTAAACCTGGCTAAAAGTGAATTTGAGAAAGCCTAACTCACGTTCCTGGGTCACGTTATTGGACATGGACCAATGGCCCCATGAGATACAAAAACAAAAGTACTTGGGGAATGTTCCACACGGTCGACAAAAAGAAATATGCAGTACTACGGTTCCTGGGATTGACTGGATTTTACTGAAAGTTTGTGCCAAACTTTAAGCAGTGTGGCTGCTCCACGCATCGAATTGTCAAGGGCAAGAACTCTCAGTGGACAGAGAACTGTCAAGAGGCATTTTACAGCGTAAAAACTGTGTTAACACTGCAGGAGGGTGATGAGGGAATAGAAAGAACCATCGGGTATTTTTCTGGGAAGTCGAACGTTCATCAACAGAAATGTTCAACGGTGGAAAAAAAGACTTTAAACTTGGTGTTGGCATTACACCATGAGTGTATTTATATTACCAGCAATGAATCTGAGAAAACCGCATACACTGATCACAAGACATTGACATTTGTGGAAAAAAAAGACAAAAATGTCAGACTGTTTAGATGGAGCTTGTTGTTGCAGCCATTCAATCTGACCATTGCGCGTGTGGCAGGTCGCGAAATTGTGAAAGCTGATGAGTTATTCAGACTTGAATGAGATACGGAACTGTTCGGTGGTGGGTATACCGCGGCCTGAATTTGCATGGGTTTGTGCATGTTTGAATGTTTACAATTAATATAGTTTATCTGTTAGTTTTGAGACTACTAACTGGGTTTGAAGGGTTAAAAATGTAGCCATCTTTTAGCATTGATGGTTCTCTTTAAGGGGGGGAGAGACATGTCACAAAGCAAGTCCCTTTTTTGTCTAAAAGCTGTTCCTTAGCTCAAGGAGACTCTGTCCTTGACTTTTTTTTCAGAGGTAGAATAAAACGGGACCAAGCTCCGATCAGTCTGGTTTGTTACAGAGGTGAAAAGTATTTTCAGAAACATTTTGTTTATATGGAAACAGGTGAGACTTCAGGCCAAAATGGTCATGCTTTATAAGTGACCAGTATAATGAACGGAGAGTGGTGCGCTATTTTAGCTGAAATAGCTGAGCTGAGCAGTTTTCAGTTGAGTCTTGAACTGGGAAGTTCGACTGGGAGCTGTGTGGAAACTCTCTCTCTCTCTTTTCTGACCTTCAACTTCAACCTGGAAGTTTGTGTTCCATTTATACAGGTTTTTATTGGGAGTTTGCTTATTGGGACAGTTGTGTATATTTGGAATAGCATAATTAAGTCTAGCTGAATAGGTTGAAATCTGTCGTGATTCTTTGTTCTGTTCTTTGTGTTTCATAGTTTTAATTTTATGAATAAAGTTTTTTGTCTGTTTTAAAATCTAGTAGTCAACTTATCTAAATTACTCTGGGTAATTTTCGTTGTACACTTTCCGAAACAAATTGCAAAGGTATGCGCTGCGCTGTTTTGAGTAGTCTAGCCTAGTTCATAACATCTCGGAGATGGAAGATGCCTCCTTGGGACTTGACACAAACCAATCACTTTCCATCCTCATGATCAGCAAACTACGTTAAGATACCACGTGTGTACCATTAGCAATGGAGCCAGGAGGAACTACATGGAGCAGTCTGTCTGTGCACTCTATGCCTCATTGGTTTGTCATGTTGCAGCAACAATGACATCCTGCTATTTCAGTGTAACAGTTTGGAGGGGCTGAATGGCCTCTTCTGTTCATGTGTCAGTGTCTTGAGGAACTGAATGTCTCCTTGGGCAGGGGTTCAAGGACTTCAGTGGGCAACCCATGATTCCCGCCTACCAGCACGTTGTGCTGACTAGACACTATCTTCCTGAGTTATAGGAGGCAAACAGAAGGCTGGTTGGCGGCACGGTGGCACAGTGATTAGCACTGCTGCCTCACAGCGCCTGAGACCGGGTTCAATTTCCGCCTCAGTCGACTGACTGTGTGGAGTTTGCACGTTCTCCCCGTGTCTGCGTGGGTTTCGTCTGGTTGCTCCGGTTGCCTGCCACAGTCCAAAGATGTGCAGGTCAGGTGAATTGGCCATGCTAAATTGCCCGTAGTGTTAGGTAAGGGGTAAATGTAAGGGTATTGGTGGGTTGCGCTTTGGCGGGATGGTGTGGACTTGTTGGGTCGAAAGGCCTGTTTCCACACTGTAATGTAATGCAATATAATCTAATCTAATCTAAACATAGCAATCCAGGCAGCATCATGAGCTGGCAAAGACAACATTTCACGTATAATCGTTCTTCAGAACTGGGGTGGGGGTTAGGCTGTCTGCAGATAAAGAGGGAAGGGAGTGGCTATGATGGGGAGATCATTTTGTGTAATAGGCAGGAATGAGTGAACGCATTGCGCCTCTTGTTATCCAATAGATCTGATGGGCTGTATGGCTTTCTTATATTACTATGAAACCAGCTAGAGTTGCTGAAGGGGTTTCTCTTTCTTTTAACCGTGGAAATGTTTAGTGTCCAGCAGAGCTTTTGAGTAATGTTACCTATACATTAACAGCACAAGCTTGAATGTTGTCCAGATTTGATATTTTAGTACCTTAGGAGGTGACGCATTGCTCTGAACATTGTATAATCTTCACAGAACATCCCCACCTCTGATTGCATGACAAAGGGAAAGACATTGATGAAGCAGCTGAACATATTTGTGCCAAAAGAAGCTACCCTGAGGATTGCCGACACAGATATCCAGGGACTGGGAGGATTGATGTCGACCAGCCCCATTGTGTTCTGAATGATTGAACCAGTGGGGAGTTTATGGCTGATTCCCATCAGGTTCAAGTTTGTTCAGTCTTGCTGACATCTTGCTCAAATCCTGCCGTGGTATCAGGGCCAGTCACTTTACGCTGTGTTCATATCTTCTATCCATGTCAATAGGCCAAGGAATATGTGCGGGGAGTGATTCCTTCTCTCAGGGAGTAGTGATGGTTGCGAAAAGACAGTCAGGGGAGGCTACATCACTGAAATGTTTGGGGGTGCGAGTGGGTTTCAATGGGTTTTGACACATCAGAGAGTCGAGGGCAACAAAGAATCGGGCATGAAAGAGAAATTGCGGCCGAGTGCAAATCAGCCCTTACTTACTGAATGGAAGGGCAGGCCTGAGGGCTGTGTAGCCTGGTTTTAGTCCAGTATACCCCATAGCCCAGTCACTTTGTGGCCTCTTCCATTTCCTGTGATACTGACTTCAAGTAGATGAATAGATTGTTCCTGTTGCTGTGAAACTTGATACAGGTGCTGCATGATCTGGTTACAGTTTTATAGGGCCGAGGGACTTATTGGCCTCCTCCTGTAATTGTATATCAGGCTCCGGGGCTGAAAAGCCTCATTCTGTTCTGCTGTAACTGAAATCCATATCGACTAAATCTACGACCCATGGAGAAAGTGAGCACGACAGTTGCTGGAGATCAGTGTCCAAAAGTGTGGCACTGGAAACACACAGCAGGTCAGGCAGCATCAGAGGAACAGTAGAATCGATTTTCTGGACGTTCCTGATGAAGGGCTTATGTCCAAAACATAGATTCTCCTGCCTCTCGAATACCTGACCTGCTGTGCTTATCGAACACCACATGTTTTAAAGTCTACTGCCCCACCCAAGTCAATCTTCCTGGTCAAATCATCCAATTACTTTAAGATAATTGTCAGGCACAAACTTCCTCGCACAAAGCCACACTTACTATTCCTAATCAAAGCGTATATTTCTAAATTCATGCAAATCTTATCCCTCAGAACCAACTCAAGTAACTTACCTACCACGGATGTTAAACCTACTGGTCTATAGTTCCAAGGCTTTTTTGTTCAGTTCTTCTTGAATAATGTCACAACATTTGCTATTCTCCAGTCTTCCGGGACGTCACTGTGATCAATGATGATCAGCATTACAAGCCAGGGTCCCCGCAAATTCTTCTGGAGCCCCTTGAGGTATTCTTGGATATATCGTGTCAGGGCCGTGAGACTTATCCAATTTCAAACATTCTAGTACGTCCAAAATCTCCTCTACTATTCAAAGTTTGGGAGAAGATTTGTAGCTCGGGTGGTCGTTGTTGTGGTTGTGTTCACCGAGCTGGGAATTTGTCTTGCAAACGCTTCGTCCCCTGTCCAGGTGACATCCTCAGTGCTTGGGAGCCTCCTGTGAAGCGCTTCTGTGCTGTTTCCTCCAGCATTTATAGTGGCCTGTCTCTGCCGCTTCTGGTTGTCAGTTCGAGCTGTCCGCTGGAGTGGCCGGTATATTGGGTCCAGGTCGATGTGTTTGTTGATAGAGTCTGTGGATGAGTGCCATGCCTCGAGGAATTCCCCGGCTGTTCTCTGTTTGGCTTGCCCTATAATGGTAGTGTTGTCCCAGTCGAATTCATGTTGCTTGTCGTCTGTGTGTGTGGCTACTAAGGATAGCTGGTCGTGTCGTTTCGTGGCTAGTTGGTGTTCGTGTATACGGATGGTGAACTGTTTTCCTGTTTGTCCGATGTAATGTTTTGTGCAGTCCTTGTGTGGGATTTTGTACACTACATTAGTTTTGCTCATGTTGGGTATCGGGTCCTTTGTTCTGGTGAGTTGTTGTCTGAGCGTGACTGTTGGTTTGTGTGGTGTTATGAGTCCTAGTGGTCGCAGTAGTCTGGCTGTCAGTTCAGAAATGCTCCTGATGTATGGTATTGTGGCGAGTCCTTTGGGTTGTGGCATGTCCTCGTTCCGTTGTCTCTCCCTTAGAAATTTGTTGATGAAACTGCGAGGGTATCCGTTTTTAGCGAATACTTTGTATAGGTGTACCTCTTCCTCTTTTCGCAATTTCATTTCAGAATCAGACGTCCATGCATCAGTTGTTCCTTAAACGTTGTGTGGACAGTGACCACATTGTTCAAATAAGCTGTGTTCTATCATTTTGCTCTTTCCCATTTTAACTGATTTTCCAATGTCATTAGACGTGAGATCAGAGTAACTTCACTTGCATCAAAGTAATATTTGACTCATGTAGCTTCATTAACCCTCAGCAAACTGTGGTTAACGGAAATCAGATGAAATTCTGCGCTAGTAATTTCCTCAATGAACAATGATACCTTCCCTCGAGCTATTGGGAATGACAAATAAACTCTACCTTTGCTACTGCCTTCCAAAACCATGGATGGATTTGTCTTATTAATAACATCATCTGTTTAAAAAGTTTGGTTTAACGTCTCAGAAAAGTAAAACCTTGCTGATTGAGTGTCACCCCAATGAAATCAGAGGATTACAATAATATAACGATTCCGATTATTTTCAATCAGTTGCTTTCTGAGGACTGATCGTGCGATGTCAGTGCCACTGAGATCAACATTTTCTCTGTCCAATAGCATCTCATCACATTGGCTCAAGGCTGCACTATTCCCCAATTCTACTTCATTCTCCAGCTCATTCACCGTGCTCGCCAGATAAACGAGGCCCAGAAGATGTAATAACTTAGAGATGCCTATGAGCCTGTGGCACCTGCCACCCCACCCATGCCTTGTGCTCTGAGTCCACCCCCTCCCCAAAGCCCACCTGACATGTATTCACCAGCCCTCCTGAAACTTCCACGCCTTAATGCTGAATGTTCTGTACTCAGCAAAGATCTCAGCTTTATCCCTCTGTGCCCCCACTTTAATGAATTTCAGGAACGACATAATGTTGAACTCCTCTTCCACCGCCTTCTCCTCAGTGTCCATTTCTTTGGGCAAGAGTCCCTTCCCCATCCCACAGACCCCTCCCCCAGCTCCAACACTCTCCCTCCACCTAGACCCATTCCTCTGCGTTTCCATTGACTCAATCTGTTCTTTGAGAACTTTCAATGTGACACTGGTTGTTTTAATTTCTCTGCATCCCCGTCACCCTATCCGACCTATCACCCTCTGAACAGACTGTAAGCTGTACGCATCGATCCAACCCAGTCTGTGTTATTCAGCCTGTGCCGATAAGGGTGATGCTGCTGTAGTATGGTGGACTCACCTCTTCATTTCAGAGGCTGAGTGCCAGCTCTCAGATATCTCCACATAACCCGTGCTGTTCCATAACCTTGCCATGGCACATCAGGCATTTTATTAACTAAATCTCACAACATTTCATCTGGAGATTCCGACCCACTCCCCCCCACATAACAGTCCCGAAGCTGATGGCCCTCTGATAGCAGAGCTCGCTTTTATCTCCTCCTGAAAATCCACAAACAGAACTGCCTGGGCAGACCTATTGCTTCAGCCTGCACCTGCCATACAGAGGGGGTGCATGGATACACACGTGGGCCCAAGTTATTCCTGTTCCTTCATGGGGTACGTAGACCATTCCTTGTTCGAGTTCTATTCCAGCCCCCATCCACAACTGTTTATCCGATTCATAGATGATATCATCGCTGCTGCTCCTCTCTCTTGTCCAGAATTGGAAAAGTTCATCGTTTCCAATTAGCACTCTTCCCTCACATTCACCTGGTCTATCTCTGACTCCTCCCTTTCTTTCCTCGACATACCTGCTTCTATTTCTGGGGATAGACGGGTCACTGATATCCAGTAATAAACCACCGACTCCCACAGCTGGAGTATGCACCCGCACACCCTGTTTCCTGCAAAGACTCCATTCCATTCCCACAGTTCCACCCTCTCAACCGCATTGCTTCTGATGATGTCAACTTCAAAAATGTTTCCTCTGAAATGTCCACCTTCTTTCTCAACCGAGAATTCCCCAGCACTTTTGTCGACAGGGCTCTCAACCAGTTCTGAACCACCTCCTGCACTTCTACCATCACCCTGTCTCCTCCTTCCTGCAACAGCGTTAGAGTTCTCCCTTTCGTTACCTACCATCCCACCAGCATTCACATGCAGAAGATTTTCCCCACCTGCATTTCCCCACCTCCAGCGAGATGCCACCACCAGGCACATGTTTGACTCCTCTCCCTTTTACCGCCTTCTGAAGTTACCATTTCCTACAGGACACCCTGTTCCGCTCGTTATTCACTACACACACCTCCCCCCACTTCCCACCACGGGTCCACTACACTTCCTTCTGCTGGAGGTGTTACACTTTCCCATTTACCTTGTCTCTCCTCACTATCCATTGGCCAAACATACCTCCTAGGTGAAGCAGCATCCTATCAACATTTCCCACAATCCGGTCTACTACGTTTACGGCTTACATTGTGGTCTGCTCTATATTGGGGAAACTAAAGGTAGACTGAGTGAACACTTCACAGTATATCTAAGCTGTACCTATGCAAAAGACCCTGAGTTTCCAGTTGCCTGCCAGTTTAATACCCCATTCTGTTCCTTGGCCAATTTCTCTGCGTCAGGCTTGCTGCAGTGTTCCAGGACATTTCAACCCAAGCTGGAAGAACAACACCTCATTTTCCGTGGGCGGATCCTGTAGCTCTTCAGACTAAAAAAAAAATTCAATAGTTTTAGTGACTGAACTCCTCAATGCCGCCTACCCATACCACCAGGCCTAGTACTCACTTAGCCTTCCATTACTCACCCCCTATTGTTAGCTACTAACAGTCTCCATTAACAGCTATTCAGCGTCTTCTCTATATAAATCAACATTTTCAGGGCTACCATCCTTTCTGAGGAAGGGCCGCTGACCTAGAAACTTTAATTCAGATTTCTCTGCACAGAGGCAGTTAGACTCAAAACGCCAGCTCTTTTCTCTCCTTACAGATGCTGCCAGAACCGCTGAGAGTTTCCAGCAGTTTCTCTTTTGGTTACAAATTAATCGAGATTCAACTGAGATAGCAGCTTTGCTTATATCGTTCAGATCAGTCAATTTGTCACAGTTCAGAAAGAAAAAGAAATCGATTGAGGAAAACTCAGCAGGTCTGGCACTCCCTGAGCAGAGATGTACAGAATTAACCTTTGATTCCAATATGACGTTTTCAGAACAATGTTGCATCATATCGAGATGTTAACTCTGTTTCTCTCTGCAGATGCTTCCTCATCTGTTGCGCATCTTCATCATTTATATTTGCGATTCATGCTTCCATATCACTATATTTCATGTTTCTTGACAGGGCTAAATGCTGAATTTGGTTATATATGGACAATGGAGTACTTTCCTGTTCCTATTATAGTTGGTGTGGCTGTGACACCTGTGTTAGGACCGAAATCTGTTTCTTCGTTAAGATTCAAAGGAAAAATAATGTTTTTCTGAATATCCTGTAAATCTCAGGAACTCTACTTTGTTTGAAAAGACATTGCAGAGGCGGTTGAAATTTCATGAGATAACAGGAATAAGTTATTGATGGTGGAGCACTCTGTGTCCTTCTTTGAAAGAGCTTGTCTACCCCCTCTCCAAAGGCTTTGATTACATATCACAGAATTATTTGCAGCAAAAGTGTGGGCAACTCAGCCCATTTTCTCTTCCAGCTTGGAACGACTATATCTCTACTTTAGTCTGCTGTACTGTCCCAATAGCCCTCCACATTTTGTTATTAGTGTCTGCTTATAATTTTAAGTATCCTGCCAGATATGAACAATATGATCAAACTCAAACAAAAAAAAACAGAACTTAGAGGGCAAGCTCAGCAGGTCTGGCAGTATCTGTGAAGAGAAATCAAAGTTAATGTTCTGATCCAGTGATCCTACTCAATCTGTATTCCCATTGATTAAATTGTGTGTATATAAAATATAGTTCACTTCATCACATTTAAAATTATCCTGTTTAGTTCACATTGTCATTCAGCATTGCATCTCCCAAATGTTGGCTGTTTCCTTGTTGTGCATTAGATTTAATTCTGTCCGTCAGAAAGAGTGGGAATATCATTGTACTCCCCATGCAGTCTCCACAGCTACTATCCCCATTCTGTCCTATCTCCCAGCCAATGTCATGTTCATTCGAACCTGACTCATTGATTCATAAGTCTTAATGAATAAGTTCATTGTAATTTTCACTTTTGATTTTGGACTGAGGCCAAAATGTGTGTAAAAAATACTATTTTACAGCAAATAAAACTACATTTAGAAGTTTGTCAATTTGTATAAATAAATTACTGAAGCATATCCCCCATGGAAGTTCCAAAGATGCCTTATTAGAGCAGGGAGAGGAACATTCAGAGAAGTCCACACTTCCTGTCTATGTTCAAGGCGACTGTGCCCAGTGACAGTCAGTTCGCTCGCGTTTGTTCCCGCGGAGGAGAGATCAGCACAGTAACAACATAATGGTTGAGTTTCTTTTGAGGGGGTGGAGGGATTTGGGGAGACATGGTTACAGCATAGTAAACGGACAACAGAGCAGAATCATCTGGCCTACGAAAAGATAACATCCATCATTTTCCCTCACAACTGCTTTCACTAGAGCAATTGGTGATGGGCGTTATGACCAATAGCCAGCAATGTCAACATGTAGTCCAGTCCAGTTATATTGTGAACTGAATGTGCTGTATTGAAAGCTGGGACTGGTTGCTCAGTGACTATGATTAATGTCAGTCTCCATGCAATGTAACTGTGTCACTGGAGGGTTTCCCTCTCCTGTTGGTGAGGCGCTTCATTCAGTGCGCTATCCCAGCATAGGAGCAGATGCATCAATTTCAACAGTAACAAAGATCAACAGCTGCGTAGAGAGAGAGGACAGATCTCAATCTGAGAATCGCGGACTGGAACATTACAACAATGGAGAGGAGGTTTTTCTTGAGTCTTTTCAAGATTTCCCCCATTGGGAATTTCTAGCATATCGGATATCAGCAGTGCTGATGATTATTCTGGGCGGGATGAAGGGTGCGCTAATAACCTATTCTCGCTATTGTTGGTGTTCTCTACCTCTGTCCATTCATTAATCCCATAAACAAGTTTGAACTTCATTGCAATTTCTGTTATCGATATTTGTCAGAGAAAGAAACTATTGTCTTCAGTTTCAATTGCAGTCTCCATTCATTACCCATGAATGGCAGACCACTCCCTCACAAACATCTGAGAACAAAACTGTGCACAACCTCGAGATCTCTTTTTGCCTTGAACTGATTTATGTCTTCTGCTCTCTCTGTCACTAAACCTGTCCACTACCAGCTCCTAATATCCCCAATTTTCATCTCTGCGTCATTGCTGTTGCTGAACAATCCATTGCCAACACGTTGGTAAAATTCAGACTTAATGTTTCAAGCTCTCATCGGACCACTTTTCCAATTACAAATATTTCAAACGTAAAAATGTTCTTGTGTCGGACGTTAATTCATGAGTAGGACAATATATGAATATAGGAATGTCGCTGGATGTAATTCAGAAGCAAAGCTTATTAAACGAAAGATATTGATAAGTAATTTGTTTCAATTCCACCACAGCTGATGACAGAACTTCAATAAAACTAATAAGAATTGGAATAAAAGTGAATTTCACAAAGACAACCATAAAAGCAACATTTTGTCTGAAAGCCTTCCTGTTTCACTGATCACCTTCGGTAAAGAAAACTAATGTTATTACCTGGTCTGGGTTAAGTGAGACATCAGACCCATGACAATGTGCTTTACTTTATATTGGCTTGTGGAATGGCCTCAGAGTCAGGGCAATTAGTGATGGTACCAAATGCTGCCCTCAGCAGAGGTGCCAACATCCCACGAAATAAAAAAAAAGAAGGTGAAATCAAATAAAGGATGATGCTGTAAATCTGAAATTATACAAAGGAATGCAAAGAAACGAACAGAAAGTGCTGGGGAACTTTCCGGAACTGAAAGCAGCTGGAAAAGAGTGTGATAAATACCATTGACAGGGAAGTCTGCTTTGAAGAGAACGAGGAATCAATAGAAAAAGAGGGATATAGAAGAAAAAGAGGAAACAAAGAGAATAATGATTAGCTGGGCTGGAAATTAAATGTGAGATTCACCTCATTCATTTTTCGCCATTCCCATCTTCCGGAATATCATGCCTATGTACACACAGGTATTCCCGTTTTTCAATAGTTCACTTTTCGCCACTTCCCTTCCCGAATGACCTACATTAGGGCCTTGTTTTGCTATCCAAAAGAAACCCGAAGAGGATTTTCACTTTTACGAAGAAAGGCGAAGCTGTTCCCATATAAATTCGTGCTACTGCACTTTACACCATATCAGCTAGCGGACGGTTTCTTTCAGATAGCGAGGGAAACCTGTATTTGTCTAAGATCATGTTTTAAGCGATTTGATTCCCCCTGTCAGCATTCCCTGAGTGTGGTCATCTTCTTATATTTGTTAACGGGATATGTATATCTCTGACTGGGTCAGCATTAGTTCACTTTCACAGTTGCCCTTGAGAAGATCTTGAGCCAATGCAGTTCACGTGATTGAGCTGATCTGATTTGATTTATTTTAGTCAAATGTACAAAAGAAAGGTTTGTTTTGCGAGTAGTGCAGGCACATGATAGTAAACAAGAAAACAGAGATCGTTTGGTACTTACACACAGTGAGACAAACATGGTTATAGATTCACAAGAGGTGAGCAAAGCAAAATCATTAGCAAGATGAATATTATTTGAAAAGTTAGAGATGTCAATTCGTCAGTCTAATTATAGTAGGGAAGGAAGTGTTCTTGAGCATGTTGGCCCATGTTTTCAAGCCTCTGTGTCTCCTTCCTGTTGGAAGAAGTTGTAGGAGATCATTACCGGTTTGGGAGACATCTTTGATGTTGCCAGCCTTTCTGCGACAATGACAAGTATAAATGACGGAAGGTTGTCTTCCGTGATGGGCTGGGCTGTGCGCACAACCGTCTGTAGTTTCTTATTGTCCTGGGCAGAGCAGTTACCATGTCAGACAATTATGCACGTGAATAGAATGTTTTCATTTGCCAGTGCACGGAACATTGGGAGACGGGTTGTTCTAAAATAGTTAGATGTAACAATTGGCTGTGAAATGGGTACACATGTTCTGGTTGCTGTTTTGACAACAATTGAAATTCAACCGAGAATTTTAAATTATGTCTTCGATATCAAAACCCAGTTGAGTTAATTGCATTGCCAGCATCGAACCAATGAGCCATTACCGGCTTCAAACGAATAGAGAAGCCATCACCATCACAATAAGGGAGAAAGAGACAGAAACAAAGGGAAGCAAAGAGAGAACACAGCAAGGGAAACAGATGGAAAGTCAGTCAAAGAGACAACGGAAACAAAACAAGGAAACAAATCATCACATGGACAGGGAGCAGGGAATATGATAAAATCAGGGAAAGAAACAGAAGGCAGGGAAAAGGAAAACACAGGGAAACAGACAGTGTGAGAAAAACAGGGAGAGACAATGGTCACAGGGAGTTGGGGTTAGGGTCAAGGGGAGCTCGGCGGAATGGGAGGAGCTGGGGTGAGGACCAGAGAGACCTCGGCGTGAGCACTGGAGGGAGCTGTGGGTAGGGAGGTGAGGATTTATTTTGTCCTGTGCCAAGATGTCCAGGCAGATCATGGTAAGCACGGATATACTGAACGATGGTTGTAAAACATGCCTGAGAGGCAAATAGGTTACGCTGCACAGGACGTGCGCTAGGCAAAATCAATATGAACAAAATCAGCATTATCTGAGATGAGAGAGTCCATTCATCAGTCTAATAACTGCTCGGAAGAAGCTGTTCCTGAACTTGCTGCTCTGTGTGTTCAAGCGTCTGTATCTTTTAGCCTGATGGAAGAGGTTGTGGGAGATATTTATAGGCATGTGATGGGTCTTTGGTCATGTTAGAACAAAGAGTATTCCAGTACAGGAACAAGCCATTCAGCGGTCTAATCCTGCGCCGATCCAAATCTTCTATCTCAACCTGTCTCCTATTTTCTAAAGCTCTGTATCCCTATGCTCCCGGCCCATTCATGTATCTTTTCGGAAATATCTTAAATGGAGCACCACTGGTCACAGTTCTCCATTTTGAGAAACTCCCTTCCCCTACTATGCTCTGTACCCTGTTGCCCAGCCAGTTCTTTATCCATGTAGCTAGCACACCCTGGACACCATGCGACTTCACTTTCTCCATAACCCGACCACGGGAAAACTTATCTAACATCTTCCTGAAGTCCATGTACATGACACCTACAGACGCTCCCTCATCAATCAGCTTTGACACTTCCTCAAATAATTCTATTATGTTAGTAAGACCTAACCTTCCATGCACTAAAGTATGTTGCCTCTCGCTGATAAGACAATTTTCATCCAAATGAGAATAGATCCTATCCCTCAGTATCTTCTCTCGCAGCTTCCCTACCCCAGACGTCAGGCTCACTGGTCTATTATTAACTGGATTATTCATGCTACCCTTCTTAAACAAGGCGATTAGAAACTTTCCAGTCCTCTGGAACCTCAGTTGTGTTCAAGGATGTTATAAAGATATCTGTTAAGGCCCCAAATATTTCCTGTCTCCCTTCCCTCAGTTATCTCGGATAGATGTTGGCAGCCTTTCTGCGGCAACGAGCCTTGTAAATCGAGTCAATGGTTGGGAGATTGGAGCCCGTCATAGTCTGGGCTGTGAACACAATCTTCTGTAGTTTCTGATGGTCCTGGGCAGAGTGTTGCCGTACCAGGCCATTACACACCCGGTCAGTACGTTCACAATAGTGCATCTGCAGAAGTAGTGCATGCAAAATAGTCTGAGCCAAGTGAGGAAGGAGGGACGTTTTGAACCATCTTGACTGTCACACCCATGTGAGAAGTCCAGAGTGGTTTGCCAGTTATCATCACTCCGAGTGACTTGATGCTCTGCACTGTCTCGACCGTTGATGTAGATAACGGCTTGTTCCCCTCCTTTCGTTCTAAACTCAATGATCAATTCTTTATTTTTGCCGAATTTGAGAGGGCTGTTATTATCATTCCACAAACCCACTGTCTCCTTTCTGTGTTCAGACACATCGTTGTTTGATATCCCTCCTTGCATTGTGATGATGTCATCAGCAAAATTACAGTTGGCATTGTTTGGAATTTGCCAACACAGCCGTGTGTGTATTGGAGTACAGTCGGGGGCTGAGGGACACAGCCGTGTGTGGACAGGAAATACAGTAGGGGGCTGATGACACAGCCGTCTGTGTACAGGGAGTACAGTAGGGGGCTGATGACAAAACCGTGTGTGTACAGGGAGTACAGTAGGGGGCTGAGGACACAGCCGTCTGTGTACAGGGAGTACAGTAGGGGGCTGAGGACACAACCGTGGATCTACAGGGAGTACAGTAGGGGGCTGAGGGCACTGCAATGTGTGTACAGGTAGTACAGTAGAGTGCTGAGGACACAGCTGTGTGTGTACAGGGAGTACAGTAGGGGGCTGATGACACAGCCGTGTGTGTACAGGGAGTACAGTAGGGGTAGGGGGCTGTGGACAAAACCGTGTGTGTACGGGGAGTACAGTAGGGGGCTGATGAAACAGCCGTGTGTGTACAGGGAGTACAGTAGGGGTAGAGGGCTGAGGACAAAACCGTGTGTGTACAGGGAGTACAGTAGGGGGCTGAGGACACAACAGTGCGTGTACAGGGTGTATAGTAGGGGATGCGGGCACAACCATATGTGTACAGGGAGTACAGTAGGGGGCTGAGGACACAACCGTGTGTGTACAGGGAGTACAGTAGGGGGCTGATGACACAGCCGTGTGTGTACAGGGAGTACAGTAGGGGTAGGGGGCTGAGGACAAAACCGTGTGTGTACAGGGAGTACAGTAGGGGGCTGAGGACACAGCAGTGTGTGTACAGGGTGTATAGTAGGGGATGCGGGCACAACCATATGTGTACAGGGAGTACAGTAGGGGGCTGAGGACACAACGTGTGTGCACAGGGAGTACAGTAGGGGGCTGAGGGCACTGCCATGGGTGTACAGGGAGTACGGTAGGGAGCAGAGGGACACATTCGTGTGTGCACAGGGAGTACAGTAATGGGCTGAGGACACAGCCGTGTGTGTACAGGGCGTACAGTAGGGGGCTGAGTGCACAGCTGTGGGTGTACAGGGAGTAGAGTATGAGGCTGAGGATACAGCCATGTGTGTACAGGAAGTACAGTAGCGGGCTGAGGACACAGCTGTGTGTATACAGAGAGTACAGTTGGGGGCTGAGGGCACATCTCTTGGTGTACAGGGAGTACAGTCGAGGGTGAGGACACAGCCGTCGGTGTACATGGAATACACTAGGGGCTGAGGGCACAGCCGTCAGTGTACAGGGAGTGCAGTAGGGGGCTGAGGGCACAGCCGTGGGTGTACAGTGAGTTTCGTCTGGCGGGAGTTCTCTCTACGATGATTGTCATTTTCTGTCTTGTATTTTCGAAGGATTGATCCTGTTATGCCAGTATTGTTGATTTAAACAAAACAGGTGCAATTTATCACAGCACTCAGCAACAATATGTCATCGAATACTGAACATCCTTGTAATAACAGAAAAGTATAAAATGTTCAATATTATAAACACTGCTTTCCTATTCGTGTTCAAATCAGATAACCTGTGCCATCGAGATGCTCAACTTGGAACTATTTTTTAACAAGTCTTTTTTGGATGTGGGCATCGCTGGATGTGCCCAGCATTTCTTGCTGATCACGCTTGTTGGGTCCTAAAGGACATAGCTACTAAATTGCGTCTGCAGCAGGTGATGAAGGAAAGAACATGAGGTTAAAAAAACATACCTGACCAACCTACAAACTGCAGATGTACCTGTCCATGACAGTATCGGGAAAAGTGACCATCACACTGTCCTTGTGGAGACAAAGTCTATTGTCTCCATAAACTCTATTGTGTTGTGTGGCACTATCCTCATGTTAAATGGCACAGACGTTTAGCAGATCTAGCAACTCAAGACTGAGCCTCCATAAGACACTATAGCAGCAGAACTATGCTCCAGCACAATCTGTAAAGTCACGGCCCAGCATTTCCCCCACTCAACCATTACCATCAAACCAGAGAATTAACCATGGTTCAATGGAGAATGCAGGAGGGCAGGCCAGGAGCAGAATGAAATGGAGCATCCACTCAACACTTCTGACTGACTGAAGATTGCAACAAAAGCTTCAGCCTTATATTTTTCACGGGTGAGCTGGGCTCTTCCATCATTGAGGACGGGGATATTTGTGGAGACTCCTATTCCTGTGAGTTGTTTAATCGTCCGCCAATATTCACAATCGGTTTAGTAGGACTGCCGAGCTTAATTCTGATGCATTGGTCTGTGATCACTAAGCTCTGTCTGTCCCTTGCTGTTTATGCTATCTGGCATGCAAGTATTTCTGTTTGGAAGCTTCGGCAGATGAACATTTTATCATTATATAGTCCTGGTTCTGCTCCTGGCATGCCCTCCTGCATTCTCCATTGAACCAGAGTTAATTCTCTGGTTTGATGGTAATGGTTGAGTGGGGGACATGCTGGGCCGTGACGTTACAGATCGTGTTGGAGTATAGTTCTGCTGCTATTGATGGTCAATAGTGTCTTATTGACGGTCAGTCTTGAGTTGCTAGATCTGCTAAATGTCCTCCATTTTGCATGGTGATAGTGCCACACAACGTAATAGTGTTTATGGAGACAATAGAGTTTGTCTCCACAAGGACAGTGTGATGGTCAATTTTACCGATACTCTTATGGACATATACATCTGCAATTGGTAGGTTGGTCAGGTTTTTTTTAACCCTCTCGTTCTTTCCCTCAGCACATGCTGCAAACCCAATCTAGTAGTTATGTCCTTTAGGACCCGACCAGCATGATCAGTAGTACCGCTGCCAAAACCATTCTTGATGGTCGACTTTGAAATCCCCCAGCCAGAATACACTTTGTGCCCTTGTCACAGTCAGTGCTTTCTCCAAGCGTTGTTTAATATGGAGGAGTACTGATTCAGATGAGGAACGACATTACGTGGTAATCTGTGAGAGACTCATTTGTCCATGTAAATTTCTGTTATTTCCGTAAGGATGATTCCGTGAATATGGCTATGTCAGGCTGTTGCTTGACTAGTCTGTAAGGCAGTTGTTCCAATGCTGGCACCAGACCTCAAATGTTAGTAAGGAAGACTTTGCAGGTTCTACAGTGATGTTTCTAATGTTGAATTTTCCGGTGTCCATTTCGCTGACAGGTGGTCTATCCGGTTTCATTTGTTTGAAACTTTGGAGCGATTGGAACAACTGAATGAGTCAATAAACCATTTCATGGGGCGATTGAGAGTCGATGACATTGCTTTGGGTCTGGAGTTGCATGTCAGCCAGACCTGGCGCGGATTACTTCATTGCAGGAGATGAGTGAACCTGGTGAGTTTTTCTGACAATCGGCAATGATTTCATTATCTGCAGTAGATTCTTAATTCCGGGGATATTTTTACATTATTAAATTGAATTTCCACTATCTGCAGTGGCGGGATTCAACCTGGGTCCCTAGGACAGGAGCTGATTTTTCTGGATTGATAATCTATTGGTAATACCATGAGACCTACTTGAAACCACATGTTGTACTCAGCTGCCATTTCTTGTGATTCCGTTTTTCATTCATTGCTTATGTTATTCTGGAATCTCATCCTTCATAAAATGCTGATTGAAATACACAGTCAGGAACGCCTTCTCGAATGCTCGAATTTCATTGAGTGTTTTGTTTGAACAGACATTTCAAGGCAGCTGTACACCAGAGAATAGCAGGAAAAGATAATAGGTGATTGTGCGCTGTACCTGTCACCGTACCAGCATGTTTGTCCAGCAAGTATTTATTGTGGGTCAGAGAAACTCAATTATTATGGCATGGATGGAGGCCATTCAGCCCATTGTGGAGTCACAAGTTCTCCAACTGCCTTGCTGGAGTTGTGCTGAAAGGATATTTGAATTTTGGCGACATTAGAATATGTCACGTGCGAGTGAGGTTAGGAATCGTAAGGTAGCACAGTTAAATACAAGATCAAAGTGCTGGTTGGGGAGGCAGCACTTCCCATATGTGGATCATTGGGATTCCCGAGTCGGTAGGATATACACAAAAAGATCGGTATGAACCTGAACTGGAAGCAATTTACGATATGTGGCTTATTGGGACTCACGGGTCGGTAGGATACACACAAGAAGGAAGGGATGCACATGAACTGATAACAATCTCCGATATGTGGATCATTGGGATTCCCGGGTTGGTAGGATATAAACAAGAAGGACGGGATGGCTTTGAATTGGCCGCAATCTCCTGGCAGGCAGGTTTGCTATTGTCCTTTGCGAGGGTTTAAACTCGTGTGTGGCGGCGGTGGGGGAGGGGTGTGGTGAACCACAGCAGTCGGTCCACAGGTACAGTGACTGAGAGGGAGTTGGAGACTAATCCCAGTACAGCTAAAACCAACAAAACAAAACAGAGTGTACGGAACACAGTGGCCTGGAAGTCTGAAGTGTGCTGATTTTAATATGAGGAATCTGTTTGTTTGAACAGATATATCGATGTCGCTGCATGTCAGAAAATAGGAAGAAATATGGTTAATCGTACACTGTGTCCTTCACTGGATCAGCTTGTCACTACAAGCACCAAAATTTGTTACTGTGGTCAGAGAACGTCAGAATTAAAACAACACAGAAGGAGGCCATTCAGCCCAACTTTCGTCCATGAGCTCTCCAAATTGACAACTTGAAAATAGAGGGAATGATCGGAGCTAGACTGACAGGGAGAGAAATAAACAGAGAGAAAGACAGTGAAGTGAGATAAAGAGAATGAAAAAGAAGTGACAGAGTGAGTGAGAGCAAGGGGTGTCAAACGAATGTGAAGTTAGATCAGGAGACAGCTTGAAGAGAAATACACAGAAACTTTTCTTTGAAACTCTCACAGACTGTAAGCCCTTTGACTGGTGCTATACCCTGTGAACACCATGCTGATACTGGCTGTCATCCCAGTTCATTTATCGACAATAATATCCCATAGCTGAGTTGCTGACTGCTTAACATAATCCAATAGACCAATAGATTGGTTACAGGAAGAAGGTGGATTAATTTAAATGTTCTGGGCCAACAGGAACGTGTAGCCCCTCTAGGCACTGCGTGAGAGGCAGGGTGGAATCTCAGTGAAGGGAATCACTGGCAGAGGGGTAATCAGGATCTCAGCTGTGGGTCAAATAATGATTGATAAAGTTCGCACACCACTTCCATGGTTTTGTAATTCACATTAAAATTTATATAGCTCCACATAGTAAGTGTATTTTAACAATATTGCCTTTTTGTAATTTTCATGTTTTGGTATGTACAGAAAAGCCTTTTTATTCTTGTATTTTGTGTTGACTAAACACATTTTATTACTGAGGAAGAAAGGACCTGCTCCGATGGGACAGTCGGCATCCTGAACCGTGCTCGGACCGTAGTTGGAGTGAATCCTAACCAGGGCTGTCGACAGAGCTTTAAACTGATTAGGAGTGTGTGTGTGTGTGTGTGTGTGTGTGTGTGTGTGTGTGTGTGTGTGTGTGTGTGTGGAGTGAGGGTTCAGTTATAGGGTTTAATTAGAACAGCCGAATTAAAAGAGGAGGTAAGAGTAGAAAACTCAGGAGAGGTTATTAAAATCTCCAGCACAGACACAAATAGGATAGAGCATCTGGAAATGTTCAACATATCAAATTTCAAGCGCACTGCACAAATGAATGACAATGAGAAGAGGGACAGTTAGTGCAGGACTGAAGGGGTTGCAACTGAATGCATGCTGTATAAGGAATAAGGTAAATGAGCTTGTGGCGCAGAATTAACTCGGCAGTTATGAAGCGATGGGCATCACGGAGATGTCGCTACAATACGATCTGAATATTTAAGGACATTTACCCTATCGAAAAGAGAGGCAGGTGGGCAGAGGGAGTGGATTTGCATTATTCGTAAGAAATGAAATTAAATCAAGAGTAAGACAGGAAGTAAGGTCAGATGGTGTAGAATCTCCGTGGGTAGAACTGAGGAACCACAAAGGAAAGACAACCAATGTTGAAGTCTTGTACAGGGCTCCACAGAGTAGTCAGGAGCTGGGGCACAAGATACATCAGGAGGTTGAAAAGATGTGTTGGAAAGGCAAAGTACGGTAATCGTGGGTGATTTCAATATGCAGCGGAACTGGGAGCATCAGATTGGTAGTGGTTCGCAAGAAAATGAAATTTAGGAATGTTTATGAGATGGCTTTTTGGAGCAACTTCTAGTGGAGTCCACTCGGTAACAGATGATACTGGATTTAATGACATAAGATTCGTAAGGGAGATTAGGGTGAAGGTGAACTTCGGAGGCAATGATCAGAACATGGACGAATTTATTCTGTAATTTGAGAGAGAGAGAAGATAGAATCAGAGATAACAGTATTTCAGCTGAATAAAGGCAACTACAGAGGCATAAGGGAGAAGCTGGGTAGAATTGACTGGGAGAGGGGTCATGCATGAAACACAGGGGAACAGCAATGGCAGCAGATTCCAAGATTAATTCAGGAGACACAGCAGAAATTCTTGCCGACGAATAGAAGCATAGTACAGGGACGATGAGACAGTCAGGGCTGACGAGCGAAGTAAGGGATTGCATTCAAGCAAAAGAGCAAGCGTATAATGTGGTGAGGGGCAGTGGGAAACTAGAGGATTGGGAAACTTACAAAGACTAACAGAGGGCAAAAAAAGATGGAAAAGATTAGATATGGAGGTAAGCTAATCAGTAATAGAAAGGAGACAGTAAGAGGTTCTTTATATATATAAAGTGCAAAAGATAGGCAAACATAAATATGGACCACTGGAAAAAGATCCTGGAGAAGCAGTAGCGGAAAACAAAGAAATGAATGAGGAACTTTACATCAATGTTCATGGTGGAAGGCACGAGTAATTTCCAAAAATTGAAGAGAGTGAGAGGGCAGAGCTGAGTATGGTGGTCATCACCAAGAAAAACAAGGTAGAAAACTGAATGGTCTGAATTTGGATAAATCACCTGAACCAAATGGACTACACACCAGCATTGTAAGGGGGATAGCTGAAGAGGTAGTGAAAGTGAAAGTGGCAATCTTTCAGGAATGACTAAAATCAGGAAAGGATGGAAAATTGCGAACGTGACACTCCATTTAATTAGGGAGTTAAGCAGAAGATGGAAAATTACAGACTGATTAGCCTAACCTTGGTTGTGGGTAACATCCTGGAATCTATCGTGAAGGATGGGCTTTCTGAATACTTGAAAGTATTTAGTAAAAGTTTGCAAAGTCAGCATTGTTTCATCAATGGGAGATCATGCCTGACAAAACTGCTGGAATACTTATGGGATGTAACGAGCAGATTTCACCAAGGAGAACCAATAGTTGTGATCAACCTGCTTGTCTACATTCCATTGATAAGGTGCCACGCAGGAGGCTATTGAGAAAGATTAGGGCCCCTGGTCTTAAAGTCAAGGTGCTAGCTTTGATAGATGCATGGCTGCCTGACAGAAAGCAGAGAGTGTGGATAAAAGTGTCCTACTCAGCATGGTATCCAGTGACAAGTGGTTTTCCTCAAGACTCATGTTGGGATCACAAAATTTGCTTTGTGCATTAATGGTCTACATGAAGGCACTGAGGGAATTCTGGCTAAGTTTTCAAACAGTGCAAAGATGGAATAGAGGGATAGGTAGCATCGAAGAGGTTGTTCGGCTGCAGGAGGGTGCAGTAGCCCGCCTCTGATGCTCGCCTTCCAGACCACCAACCTCAGGATACAATGCACCATCCTCCGCCACCAACTGTCAGACCACACCACCAGAGATATGCTTCCCTCCCCAACCCTCTTAGCATTCTGTAGCGACCATTCCCTTCACGACTGCCTCAGTAGGTACAAACGTCCCCCCTCCCACACCCCAACAAGCCACCTTCCACTCCCAGCACCTTCCCTTGCCATTGCAAGAGGTATGAAACCTGTGCCAACAACTTCCTCCACACCTTCATCCAAGGCCCCAAAGTCCATTGCTCCTGGTCTCCTCTACACTGGGGGGGGGGGGGGGGGGGGGGGGGGGGAGGGGGGGGGGCTGGACGTCAACTTGCAGAACGGTTCAGGGATCACTCTCCATCACACACCCAACAACCCCACTTCCCTTGGCTGAATACTTCGACTCCCGCTACCTCTATTCCAAGGACATGCAAGTTCTTGGCCTCCTCCACTGCCACATTCTAGCCACCAGATCTCCGGAGGAAGAGCGCATCGTCTTCCACCTTGGGACCCTTCAACCACACGGTATCCAGCGCAATGTTACCAGTTTCCTCATCTCCCCTCCCTCCACGTTATCCCAGAACTAACCCTCCAACTGATCAGCGCCTGTTGAGCTATCCTACCAGTCTATCTTCCTTCCCATCTATCCACTCCACCTTCCACTCTCACCACTCACGCAGGGATTTTCTGGTCTCACACTTAGCTATTGGGTGGAACAAAGTAAGAGAGAGGGATCAATCGGCTGCCGCCTGTCAGACAGGGAACATTTTTCTCCCTCTCTGTGTTGGAACATACAAAATTTTTGTCAACTGAACACCAAACTGGACCATATGCAATCTCATGGAACATTCTCTAGAAAACCTGATTATGGATTATATGCAGGTGCGTCATTGCTCTTGTTGTACGCAATTCCTTCCAATCGCAAAAAAGTCCCCACTTTATAATTTGAAGACATGCTTACATGTGTCTGTGTAATTTGTAAATATTGGTAGGTGTCTTCATAGTATGTGTGTTAATATCAATGCATCTTTTTCTTAAAGTCTATTCTCTAGCGTAGGTCTCCCTGACAGGAGTTAATATGCACCCAGCTGATACACTTTTCAGAAAATCATGGTTGGTTCAATACAATTTCTCAGCTAAGATCAAAACTGCTAATCCCCCAATACAAAAGGCCGGCATTCCAGGAATGAGAAAAGGGAAACCTCTTTGAAAATCTTCAAATATAATTTCATCTTTTTATTTTAGTTTAGGGGATCAATCCTGCACACAGTGCATCAGGTGTGGTCTCAGCAATTCCCTGTACAGATGCAGTAAAACATTTCTGCAATTAAACCTGATACCTTTTGCCAAAAACAGCATCATTCCACTTACCTTCCAAATCACTTGCGGCATCTGACTTCATATTATTCATGTCGCAAGAACATGGAAACCTCCTGTATCACAGAGTTCGGCAATCTCTCTCCACGTAAATTATTTACCATTGTTTCAACCTTCATGCCAAAATAGACAACTTACGTTAAGTTAGTTCTGCTGAAGGTTTGCTCACTAACCTTCCCAGCCTGTATCACATTGCAGGCTCAGTACCTCCATTTGACGAAACATTGAATGACCATCTTGGTGTATGAGCTAATTGAGCTCCAAGCCATTCCCTCCCCTACCTGCATATCTTTAATACATATTGTTGATCTTTGATGTCCCCACAGTGATCTCTGAGGCACTCCATCAGTTACAGCTTTGCAGCCTGAAAATAAACATTTATCTCTACTTTCCATTTTCTGTAAGCGACAGCTTCCCTGTTCCTGTGTAGCGGATCAGGTGGTTTGAATGATCTCCTCGTGGACTGTGTAGTGTACTGAACGAGCTGAATTACTTCATTCTATACTCCTGTGTAATTCGGACTGGACAGAAGGGTCAGTGATTTTTGGGAAAAGACAGTATATGGATGGTCAGACACAATCGGATCAGCCATGAACATTCTGAATGGTGCAGCCGAATGGCACAGATACACACACAGACACACGCACAAACACTTACTCACATACAGATACACAGTCGAGCACAGCCTTGAATACCTTCAATAACCGAATTTCACTGCTCCCTGAGGATGAGGACACCACAAGTAGCACAACACTAAATGGGAAGGGACATCCTTATTTCATTGGGGGACTGCTATTTTAAAACGATGTTAACTGAACATAAAATCACCACCTCTTTTCAGACATAAGGACAAAACAATTAGGTATACTTAGGAACATAATTCATTCCGGACACCAAACCTATCCCACATTCACGCTGATCTTTTCCAATCAAAAATGTATTGCACTCAGCCTCTGTTGCTGTTTCAGGAAGAGAATGCCTGATAACATAATACCGCAGGAGCATTCAGGAAATGATCAGATTGAGGCCATTCATCCTATCGAGTCAGAAATTCTGTTCAATAATTTCTTATATGTACCTCTACCTCATTCTTCTGCCTTCTCCCTGGAATCCTTGATCCCCTTACCAATCAAAAACATTTCGATTTGTGTCTTAATGACACTAGCGTCTGTGACTCTGTGTATCTGTATGTGAGTCCGTGTTTGTGTGTGTCTGTATGTGTGTGTGCCTGTGTGTGTGCGTGTGTGTCCCTGTGCTTGTTATCTGCGTGTTTGTTTGTCTACATCTGTCAGTCTGTGTTTCAGCCTGTGTTTTGATCTGTATTTATGTCGATTTGTATGTCACTATATATGTATTTGTGAGTTTATACGTGAATGTATACCTATCTTCTTGTAAGTATTGTATGTGCTCATCTGTGTATGTCTGCGTCTACGTCTCTGTGCAGTGAGGTATCTGTGTTTTTTTTTTGGAAGTGAAAGGACTGTTGTTGGAACATCCAGTGGGTTTAAAGTGAGAATTGTCTTTCACTGAACATTGCTCCGTAACTGGTCAGGAGCACGTGGAAGTTTCAGATTTTCCACACAAGGCTTCCTGGTCCTTTCCAGCTCTTTAAGAGTCCTCCCCACATGACGGGGGGAGGGGAGTGAGGGAAGGGATATCGGCCACTCCACGACCCGGCTTGACCCTTTCTATCCTATTCAGGCTGTTTCTCCTGGAATGGGAGAAAGGGATGGAGGGAGAGTGGGAATGGGTGACACGGCTGTATGTGCTGGTGTTGGTTGGGGGAAGTTGTGAGGTGTCTGGAATGAGTAGTCGACATTTTTGAATCAATATAGTATGATTAGTTGCTGAATTCAATAGTGAGAGTGGTAGTACCCGAGCCTTATTTGGATACAGAGCATGAACCTTGTTCTGGGTTAGGTGCTAAAATAGATATACAGTGAGTGTGAGGGAGCAGAGAGTATATGGTAACTCTTATGCTAACAGAGCGAGGAGGATATTGTTGCTTGCCCAGTATTGTGGGACATTTCTTCAGATCATCTCAGCGTCGAGGTGAGCCTACCCGAATGTCTTGTCCAAGTCGATCACTAATAACGACACAGACCTGTCCCTCAGCTTCCACTGAATCAGTTCAGGTGGAGCTTACAGAAAGCAAGGAGAAGCAAATATTTGTGTGTTATATATCGAAACCAAAATGGTAGCAGAAAGTCTAAGCATCATATGCTCTGGAAAATAGATAGGCAAGTATTGTGGATACCGCAGTCTTATTGGATGGTCTCAAGTTGTATCTAAGCTGCGTTAATTATGACAGCTGAAGCTGTGAAAAATAAGTTCCATAAGTGTATATGAGGTGGTTTGAAGAGTATGTTGTGAAGCAAACTAGAGAGCAGGTTATTTCGGATTTGATGTTGTGTGGTCAGAAGGACGAATTATTAACCTTGGTCTGAAGCAGCTTTTAAGGAATAATGGCATTTATCAGATGCATTTTACAAGGTGTCAGCATACATTATAGAATGCTTGAATATTCTAGTCAAACATCATGGAAGACTGGAGGCTTCAGTTTCAAGATATCTTAAGTGAATTTGCAAAGTACAAAAACATTCAGTGGGAGAAAAGCAATGGTTGTTAGAGTCATTGAGTCCGACAGCACGGAGACAGGCTCTTCGGCCCAAACTGGTCCATTCCAACCAAAATGTCCATCCACGCTAACCCCATTTCCCTGCCATTGTCCCGTATCTTTCTAATCCTTTACTATCCGTGTATTTGTTCAAATGTCTTTTAAATGTTGTTAATGTATCCGCCTCAACCATTTCTCATTCCATATGTGCAACAGCTCCTGAGTTAAAAAGTTGTTCCTCAGTTTCCCTTTTATTCTGCCCCCTCTGACCTTAAACAGATGCCCTCTAGTCTGTGATTGCCAAACCCCGGGAAAAAAGACTGGGTGCATTCACTCTATCCATGCCTGTTATGATCTTATAAACTTCAATATGATCCTCCCTTAGCCTCATGCATACAAAAGTAAAAAGTGCTAGCTTGTCCAACCTCTTTCTATCACTCAGACCATTGAGACCTTGGCAACATCCTTTTAATTTTTTTCTGCACTCTTTCCAGTTTAATAACATCCTTCCTATAGCAAAGTGAACAAAACTGAACATAACGCTACCAATATGGCCTCACTAGCATCCTGTATAACTGCATCATAACTCCCTAATTTCGATACTCAGTGATATAAACCGATTAAGGCCAGTGTGCCAAAAGCTTTCTTCAATGTCTACCTCTGAATCAACTTCCAGAGAATCATACATCTGAATTCGAAAGTCCTTCTGTTCGGCTACACTACTTAGATCCCAACAATTCACCATGAAATTCCAACCTTGATTTGACTTTCTAAAATGCAAGAACTGACACTGATCTATATTAAAATCCATTTGCCATTTCTCAGTCACTTCTCCAGCTGATCAAGATACTGCTGTGATTTCTGAAATTTCTGATAACCTTCCTCACTCTCAATGATGCCGCCTGATTTAGTGCCGTCTTCAAACTTACAAATCATGCGTGCACATTCACATGTAAATCATAGATATATGTAATATGTAGTGGTCCCAGCATCAACCCCTGAGGCATTCCTCTATTCACATGCCTCCAGTCTTAGCAGCATGATTCCACTATTAATCTCTGCTTCCTACCATGAAGTTAATTTTGTACCTAATTTGCCAGCTCCCCCTCAATTCCATGTGATCTAACCTTCCAGGAAGGCGTACCATGTGGAACCTTATTGAAGGCCTTACTGGAAGTCATCTAGACTACGTATTCCACCCGGACCTCCTCAACGTTGCTGGATACTTCAGCAAAGAACTCCAAAAAAATTGTGAGGCATGATCTCCCTTGCATAAACTTCTGTGCTGAATTTGATGAAGGGCTTTTGCCCGAAACATCGATTTTCCTATTCCTCGGATACTGCCTGACCTGCTCTGCTTTTCCAGCACCATTCTAACCTTACTCGGCACCACACCCTATCTTTCCAAATGCACGTATATCCAATCTCTCCGAATCTTCGAAAATAACCTCCCCACTAGCTTTTCGGATCACTGGTCTTTAGTTCCCAGATTTATCTTTGCAGCATTTCTTGAATACGGGCTCAGCATTCCAGTTGTCCAGGACCTCACTCGTTGGCCAGTGATGATAGAAAAGAGGTAAGCAATGCTTCCGCAATTTCTTCTCTATCCTCCTATCTTCCTGCCGTTTTCCTGAATATATCTGGTCAGGACCAGGTGTTTTTTTAGAAATACTGCAAAGTCTGAAACATACATCTATTTATTTCAGGTACAAACACCAAAGAGTGAGAAATTGACTCAATGATGGTTAACATAACAAATTATAAAATATGTTAATCAGAGGAAGTGACTTCAGAAGAATTCCAGCTATTGTGGAAACCTGAGAATTCTCAGAAATTAACGATCCAAAAATGGAAGACCATGAAACTGAAAAGGAAATCAAAAAGAGGACGTGCCTGCTAACAAACATGAACACAAAGACTGCATCAATCTTCGATCTATATTTCAAAGGAAACAAACTAAAAGCAAGGTCAAATGTGGAAATTTGTAATCGGGAGAGGAGAGGTCATTGTGGAGAACAGGGAAATTGCCAAGAAAACAACCAGTTACATTGCATCTGTCTTCATGGAGGAAGGTCCAGAAAATCTCCCAGTAATACCACGTGATCATATCGGACTCCTGGAGCTAAAGACATAACGTAATTTTATATCAGTAACAAGGTAGTACTTGAACATGGAGCTGGATTAAGCAATGCTAAGACTGATGAAAGAGATTTACTTCCTATCAAAATGTCGGAAATAAATCACCACTAGTAGTATTAATTGCACTGTCGATGACTGTGTTTTATTTTCCTGTATATTCTGCAGAGACCGGAAACTATTGTGGATAAATGTGAAACTAGCACTATACATGAATGGAAGGGATACAAACAGATAAAGGGAAAAAGACATAGTGTGGAAAACTGCAGACCAGTTAACTTGAGATTTGTAGTGAAACTGTTGGAATCTGTTACACAGGATGGCATTTTTGCTATTTAGAAATTAACAGCAACATTGGAGAGAATCAGTCTGCATTTCTGATAGAGAAATCATACTTGAAAACTTTGGAATTGTTTGAAGTTGTTTCTTACAGCATAGATAATGGGTAAACAGTCGACGTGGCATATATTGGATTTTCGATAGGGTTTCTATAAGATCTCAGTGAATTCGTAAATGCAATGAATGTGAAAGGTATTTGGAGGAATATATGGAAGTGGAAATTTAAAGTTTGGTTCGCCTTCATTTAAGAGAGTCAGAACATTGATATAAAGACATGTTGAAGCAGTTTCACAGCGTGCTGGTGGGACTGTACCTGGAGTATTGTGTACAGTTTTGGTGACCGAACCACAGAAAGAATATACTGACCACAGAGGAACTGCAATGGATATTCTCCAGATTAATCCCTCGGTTGGTCAGATTGCCTGATGATGAAACTCGGCCTGTGATCTCTAGAGTTTCAAAGAATGAGAGGTGGGTCACAGTGAAATTTAGAAAATTCACAAAACATCTGACAAGTTGGCAATTAACAGAACGCTTCACTCGCTGTCTTTTCCACATTCAAGGCAAATAATGGCAGAATCTGGGACAGGCCAGTTAAGACTGCAATAAGGTGGAAATTCTTCACTTGGAGGGGACTAATTAACACAGGGGCATGGAAACCTACTGGCAGACAAGATTAGTGAGAATCTGCAGATATTCTCCAAGCGTGTCCAGCGGAACAGAATAACCAGGGAACAGGTAGGACTCATTAGTGACTTGCCAAGTTGCATCCAAATCAACTTTAGTGAAAGGAGACAGATGGTGGTGGTAGCAGGCTGTTTGTGCGATTGAAGGCTAATATTCAATGGTGTACCACGGGGATCAGTGCTGTGTCTCTTAATATTTGTGATTCGGAGGTGTTGGTGTTAGACTGGGGTGGACAAAACTAAAAATTGCATATCACCAGGTTATAATCCAAAAGGTTTATTCGGTGGCACGAGCTTTTGAAGTGCTTCATCAAAGTGCACAACAATGTGATGAAGACGCAGCGCTTCGAAAGCTCGTCCCTCCAAATAAACCTGTTGGACTACAAGCTGATGTTTCCTGATTTTAAACCTTATCACAAAGGATGCAGCTGTGAATATCGTCAAGGGTTGGGGGTGTCATAGGTAAGTTTGTGTATGATACAAAGATTGGCCGGGTAGTTGGCAGTGAGGAGGAAGGCCTTATGTTACAGGAAGATACAGATGGAATGGTCAGATGGTCACATCAATGGCAGATGGAATGTCACCCTGATAAAGATGTGGTCATGCACATTGGAAGAAGGAACCAGGCAGGGTAGGGCTCATTGAATGGCAGCACACCAGGAAGCTCAGAGTTCTTCTCCACACATCCCTGAATGTGGCTGGACAGGGTAACACACAATTTGATAATGCGTACGGGAGCGTAAACACAGCCTTCACACATCGAAGCATAGATTATAAGAGCTATGCGGAACTTTTTTTAGGCTAAGATGGAATACTGTGTGTAGTTCTGGGAGCTACATTACAGGAAGGATGTGATTGTACTGGAGAGGGTGCAGAGGCGATTCACCAAGATGTTCCCTGGGATGGAGCATATCAGCTATGGAGAGAGCCTGGATAAGCTCGGGTTGTTTAGTTTGGAGCAGAGAAGCCTAAGGGGGATGTGAATCAGGAGGATAAGATTACGAGCGATATGGACGGGGTGGATAGACAGCAGCTGGTCCTTTTATTCAAAGGGACACACTTTTAAAGTAAAATGTTTGAGGCTTAGTGAGGATTTGAGGACTATTTTTCACCCAAAGTATGTTGGGGTCAGGGATGCACTTTGTGAGAGGGGAATTGTCATGGTAACCTCAAAACCATTAGAACATACATGGTTGTGTACTTGAAATGCCATAAGATTCACAGCGACGGGTTTTGTGTTGGAAAGTGGGGCTAATGTAGACCGTGCTGTATTTCTGATTGTACAGAGGTCTGTGGTTCTGCGATTGTATGGCTGTGAAAGGTCAACCATTCAATAGCTTAAGATAGGAATTGATGGGTTTCTGAAGAATATCTTATCAAAATGTATATGAGTGAACTTGTAATATCTACTGAAAATACGTCAATGGCAAAATTAAGAGAAAAAGGTGCAGCTTCCTTACAGTCTCATACCAGATAATTGAGGACAGGGAAATAGCAGATCAATGGAGCAAATACTTCAGTTATGCCTTCACAGAAGAAAAAAACACAAAAATAAAATTTCCTCGCGATACGAGGGAACTTTAGTCTGCTGAGAAAAAGAGAATAGAATGAAATTAGCAACTAAAACGTTTTTGAGAAAATATTGGACTTAAAGTAATGGGTATAGACAAAGTCAAGAGAGGTTTATGAAATAGGAATCAGATTTGAGAAAGTGGCTGTTAGCAAAATTATGGAAAAGGTATCAACGCAATATGATTGGACTCTCAGAAAGATTTTTGATAAAGCCCCAAACCTTTTGTGCAAATTCGAATCCTGTGGGACTGGGGCTAATATATGGTCATGGTTTTAGAATGGGAGAGCTGGCAGGAAACATTGAGTAGGAATTTACCATGTTTTTGAATGGAAGGCTTGGAGGATATAACAAGGATCGAGATTTGGCAACCAGCTATTCCCAATACATATCATATTGAGGGGCTCAACTGAAATATTCCCAAGTCTGCTGACAACACTAAACGATGTCAGCTTGTGAGTGGATGAGGAGGATGTAAAAAGGCTCCAAGATGATTGAGACAATTGGAGTTACTGGGCAAATACCTGGCAGATGGAGAGCAATAGCAGTGATGAGAGGTTGTGTACTTTGATAGGATCAAAGCCTATCATTTGAAAAGGGATTGGTTGAAAAATGTTGATCTATAAATGAACTTAAGCTGCATTTTTATTTATTTCTGCGCAGCCTTCCGAGTCCATGTAGGGCATTGAGTCTGAACACGGAAATCAATACTGGAATAGCATTGGCACGCTGTACACAGCCTACATAGAGCCAGCAAGTGATAGTTGGGAGATTGAACAGAATCTGGATCTCCCTTTACACCAGTCACTGAAAGCAATATTGCAGGAGCAGAAAACAGGTAGGAAGATGAATGCTTTATTCACCTTCATTTCAGGGGGATTTAGAACACAGGAGTAAGGGTCATTTACTGCAACTGTACAGGGCCTTGGTGAGACCCCATCTCGAACATTGTGTAGTGTTGTGTGCAGTTTTGGTTCCCTTACCTAATAAAGGGTAAACCTGATATTGAGGGAGTGCAGTGAAGGATGATCAGACTGATATCTGGGATGACAGGTTAGTTGTGGGAGCAGAGTTTGGGGTGACTGGGCCTGTATTCTATAGGCTCTAGGAAAATGTGTGGAGATTATAAAACTCTGACGGGGTGTTACAGATTTGAAGCATCGTACTTAATAAACATGTGTTATCAGAGAACTCCCTATATATTGATGGGCCGAAGGCACTATATATCATAATGTTTAAACATATTTTGGGATATGAACAATGTGTGGGGAAAACTGAATTGAGGAGATGTTCGGCCATGAAATAGCTTGGGGAAAGCTCAATCTGCTGAATGACCTCCTCTTCTCCCGATGTTTCTGTGCAATCTGTGGGAAAGTTCTGTAAATGTTGTCACAAGCTCTCAGATGTTAGGAAGAATGTCTATGCAGGGTCAACAGGACTGTGTTTCCCATTCCCCTTTCTGATAACGAGGTTGATGCCGCGTGTTCTGTCAGGTTTTATCCTTTAAGACCACAGAGTAGTTTGATACAACTGAGTGTCTCACTTGGCCCATTCAGAGAGCATGTCTATGCGTCTGGAATCACTTTTAGGCCAGACCAGGAAAGCACGGGAGATTCACTTCCTGAAAATATGTTGGTGAAGGAGATCGATGTTTACAATCAACACTGGACACAAGATTATTATTACTGACACCAGATTTTAGGTCTCGATATTTTATTAATTATTTTTAACTTCCACCAGCTGCCAGAGCATTGACCTGGTCTGAATTCGTAATCCAATGATATGTTCACGACAGCACCATCTCCACATGGGGACCTATCGAAATCCACTCTGACCTTATTATTTCTGTGCTAGTTGACAGCTCTATCAAAAAGTATTCCCACAAATGTGACTGTCGTGATGGGACTGAGGGTATGGTAATTGTTCAGATTGTAATTATTCTCCTATTCAGGGACTGGATATAGCTGAGTAGTTTTCCACATTGCCAGAGATATGTCAGAGTTGGAGCTGGAATGAAACAGCTCCCACAGGGACACGGCTTATTGCACAGCACAAGTCTTCAGTGCTATTGCAGGAATGGGGTCAGGGCCCATTGTCTTTGTCTTTTCTACTGAGCTCAGCTGTTTCTTCATGTCACGGGTAGAAAATCGAATGGTTTGAACACTGCCATCTGTGATTCTGTGGGAATCATGATGAGTGTGAGGTAGATCATCCAGTCAACACGTCTGGCTGAGGATAGTGCAGACACCACATTCTTGACTTTTTATCATTGACGTACAGAGCTGTTCGGATATTTAGGATGAGGATATTTGTGGAGTACTCTCCTCCAGTAAATTGTTTAATAGTCCATCGACATTTATATTTGGATTTGGCAGGACGACAGAGCTTAGATCTGATCTGTTAGTCTTGGGATCATTTCCCCTCTCCATCAGACAATAGTTATGTTGGTCGGAATTTAATCAGTTAAGTGTGGTAGCTTTAATGGGTTGTCAACAGGTTTAGGTCCATGTGATTCGACCCTGGCATGTTCACCCCACTCATCACTGAACCATGAATCGGCTTGCTGGTAATGGTAGACTGATGAATTATCGTCGGGAAAATGTTGCAGATTGTTGTTGAATACAATTCTGTTTCTCCTGCTGCTGTGGTCTACACCATCAAATGATAACCCAGTTTGAGTTGCAATATCTACAATTCAATTCTAATGACTGTCTGCCAGTTCACACCGAGACCCATTCACCCATCAGCCCTGAATTCTGTACCTAACCTGGTTTCTGATGCGGTAACACTTGCATTTTCACATTCTCATTCTTCTGAGGGCCTGTCCCTGGTGTCACGCCTCTAATTTGTTACTTTAACTCAAACCATTTAAAGTAATAATCTAAATCGTTTCTCTTCCACAATGTCAACTTCTCTATTTGAAGTGAATGTTTTTCCATCTGTTTTTCTCCCTGACCATGATTAAGAGCTCTGTAGTGTCAGTGATGCCAGACTTACGTAGTTTCGGAGTCAAGGAACTTGTGCACCATGCGTTATTGTTCAGTTCCCAGTGAACGGCTCTCCATGTTGGACAGGATGTTTGAGCATCTTTGACATACTTCTTTGGAAATTGTCCAAAAACAGAAATTGCTGAAGAAACTGCTGAAGATGTTGCAGCATCTTCTGGAATGAATGCAGTGTTAAACTTTCAGGTCCAGTGACCCTCTACAAAGCTCTGTTTCTCAAGCAATTTTGGTATTTTTATTACCAGTATCCATCGTTACTTGTTTTGTGAAAATTTGTTCTGTGCCTATTCATTTCTGGAGAAACTCAGCAGGTCTGTCAGCATCTGCAGAGACCGAGAAACGGCGTTAACATTTCAAGCCCAGTGTGACACTTCTTTACAACTGAAAAGCATTGGAAACTTGGCTTTTTAATACCTTGCCAGAATTGGGAGATTGGTGACAGGGAAAAGAGGGCGTAGCAAAGATAAACCGGCTTTTAGCAGGGTTGAACGACAAGATGATATAAAATGGGTTTAAATTAAGGTGTGAATGGGGAAAGGGGTTCTCTCTATTAAGAGCAAGATAAAGAAGACACAATCATACAAGGTCAAAGGGAGCCCAGGAGGGAGAATATTGACTATGTGGCATTATAAAGGTCTGGCCATAAATACATTTTCACTGTCGAGATCATCACCTTTTTTCGCCAAAGGATATCAGGTGCTTGACTTCTTATTGGCACAGGTAAGCATTTCATGCTGCCTTAGTATTGTAATAGGGAGAAAAAAAACAAATCACAGTGCGAAGTTTGGGCGAAGTATTGTTTATCTGTCATCTTTACTATAGTTTCAAATTTGCAGTATTTATCATTAAATGCTTGTTCTTGAAGTTAGTCTTGGATTGAGTGTAGAAGGTAGAAGGGTGACATTATAGACGTTTCTGAAATCATGAGAGGTATGGATAGGGTGAATAGCCAAGGTCTTTTCCACTTGATGGGGGAGTTCAGCCGTAGAAGGCATAGGTTTAAGGTGAATGAAGGAAATTTACAAGGGACGCAGGGGCAGTGTTTTTACACAGAGGGTGTTTTTTGTATGGAATGAGCTGGCAATGGAAGAGTGGTAGATGCATGTACAGCTAACACATTTAAAACTCATTTGGACAAACATATGGATGGTAAACATTGAGAGGTTCTATGACAAGGCCACTAAATTTGGACTATACAAACACCCAATGGGTACATACCTAATCCACTCTTATCAACGTCTTGTATGTTTCATTCTCATTCCAAGAGTAACCTTTTAAAGCCTTCATAATATCAGCCCTTTACCCAGGAATACGTGAAATGAAATATCTCTGAAATGCTTCCAATGTAATTATTTCCTTTCTCAGATAAGGAGACACAAAAAACTAATCTCACACTCAGATCATAATGTTTATAATTGTTTTCTCAAAGTGCTGTGAGTCTTTGAAACACTCTTCCCCACAGAGCATTGGAGGCAGAGATACTGAATATTTTTGAGGCACAGACGGAAGGTTCATAAATAACAACACAGTTAAGAGTTGTCGAGTAATGGGCAGCAATGTGCAGTCTGGGGGGAATTGTAGACAGTAGTATCAAATAACACGGCTTCAGAACCTCCAGGAATATAATGCACAATGAAATAATAATATCGATAAAATGTTAAGGGGGAATACAAGATGGCGGCAATCCAGAAGGTCTGCTTTGCTGGGCTCTGCATCAACACGCGGGCAAAGTGGTTCTCTAACCCACCCCATCCCAGCCATTTACTTAAAATTCAACACTAAAAGAGCGATAGAATCTTTACTAATCCCGATTTGTCAAAGTGCAATGACAAAACATGGGGAAAGGATACAGTAAGTCCCAACAAGCGGTCAGAAGCGTCGACCATGCCTGAGGCCGTGGCTGCAACCCACTCTGCTCGGTCGATGGACCCAGTTACTCACCATGCCTTGGTCACTGAGTTCATCAAGGTACGTGAAATGGTTGAAGCCACGATTGAAGAACCGTTCAGCCGTGGCTAGATCCGCTCTCAGCCGTGCTCCAAAACATGAGCAGCAACTTGACAGCCTTGGAAACAGAACAGACGACGCCAAGGGCCGAACCGCAGCAACAGAGACCGTGATCGATTCCTCTCGGGAGAGGATCCTCGCCCTTAAAAAACAGGTTTGCACCTTAACTGAACAAGATGACGACCGCAAGAACAGGGGTAAGATGAAGAATATTCACATTGTCGGTTTGCTGGAGCGGACAGAAGGTGGTCAGCCGGTGAGATTTTTCAAGAACTGGCTGCAGCGAATCCTTCACTTGGAAACTGAGGAGGGATGGGTGAAGAGTGAGACAGTTCATCGGGTTACGGCGTGGAAGTCAGACTCAGACCAACGCCTTCATCCTGTCCTTGCGCGATTACATAGTTATGGGGACAAACAAAGACTTATGGAAGCTTTCAGAACCCAGAGTAATGATCCGATGGGTTTAATTCACGAGAGCTCCAGGGTTATGTTCTTTAAGGATTTTTTAGTGGCAGTGATTCAGGAAAGAAAATCTTTTGATTGAATCAAGAGAAGAGTAAGGGAACTCTGGATTCAGTATTCCTTACGCAACCCTGCGGTGCTCTATATTGCTTTCAATGTATCCAGGAACTAATCTGACTCTGCAGAGAAAGCTAAAACTTTATGGACATTATAAAGTAAGCTGGATATTTAGATGATCATGTTTCTCCATAAAGAAAATTTGTTGGATTTTTCTGGCATTAAACAGTGTTAAATTATAGTCGGGAAAGGGTAGAATACTCATTTTTAACTTCTTCGTTAGTATTACTACTCTTTTTCTCTTTCTTTGTTCGTGTCGGGGGGCAGCTCAAGCTGGAGGGAATTACAAAGGTAGTTGTGATGACTAAGCGCCGACCGAATGGCAGTTCAAGCCCAATTTTTTGTTGTTAATTGCCTTGGATTCCATATTGATAGCGGGCAGAACTTAAAGTTTTAAGCGTCCCCAGTTGGCGGGGTGAGGGAGGGGAAGGGAGGAAAATTCCCCTTTCAAGTGCCATTGGAACTTTGGATTCTATTTCGTTCTTTGGTTGTTTTTTGTGTTTTGCTTTAAAAGGTTTTGAGAGCTTGTTAGTTGTGGTAGTTTAGTTTGTACAGTTTTTAGGCTCTATGAGTTTTTTTCATTAATTATCAGCGATGTGTAATTCGATGTGAAACTCTTAAGTTGAAATGTTACTGCAGTGTGTTATGGATAATGATGTGCTTAAATGGTGTACCTGGAACATTTAGGACAGCCATCTGCCAATAAAGAGGAAAAATATACTTTCTAGTCTTAAAACGGAGAGGGTGAATGTTGTACTATTGTAGGAGATGCACCTTGATGACAAGGAACATTTGGCGTTACACAGGGCGGCTTTGATCGGGTTCATTTCTCGTCTTTTAATGCTAGGAGTCGGTGAGAAGCCATACTGGATAGGAAGAATCTTACATTTAAATTACTAGATTATTAGAGACTCACGGGAGGATCATAATCCCGAATGCCTTGAACTTTGCGAAATAATACAGTATTTTGAATGTTTATTGCCCCCCGGTGCACACTGTTAAAAACCTGTTAATTGCATTTTCCAAATTAAATTATCACGCATCATGGCACATTATTGTAGAAGGAGATTTCAACTGTTTTATGGACCCCACGGTGGGCAAAATGTCCAAAGGGTCCCCAATACCCTCGTTATAATGTAAGCAATTAGTGGATGCGTGTGCAGAACTGGAGCTGGTGGAAGTCTGGAGGCAGATCTACCTCGCAAGTAGGGATTTTATTTTCCTACTTGCCACATGAGGGTTGATCTCTTCCCCATCCCTTCAAAAATCTTAGATTCGGTGGCATCCTGCACAATTGGGAAGATTACCACAACATATACTAGAAGTGGAGAGATGCCACATAAGATTATGTTGGATACAGATGAGGGTCTTATGATTTTTGTCAAATCCCAAAATTTCGGCAGCTCACGTGATGTAATGCATTAATTTGCTTGTCTCCTTTTTGGGCTATAAGATTAATTTTACTATGTTGGAGGCCATGCTTATGGGAGGCCTTAGGGAAATACCTGATGTTGAGGGCAAGTCCTGGTTTCCTTTGAAGTGATCACGGGGTGGGGCGCTGTTCTCTATTTTGGTATATCCATTACTTCAGTCTTTGATAATTTATTAACGTGAACAATGTCAATGTGTTTGGCACAATTAAACAAGTCCTTTAAAGATGGGAAGCACTTCCAATATCCTGGCTCTGTCCAATACTCTTCTTAAATGAATGTCCTTCCTCATTTGCTATACCCCGTGTGAAAGCTTCCTTTGATGTTTCCCAGACAGGTGTTTAGGAGACGTAATGGCTGGTTTAGCTCTTTTATTTTGCAACTCTTTATCAAGCTAACCAAATTGCAACTACCCCACAGATTGTGGGGAGTAGATATCCCAGTTTAAGAGCTATAAATTAAGCTCTTTTTATCCTAAATTCGTGCTTGGGCCACTGAGGACTCGGCATCAACACGGTTAGATATTGAACCCTCTCAGACAAAGTGAACCTTTTGTTGTTCTTAGACAAAATGACAACATTTATGGAGTATTGTCATAACCCAATAATTATCAATATTTCTAAATCATGAATGACAATACGTCAGATGGAGGGCAATACAGCCAAAATCATGTTTTTTACCCCAGTAATTGCGATGCCGGGTTGTCACCCGGGGATAATGGATTCCAGGTTTGAACTGTGGGCAGCCAGGGGTGTACCTTGCTTGAGTGATTTAGAATTAGTAGAATCCCTACAAGCCCTTGGGCCCAGCAAATCCACTTCAACCCCCTGAAGAGTAACCCACCCAGACCCATTCCCCTTCCATTCTATATTTACCCTGTCTAATTACCCAACTTCCTCATCCCTGAACACGATGAATGATTTATCAATGACCAAACTACCTAACCTGCACATGTTTGGACTGTGGGAGGAAACCCACACAGACATGGCGAGAATATGTTAACTCCTCACAGCCAGGCACCCAAGGCCGGAACCAAAGCTGGGACGCTGGTGCTGTGAGGCAGCAATGCACATCACTGAGCCACCACGTGTTATTTGAGGGAGAAACAGTGATGTCATTTGATCAAATAACTCGTACGTATGGGCTACCTAGTAGAGACCTCTTCTGTTTTTTTTTCCAGATCAGAGATTTGATTGAAAGAAAAACAAACTTTTAACAGAATCCTACAATTCCGATAGAGGGAAGAGGGCGCCTATTGCTTAGAATACACTCTCTGTCAGTACCCTTTATCATTATTTGGAGAGTGTCCCCTCAGACGAGACTGTGCAGCTTTGTGATGTCTGTGAGAGAGAGAGTTGGGGGTTCAGAATACTTCGGAGAGATGGGAGGACATTTGTGGAAATGTTCGAAGGATTTTGATCTGTAATAGGACCCATTCCATGCAGTGGAAAATTCTCCATAGGGTCTATCTGACCCCAGATTGTCTCTCAAAATTCATAGTGGGATTATCTTCAGCATGTCCGAAATGCAGAATGACTACAGGCACTCTTACTCATTGCTTGTGGTCCTGCTGCATGCTTCAGATATATTGGAGCACTGTGGTAGGTATGATAGAGTGGGTCAAGGGGACTGAATTGGAGATGGATCTGGTTTCTCTTTTCCTGAGCCTGCCCAGGGTACATTACACAGATGCACATGGGAAAAAATATCCTTACTTTCTGTGCTAGGAAAAGCATTCTGCTTTGTTGGATGTCTGAAACCCCGCTACCGCCCCCTCCCACCTCCCTCTTCATGGAGAATATCCCTTTGGACATTTTCACTAGCATGGTGCACCAAAAACAGATTTATATAAGACATGAAAGACCTTTTTGGATTACTGTGATACAGGTTTATCTGCCACTCTCAGAAGGACTTTTATACAGCCCTGACGATGCAGTTTATATTCAAAGAGGAAGAATAATGAACATAAAAATGGATATCAGTTAATGCTCTTGAAGAACGAGAGCTTTAATTTTTTTACGCTGAACTGCATTATTTATTCATTATTTATTGTTTATTTTTGTTTTTCTTCTGTCCGTTTAGTGTTTTTAACTTGTTTTGTATGTACATGCACATGGGTGTAATTTTGACCAGTTATTTGAGTTGTGTTGTTATTGGTTTAATATAATCAATAAAGATATTTTTAAAAATATTAATATGCTAACATTGATGGAATAGAGTCCCAAAGAACTCTCATTAGAGAGACCACTCATGGTGGTTTATCCTGAAGATCACCATACCTCGGGTGATGGGTTGAGGGTGAGAGACTGTCCCCTTCATGGTAACCTCTATCAGTGTGAGGAACTGACCCTGCGCTGTTGGCCTCCCTCTGTATCACAAACCAGCCATCCTGCCATCTGAGTGGGAGACTGTGTAACTGTTACACACAGAAACAGTCACAGACAAAGGGAAGGAAAAACATTCATAGCAAGGAAAGTGGTACAATTCAGATAACGGTCAAGATAACGGCTGAGAGTAAGAACGTTCTCTGCTCGAAATTGTATTAACAACAAGACGTGTTTAGAAGTTGTTTTTGGTTTAATATTTAAGGTGAGTGAAGAGAAACAACCAGAATTAGCTAAGTGTGATTGGATATCTATAACCATAAAATAAGTGTAGATTTTTGTTTGGTCAGTGTAAAGCATGCTGACCGTTGCATGAAAGTATTTGGTTGATGGAATATATTGTTAGGAGAGTGTGTTCCATGGGAAATGCCCTCAAACAGGAGCTTGAAGAAAACTGGGGTAAAAGTGTCTGAGTGCCGTCTGGACAGTGACAGGAACCCAGGGGATTGAATGACTGAAAGTTCCTGGAACATGGAGCTGAGGAAAGCATCACATCAGCCGGAACCTTATTAAATGCTAGAGCACGTTTGAAGGGCTGAATAGCCTCAACATGGTTTGAAATGTGTGTGATTTGGAAAACGTGCATCCCTACTCCTTCCTCTTATGTGTTACACAGTGGGGCACTGCCATTGTCCTGAAACTGCGCATTATTTGGAACACTGTGTGGAACATTCCATAATTGGTATGCTCCGGAATATTCTCTAACTATGTGGGGGGGTTTTGCAAAGGTGAGAGAGAAAGAGAGAGAGAGAGAAGCTGCTGCATGCAACAGTGAGAGTGGTGGGGCATGAGCCTTGTTCCTGCTATAACAGATATACAGTGAGTGTGAGGGAGCAGAGAGAATACGGTGACCCTTACCCTGACAGAGCGGGGAAGGTTATTGATGCTTGCCATGTTTTGCTGGACATTTCTTCAGATCGCAGATACTGCACTGAGCTGAGTGGTGAGCATAGACCATGCTCGGTGGGTCTGCTGGTATGGCCCATTCTGGGAAAGGAATGGTCGCCCTCTGTACGAGCCCATCCACTATGCACACTATGCTCCATCAACAAACTGTAGTGTAATTGCCCCTTATCTGCCATGCTCGGGGTAAACTGCACAGGGCACCTCCAAACTGAGAAAGCTCAGCCGTGTGCCCCTCTGCCTTTTAAAGATGGAAGCAGTGCCAGGGAACACGGAATATCTTGGGACATCTGGGCTACTGTGAGTACCTCCAATCATGATGGATGGGAGATTCGGGCTGGCATTCAATAAGAGGAGTGGGGTCCGTGGTATTTAATGAGGTGAGTTCGATAAGGTAGCACCAGGAAAATAGCTCAGCTACGTATAGGTAATCCCTCTGTCACACTCAATGAAAATGACACTGAGACAAATTACTGTTTTATACAGCTCAATGAGCGGAAGACTCTGTGGTCCTCACTCCCAGTTACAAAGCTGCAGAACAAATGTTTATTCAAAACTCTCCATCGCCTGAACTCACAGCAATATTCCATTCACTCATAATTCTTTATAATACTGACACGTGTTGCATGATACTATCGAAATGGATTCATTTCAGCATTCTGAAACCTGTGAATATATCTTTCCATGACATATTTTCTCAGCCTGTCCCTCTCTGTCTCTTCCCGAAACATACGTACTTACAGTCATATGTTCCTGCTGTATGGAAACAGGCCCTTCGGCCCAGCTGGTCCATGCCAACCAAAATGTGCATCCACACTCACCCCATTTCCCTGCCCTTGCTCCTTTCCTATCCATGAATTTATCCAAATACCTTTTCAATGTTGTTATTGTACCCACCTCAACCACTTCCACTGACAGCTCAGTCGACACGCAAAACACACTCTGGGTAAAACAGTTGACCCTCAGGTTCTTTTTTATTTTTGTTCTCTCCAAACCTTAACAGATGGCCTCTAGTCCTTGGTTCCACAACCTTGAAAAAGAAATGAAATATTCACCCCTATGCATGGCTCTCATGATTTGATAAGAGCTACACTTCCATATAAACCCCCTCAGTTTTCTACGCTGTAAAGAAATATGTTCTAAGCTGTCCAACGTCTCCATATAACTCAGACCCTTGAGCCCTGGAAACATCTTTGTAAATTTCTTCTACATTTTTTCTAGTTCAAAAATATCCTTTCTCGAGCAAGGTGAACAAAACTGTGCACAATACTCCAACTGCAGCCTTACCAACATCCTGTACAACTGCAACATAACGTCCCAACTTCTATACTCAGTGCCCTGATGTAGGCCAGTGTGCCAACAACCTTCTTCATTGTCCTGTGTATCTGTGACTCAAATTTCAGACAACTGTAACCTGATTTCCAACATCCTTTTGTTCCACTACACTCCTTAAGGCCCTCTCATTCACCATTAAACTCCCACCTGAATTTGACTTTCCAAAATGCATGACTTCACACTTATCTATATTAAATTCCATTTGCTATTTCTCAGCCCCCTTCTCCAGCTGATCAAGGTACGACTGCAATTTCTGATAACGTTCCTCACTGTAAACGATGCCTCCTATTTTTGTGTCAGCTGCTAACTTAATAACCTTGCGTTGTGCACTCTCGTCCAAATCATTGATCCCGATAACAAACAGCAATGTTGACAGTACCGACCTCTGAGGCACTTCACTAGTCACAGACCACCAGTCCGACAAGCATACCTCCACCATAGCCATTTGCTTCATAATATCAAACCAATTGTGTCGCCAAATTGTCAGTTTACCCTGGAGTCCATGCAATCTAGCCTTCTAGAGCAGCCTTCCATGTGGAATCTTACCAAAGGCCTTACTGAAATCCATATAGACTATGTCCACCGCCCTGCCCTCGTCAACGTTCCTGGTCACTTCCTCAAAAACTTGAGCAAAATTTGTAAGGCATGATCTGCCACGCACAACGCTATACTGACTGCTCCGAGTCAAACTCTGTCTTTCCAAATTCATGCATATTTTATATCTCAGAACATTCTCAAGTTGTTTACCGAAAACATATGTGAAGTTTACAGGTCTATATTTCCCAGGCAGTTATTTGCAGCCCTGCTTGAAGAAGGGCACTATATTTGTTACCGCCCAGTCTTCTGGGACCTTGGCACCTGAACTGTTTTCTCTCGCCTCTTGCAGTGTTATTGGATATATCTAGTCAGGACCAAGAGATTTATCTGACTTTGTGCATTCTAATATGTCCAACAACACCTCTACTGTGATATCGACTGTACCAAGATATCACAACTAACCTCCCAAAGGTCACAGGTCTTCATGTCCTTCTTCATGATAAACATAGAGGGGAAATTGAGGACCTCAAACTTATCTTGTGGTTTTACACATGCGTGCCCAGTTTGGTTTTTAAGTCATCGTATTCTCTCTCGAATTGGTCTTTTTCTTTACTATATTGAATTTGGATTCACGCTAATCTTCTCAGCCAAGGCTATCTCATACTCCCTTTTTGTCTTCCTGATTTCCTTCTTCATTAAACTCCAGTATCCCCTGTGGACCTCCAGGGATTCCCTTGATTCTAGCTGCCTGTACCTGAGCCACGTCTCATTTTTGCTGGTCAGAGCCTCATTATCTCTTATCATCCAGGGTTTTCTCTTCCAGCCTCACTTACCCTTCACCATCACAAAAACATGTAAACTTTGAACTCGAGCTATCTCACTTTTACAGCCCTCCCTCGTAAACAAAATCCTTTTACCTGAAAACAAACTACGCCAATTAAGCCCTGCAATCCGCTGTCTAATTCCAACAAAATATGCCTTGCCCCAATTTAGAACTTGAATCTGTGGACCGATTTTGTCCCTCCATATTAAAATTAATATTAAACTAGTCACTTTACCATCGTCATCCTTATTTCCCAACAGTACGTCGAGTTTGTCCCTCCCTTGTAGGACCCTTCATATACTGCTTGGGAAAAACTTCCTGAACTTATGAAATTACGTTCCATGGAATTTCTTAACTATCTGGATGTCCCAATCTTTGTTAGGAAAATTTAAATCGCCTGCTATGTTAATCCTATTGCTCCTGCAACTCTCACCAGTTTACCTGCATATTTGTTCCTCAAATTCCCATTCATGATTTGAAAGCTTTTAGTGCAACCACTTCATCCCCTTCTTACTTCCTTGCACCATTCACAAAACCTCATTGGATATTATCTCAGTTATTTCAGCTTTAAACACTTGTGTGATACTCGCCTTAATCAGAATTATTGGTGTTTCAACTATTGCCATTTACATATCTCCCTTGTAATGATTTTCACATATGCAGCACCCCTTGTCAAGGTACAGTGGAGATATGGAGCTGTAACTGGATGGGAGCTGCACATCCTGTCACTTCCAGCATGAGCTGCAAGTTTCCCCACACTGGGCAGTGATCTAACACAATGTTACCGAAATCTGGAACAGCCTGTGTTGATATATGAATGAACCAGTGCGGTCTGCACAGGTCCCCACGCTGACATTTATCCCAGGATTATAGATGGTGTGGGCTGCACAGAGTTCCATTCTGGATATTGCTGGATTGCATTCAGCAGTCCGCTAGCCATATCTACACAGTGCTCCATCATGAATGTATTATAGATGGGCTAGTTATGTGAGTTTGATTGAGAATGAGAGTGAACTAAACATCTGGCAATATCTTTATTTTGTGTTTTCATTCATGTGATTTGACCCTTCAAATCCTGACTCATCCTTAGACCCGACCCTCTGGATAAGTGATGGTGACTGTTGTTAAAGCATGTGGGTCTGCAACATGACCAACAAATGCAGCAGAGGCTGCTGAGAGGACGGTCTCCGTAAAATGGAATGAGGAAATCACAATCAGATTAGCCGTGGTCTTAGTAAATGGTGGGGCAGGATTGAATGGACCACTAAAGCAACTTATTCATGTATTTATATTTGTTGCATGCAAAATCCCCTTCTCTCCCAGTGTCCCATACTGGTGTAGAGTGACGCACCTTCTCCTGTTCCTACGTAACAGGACCCTGGGCCCTCACTAGACTCCAGATTTCCCTGTGGCCCAGTTTCGAACAGTTGAGTGACGGCCTCCTGTTCCTGTGTCCCAGTCGCGAACAGTTGAATGAATGCTTCCTGTTCCTATGTCCCAGTCTCGAGCAGTTGAGTGACTGCCTCGTACTCCTGTGTCCCAGTCTCGAACAGTTGAGTGACTGCTTCCTGTTCCTGAGTCCCAGTCTCAAGCAGTTAAATGACTGCCGCCTGATCTCAATTCTGTGAAAATAGATGTCCTCCTCCTGTTCCTGTGTAACAGGCTCCAATACCTCTGTGCTCACCTGCTGCTCCTGTGGAATGGAATTGAGGGACTGAATGGCCTATTCACATTCCTTACAGCTTCTCTTGACTAAAAGCCATTCTCCTGCTTCTGTAAATCACCATCAAAATCTGAATGATGTATTTATGTATTTTACTGTGAGGAATTGAGCAAACAAGCTAGCAGAATTCAGAAGCTGAATAGCCTCCCCCTTTTCCTGTGTTATACACTCAAGGGGCAATAGAGTCTCAGAGATGTATGGCACAGAAAAAGATCCTTCAGTCCGGTCGTCCATGCCGACCTAATATCCTAAATAAATCTCGCCCCCCTTGCCACCATTCGGCCCATCTCCCTCTAAATTCCTCCCATGCATGTATCCATCCAAATGCCTTTTAAATGGTGTAACTGTACCTGCCTCCACGACTCCTTTTGAATGTTCAATCCATGCACACAGCAGTCTCTGTGTGAAAATGTTGTCCCTCATGTCCCTTTTAAAATCTTTCCCCTCTCACCTTAAACCTTTGTCTACTAATTTTGGACCCGTCTATCCTGGGAAAAGTCGTTGAGTATTTACCTTATCTGTTCCCCTCACAATTTTATACTCTTCTTTAAGCTCACCCCTCAGCCTCAACACTTGAAAATCGTCCCAGCCTATTCAAACTCTCCCTGTAACTCTAACCCTCCAACACCTGTAACATTCTTTTAAATCTCTTCTGTGCCCTTTCAAATTTGACATCTTTCCGACAGTAGGGTGACCAGGATTAAAGGCAGTATTACAAAAGTAGCCAAAATTAGATTCGAAACTTTCTATGGAGTTCTCCTTGATTGGCAGCGTTCGACAGCATCCTACCTACATGTCTTGCCTTGATTTGTCTTGCCAAAATGTAACACCTCACATTTAACTAAAATAAATTCCATCTGCCACTCCTCAGCTCAACTAGGCAAAGTCCCATTATAGTCTGAGAGTTCTTTGTTCACTGTCGACTACACCAACAAATTTGGTATTATCTACAAACTTACTGACCATACTTCATATACTCAAATGTAAATGATTTATATAAGTGACTAAAGGCAGTGGACCCACTATTGATCTTTGCAGCACGCCACTGGTCACAGGTCTCCAAGTTTAATGAACACATGTCCACTGTCACGCCCTGTCTCCAATATCCAAGAAAATTTGGGTTCTCAATGGCGAACTCTCCCTGGATTCCAGGCAGTCGGACATTGCGAACCAGTCTACCATGTAGAACATTTTTGTTTTCTTACTGAATTCCATAAAGACAACATCCACTGTCCTGCCTTCATCAATCATCTTCATTACTTCCTCAAAACATTCCACCGAGTCAGTGAGACGTGATCTCCAATGTACAACGCCTTCCTCAGTCCTTGTCGTTCCAAATGCATATACATCCTTTCCCTCAAAATACCCTCCAACAATTGAGTCACCATTGACGTCAGGCTCACCAATCTATAGTTACCTGGTTTTTCCTTACTTTTTCAAATAATGACACTATGTTAGCAACCCTCCAAGTCTTTTGACACCTCACCTGTTAAAATAAATAATACAAATATATAAGCAAAATGCAGAGCAATCTCTTTCCTAGCTTCCCACAAATATCTGGGATACAACTGATCAGGTTCCAGGGATTTGTTCACCTTTATGTGTTTTAAAATGTCCGACACCTCCTTGTAATATCGACACTTTGCAAGATATCACTATATACTTCTTCATTCTCTCGCTCTTGTAACCACCTCCACATTAAATCCTGAGGAGAAAAACTTGTTTCGCATCCTTCCAATCTCCTGTGCTTCTACACATAAAGTAGCCTTACTGATCTTTAAGGAGCCCTATTCTCTCCCCAGTTAATCTTTTGCCATTAAAGGATTTGTAGAGTTTTTTCAATGCCTTGTTAACCCTATTTCTAAAGCCATATCATGTCCAAATTTTTCTGGCCCGATTTTCCCGTTGACTGTATACTTACTGCCCTTGTACTCCTCTCAGGATTCACTTGATAACAGCTCTGTTTACCTGACATATGCCTCCTTCCTTACCTTGACCAGAGGATCAATATATCTAGCCATCCAGCACTCCCTGCACCCACCAGTCTTGCCCCTCTCACTAATAGGAACACGTTGGCTCTGGACTCTCTGAAACCAAGTTTTGATGGCCTTGCATTTACCAACCATCCCTTTACCTGTGAATAGGGTATCCCAATCTGCCTTTCACAGGGCTCGCATAACACTTTCAAAATTGGCCTTGTTCAAAGTTAGAACTTTAATTTTTACATCAGGTCTTTCCTATTCCATAACTAATTTAAAACTTATGTATATGTGTAACAGACTTGAAAGTTAAATAAACACTTGCTGCTCCTCTGTAACAGGCTCAGGAGGCTGAACGGGCTCCTCGTGGCCCTCTGTAATAGACTGAAAAGGCTGAGTGGCCTCCTCCTGTCCTTTGTAACAGATCTGAGACATTAAATGACACAGCAACCCGTGGATTACGAGCAGCCGTTAAACTGTATCTGAGGGAGGTCCATCCCTTCTCAGTTACAGAAGTACAGACAACGCAATGTTCTCCAGGTGCCCTCTCAGTAACACCTCATATAGCTGCAGTGACACATCTCTTTGTTTTGAATAATTCTGTTGGCAAAATGTACCAATATTCTAGAGTTCCACCCTTTCTAGTAGCAACAGGCTAATATGGGCTGAATGGCTTTCTCTTTTCTCTCTGTAAGCGGCCCAGAGGGACAGAATTGCTTCGGCCTGTTGCTGAGCAGCAGTCTCAATGCTCTGTCTCAAGGTTATGAAAGGATTTGATAACAGGGCAATTAAAACCAGGAGTAGCCTCACATTGGTCAATAAGTATCATGCTTTGGGTAAATGTATCTAGAAACATGTCCACCCAACTTTTATTATGCAGCCGATCTGATATTGAATAACTGCCTCCTTTCATAAACAGAGTGGAACATATAGAGACCCCGGCAGTGTCCTGTTAATACTCTCATATACAAGTTCAAAAAAAAAGATTTAAAAAATTTAAAGATTTTTGGTCCATCCCTCAACCACCCTCATCCATTCCATCCAAACCCAGTAAATGTTCCCTTTTATAATGATATGAAAAGTGTTGTGTGGAACTGGTTAACTGAGCCTGTTTGTTCAGTCATAATTTGGAGATGTCGGTGTTGGACTGTGGCGTATAAAGTAAAAAATCACACAACACCAGGTTATAGTCCAACAGGTTTAATTGGAAGCACATTAGCTTTTGGAGCACCGCTCCTTCATCAGGTGATAGTGGAGGACACACTACTAAGGCATAGCATTTATAGCAAAAATTTACAGTGCAATGTCACTGAAATTATACATTGAAAAATACCTTGATTGTCTATTGAGTCTTTCATCTGTTCGAATACCATAATAGTTTCATTTCTTTCATGTGTAAATCACAAAACTTTTTTCTTTTAAAGTTGCATTCTCAGGTTAGCTGTAACAATGAGTGTTCGGTAGACAACATGTTGAAGGTGTTAGCCCCCGTGTTCTCTGTCTATGCCATGATGATTAGATTGATTCTAATCTGAAAAGTGAAATAACAAAGATTTACACGAATTCATGCAGTGTTTGAGCAAAGTACAATGTAACTCCGCAAGTAAAAATTCACCCCACAAAATATATATGTGCATGTGGGTCTTTGTCTGTTTGCGTGTGTATGTGTTTGTCTGGGTTGGGGGTTGTGAGTGTGAGAGGGAGTGTATATGTTGTGTAGTGATGTAGTGTGTCTTAGGTCTGTGAGGGGGTGCCTGAGTGTGGTAGTGTGTGTGCGTGTCTGGGGTGGGGGGTTGTGTATCAGTGAGAGAGAGTGTATATGCGTGTGCATGAGTTTAGAGTGGTCTAAGTCTCTGAGCGGATGGCTATGTGAATGTTGGTGTCTGTAAGGGTGTGTGTGAGTGTTTGTGTGCGTGTCTGTGTACATGTGTGTCCGTATGTATGTGTGTATATAGGAGTGCCTGCGTGTGTGTGTGTGTGAGTGTTTGTGTGCGTGTCTGTGTACATGTGTGTCCGTATGTATGTGTGTGTGTGTGTGTGCGTGTGCGTGTGTGTATGTGTGCGCGTGTGCGTGTGTGTGTGTGTATGTGTATAGTGCAATGGTAGTCACCTGCAATCTGACATGAACCCAAGGCCCCGGTTGAGACCCTCCCTATGGGTACCGAAATTAGTGATCAGCCTCTGCTCGGCCACTTTTTGCTGCTGCCTGTCCTGAAATCCGCCTTGAAGGATGGTCTCAAGAGGTTCGAGGTTGATTGTCCCAACTGGGAGGGAACCCTGCTGTCTGTTGATAGTTGTGCAGTGCCCATTCATCCGTTATCACAGCCTTTGCTCGGTTTCCCATTGTTTGTTCAGTGACTATGATTAATGCCAATCTCCATGGATTATAATTATTCCAGTTGAGGGTTTCCATCTTTTAATGATGAATGGGCTCCGTTCAATGTGTTATCCCATAACATTAGTGGCAGCATAACCGACAGCACTGACAGGGAACAGCAGATCCGGAGAGAGATAGAGGAGAGATCAGTATCTGAGAACATTAGACTGGAATATTCCAAACATGGATCAGGATCTGGGAACATTGGACTGGCATGTTCCAACAATAGACAGGAGTTTATCCAATTATGTTTGGCGTCTTTCTGCATTTTCTTGGTGGCCATTATCATCGCGGATCTATTACGCTCTTCTCATTATTCAATATTTTTATTATCCTTTCCTGGCTATCGTTGGTGTGCCTGGTAAGTGTCACTGCCCAGATTGTTTTCTCTATAAACCAGTTATGACTGTATTACGGTTCTTTCATATAGTCTACACTTCTTGTCACTACTATTGTTCCTGTTGAAACTCTCAATCCAAATATTTACTCTACAGACCACTACTAACTGTATCAATGAAGGTGTTCAATTATTGTCTCCGTCTCTGCTCTGGCAGTGTTACTCATGGGTCTCTATGTTGACCTACTCAGTTTCAGCGGAGAAATAAAATTTATTGTATCACTGCCTTTGTTATTTAAATATTAAGAGAATGGAGGTCACTCTTTACTGTTCTGGTTACAAACT